>NC_139345.1:190279929-190879929 GCF_055883805.1 Amblyomma maculatum
TACTTCGTTACATTTTCATGCGCTAGCGTGTGAAACGCTCTTGCGAAACGCAAAAGATGCCCGAGAAAGAAACAGAAGCATGGAATAGCAGGAAAGTTAATTAGGCGATGCCCAGGCTACCACACACGTGCAGAGGGGGATAAACGAACAATAAGGAACGAAAGCGAAAGATGACAGGAAATCGTGGTATGAAGCGAGCACGGCGCCGCGAGCGCATATTCCTTACTTTCGAAGCGGTAAAATGCAAATCAATAAAGGGAGATTTTCTGGCTGCAATAAGAAAAAGCGATCAACACAAAATGTCATTCAACTACATCATATGATGAGAGCGTACCGTCATAACGGGCTCCGGAGTACTTTCTTTTTTCTCAAAAGTAAGAAAATGGTGAGTGCACATTCCTTTTAATTTTCTAAGAGCAGAGAAAACGACCCGCAAAGGATGCCTCTCAGCAACCTTCTTCAGTCTGTGCGAAAGGGCATGAAGGTACGGGAGTACCACAGGCCTCTTTTTTTCTTTACCTTGCCTGAGTCGCTTTTGTTGGCTTATCTTCTTATTACTTTTTCTGCCACAGAAACAAGGAGAGGAGTCGGGTAGTCGGGAAAACGCCGCTCTGCAGTTCCTGGATTGGGCCTTCCCTGGAGCACCACTTAGGCTGCGAATACAGAACGCACAGTGAGAAGAGCTTCATATTTAATCAGCCAAAGGACGAGACACACTTTACCAACTTGCCCAGTCGTCAACCTTGTTGAGAAGAGCTTATTGCCATGCGACTCGGACCACCCAAAGCTGCCTTTTCTGTGGCAGAAAAAGTATTAAAACGATTAGCCAACAAAAGCGACTAAGGCAAAGTAAAGGAAAAAAAAAGAGGCCTGTGATACTTCCGTACATTCATGCCCTATTGCACAGACTAAAGATAGTTGCAGGAAGGCATTCTGTGCGGGTGGTTTTCTCTGCGCAAGAAAATTAAAAGGAATGTGCGTGAAAGCAAATGAGGAGCACAAGCCCGGAGCAGAGGTATCTTGTGGCGTTAGGCACAAAACTAGGCTCGTCGAGTGCTGCGAGGGTGGTGTTTACAAATTCCCGCTCTCATGCGGTCGTGCATATGTGGGGCAAACGGGAAGATGCCTTAATGAAAGACTCAGAGAGCACAGGTACATCTGTAACCAAATTAGTGTGTCTGGAAATCGGGCGCCTCACTGCGCTAGATGCAAAGATTGCGCACCACTTTTCCAAGAGACGGCGGCTCTTCTGATATCTAAAGACAAGCTAACAAGGGAACTATGGGAAGCCCACTGTATCGAATCCAGGAATGCGACATCTGTAAACAAAGCTTCGGTCACACTACTGAAAGAAGAAAAGGAATTCTTGGGAAAATAAAAAAGGAGACAAATGGCTTTTTGTGACAGAGATATCACGTGCACCCTTTATACGATAGCTACTTTGCTGACATGTTGATTTGTGTGATGTTTATATGTGTAATGCCATATATGTGCGTTCACCGCAATAAAATTTCAGTTAATAGTTTGCGCTCTTGGGTTTCGTGTCAAACTTTACGTCGATTTTTCTTAAGCGCAACGATGTTTTAACCAGTCAGTCAACAACTAGCCCAACTAGAAACCCTCTTGCTGTTTAACACAGAGACAAAGAGGAGAAAACACGGGACTGGCGCCTTTATTTATCTTCTTTTCTTTGTCTCTGTGTTAAAGAGCGCCCACGAAATTATTATGAACAACCTACAACTCGCCTACATTTCCCTTCTGTTGCTCTCTGAAATGCCTCGTCTCGAGCAGATCAACCATGGGTTAGCGGGCCGCATTGCTGCGCTTGGCAACGACAGCGCGGATCGATTGTTTCTCGATGAGAGCAAAGCATTTGCAACAGGAGGGTAGCTATGACCCTCGTGCGGCTGTAAATATGTGTCTTCATTATTAATCCCCTAAAAGCTGAAGCAGCTGAAAGGTGCCCTTATGACGTCGTTTAAGTGCTTTCTGCAATTACAACAAGATGTGTCAGCTCACTTCACCACCCACTAAAATGTCTACCAAACTGCGATGAGCTAACTGCCGTCTACACTGCACGTCGGATTCGCCCTATCTTTTTCACGGCCGTCTCATGTGATTTGAAATGCGGTGCCCAATTTTGGTCATTTAAAGCACTGGCAGAACATCCTTTACATTAGGAAACGTCATTTTGCGCTATCAATAAATGTTTATGCATGACGTATTTCCCGCCACACAACGTAAGCCAATCAGATTTCAGAAGGCGGCTCTTGACAGTGGGAAGTTAATTTCAGTCCATTCATAATACAGCGTAAGTGCTTCCCTTTCTATCATATATACCTCTGCTTTCCCTCAACAATTACTTATATATACCCTCTATGCATCATGAATACCGCTGCTAAAATTCGTTTTTCACGCTCACGTCATTTTTACGTCACTGCAAAAAGCCATTTTGAAACACCGAAAGTTCGCGCCACAAATTGTAAACACGTGACTGTTCTGAGAACCAATCAGAGAAAAAAATGGCCCTGAACGGCGGCCACGTGTGTCGAGAATAAGGTGCCTGGTAAGATATTGCTACGAAAATGACGAAGCGGGCACTGGCGCGGGGCGGAGCGCTCGCGCCAGGCCCGCTGGCCATTAATGCATATTTCATCGTCATGTCATCACGTCGTTCTGTTTCTGTTGTGTCGCCGTGTTTCATCACTTGTCATGCCACCATGTAACAATATTTTTATAATCAGTCCTAGAGAATTATCCTGAGGACATCATCAGCTGGTCTGCTCTAGATCCAGGACATTTGTACTATTTGGGGATCTTGTGAGAATGTTTTTGCTTATTGGTAATAGAACTGCCTACTTTATATCACTTTGTCTCACATTGAAATTAAGATATTCAATATGGCGTCGCCTTAACACAGGAGCTAATGTGTGCAAGAAGATCGGATAAGCCGCGACAAACCGCGGTGACTGCCGGTACACAGCTGTGAAGAGAGTCATACTTGTATCACAGTTATAACTCCTACCAGCATGTCTGTACGGGTAAGGGATCCTCAGTAGAGGTTATTGTTTGGCAATACATTATCCGTGGGCTTATTATTTAGGATAACAATAGCTTTGAGCGCGCTTTCTTGACGCTAGGGCAAAGAAACCAGGGACAGCTTGCGTAAGGAGCGGCCGGCATACGGAGGCAGTGTTGCCTTCGGGTGGTGCTTGAGCGTGCTGTTGCCACGCGAGATGCACGGCATTGGAGACACTGAGTTATAAATTACTATTGCAAATGCGGCTTCGTTCCACCGATCATTCATTTTGTTGGCGTGCCTAATTGGAAATTGCTGATGTAGTTGAAAACGGCGGCGAGCTGTGTAACAAGTGAGCCGCGAATCGTGTTTCAAGTTCGATATCTTCGGTTAAGCTTAACGATAGTGAAGCGAGCTGCGCAAAAACGGTATTAGCCTAATAAAGTGCGGAAACAATACGAGAACGGCATCGGGCTTCAGTTGTACTGATTTAATTGGGATCTCAAGCGGCCGCAATCGTTGCCAAGTTTCGATGATTCATCGGCACGAAAATCATCAGGGCAAAACAGCTGATTCCAAAGGCAAGAAATTTTTCCTTTTCATGATAGAAACTTACCGGGATGAAAATTTCGTGTCCTCTGAAAACTATAAAGCACCCTATCGCCTGGACCACTAATGTTCGCACAGCGGGAAGCCGTGCTCATAGCAACTGGTCACTTCACGCACCCACAAGAATGTTTTTAATTACATGAGGAAAATATATTTCGAGCGTCCAACGACGTTTATTTTAGAACTGAGAAATAGAGCCTCACAGCCGGGGGGCGTCGAAGGGCTCGGCGCGCTACTCCGCAACAGCTGCGTATCTGCTGGTTGACCTCTTGTAGTCTCTTAACACGCAAAACCTTCAGTACTGAACCAATGAACTGGAGATAATACACGGCACCAGCAGCAGATTGCGCTGATCCATCGATCACTAAAGCGCGGGATGGAGAGAAGCAAGCGTGCAAAACACGCGGCCGGCATAACCAGCTGGCCTGCATTTCTCGATTGACGTCAATCTGCCTGTTCCCCAGTTTCGGCACCCCGCCCCTGCTGCTCCCGGTAGATGAGAGGGCGTGCCCGCGGCACATTTTAACAAGTAATTTCGTGTTTACGTATCGACAGAATTCAGAAAAAATTGACCTACATGATTAGTAATGCCCATCTTTTCCGACCACCTAATTTTATGCAATTTGAAAACCGTTTCAGCTTCCCTTTAAATAATACACCTTTCCCACTGATTGGTTGTAAGTGAAGTCTTATGGTCGGAGAAATGGATGCAGATACCAGTGACTAGATGGACGTACTATATTCTAGAGTGCAAACGTTGGGATGTTAAAAGCGTCTCTTTGAATTACTGTACATAGTGGCATGTGCCGTCACCTATGTTTGAGAGTGCATCCATGCAATCCGCCCGGTCTCCTCTCCTTCCGTCCCCCTCTTGTCAGAAGAGCCGCCTCATACGTGTTCAAATTACGGTCAACCCGTTCAATTTCCCGCATCCTCCTGTTTTCCGATGACATGCATTGAAGACGAGGACATCCAAGGCGCAGACTGAAATAGTGGCAGTTTACGTGAAGGATATCGCACGCTGTCACGCTGTGTGCAGTACGTAGTGTTACATCAATACCTAAAAATACTGAGAGCATACCAGTTGTCCCACGGACAGGAGCCACAACACGAAAATGGCATGTCAGAATTAATTTGTAGCTGTGAGAAGGATACCCACCAAGCCGACAAACGATTGCCTTTCCTGGGCTAACATTTACGAATGATAGTTGTCCTTTGGACGCTGTTTTTTGTTTTAGTTTTCTTGGTCATCCGCTACAAGCTGTCACAAATATGGCTCACTTATATTTTGACAGCACCGGCGCAAGAATGTTTTCAAACGCGCAGCATTCGACGCTGCCTCAGAGTGTCGCGGAGCCATGTGTGTTTTTTTTAATAGAGCTGGCCTGTGTTAACTACCGCGGAATTGGTTCTCTGGCTAGGGGCGAAGCTCCGGAATTCCTGTACCTCAAATCACAGATATGTTCTAGTGGCATGAGTTTTTTTTCCCGTCGCTGTAATGAAGCACTGTCGCCCGCAATCAAACAATGACACTGCCCAATGTTGTTTGAACTTCGTCTTCTAAAGCATTTTGGTCTTAAGAAAAACCTGTTAATTACTATACTGTGTTAATCAGAAGCAAACCATTAAGTCTAATTATTAATAAATAAAGCTGTACCTTCAGTCACAAACGTTAGTTGGCACCAAAGTCGACCGGGAATAAGATTCGACTGCAAGGGCTTGACCGCTTATCAGCTGGTGACAAAGTGGTCCTGTCGGCGCAAGCCTCCTTACGCTGTGACACACGCGCAAATTCTTCTAAATCGTTTTACCGCTAGTCGCATTCTGATTCAGGAAATCTTGCCATCACGCCATCTCAGATTTGCATGCTACATAAAGGCGCTCGGTGCGCAACGACTGTACGGTGCACATCTTCACGGTGCTCTGTTCAGGCATGCTTAACCCAATGCAAAATTCGAGTACACTTAATCCGTCTTTTTCACAAGGCCGCTCTGCGCATGCGCACCTCTTTCCTTGTTGAAAATCAACTAGCAGCTCCTTCTGTGCATGTGAAGCTCTTGGCCTCCGCGATCGGCGGAGCCAGAGCTGACCTCGGGGGTCATGTGCAACTGATATTCGCAACAGGCGTACGCGACAGATGGCAGTAGCTGTAAAGAAGACGTATCACCATTTCGCTGACAGCTGCGTCTTACAAGGACGTTTTCAACCACTAGCAGACCAATTTTCGACCACTCCCAGAGGGCGCCATATTTTGTGAAAAAGGCGGATTACTGTCAACAGTTGTTGCCATAGCATTACCGTATATATAATGTGCGTCGTAGCGATGTTATTTACTAGCATTATTAAATTACGCACTAGGTTAAATACTACATATTTAAACCTTTAGTAATGCGAACCTAATAAATGTATTCCATTCAGTAGTGTAAATTATTTCAGCTGAGCATTAGTGCTAATTACAGTGCCAATTATCGACCTTATTTTTGAAAAGTGTCGCTCTAATGCAATGCAGGGTCTTTTCTTGTTTTAAAGTATGCCGAGTACAGATATGGCCTTTAAATCATTGTGATAAACGAACTCCAAGTCCTCCATAGAGGCTGGCGTGACTATGTACATCAGGTTCGCGAAATGGGGGCTGACCATAGCCTCTATTATGTTTGCAAAATGCAGAGGAGGCTATATCTCAACTATGTGAAGATATTGGTACTTAGCTGTATTAGCTAGATGTGTTGAGGATGAAGAAGTGAGTCAGACTCCGAGAAGACGACGACGCTGAGGGTTGTGAAATCGGTGCTGTGATCAACGTCAGTTGTGCGGACAGCTTTCGGACTGTAGATCTTCTACGTAACATCGCTTGGTGGAGGTGCTGGGTACGTAACAATATAACCCTTCTACGTAATATACGCAATATTACGCAATATACGCAATATACATCTTCTACGTAACAATATAAACCTATCTTCGTGGTTTTACTTTTATGCAGTGAATAAATACATTGACGTTTTCGATACCCGGTAATACGCAATCCGAGCGCACCTTTTACACCACAGACATTCTTGTGTCTTCGTGGGTGGTGGGGGTGGAAAGCATTTACTACAAAAGGAGAGCAGCGTGTTCGATAAGCATACATCCGTTCGATTAACGATGCATTCCCACAATTAGTAGTGCTAACGTTTGATTAACGTGCGTCTGTTGCTCGCGCCACACATAGTATCTGCAACGAGACTTGGCAAACGGGAGCCATTAGAGCTATCGCGTGATGACTGTATAGGAGGAGCTTCAGTGTTTCTCCAAAAGGGTTATTTTTTTATTTTCCTTCACTTTGTATTCTCTTTCTTCGTGATACTACTCACATTGTACCGCATGTGGCTGGTATGCTGGATTTTCCACCCCTTCTTTTTGTCCCTGGCAAGCGTTTTTGCATAAGGTAGTTTTGCGCTTAACTTTATTGCCATGTTTCTCTCTGACCATTATTTCTCAACTTTTTCCTCTGCTAATTACATTGCGTGTGCGTTCCTCCTGCTTTAGCGTAACTCTTTTTTCTTTGTTGCTGTACAAGCTTGCCGCCTACAATTCCTCCTGTATCTTAAGTCTCTGGGTATCATACGTCTGTCCCTCTTCGAGTACGTTACTTTTTTTTTGTTACGGATCTCGACTATTATGCCCAACGATGCGGGATCGAATCCACGTCGCGACGGCCGCTTTTCAATGGAGGCGGAAAGGAAGACACCTGTGTGGTGTTCGAGGTCATCGCACATTAAGCAACCTCAAGTGATTGAAATTTGCGGAGCTCTACAATACGGCATCTCTCAAAACCTGAGTCGCTTTGGGGTGGTAAACACTATAAAGCAAACCATCTTTGCCCTCATTATGCAAAATAAATATCTGCTGCTCTTCGCTTCTCGCCTTTATTTACTGTTTTTTTTTTCACCGTTCTGACCCCCAACTACCCAGAAGCCACCGTTAACCTCTTTTATAATCTTTGTTGGATCTCTGTTCGAAACGCCCCCCCCCCCCCCCCCCCTTATTTCCCCGAACTGTATTATATCGATTTTTTTCTTCACAGCTTCGCCACAGCTTTCTATACCGGCCAGAGCGCTGCAAATTATGTTGCATGCGAAGTGATCTAGCGCAGGTGTTTTGGTAGAACAAGCGCGCCGGGTGACGGTGTTTGAAAGACAGCCACCCACTCAGGGTAACCTTGCCTTCCTACTCTCATGCGGGGTGCAATAGGATAGCAGGAATGGGAGAAATGCGATCGAGAGATGTGGACGAGAGCGGTCAGAGCAGAGCGACAGCCCTGCTAGCCAAGGGGCCGCACCAGGCCGTGTTGCGTACTTGCCTACGGCCTGCGCGCTGCCGAGGGAAGCTCACGTATATGCTAGGAGGTGTCAATGAATGATTTGCCAGCAGGATATTCCTTGCATGCTGCTCTTTGCAGGCACAAGTCTGGTCCAAGCTGCCAGCGTGTCATTGGCACTGAGTGCATGCAGAACCACTGGCGTGTTACAAAATCCAAAATATGTTTACGGCGTTGCTATTTGTCAATAGTCTGCAGGGTAAACTGTAAATACTGTTGCTGTTTTTAACTGCGTTTATTTCGCTCTGATTTCCGCCAGTTGCTGCCAGATGTATTGAGTTAGTTTTGGTTACGTGTGATCTGATATCCGCTTTCACGTTACGGAACGTGTTTGTCACAACCCCGCCACAGTTTTCTTATTTTTCTCCGCATATCTAAAGCAACATAAATGTCTTGCCTAAAAGGAGAAGAGCAAAAAAAAAATACCAAAACCGTGAAGAACTACAGATTCTGAGTTGTTCATTGGCTGCATTGAGTACAGCTATGCACTGCACACATGTATAATTAGATAATTATCTTTATTTGTGTGTCTCTTCAAATTTGTTCGTGTGTTTTTAGTGCGCTGGAAGAATGTCTCACAATTGTGCTACAAATAACCTAGTCCAGATTTCTACGCTTACGCATTATCTATTCGCCGTCTGATGGCATGGCACATGTCAGCTTTAGCACAACGCACAACTATTCTGAATGTGAGCATAACACGCTATGTTGAATATCGCGCTATAATAGGTTCTTTGCTTGCCCCCCTGCTGTGCTGCAGACTACATGGACGGACTTCTGATGGTGCAACGCAGAGTTCACAAGTATGGCAAAAGTACCTAAGGCTAAGGGCTTTAAAGTGCTTGTCATTGCACCGCAGATAACGTTTTTTTTTACATTAAGCTGCCACAGAAACGCAGCTGTTGGGGCGGGGAATCGATCTCATTACCTATAGCATAGAGACAAATGACAGAGAGCGCTTGTCACAGCTGACACTGCGGCTGGGGACTAGAGTCTAAAAAACGGCAAATGGTCTCCGAACACAAGTCTTGACAACGACTGTGTTTTCCGCTGTGTTTGGAACTATATTCAGGGAAAACTGTTCTGAACGCGGCCACATGGAGCGCAAACGCGGCGGAAACCACTTAACAAACATGACGCACTAAATGGAAAGACCAAAAACGAAATGCAATGTTCAGCGAAAGGAGGAAAACAGCGGCTTTACTCGGCCAACAGCCAGTGTTTAGAAAGTGATCAAACGGAGTAAAGCACTGCTCGCACCTGTGGTGGCTGCATACACGACCGTCTAAACAACGACGCTCGCTAGCGGCATTGCTCCAGAAAAGGCGTGGTGTTCCGTTGCAGCCTCGGCGAAGCACCTGTGGCACACTTAGCTTCCACAACGAGTAAAGGAGACAATGTAAGTATTTCTTCCTTCTTGAAGTTGTTACTTCTACACGGAGAGAGATGAGCGAATTTGCATTTTTTCTCTTTGAGTTATATTTTTCATGATGATGTAAACTTTTGACGGTACCTTCTTTTTCTTCGGATGTAAGCAGCTGGTAAGCGCAAAAACTGGCTTAGAAAACGTTTCACTATATTTCTTTTGTTTTCGCATCCATCTAGGGCGATGCCACTGGTACATGCCTTTAATGCCAGGAGTGGGCCAATTTTGAGATGTAGGCATATCAATACCACACTTTATTATATTACTATGAAGCCTAAACATACTATTACGCCATTACGCTGCGCCGCACGGTGCTGTGCATGGGGAGGAGAAGGACAAAACGGAAGCGCGAGGACGAAGACATTAATGCGAATTAGAACTTCAGTGCTTACATTTTGAATGAGTTTCAGCCCCATCTGTTCCCTTGTAGGAGTAAAACCTGGCGTTCTCGCAAACGAGGTTTTCTTCACGCAGCTTTACCGTCGTAGTCCGCGACTGAAGTTTTACCTCTGCAGGCCTGGTCTCGCAACCTTAAGCTTGTGCCCGTAATGTATTCAGCCCGAAGCAACAGAACATTTTGTTCCCTTTTGTAGCCGATACACTTCATCTCAAGAGGCGACTATTAGAGGTGCAATTATAGAAAGTTTTTTCAGCGGTCTTCAGCGGTTTTTCTGTCCCTTGGAGCTTCTATGTAGGGACGTGCCAATGGGAATCTTTGCTCTGCCATACAAATATTTTTTTCCTATAATCAAAGCATCTTCACCCTAAACTGCTACTATAGCCCTTCTTCCATTGATTTTGATATGCTCTTTGTGCTATTCTTATTTATGCTTTTGTATTTTTTTATGCTTTACATCTTACAAATTGAAGCTCAGTAGGCCTACATACCACCCTCTCAGCATCGCTGCCACTGAAACTGAGTTGCACAAAATTCTGATATCTTCACGTTGTTTCTGCCGCATGCCACATACCGACCTATAAACACCGTCTGGAGATGACAAATCCGCCTTGTCAGTACGCGCCATTTTTGTGTGGGCCACAACAAAACAACAGCTACGGTGACGAGCCCTACTTGGACCATTCCCGATATTCAGCATACGCTTTCTAATCTGTAAATAAACCCACTCCCGCAAAGACCTTACATGACTGCGCCGAGCAAAGCAAGTTCATGCGTAACATTATCTTTCTCCAAATAATGTAATTATTTCTATTTCCGATATAAAATTAGTCCTTGTTAACTACGGTCGCGATGTCGGCAGCTGTGAAACGCTGTTGAAGTAAACTTTTGGAAAAGGAGCATTGTCCGTCCCTTTACAGTTCTGAATTTTTCACTAAGCAGGGTCCCTAATACATCTCAATCCGCCGCCATAACAATGCATAATCATTTATGCGAGCAAAGGACTCATATCGGCTATGCAATATTGTTCCCGTTTCTAATGAGGAGTTGCCTCTAACGCCACGAGGACAAAATGCTTTCATCATAAGGCTATGTTTTCTAGGATTACTACTTTGTAGCCTAAAATAGCTTAGCTGGAAGAAGTGCAGCTCTGTCCTATTTTAAATACTAAACTAGGTTCTGTTACAAACGCTACCTCCTCTTGTAATGCTTTGTTTAGTTTGCTTGAATGTATTTATTTACGAATGTCCCCTTTCATTCTGAGCACTGGCGAGCAGCGTGTAAAAGTAGTAATAGGATTATAAGATTTTTATATGACCGAAAATACAGGCTGGGCATGTCGAGAGATAACCGCATCCAAAAGGTGGCTGAAGGCGTACATATGAGAATGCATTTACGTTTTGTTAACTGCAAGACAGGCAATTATCCAAAAACGACGGCCTTTGTTTATTTATCAAACCATGAAAAATGAAGGGGAAACGATAGTTACGCAGCACACAAATATATAAAAAATATATAGTTACACAAGACAAACGTTTTTCAGTCGAGAAGAGGTGTTAGTGCTGATTACATCCAATTATTAAGATTTTGGCAGATGTATGATTATATTGTACTGTGAAAATCTGACTTTCACTGAGAATAACGCCGTGTGCCCTGGCAGTTTGTAGTAGTATCAGAGTGACTCCGTGGATGACGATGGTGGTGATGATGATGATGATGATGATGATAAGCTCTTTATTTGCTCCCAAAGAAGGGGAACCAGCCGAAAGACTGGTTGCACTGTTCAAAAAAGGTCGGCAGGGGTCCCTTGGAACTCTGCGGCCTCCAATGCGTGCAAAATGAGCTGGCGCTGTTGGGAGAGCTCGGCGGTACGCAGGAGGGACTCCACGCATCCATTGTAGCTGTATTGTCTGCGTTGTGTCGTGTACATGTCCACACCATGTGAATGAATGTGACCGGTAGTGAGCAGTGTTTGCAACTAGGTGCAATAAGATTTGGGAAAATTTTGCTATATAGCCATGGGGGTTTGGAAAGGTTCCTGTTTGTATTTTGCGCCAATGGACGGCCTCGCGCCGGGATAGTTCCCGGTGTGACACCGTTCGAGCCCATAGTGCTGGAGGATGTCCGGTATGTAACAAGGCGTAAATGAGTGCCCTGGGAAGTGTCAGAGGAAGCGGCAGGCTGAGGAGGGTGCTCCGTCCGGTAGCTGAGTTCTCGGGCTAGTGCATGCTCCTGTGCGTTCCTGCTGAGCGCCTCATGGACTGGGGCCCATATGAGAAGACGAGGTGTAGACGGCAAGGGGAGAGATCGGAGGATAGTGTGAGCCTGTCGGGAAATACGACCTGCATCGAAGTTACGAATTGCCTGTTGGGAATCGCTAACGACTACTTTGGTGGAGGGATCGGTCAGAGCTAACGCGATGGCAATCTCTTCCGCGGTGGTAACAGTTGCGGCGTTGAGGACACCGCAGGCGTTGTGCCAGTTTCAGTGCGGTGCCAATGCAACCGCAACCATAGCGGGCAACGAGGTGGTGGGAGGCATCTGTGTATGTAACGTCGGGGCGACCGGTAAAACGTTTGTGGAGTTGCCGGGCTTGGTCGGCTCTGCGCTCTGTATGATACTCTGGATGCATACGTTTGTGAAGCGGAGGTATACGAAGACTCAGTCTTTGCTCAGGCGTGAGGTCTATATACGTAGAAGTCGCCCTTTGAGGGGTGATTCCTACCTAGCTCAGTACTGCACGGCCAGCATGTGTCAGCGAGAGGCGCTCATATTGGGAAGTTAGAGTCGCTTCAATCAGCTCGGCGACTGTGTTGGAGAACCCGAGGGTCATCAGTTTGATGATGGAAGTGGACATGGGTATACCGAATGCCGTCTTGTATGCCTTGCGTAGTGATGCATCCAGTCGCTCCCGATCTGTTCGCGTGAGGCGAAGGTAAGGGGCAACGTATAGGCAATGCGCGTACAAACGAAGGCTTGTGCGAGGCGCAAAAGGTTGGATTCGCGCATGCCCTTATGCTTGTTGGCGACTCTCTTGAGCAGGCGGCTGATCTGGATTAAAGGTTTATCTATTTGCTCAATAGTAGTGGCGTTTCCTCCATTATTTTGTAGGTGAAGGCCCAGGATACGGATTCGGTAGGTACGGGGTATGGGGGTGCCCTGTGCTTGCAGACTGAAGGATGCCGGAGGTGATCATCTGGGGCATCTGCCCTGGGTTGGGAAAATAATGTATTCAGATTTGGTGGCCGAGCAGGATAGACCAACTGTGGTCAGGTAGACACCAACGCGATTGACGGCTGTCTGCAGAGCCTCCTCGATCTGGCCGTCACTGCCCTGTATAATCCACAGAGTGAGATCGTCGGCGTATAGGCTGTGGGGGATATCTGCCAAAAGATTGGGTAGGTCAAGCAGCGCAATATTGAACAGGAGTGGGGAAAGCACTGAGCCTTGGGGTGTACCCCGGCTTCCAGGAGAGATGAGGATGCACGTGGACAGCCGAAGCGGGCGGACGCGCTTTACATGTGCTCCGCGAATTTTGGCTTTTTCGGCAGCCTGTCGATCTTGCTTTCCTGGCTTTTGTGCTCAATCGACGGCAGAAGAGAAGAGGACCACGAGGATACCATTTTTTTCGGAAAGTGGGACTTTATTTTGCCATTTTTTGACTTTGTTTGTTCGACGCAGCACGTAGCTGAGTTGAGCTTAACGGCGCTAAGCCTAAAACGGCTGACCGGGCCTACGGCGTCCCTACCGGGGGATCTTTTGCCGCTCGTTGTCGTGCGAAAGCTGTGAATCATGGATATTGTGGAAGGAACCACGATTACACCGGATGAATTTTCGGAACCAGGACAATGGTTCACGAGCGAAGGAGGAAGGTACGTGCCGCTAGAGAAGAGCGGGCAGAAAACTGCGAAACAGCGAGCCCAGGAAAGGCTAGCACGCAGGAAAATGGCGGCCAAGTCGATCAAGCGTCAGCAGACGCGCATTCCAGATGGCGCCGAGAAAATTGTTCTCCGACCTCGTCGAGGCCTACTTAGGCTTACCAAATTTGGAACAGCACATCTCACTGACATCATCAAAATGTCGGCGGGGATCAATCCACGCGAAGAGAAGGAAGATATAATAATTCCAAATCACGCAGCACTACACATTGGATCGTAGACTGGTACCCCCACCAGACCCGAAATTAAGCAGCAGACAAGCAGTGGCGTGGAGGCGACTGCAAACTTATACATATCCGCACCCGGTTATGGCGAACCACATGTTCCCTGAGGCTAGGAGTGACAAGTGCAATCTTTGTGGGGCGAGAGGGACCCTCGACCACATAATATGGGAATGCCCGTATTCTCCCAGAAGGACGAACAATATAGGTTGTAGAGACACCTGGGAGACCCTGCTGCACAGCTCGGACCCTGAGCTCCAGCTCCTACTCGTCCAACTGGCTGAAGAGGCTGCTAGGACCCAAGACCTCCCGGCCTGCCTCTGAGGCGGTGGCACCCGCCCCTTGACCTGCATGTCAGGGAGGGGGGGTAGATTACCTTATCTGTTGGACATTAAAGTTTAGTCCATCCATCCATTCAGGAGAGATGATGGAAGGATCTCCCGAGCCGGTGTCAAGTTGCACTGTGCGGTTCGTGAGAAAGTCGCGTATATATGCATACGTTCGTTGTCCCACCCCTAAGGTCTGGAGGTTCTGCAGAATGGCTTCGTGCCGGACATTGTCAAAGGCCATCGCGACATCTAGAACAACTATGACTTTGGTGTCCAAAGTGCTCTGTGTCAGCACCTGATGCTTGAGCAAGAGCATGATGTCGGGGGCCGCAATGTGTGGTCGAAAACCAAACGTCGTGTCTGGAAGTAGGTGATATTCTTTTAGGTAACGGAGAAGACGGGTCTGAATTACATGCTCCAATAGTTTTCCCACGCAGGACATGAGAGAAATGTGGCGAAGGTTCGAGAGAGTAGGTGGTTTGCCCGGCTTGGGGTTGAGCATGAGGTTGGCGCATTTCCACTCTAGCGGGATGGCTCCCCGCGCCCTGCATTTTTGCAGAAAGTCTGTGAGCGCATGAATCGAGGCGTCTTCGAGGTTCCGAAGCATGCGGTTAGATATCCGGTCTGGGCCTGCAGCTGAGTTTGTCTTGAGGCAATTGAGCTCGGCTCGTACCTCCGGTAAAGTGATGGGAGCATCTAAACAGACGTTTTCCTTCCCCTGATAAGGAGAGAGAGATTTTACCATTCCTGGGCGGATGTAGGTGTCTACTAGCTCCTGTCTGAGGGCATGTGAGGTGCTGTGAAATTGGTGGAAGATACGCTGGAGCTGCTGACGATCTTGGAACTTGCTCCCTGCAGTGTCCAGGAGGTGACGGAGTAGTTTCCAGGTGCTTCTGGTGTTAGGAGCCTTATCCATCTGGTCACATATATTGTGCCAGTTTTGGCGTGTAAGCTCTACGGCATAGTTCTCGATGTTTGTATGGACTCGGGCGCTCCGTTGTCGAAGATTCCGATCCCACTTGCGAGGTTGCATCAGGGCCTCCAGCTTGCGCTTGCGGTCCCACAGTTGGGCATAATATCTGTCGCAGTTTGGTACAGAGTCTTCCACAGCTACTTCAGCAGTGACATCTGCAACTTGTTTGAGGATGTCGGCTGACCAAGCGGCGATGTCTGTGATAGGTTGGGAAGAGCCTTGCTATTTTTGCTTGGCGCGAGAGCAGTCCCAGTTGACCACTTTAGCTGGTCGTGGGCAACACCCATGTTGCTTCCTTCAAGATTGTCAGAATGGGAGATGTGAGATTTTAATTCTTTTTAATACCAAGATACTGAAGCTGAGGGGGGGTGTACTGGAATGTTTCACAAAATCACGAAAGCGATCAAAGAACACGAAGGTTTAAGGCAATTGGGCAATTGTTACAAAATAAAAGAAATAAAAATATAGTCTAATAAACTCAGGAACACAAGGAATGCAAACCTCATAAGGCGAAGAAGAGGGAAGGCCAATAATTTGCATTGACAAGAACTGCAAAACTAAATCGTATAATTCGATGGTGAGCATAAACGCAAAGCTGTAAAGACAGCAGTCTGACTCAAAACTCATGGAAAAGCGAAGTAATCCTAGTTACAAATAAACCAACAAAGTCAGCATTACTAACTTCTACCTAACTGTTCCAAGCCTCATTTCAAGATTATTTAAATGTCCCGCAGCCCAAATCAAATAGCCTGATCTACTTAAAAGTAGTTGCGGTGAAGTGGTAAACGTGTGGCTGATATATTTTTGTATTATGCATGTCTATAGCCCGCAGTTAAGGAGGGGGAATGTTTTCTTGCCGACGTGGTAGCTCAGTTGCTAGGGCTCTCGATTGCCGATCCCGAGTATGTGTGTTCAATCCCTGTCCCTGCTCAGTAAATGTGAAGTGCAAGGCGGCCGCGTACTGTGCGATAGTAGTGGAGGATAAAAAAACCACAGGCAGACAAAATGTCTGCAGCTCTCAAGTGCGATGTCCTGGTCGCCGACGTCGCTTTGAGACGCAAATGGATTACTCCCACGAAATAAATGTCTTATTGTTCCTCAAAGCGATAAAGGTGTCGTATAGCGAGTTCTTGGAGTAAGTAAAACAGTGTTCCACGCACTGTATTTCATCACTTGTCAATGAGATATGAGTGGTGAGGAGGCGGTAGAATACTGGCAGCAATAGACTAATACGAGATGGTGCTGCAGGAAACTTGTGACGCAGAAATATAGCTGCAGAATGTATTCGGCACATGTGTTATGAATGTCATTATCGTTTTCAATGAATACGAAAACGACTCACCCACATAATTAATTGTCAGAACGGGCACTTGCAGCGTCCTTTAGACTATAAGAAATGTGGTTGGTGACTTATTATTAGTGATGTTAATGCATGTTGTTTCGGTTATATTGAACATGATCGACTTTCAGCCCTAATGTACAAAATACGTAGCGAGAGACATAGTGTGATTTCATTTTGAACTGAAAATTTGTGTAGTCAAGATAACTGTCCGCGCAAAAGAGCGCAAGTATGATGGACTGTTAAAGCACGCTGTGCGGCCCGAGACTCTAGACCAGGTGTTCGGTGGGTGCTGGTGAGGCGGCCTTTTGGAATGCCAGGCCCAAGACGGAAAAAAAAAAACCACTGCCGGTATTTTTTCTTCTTCCCTCCAGAGTCGTCCGTCTTCAACTCTTTCTTCGACCGCTCACTCGCACTGCCTCGCCCCGTACGCCACCTTCTTTTCGCTAGTCATTACGCCCTCTCTGTTACCATAACCAGCGTCACAACGTCCCCCACTTTTATGACAGGTCTTCTAACTTTTCTGGCGTGGGGGAAAAGGAGGTAGGGTAGAGGGCTGTAGAAGAGGAATACTGCCGAGGAGTGCCACACTTACAAACAAAACAAAGTTCGTCCACGCAGACACTCGTCTCACTACTTAAGAGTTCACGCTGCTGCTAAGAACTTTCGACGGAGTCCCAGGTTTCCGTGCGACGGCACACGGCCAAAGAAAAGAAGAAATATAAAGGCGAACACCGCGCTGGTAAGTGATTTATTTAGTGGCACACAAACAGTTCACACTCTTCCACACTAGCGCGGCGCGCACCGTGCAAAGAAAGAAACAGGCATGACACCGTTGTCGCAGAAACTTTGAATGAAATATCGTTTTTGCGCTGTACAATAGAACAGATGTATCTATAACACATTTCCAACCAGCTTTCTGGATACAACTGCTTCCATCGCTTCACGCGTGGTTCTCAACCTGCTTGTGCTCAGGATGCTCATGCCTGAAAACATCGGTGTGCAATCCTTGTAAATACTGCTCTGCTGAACACGGTTGGCACCTTCTCTATTCATTAGGTCTCCATAGTCCTCCCTGAGCCAGTCGTTCAACACGCAACGCCTTGTATGCCCTATTTAGGCAAGATCTGCCGCACCTAAAATGGTTTTCTCCGAAAACATTTGGGCGAATTCCAAAAAACTGTTCCCGTAGCTCCTTTTACCCCCACGCTGCTTATTTTCAGATGTGATGCATCCGACAAAATGGCCGCAATTCCAAGCGAATGAAAAAACCCAAATTCTCGTTATGCCGTTTTCTCATCTTGTTGAGGACATTGGAAGTTTTGTGCGGGTAAGGCGCCCCGTAATGCCTTATTTCAGCCTGCGGAGTTGTAATTGAATCTTTTTCAATTTCGAGCTTCAATTTCTCTCTAAGCTTTTCTGCCACAGCGACAACAACCGACCAGGAAAGCCGGCGTCCGCAAGCCTAACCAATTGATTACTGTGTCTATAGGGAACCTGCACTTCATAGGTGGGCTGCAATCCTTCCGCAGCGTGACTAAAATACGCTACTGTTAGCCGCTTGGTTCGCGATAAACGACCGAGCACACTCAGCAGCATTATAGAGACGCTTGTGACAGCGTTCTTGCCCATGTACTCTCGATGCAGTCCAGTTATCTGACACATGCCATAGAAAGCTTCAGCAGAGCATGCAATCTGATTCCTGCAAGTTCATGCAGGTGGCGGTAAAACGCCCTAAAAAGCGACCTCAGAAGTGTTTGTTCTTCTCGCTAGGATATGTGTTACGGCGCAGCGATCGACACAGCAAACTTCATTGCAGGTCGCCTATCCTGCATATCATTTGTACACGACTTGTAGAGTACAGACTCTAAGAAGAATTAGCGATACTCTGTTCACTATTTTCGAAAGGAATGGAATATATGGCAATCGTTAATTTCGTACTCTAGGTGAGTACGACCAGTAAGTGTGCTTACCTTGGAACCTGATTCTTAAATCCAAGAACTACAAACTCGCTTCAGTCGAGAGCTCGTACGTGAAATCGGGTCTACTGGCATGCCTTTTGAAGTCGTTCATTATACTTTCCCGTGTATCTTCAATGGGAATGGCAAATCGTTGTTTCAAACAGCTTCAAAATTGTCCATGTAACTAAGGGCTTTACGAGCAGAGTAGATCTTAGATTTCTTGAAATGATCGTGTATATAGCGATCAATCAGAGCTGAAAAGATATCACGTAAAACCGGTGAAACATATGACCCAGTGCAGATCTTCTTGTGCAGATAAAGCTCATTACCAAATTTTATAGACGTACTGCACAGATCTAAAGGGCTAAAAAGTTTTGAAAAGCCTCCCCGAAGCATTCAGGAACGAAACAGGTCCGTTATCATCAATGCATTCCATGACAGCAGCAAACAGGTATTGGCAGAGAACGGAAGAGAAAAGGCTGTGAATGTCAACCCAAAACGGAGCGAGAGGGAAAGAGCTTTTATTGTAAACGGAGTCTAATCATTAAGGCACGTAGGCCTGGCGTGACCCCCAGGTGGGCCGAAGCTCTGGGCCTACGAGACAAGCGGGAGCTCCGTCTTCTTCTGAGCACGTAAGAAGTTGGTCCCAGTTCTTCTCGAAGTGAGCTGGTAGTAAAGTGCGAGGGGGTGGTCTTCCCCTACATCCCCAAAAGGTGTGGCCATTATGGCCGTTACTGCACAGTCGCAATTGGGGCAAATAGAGTCGTAGTCCCCATCCGTGATCAATGCCAATCTTGAATAGCTGAGAATGGAATTTGAAGTTTACGCATCATGGTGTCCTACGCTCTGTCAAGGTCAGGATGGGGAGGCGGGAAGCTCCGTCTCGTCTTTCTGTGCAGGTTAGAAATTTCGGCAACAGTCAAGGGAGCCTCAGCCAAGGCATCAATATCTGCGGAGCCGCCCGCCCGGTTTGTTCGATCTCGGGCTAGTCGGTCGACCTCTTCGTTCCTAGAGTTCCCCGCGTGGGCGGGGACCCAGACTAAGTGAATTTTTTTGATCGGGCGTGCGGCCACGGAGTATGCTTGCGGCGGTTTGGTAGATAAGGCCTTTCGAATAATTTTGAATCGCATGTTTTGAGTCCCTAAGAACTGTGTGTGTACGCGGGTCGGCGATGGCCAACGCGATTGCAGTTTCCTTGGCCGCGGTGGGAGAGGGAGCGCTAACCGTGGCAGCAGTAACAAGTGCGGAGTGTAGCGTGGCTGCGCATGCGACATGGAAATTGTCACTTTGTCTCACTACATCCACATAGTGTGCGTGGTCGTCTGTAATGTAAGTGGTGTCAAGTGTCTCGGTCTTGATTCGACGGCGTGCTTCTTGGCACCCAGCCGGCATAATTGCAGCCAGCCGTTCCCAAGAGCCTAAAAACGATATCTTTTATCCTGACAGCCCTTCAGAAATCGAACCACATCGATTGAACTCCTTGCGCTAAAATGACCATTGCATATCAGATTATTAAAAAGTCTTTAAACAAATCGGCTTAAATTGTTCTACCATGTGCTACTTTCACTTACAGTTGTAAGCAGCAGAGCATCGGGTTGATTCTTCACACTGAAAACAAAATTGGTGGTCTAACCCGTGCTACGCCGCGATTATTCCACTGCAGGAATGCAAGTGTGCTGGCCGCCCATGCTATGATCTGTTGGCATGCTCAAAGTTCCTATTGTGCGGAAACTAAATTTAATCACGTGTGTGCTGACGGGCTATCGCGCATGGCTAGTAGTGGTATTGGGATAACTAAAGAAACAGTTTATGCTGTTTACATTGATGTGTCGTGCAAGGATATAATCAGTACAAGACACACCAGTGGCTTACAGCGGTCATTTGGACCCTAAGCAGTTCACGGTTCACGCATAAGACTTGCAACCACTGCAATTTCTTAGCGTCCACAATAAATGTTTAATATTGCGGGTGCCGCCTCCGCGGTCTTCACGGCACGACATCTGGGCCATCCCACTGATTCCGGGGGAGGGACGTATACGGACTGGAATCACCCATTCTTCCCCGGGGGGTACGGCTGTGTGCGCGTGTGTTGTGTGGTCGGTGGGTGGCGCGTGCTTCCTTCAAGGCAGAGAGACACACAGCGTTTACGGAGAAGTGCGGTGGTTCATTGAGACCAGTGTCTTTGCGAGTGCAGTTTGGACAATTAAAAGTCATGTTGTAGTTGTTTTAAAAGTTCTCCCCAGCGTAATTGAATAACGAACATATATATTTTGGTGCCGAAACCCGGGTCGCCGCAGAACGACATTAAAGTCGCCGCAGATGATGAGGATAGCGTCCGGTCTTCTTCCGTGATTAGCGTTCTCGCTTGTCACTTCCGAAAGCTGCCACGTTCACGTCAAGAGCGTTTTCGGCGGTCGGCAGCCACACTTGTGAAAGGTTCCTCCGATGACTACGCCATTATGTGAACTCATAACGTCTTAGTCAAGCAGATGGAATTTCACGAGTGGGATAAGCAAAGGGCAAAATGATCGTTCATAGACGAGCATGTGGCTCTCTGTCCACATATCGCTTAACAGACACGGACACAGCGACACAAACACGTCGGCCGCTAACTTACAACTTGACTTTTATTGCATTAAACCAGGCAGTATAAGCACTTTCGTAACAGCGAAGAAGAGGAGATATAAAACCATTAGAATATAGAAAGTAGTCAAACATCGTTATTGTCAAAACAAATGGAATATAGGAAGCAATCAAACAGTGGTATCATGGAGCAACATTCACAGATAGCATGTCTTTGTCAGATAAAAACACTGAGGCAGCACCGACGCATGTGCCTCTATGTTTAGAGATGATATTGAACGCCTCTATAATTTCCCTAATAAGCTGACCTTCGTGGCAATGAATGTCGAGACCTTTAAAAATGAGGATAACAACCAGGACACTTCTATATACTTTTCCATCTTTTTCTATTTCGTTCATGTGACCAAAAAGATGCCGTTTCACATCATTCTTGGCATCGTTGTCATGATCTCGCAATCTGTGCATTTCCGGCCGCAATTCACCGGAACAGAGCAGATATTGCATTCATTTCACAGGTGACATAACGATCTTTAGTTTTTTTTTTTATTTTAGGCATTTTAACTACGAGAGTTCACGCAATTACCTGCACCGATAACTTGTGAGGAGCGGAGAACACCCACTGTATTTTCATGCAGCTCATTTTCCTCATTAGTATGTGGGAAAGGGTGGGGGAATATAAAATAACAATCACTGTTTGTTTTTGCTTTTTCATTCTTGAATATAGGCTCACTTCGTGCGGCCTTTCACAACTAGGATATTGTATGCTTCAGCTGAAGCATACAATATCTGGGATATCGCAAAATTAAGGTATATGCGTCAGTGCTGCCTCAGTGTTTTTTTCTGACAAGGAAATGAAATTTCTGTCTGCTAATCTGTGAATGATATTTGACGATAACGCTGTTTGATCGCTTCCTATATTTTAATGGTTTTATATCATTTTTGAGAAAGTTATATATCCTAGTTTCATGCAATAAATGTTCAGTTGTAAGTCAGCGCCCATCCTGTTTGCCTCGTTGTGTCCGCGTGTGTTCAGCGCTATGTGGCGAGTTAACAGCCACCAACTCGCGCAAGCGTCCATTCTGGCGAGTATATGACTACTTTGTAAATACTGGCTCCACCTGGTCGCATTATTGCAATTCAAGCAAGATTGTGGTGCGCCTTAATTTGGCCGCGTAGAGCCATTAGTCAATCTTTGGTGGGGATGGGGAAAGCGACTAGCCTTAGTGAGCGGCTAATATGGCTCCGCTCACTGAAGTGAGCTTGCTCAATTATTTGGCTTAGTCACCGGCTCACTGCAATCTGAGTCGCTGAGGAAGGAGCATTGGTTCTATTGGAAAGAAAGAAAGAGAAAGCCAGCTCTGTCTCTCTCTTTCCAGCTTCTGTTAGCGGTGGGACAAAACAATTGCTCTCCCGCCCTTCCTCGTAGGAGTCACAACCAGCCTCACAGGAGCACTATACCCACCTCGCAATTCAGTATTACAGCTTTTAGCCTCAAGGCCCACGGCTCTCAGCCGTCGGCTCCTCCCGTTGTTTCCTTTCTACCTGGCGACCTTTCCTTATCCTCCCCGGTGCCCTAACATGCATTTGTTCAACCTTCCTATTTTAGCCGCTGCATACACATGCCGACTACATTTGCTTCATTCTAATTGATTAAGTCATGTCCTCACTCATTTTGTGTCAACTTCAAGCCGCATCGTTCGCTATTCATGCTGCGAGGTGTGGTTTTAATTTTTTATGTTATATTGTTTGCAGTTTAGGGCACACGACGCGCTGCAGTCGGTGCTGTCTGTACGTCACTGAACCGGATTTTTTTTCTTCTGGGATGGGTGCGGAAGGGGCTATGCATTAAAAATTCACTGTGTTGTAATGCTGCTTGAGCAAACAACACATAGTAATTATAGGAAGCGTCCAAGCGCGACAAACAAAACAAAATACGCACAAAACAGGTGACCACTTCCCGAAGCATACATGCAGCATTGCCAGGTCGCCGTCGTGGAGCCACGACACGGCGGCGAAGCAGCTTACCGCGCTCTAACCGGCGCTGTACGGAGGATCGTGCATTAAGCACACATTTTGTTTTCTTTATATGCTGGCTCAATCTAGCCCTGCCCACTGGAGTCGCTTTCTCGCATTGCTAATAGATAGCGAGAAATTCACACATAGCAGAAGCTCCGACTTTAGCGGAGCAGTTTTGACGGCTCACTGTACGATGGCTCTCCATAAAATCCGCCACTCACGGTTTTCGATGACTCATTGGACGGCTACTCTCCAAAAGAACCGCCGCTCATCCTCGGTCCTTGGAAAGACGGGCTCAAAATAATCAAGGGTGATGGGTTACGAGGGGATCTTTGCGACTCTTGTGAGGAAGGCCAGGAGGGCACTTACTTTCTCGCGTCGCTAATAAATGGCGCTGAAGTCGCATCAAAGTGAAGTACGAGGTCCGAAGGAACCATTCGACATGAATCGCATCACTGACCGAGAAAGTCGGCTCACCAAAAGAACCGCCGTTCACTGCTCGCGGTTCCTGACGGCTCACTGAACGACGGCTCCCCAGAAGAGCCGCCGCTCATTCTCGCTCTTTTGAAAGAGCGGCTAAAAAACAGCCGAAGGTTAGGGGATGTAGGGGATGTTTGCGACTTTTGTAAGGAAAGGCGGGAGGCATGACATCCGAGATCACCCCCGCTCGAGCAGGGGTCCCAAGGAATCATTCGGCCCGAATCGTATCAATGAACGAGAGAGCCGTCTCACCAAAAAAACCCGCTGCCCACCCGCTCTTTGAAAAGACCCACTCAAAATATCCGGCTCGCTTCTGCGCGACCCCATTTCAATCCTTGGCACTAAGGTAGATTTTTTTTTCAGACCAATGATCTTGTGCATTCGAAATATATTATTCAGTCGTGTCCGACTCTTCGTGACCCTATGGACCATGTCACGCCACACTTTCCGGTTTCTCACTATCTTCCTAACATCACATAACTTCATCTGCAGTGCCTCGAGGATGCCATATAACCATCGTGTTCGCTGCCTATCCCTTCTCCGGCGACCCTCAACTTTTCCCAAAATCAAATCTTTCTCCAGCGACTCCTGTCTTCTCATCAGATGACGAAAGTAGCTGAGCTTTAACTTTAGAATTTGACCCTCCAATGAGCAGTCAGGGTTTATGGTTGACAATATCGACTGATTTGATCTTCTGGCAGTCCAAGGAACTTTCAAGAGTCTTCGCCAGCACCACAATTCAAACGCGTCAATTCTTCGGCGGTCAGCCTTTTTCACAGTCCAACTCTCGCATCCATACATCACAACTGGAAAGACCATAGCACGAGTTATGCGGATCTTGGTTGGCAGACTAATGTCTCTGCTCTTTACTAGGCGGTCAAGGCTAACCATTGCTCTCTTTCCCAGAAGCAGGCGCCTCCTAATTTCATGGCTGCAGTCTCCTTCCGAGGTAATCTTGGAGCCCAAGAACAGAAAATCTGCCACAGCTTCCACTTCTTGTCCATTGATGCTCCAGTACTTGTTAGGGCAAGACGCCATGATCTTTGTCATTTTAATGTTCAGTTTAAGCCCAAACTTCTCACTCTCTTCTTGTACGCGCATCAAAAGTCTCTTGAGTTCCACTTCACTTTCTGCCATTAAAGTGGTATCATCCGCATATCTAAGGTTGTTGATACGTTTTCCAGCAATCTTCACTCCAGCTGAAGACTCGTCCAGACCGGCCTTCCTCATGATGCACTCTGCATATAGGTTAAATAGGCAGGGCGATAGTATGCAGCCTTGCCTCACTCCTTTCTCGATCGGAAACCAATCAGTAAGGCCATGCCCAGTGCTGACTGTGGCCTCTTGCCCTTCATACAGGTTCCTGAGAGAGATGAGGTGAATTGGAACTCCCACCTCTTGGAGAGCTTGCCCCAATCTGCTGTGATCTACGCAGGCAAACGCTTTCGCATAATCAATAAAGCAGAAGAATATGAGTCTCTGGACCTCTCTTGCTTTTTCCATGATCCAACGAAGGTTGGCAATTTGGTCTCTAGTTCCTCTGCCCTTGCGAAACCCAGCTTGCACGTCCGGAAGCTCCCGATCCACATACTGCTGCAGCCTACCTTGGAGGATTTTCAACATCACCTTGCTAGCATGTGAAATAAGCGCGATCGTGCGGTAGCTGGGACAATCTTTGGCACTGCCTTTCTTTGGAATGGGGATGTAAAGTGACCTCCTCCAATCCTGTGGCCACTGCAGGATTATCTAAATATTCTGACATAATGTATGCAGAATGTTAACAGCGTCTTGGTTGAGGTTTTGAAGCAACTCAGCTAGAATGCCATCAATTCCGCTAGCTTTGTTCTTAGCAATGCTGGCTAAGGCCCATTGAACTTCACTCTTCAGGATGCCCGGCTCAAGGTCAGTAATCACAACCGTCTTATGTTGGGTTTGCACATTCGGGTCCGTCTTGTATAGTTCTGTGTATTCCTGCCACCTCTTCTTTATCTCTGAGGCTTCAGTGAGATCCTTGCCTCGTTTGTCCTTTATCACGCCCAGCTTAGCACAGAAGCTTCATTTGATATCTTTGATTGTCTTATACAGAGCTCTTGTGTTCCTTAATTGGCTGTTGTCCTCAACTGCTTGGCACTGTATGTACAGGAAGGCATGCTTATCTCTCCTTGCTATTTTCTGAAAATGCGCATTGAGAACCTTGTATCTTTCTCTTTCCCCCATAATTTTTGCTATCCTCCTTTCCTCGGCTATTTGCAAAGCCTAATATATTATTAGATATAGTAAATTAAAAAGACTATTCTCAGTTTTTACTAGGTCCACCGACGTCATTTTGAAGTGATACTAACTACAACAACACGTGAGATTGTCGAAATACCTTCTGACAGTGACCGGTCAACACAGCGATACTTTTTGGATGGAACCGTGACGGACAATGGAGGCTGAAAATGTAGGCGTTAAATGCATTCCTGTCCCCTCCACAAATACATCGCATTTGTAGGCGGCAATAGCTCTAAAGTCTTACAGAAAACTGCGAACACACCTTCATGTCTCTTCACGTTTTTTCTCTGCTATAAAGGTTTATTAACTATTTGCAATGCTTTTTTATTCAACAAAGCTTATCCACGATACCAGTTTATGCCTGCAAAAGACAGAATTCTATGGATAAAAGGTTTCACCATGTATACCATCCAAGCACTTCTCGCTTTTGTCGCGTCTCGTGTGTTTAACACCTACAGCAAACAGTCCATGCCATCGAAGAGGCAACGGCTCTTATCTTTTTGAGCAGCCTTCTCAGCAATGCAGCGGTTTAGACTCGCAATCTCAAAAGAGGGGCAGGCAAGATTTGAAAACGTATTTTTGACCCTTGCAGGCAGCAGGTTAAAGACTTTGGCACGGACAGAAGTCCCACCCATCACTATATGTCCACCCTTGTTGTGCACCTTCTTAGATTTCTTCGCGCTAGCAAGTCTATTTCAAGTTCTTGTTTCAATTATTTCCCGTCAGTCTTGCTGCTTTGTGCCTGTAGTTGTGAAACACCTCGCGGCAATCTACTCCGGGTTGTGTGCAAAACATGCCGCGCGCAGCCAGTCGGTGTATAATCGAACTTTTCGCCACAACTCAGACAATAATATTTACAAACGCATTTCAGATGCTATTAGGAGGGAGGAACTGCACCAAACATGCCACTCACATATACAGGGATCAGGTTTGGTTTGTGCAAAATATCAGGGACTTATCACGGCATCTCATTTTTGCAATGCTGGCCTGCAGCACATTGCCATCCTCGAAACGGAAACACCGAAGAAAAGCCAGTCCGTGCAGTAGTGTCCTTCAGTACAGTTAATTGTTGGCTAGCTCGTATTCTCGATTTCAGGTGTTTTTGTTTTCAGCGCAACGGTAGAAGGCCAAAGATAGGAAAGAAGAAAGAGAAGGACGAACATATCGCTTATTTACAACGTATTTCTTTAGCGGTGCACAAATAGCCTAAATACTCTCAAACCAGCGCAGGTGTGCATCGTGCGATGAAAAAAGAAATGACGTATGACAAAATGCCAGCACAAAGTTTCTGGGAAATGCCAGTGACATTCTCCTTTCACATAGCCTTTAGCCTCCACATGTGGACTAATTTTCATGCGGCTCCACGGCTCAGGTAATTAGCACCGATGTTCATCCTGCGGATAGTGAGTGCCTCTTCAGGTACGCCTGCCTTCTTGTATTGATAACAACTTGGAGGTCTGCGACGTCCTCGGCACATTTCTTCGACGCCGACTCACAGAAGGTAGCTCTTCGGTGTCACCATATTCAGTCTTTTCAAGGTCTAGCGCACTTGAGGTCGATACTGGAAGTGCAGCCGGAAGCGTGCGCCCTTCATACTTTTTTTGAGAATTTTGATGTGGAAGATTGCTTTTGTGTCTAACTAAGGTCGCGAGGTAGTCCAAGGTTTTTTACGTTCAACTACGTTGAATGAACCTTTCAAAATGTGCCACCTAACCTCGTCTTCTGGAATGACTCTTTGGGCTATATCACTTTTTTGAGTCTGCGGGATCGTTCTAGTTCATTGATGATCTTGTGAGTTGGTTAGTTCATTGTTTCTTTTTAGACTAATACATCGCATTAAAACCCGGCACGAGGTGAAGTCAGCGCACAAGAAGGGACGGGTGCTGCATTTCTAAGGCCTTAGATGAATTGTGGTTCGGACCGTGACGAAAAAAAAAAGCCTAATGTGCCGTCTTCTGTGTTGTCGTCTCCTTGTGTTACGTTAAAGTTCGTTAGCAAGCTTACAGGCATCTTCCTGGCAGTTACTGAGATTTATGGGCAATCTAGTGGTGATTAGGGATCATTTCGCCTGAGATGTTTCCAAGCACGTGATCGTACAAGGGGGACTCCTTACAAAGTGCAGTCACCTCACCTGTGAAGTATGGTATATGCACTTCCACTCGTGCCACCGTTAACTGGGTGACATTATTACTGAGAATTGTCCTCTCCCTCTACCCCTACCCTGTGAAGCACTTGTTGGAAACCGAGTCTGGCACAGTCCACGAAAGAATTACCGCCCGTGTTGCAAAGCACGCGAAACTGTTTGCCAGCCGCAAACCCTTCTACAATCAGCATTTTTCCCGTTGAAAGCTGATTCGCGTATTTTTCTATCTGCGATCTAGTGATGGGTATGGTTTTCTTCCGTGCCCTATGCAGAACATTATTGTCTTCAAGTAAGGAGCAGTGATTACAGAGCATGCGGCAATCTGATCTTTTTTTTTGTTTGCCGACGCCAGTAGGATTCGGCTTTATGACCGACCTTTCCATAGGAACTGCATTTCAGTCCCTCTGTAATGGATTGCGACAATGGGAAGCTCAATGTCCTGGACGATTGCGTACCATGCATCACAACGGGCGTCTATTCGGCAGGTTTACGTAGCTCTTGCTGTATTATTTCGCTTCGTCTGGGACTTCTAAAGGTTAGCGCAGCTTTGCGCTTCCAGGAAGCAATCAGCTGCCCTGTCATACACGGAGAGTCCTGCGATCTCGTGCTTTTAAAAAGTAAACGATTTTCAAATGAACACATCGGACGAACTGCTCTGCGATCACTTGATGGCGCAGGCCTTCAAAACTCATGGGAACGCTTGCCATTTCAATCCATTGGCCGAACAAAGGCAAAGCTTGAGGCTAGCTTTTTCCCTGCCTCGCTATTGTTACGTTGTTCGGCTACTAATTCCCCCTGCGAGGAAGCACGCATTGTTGTGCTTTCTTGTTCATGATGATGCATATGAAAAACCCTGATATCAGAGGTAATGTAAGCGCCACGGCAGAGTGCTGCACCGCTCTCTCCGGCCCACCTGCCTAATACAGTAATCGCCTACCTGATTATCTTTAGTGTCCCAGCTTGCTTATCATTTTTCGAATCGCCCAGAAACGTGACACCATCTTCCACCTGAGCCGTTGGAAACTTATCGTGACAACACAGAGCAATGTATCTAAATGTCTGCACAAGAGCCCTTTTGGTAACACTAGCAGTGGGCCGCAGACTTTCTGCCTATCAGAATAATGGCCTCACCACGCGTTTACCTTGCGTCTAGCCCTATCCCTCTGCCATGCGCTCAAAACACTGCAAGAATGCAAGTAATCGCCTCGTTCGTCCAGAAGGGGTAGAAAGTTTTGCGGGTTTGGAGGCCGGACTTGCGGTGATGCCAGTGTGGAGGCATCATCTGTAGCCATATAACTCTTTCTTGGAGTTTAAGCTGCAACTAAAGAATCTTACTTTTATTTCAGAGCTTGCAAAATTTCTTTCATCACCTACCTAATTTCAGTCGTCGGCTAACCGATTTTCCTTCCCTCCGCAGCTCTTTGGACCTCCGTGCTCCTAGGTCCCTGCTGATCCACTCCCCGAGTTCTGCTGGCCAGATATTTAATTGTGTGCTCAACGTGGCTAGCCGTTCAATATCCACTGTACCAAGTGATCGATGCGCGTGAGAATGGTCCTGTTGCTCTGCTCTCTCGATGACAGATTTTATCCTGCAATCGTTTGAATGATAGGCATCCTGGCAGGCTCGTGAAATTGTGATGTTACTAAGAGGCTTAGGTCAATTAGGGGCTTTGGTTGATGATAGGATACCCTGTTTTAAGACGAAAGCTTTTAAGCACTCATTCTCGTGGTAACCCTCCGTCCGTTACCAAAGGCATGAAGAAGGACGAGAAGATGAAGATGAAGAAGAGAGAGGAACGACAAGAGCGAGTAGCAAGGCAAACGCCGCACATCCTCCTCTCTCCTCAGCGAGAAGTAGCGGTGCCGAAGCGCATGCGCAGCTGCGCAAAGAAGCAGTGACGTCAGGCGGAGCGACTACTCAATGCGACGGCCCTCCTTCGCCAGACGTGTCGTTGCAGTCGAGTGAGTGAGTGGTATGGCTCCCAAGCGGCCCAGTAATTCCGCACCAAGTGAATCGGATAAGCGCAGGAAGGCGGATTCCCCAACCAAACTGCGGAAGATCAGTGAAGGAATGCGTCAACAGCGTCTTCAGGCTTCTCCTGGGACTGAGGCAAGAGATGCGAAACGAAAGCGTTTGCGACGGCGCAATGCTTCGCCTGAGACGAAAGCAAGGTTGGCAGAAAGGAAACACCAAACGCGACTAATTGGGAGCGCGGAAGTCTTGGCAAAGGCTTTCGCCTAGTGTACTTTAGGCTGGCAAAGTGCCCGCAATCTTCTTCTTTTGCTTTTGCTTCTGACGTATATAAGAACACCAGACACTTTACGCAGATAGCACTTAATCTACATGACCTGCAGTGCGTGCACGGTTGCACAATCGAGAAGGTTCCGGCGCGATGTTACTACGGCGCCCGACGGTTTCGTAGCGATAAAACGGCCATCCAAAAGCTGCAGACAATGTTAAGCTCCACCGCTCTGTTACTGGACCGCCTGGAGGGTGGCAGGCAGGGTCTTGCGCTTGACCTGTTCTGAGCTTAGGTCACTACGTCCAGGGCTTGCGGCGTGTCACGTGCAAGGGGGCCCGTGGCCAGATATACCACGGCTCGTCAGAGGCGGCTGTGCTGGCCAACTGACTTCTTAGCAGCTGCCGGGTTAGAGGCGTGTTGTGCGGCACCAGACCCCTGACCAGGTGTCCTGCGAATGCTGGCCAGCCAGTGTTGTGAATTCCATGCTCGAGAAGGTCATGAGGGGAATCAGCCTTTCAATACTGCCGAAGCGATTGTTAAGTGTTAGCGCAAATTATGCCACCACTCGGCAGATTTTAATCATGCCGGAACCACAGGCGGTCGGAGACGGCATACGTATCTTCATGTATAGCCTTTATTATCTTAGTGGAAGCAGAGAGTTACGGTTTTCTCACGGCTAATTAGGCCGTCGGCTGCTTTTCTGCTCGGCTGAATCTAGTTTATAGAGCGTAAGCTTAATTAAGCATGATCAGGCACATTTTGGTGGCATTTTTTGAAGGCATTCCTAATGAACTAACTCCTGCCTGATGTTCCTGTACCGTATACGTTGTTGTTCCACATGCCACAAATGTCTCAAACCCTATGCCAGTTTAGAACACTGCCTCTTTCCCTGCTCAGTTGCCATTCAGTCTCCTCACTTTCTATACCTTTATCGCGGCAAGATTGGCTAGCCTAGGCCAAGCTGAGGACCGGTTCGCTTTTGTCACCCATGGTTCAAGACATCCCGGAGATCTGATAGTGCGTAAAATTAAGTTATTTCCACAAATTTCTGAAACTTGCGATTGCGCATGCTTTTACACGAAGGACTACTCCCTTTCTTCATTCAGGCTATATACATTTCCTTGTAGTTTATGAACGGTCACATTGCCGATTTCTGCGAGGTTTTTATGTTTATTGTTTTATAATTTTTCACCTAGATTGAAACTAGGTTTCACAATCCTCATCCTAGAGCCCTAGTGAGAACGATAAAACTGTAACAGTGCCTGCTGTCTTGCTTACACAAGGGACGCGATTTGACTCTTGTGAAGGCTATAGAGCTGATGTATATTTTATGCGCAGGATAAGGCCTTCGCATCAGCCACCTTGAGACTCACCCGCTAGGACAATTTTTTCATTTCAAGGCCTACGTTTGTAGTCATGGCCTAATTCACAGTATTATCGGATAAATGCATTTTTTCCTCTCAGTCAATCCTTTGAAATATTCTTACAGAACCATGCAAATGCTTCAGTAATGGTTGCAGACCACAGTTGTAGCCGAGCACCTACACTGCATGAGACAGACGGTGGTTGGATCCCTACTGTTGATTGCAGTCAGCAGTTATCAATAAGTAGAAACGTTTCCCTGGGCCTGATGCTCGGCGATTAAGGTGAAATGCTTGGCAAATCGTTTTTGTGTTATTTATTGATTTATACTGTCGGCACAGGCCAACGCAGGAAAATGATGTTGTGAGTACAGGCATTATCAAAACGTTTTGCACTTGGTATACAACGAAAACAGGCAAATGTCAAAAGCTCTTTGAACTTGAACGAAATTGGCACGTAACGGATGGCACATGATTTAACAAACTATAGTGGGAGACAAGTAAAAAGTCCTGAAATCGCCAGTCGCAGAAAAGCATAAAAAAAGAAAGTGCTTGAGAGAAAGCTGGCCCCACTCACAAGCTTTAAAATATAAAAAAAAAAAAGCAAAGAAGCAACGCAAATATAAACAGATGGTAACAAGCCAGGTATACAAATCATCATAAAATCATGAAATGCTTTCGCAGGGCAGTTTCAAGGCCCTTAACCTCGGATTTTAAAAGAAGTTCTTTGGGTAGTTTGTTCCAGTCATCAATCGTCCTCACGAGAAAAGAATTACAAAAAGAGTCCGTCTTGTAAATCAGTTGTTTGATATGTTTGATGTGTTTTGTTCTTGACTAGGTGGAAGTATCGGCTAAAATGTGTCTTCTGAGGTTTACTTTGTAATAGCCATGCAATATATGGTAGAAGAAAAGAATCCTATTGTGCTCCATTTGTTTCTTAACAGTCGTTAGCGCAGGTTCTTTTTTAAGTTCTGAACCTGACTGCGTTCTAGAATAAGCACTATAAATGAACCTGAGGGTCTTGTTTCACCCCACGAATGTAATTGTGCCATGGCACGTTATTGCAAAACTACCCCTTGCGCCAACCACTTATATCAATACCATGCGTTATGATGACTTTATCAGAATACTCAGAATTCTGGACGTTTTGCTTGTACTATAAACAGCTGCGAGCATTTTGCACACTTTTCTCTGGGTGGGAAACCACTGCGGAAGAAATTCCTCCCATTGTCAAATATCGCCTGTACGTTGTAACCAAACGGACATAGAACTATTAGTCCTCGAGACAGGAAATGAGGAAATATTCCTATGCAGAAACAAAAGCACGCCATCTGGCAGCTGGTTTTTTGATGCTTCTATCGAGTGCTACTTACTGTTTAAAAAAATTCATTTTGTACAAATTTCAGACTGCGCTGGTGTGAAGCCAAAAGCTCGGAGAGGCTTTGGGCTGTTCCTATCATCACTGCCCTCAGCATAGTATGGTGGTTGAACATAGTCGAGGTCAACCTTCCGAACGTTGTAATACCACCTGACAGTGGTGATTCTATTTGGCTTCTGAAGGCAGCCTACCATGTATAGCTGCTGTTCTCTTTCAATGTGCCTGCATATCTTTTTTAAGCACCCTTGAAAGATGCTACAGTTCTTCCTTTGCGCGCGAAGTGCATATGGAATAGCCGACATTATGTACTTGTTAATAGTTTGGTAAAGTTAGCAAATTAAGTTAACTCAATTATTAGAATTAAATGTTTACCTCGCATTCAGTTTTTTTGGAAAACCACAAAACGTGGATAGAGATGAAGATGGGCAGAACAAGTGCTCACTATGAACTGACAAAATTTATTAGGACACACTCAATATATATAGAAAGCTGAAAAACAAACACAAAGAACAAAAGAAGAGGCATGCGCAGTCCAGATCATGTCGAAATGGCCTCGTCAAAGTGTATTTGTACCAATTAGAACAGTTTTCGACCCTTTTGCAATTCTCCCATTCTTGGAAACTATAGTTGAAACTAGAGGGATAACATGAAGCCAAAATCGAAAAAAATTTGAATTGGCAGCATGACAAGATCATACACTCAAACTTATCCGAAGCCTCAGAAAGTTTCGGTCGCAATGGTACAAGCCAGAGCGAGAGGCACTTGCTAAAACAAATAGATAGTTTGCCGTCATTATAAGAGTAATGGGAGCAATAGTGATGGTGTAAGAAAAAGTGCATATAAGACACGAACGACGTAATCGAATATTTATTCACCATCCAGTCGAAAGAACATACACGACATCAACAAGAAAGAATCAGATAAGAAAAAAAATTATAAGGGTTTGACGCATCTGAACCAAATATTGAGCGAATGCATTAACTGTGGGTGACGAGCGTTCTTGTTCTCTTTTTCTTCTTTCTCAGCCCACATATAAAGCCCCGCTTTAACCAAGCCGTATGAACGCGTCTTAGTAGCCTATAGGGGTAACGTGAATGCCACCGTCCTAGCAGCTGATTATGACATAACCGTCCCATGTGAAACGAGAGACCCAAGTTGGCAGCTCCTGCCAGCCGCTTGAGTTGGTAGCCCAACTCTTACCCTAGTGTCACGTGAAGTGTGACGTCACAGCGTCACGTGGGTAAGACGCGGCTACCGGGCGTACTACGCTGAAGGCTCTTGGAGTAGTTAACTTGGACATTCTCAATAAAACAGGCTGAGCAGAGCTATACGTGCGATAGAGTGCCTGCATTTAGACACGTGAAAAATATGATAGGTTTCCTTGATTCATTGTGGCAGATGGAGAGCCCAAACATTTACGCCCTTTTTTTCAATCTTAAGTAAGTATTCGGAAATTATCTCTCTTCCGTAGCGATATCTTTTAAAGCTCTTCATACATCGCACAAAGGAAAAGAAGTTCGTTCCGCACATTTTTAGTCCAGAAGAATTTTGTTAACTGAGTTCGCTCGTGGGAATAATTTTATTGAGCTGGCGGGATCCGTGGGCGGATTTTCGAAGCACCCGCCTGTTTGACGTTTGGCTGACGTAGCACCGAGCACACGGCAAAAGAATGTAATAAATAGTTAGGTAGTGCCTGTGAATAAATTGTATAAACTTGCGTCAATATTGTGACGCCACTGACGACGATGAAGGATTGTGATGGTCTGGGAGAAGAAGAGGAGAAAGCGTTGGTGCCTGGGGACTAGTAGGCTTCACCTTATTCCAATGCCATATCACTGTAAATAAACACCCCTCTGCTATTTCACCGTAACAACTTGGTGGAAGGTGCTCCGTTCGATCCCTAAGTACGGCGCAGCAAGACAAACTGGAGTTTCGACGTAGTCGCCGCCTTGCTGGACTGCCACCGTTTCCAACAATCATGGACCACATCGAATCTAACCGGGCCAGCCGCGACTCTGCAAGCCAGGCTGGTGACAGGCCCCTTCAGCTCTATTCCCTGCCAGCCTTACCGGGAACCACGACCGTTTGCAGAAGAAGAAGGTGAGGACGTTGAGAAGTGGTTACTTCATTATGAAAGAGTTAGTCGGTACAACCGGTGGGACCTTATCACCATGCTCACAAATGTCGTCTTCTTTCTAACTCACACGGCTATGACCTGGTTCGAGAATAACGAGGACAATTTGACAACTTGGGAACGGTTTGCCACCGAGATCAAACAGCGTTTTGGTGACTCAGTACCGAGCAAAAAGCGGCCTGAGCAGACCCTTGCTCAAAGAGCTCAATTGCCGGATGAAACTTGCACCACTTATACAGAAGAGATCCTCAGATTGTGCAGATGTGTGAAATTCCAGCATGCCCGAAGAAGACACAGTCGGCCACATTTTGAAGGGCATCGCGGCTGACGTGTACAACTTTTTAATCGGCAAAGACACCCTTGAAACCGTCTCCGATGTTATTAAACACATCTGCGCTTTTCAAGCTCTCAAAACGCGTCGTATTGCGCCAAAATTTGGGCGGCTGGCCAACGTGCCTACCGTGGCCAGCCTTGATGACCACGCCCAACTAGATCTTCTGTCGACGATCCAGCAAATCGTGCGGGAAGAACTCCTGCGGCTCAACCCACTTCCCCTGCACGAATCTGCTGGGGTCTCTGTCCAGAGGGTATCTAGACGGCCGGCTTCACCACCACAAGCGATTACAGTGCAGCCCTTTCCACAAGCTCCTGAAGTTGCAGCTTCTATAGACTATCCTCCTATGCATTTGGCCAACCGGAATGCGCCGATGCCTGACGCCCCAAGGTATGACGTCGCCTCAAGTGCCCATAGATCTTCCATTCGATCTACCAGGATTCCTGAGCAGTATGAACATTCCGCCAGACCTACGACGTGCCAAGCTGTTTCCTGCTTTTATCCACAACAGCATTTTCTACCTTCCCCGCCGATATGCTACCGCTGCGGCGTCGAAGGTCACATCGACAGATACTGCCGCAGTAGGTTCCTACCTCGCTATAACCGTCCGGCGCTTCCAACAGTACCCAACAATCGGCAATACAGTCCCGTTTTTCAACAATCAAATACTCAGCATGGGTATTACCGCAGCATCCATAATCAGAATCTCCGTGACCACTCCCCTGCGTCTGATAGAAGTGTTACTCCACCACCCGGCTTCCGTGCGCGTCGTTCTTCAACATCGCGACGGCGCTCCATGTCGCCTCAGCATCCTCAGCAGGAAAACTGACCAGCGCGACCAATGGGGGTGAGGCCACTAAAAATGTGCTGTTTGACAACATCCCTCCAACTATAAGGCTCAAAAACAAAATTCGTGTGTTCATTGATGGTATGTGTACATTAGCTTTGGTGGATACAGGTGCGACTGTGTCTGTGATGAGTATTCAGTTTCGGCGCTTGTTGGGACGCAAAGTGATGTTTGAATATGACCGTGCTTCAATGTTTTGTGGTGTGAGTGGAGAGGCGTTGCGGCCATTGGGTGTGTGTAGTGCGCAAGTGTCTGTGGGTGGAGCAATTTTCAAACCGAATTCGTAGTCTTACCCCACTCTACGCGTGACATCATCTTAGGAATCGACTTCTTGAGGTTTTGTGGCGCTACCGTGGACTGCTGAAGTCAAGAGGTTCATTTTGACGGCTCGCACCTGCCAACTCTTCTTGAAAGTGGCCGCAATGGAGAAACAGTTTTTAGTATTACCGAAGACACAGTAGTTCCACCTTTGTCTGCCATGTTCGTCCCCGTGTCCGCTCCACTTCTTGACCAGGTTTCATTACAGACCATGGTGCACTCTGTTCACTCAGCATGCCTGAAGAACAATGTTATTATCCCTCATTGTATGATCTCCGTGTATCACGGTAGTGTCTCGTTATGGACAATCAATCCATCGTCTGAGCCCGCAGTTTTACCAACGGGATTGAAGCTTGCCTCCTGTGGACCCGATGCGCCCCACATCGTTGCTTTGGTCACAGATGCTACGAGTGCCACCGTACCTCTGCCCGCTGATGAAACTTTGATCTTCCGCATGATCAGTGCCGATCTCAGCTCACCTCAACGCCGCACTCTTGTGGATATTCTTCTACCCTTTTCGCCTATGTTTGACTTTTCTCAAACAGATGGACCGACATCTCGCCCTGCACATCGGACCCATCATACTATCGACATTGGTTCGGCTCGTCCCATTCTTCAAAAGCCATATCGCGTATCCCCATCTGAGCGCAAAGTCATTCATGAGCAAGTGGAGGACATGCTACGGAAGAAGGTGATACAGGAGTCATCTAGCCTCTGGGCTGCCCCTGTTATTCTTGTACGTAAGAAAGACGGTTCGTGGCGATTCTGCGTCGATTATCGGCGTCTAAATTCTGTTACGAAAAAGGACGTCTATCCTCTTCCTCGCATAGACGATGCCCTCGACTGCCTCTCTGGTGCGTCCGGTTTTTCTTGTCTTGATCTCAGATCTGGCTACTGCAAATTCCAATGGACCCTGCGGATAAGCAAAAAACAGCCTTCGTAACGCCAGATGGCCTTTATGAGTTTAATGTTATGCCATTCGGGCAGTGTAATGCGCCAGCCACATTTGAACGCTTTATGGATACAGTTTTGCGTGGCTTAAAATGGGACATTTGTCTTTGCTATCTGGATGATGTCGTCATATTTGGGAAATCCTTCCAAGAACACAATGACCGTCTAGTACGCGTCTTGAATTGTCTGCACAACGCAGCCCTAATTCTAAACTCGAAAAGTGCCGCTTTGGAGAGCGTCAAGCGCTGGTGCTAGGACACCTTGTCAATGGTGATGGTGTAATGTCGGATCCCCAGAAAACTGCCACTGTTGAGTCTTTTAAACCCGCGCAGACAGCGAAGGAGTTGCGTAGTTTTCTAGGGTTGCGTTCGTAACTTAGACGCTTTATACATCGCTTTGCTCACGTTGCTTACCCATTGACATGCCTTCTCAACAAAAACTCCACTTTTGACTGGACACCAGACTGCGACGCGTCATTTCGTCAACTGAAGTTTCTTTTAATATCGAAACCCATCCTGTGTCACTTCGATCCTGCTGCAGTGACAGAAGTTGACACGGACGCTAGTGGAATCGGTCTCGGGGCAGTCCTTGTCCAACGGCACGATGAACGAGAGCATGTTACCGCGTACGCAAGTCGTACCCTGAGCAAGCCGGAGCGAAACTACACAGTCACCGAACAGGAATGCCTGGCTGTAGTTTTCGCTGTGCAGCGTTTCCGTTCATATTAGTACGGACGGTCGTTTACTATCGTAACTGACCATCATTCACTCTGTTGGCTGCGGAACCTTCGAGACCCATGTGGTCGCCTCGCACGCTGGGCCCTCCGGTTACAGGAATATCACTTTGCCATGGTGTACAAAAGCAGGAGGCGTCATGCAAACGCAGATTGTCTTTCTAGGATGCCAATGGCCACGACTGGACCTGAAAGCGACGATTTCGACAATTATATATTGACCCTCAAGCTAGCGTTCCCCGACACGAATGTTTTCAAAACGGAACAGAAAAATAATAGCAGTCTGCAGCCTCTCTTTGCCGCCGCCCAAGCCAGCGTACCTACAAGCCGTTATTGTGTGCGTGATGGCCTCCTATGGAAAAGAGTTATTCACCTGTCAGCCAGCGATACCTACTTGTAGTTCCCAAGACGCTGTGCACGGAAGTATTGCGTGTTATGCATGATGATCCAACTTCTGGGCATTTGGGATTGGTTCGAACACTCCACCGTGCTCAAGAAAGATTTTACTGGCCCAGAATGCGCTCGACGATTGAACAATACGTTTCCAGTTGCAAGCAATGTCATCGCCACAAACGTCCAACTGCAACTCCATCTGGCTTGCTGCACCCTGTGAAGATCCCGACAGCTCCGTTTGATCAAGTAGGCATTGACCTTGTAGGTCCATTACTAAAGTCCGTGGATGAAAATCGCTGGATTGTAATCTGCGTGGAAAATCTGACACGTTACTATGAAACCACCGCTCTTCCATCTGCTACGGCGCATCAGGTGTCGCTTTTCTTGCTGCACTCAGTCCTCTTACAACACGGGCCGCCAGGAATTGTCATCACTGATCGGGACCGACAATTTACTGCTGATGTTATTGAAGAGCTCATGCGTTTATGCTCCGTAACTTTCCGACACTCGACGCCATACCATTCCCAGACAAATGGCTTGACTGAGCGCGTCAACAGAACGCTTATCAACATGCTAGCCATGTATGTGGACGCAGGGCATAAGAACTGGGACACCATACTACCCTTCATCCCGTATGCGTTTAATACCGCCACGCATGAGACGACTGGGTACAGTTCATTTTTCCTGCTCTATGCCAGACCGCCACGCTACCCTCTGGATACTATCTGGCCCTTCACAAGCCGTGAAGACCCCTGCCTGGCTGAGACCCTCTGTCGCGCCGAAGAAGCTCGGAGAATCGCCCGATTATGGTCTGGTGCTTCATAAGAACGTTCTAAAGTACGATACGATGCCAGTCACCGGCGGGTTACGTACTCTGTAGGTGAATTAGTCTGGCTGTGGCGTCCAATTCGGCGCCGTGGCCTACATCAAAACTCTTGGCCCACTATGACGGACCATATGTGGTTGTGAAACGCATCAGTGACTTAACTTATGCAATAACCCGCCTGACAGCATCGCGTCGTCGGTCTGCCAAAACCGAACTATGTCATGTTGCCCGCTTGAAGCCGTGTCAGCCTCGAACGACTCACGAACACGCCCAGAGGGCTTAGGCTTGATTTAATATGGCAGGAAGCCTGAAGCGAAGGATCTGCCTGCCATAGTTCCTCCGGCACACTGTAACGTGCCATTGCTCTGGGTTACGGGTATCGTATGTGTTTATGTTACGTTGAAGCGCTGCTATAAGCGTTAATGTGTTGTCCTTTTTACTGATACCTTGTTTATATAATCACAAAGCGTGTAGTTATACAAAGATGTCACTTTAACCATTTTTAGCTGCTTAAATATTGGTCCTGTACGTTCGAGGTAAGAAGCTTTAGTAATATTTCTTATTGCACGCCTTTGAAGGAATAGTAAATTTCTAATGTTTTCTGCTGTTGTTGTTGCCCATACTAGCAAGGAGTTGTTTACAATAGACGAAAAGAGTAAATTATAAAGCATAATTTTAATGGTAGGTGGAAATACCAGGAAATGTCGGCGTAGAGAACCTATTGTGCGGGATAGTTTGTTGACTAAATATTCTATGTGAACGTCCCATGTCACGTGCTCTGAGAAGTAAACGCCTAACGTTTTCACAGAGTGAGCAGTTTCTATTTTCGTGCCACTGAGTACAAGGCAAAGCAGCTCGAATACTTTATTTCTGGGATGGAAGAGAACGGCTTTCGTCTCACTGACATTGAGTTTTAGACTGTTTTGACACGCCCAGTGTTCAATTGTTTCCAAGGTTATGTTAGCCCGACTGGATAGCTTTATGCCTGAGTGACCAAAGAAAAACAAACTGGTATCATCAGCGTAAATAATGTGTTTTGCAAATGAATCTATGGAAACAAGATCATTAATGTGGAGAATAAAAAGAAGGGGGCTAAAAGACTGCCTTGTGGAACACCCGAGATGACTGGCTTGACTGTAGAGGAGAAACCGTTTATTTTTACATATTGTGTCCCATTGGCTAAGTAGGAAGGTCTAGTATCTGCCCGTTGAAGCTAGAGGGAAATTGAATATTTAGAGTGGGAACTGTTTAAGGAGCACACCATGAGCGTTCCCGTGGATGAAATCCGCCAAGATCCGTCATCGTGGCGGTCAAAAACAAGGATAGCGAAGCTGAGACGACTGCAGTTTAGAAACAATTGTAGGTATTGAAGAGTCCTTCAACCAAGTTCCACGAGCGTTAGCCATCGGCCGCAGTCACACTTGCTGCTGCCAATTCAGTGTTGATTGTTTCGGCGCTTGGTAAGCTTCGCGGCAACGGCTATAGTCTGGCCTCTCTTTGCTCAGTAGTATTTCGCAGCCTGTCTGGCACTGCCGCGGTTTCTGTCTTTTGCGAAATGGCATGTGTGTTGATGTTTTTAACCTAGCTTAAATGAAGAAGTGGAACATATGGAAATTCACGAAACGACGTTTACTGCACATCGCAAGAGTGTGTTGCTGTTTTCTACACGAAACGTGATGGACTATGGTGATAGCATAGTGCCCACGGGCCTGGGAACGATTATGAAGACCGGAATGTACGCTGAACAGTCAAAATGAAAGAATATGCGGTAGACGAATACGCGGCGCCATCTGAGGAACTTGTGTGCCACTATAGGTGCAGGAATAATGTGGAACAGCGCGAATCTCGAAAACGAACGCACCAGAGCTCAGGAAATAAGTGAAAATAGAGGCACGCTTTCACCTTACAGAATTGGGAGTTGAAAAACAAATGAAACCTGTGAACCAACCAACCAACCAACAAGTCAGAAGCGAAAGCCCTCAGCGATATGAAATTTAGCAAGATCTGATCGGTGGGTGGCTTTAGAAACAGAAAATAACCGTAGAGAAAAACCATGGCGTGCATTTCACCGCAGTTGCAATCCCGTGTAACTAAATGTGGTACGAAGGTATGACGTTGGTGCACCTAAAAATATTTTGTACGCGTAGCGTGAAACCGAGTAGCGGGTGACCGACGTTCAGCGGGGGATGAACGCCCTGGAGTAGCGAGAGCGGCATCGGAGATAACGTGCAGATAGCGAATGTAAAGGTTTGTAATTTGTTTTAAAAGAAAGAAGCAAATTCGCATCTATCATCATTCTTGGTAGACACCTACAGCGCCTTGCAAGGGAAGGGGGGAAAGTGGGCGTTAGAGAGGAAAAAGGCGGCGTAGTGGAAGGCTCAAGAATAATTTCAACTACCTGGCGAACTTGACTTACTCAGACATCGCACAACACATATCAAAATTTCATATCTGCCACAGTTCATATTAGCAGGGCCACGCTGGAGCTTCGCCACCCAGAGTAGGAAGCGTCAATGCCACTTAGGTGCCCGTCCTCGTCATTTGTTATATTTTAAGACGAAAACCGCATATGCCCATTACGGCAATTGCAGTTGCAGTCGGCGACGTGGTAAAAATTATTCCCTAATTTTCGCCTTCTGCAAGGCTCTCCGAAGTGGAGAGGAGAAGAACAGCATTATATTGGCACGGAACAAACTGATGCAAAGGGTATGAGAAGAAGTTAGAACCGGCTTTGAGAAAATCAAGTGTGAGATAATTGCCTAACTTCACAGTGGGCGCCTAAACAGCAGAATTGGGGAAGGAAGGCAGGTTGAGTGGGTGGGGGGAATAAGTAAGGATAAGTGGCTGCACTGGAGAGATGAGGAATAACTTGGTGTGAGAATGGCTACGACAGCCATGCTCGTTCTAGATCTGATAAAGTTTGTCGACAACGTGACATATGAGACAATTTGCCTGACATGGATTGGGCCACTTAACACGCTTTAGGTACGATAAGTCGGATCCAGTGTCACTGGGAGCCAGAAGCACTCCGCAAGTCTCTGGTATCTCAAAGTTCTTCATAACTTGCGCTTTATTTGCCTTCTTAGACCACGAACTCATCATACCGGGTGATAGCAAATGTTTTGCGTCGGCAACAATAAACTGGGGGGAATGGTAAGATGCTGCAATGGCGTAGAAGTAGAAAATTCGTTTTCCGTGGAAAAGGACTGCGGTTAAAATCTCGATGCAGTTCTAAACCGATAAAAAAAGGAAAGAGAATAAAGTCATATCTGCGAGTAGTTGCAATTGCAGAAAACAGCTCTGCAGTGCGGTCTGATGCCGGTGATCGTTGATGGAAAAGCGCTCATTGACTAGAACAGGACTTAGCCACCGCACCTTCTATGAATACCTTAATAAATCCCCTGTTCCTATTCCTTCGTGATTGAGAAGCAGCTGAACTCTGGCGGCCTTCAGGCCTGTAGCGCAGCGGTAGATGGTAAAAATCTGCTTCTGGAGAGGTCCCCACTCGTAACTGTAACTGAAACAAAAGACATTCAACGCGAGAACGCTATTCTGGTGAAGATAGTTCAGTGCAACTGATCGAGGAAATAACCGGCCTGCCATGGGATATCATAGGACTTAGTGAGCTTAGGATATCAATTAACACATTAGTGGACTAAAGGGCATGAAAGTACTGTGCTGCTGTAAAATTATCACAGAGAGGTGAGATCTAGGCGCAGGATTGATTCTCAAAACATATATAAATGGTTACTGTGGGGACATAATCAGTGCCCAAACCGCTGACCCCATCCCGTGATGCGTGCGCTAACAACACGAACGACGATCACGGCGGGCTCTTGGGAACAAACTCAAAACGCGTGCCGAAGAACAGACATTTATGCTATAACAACACTCACAAGACATAAAATACGGTAATGAATCTAGATCGTCCGTCTCACCAACAATGTTAAGGGCGAATATTGGCCCCCGCTAGGAAAGGGGAATTACTCTCAGGCCTAACGGGAGGAGCAGGCGGGATACGTTCCCGTGAAGCTTCGCCACGGGCAACAACGGACGCGGAACGTGACACGCATTAGTACGGACTTGAGAGTGCCTTTCGAAGAAAGTTATTTATCGGAGTCTTATTCTGAGCAACGGTATACATATAAATGTTAAAACGCTCCTTTAAACCAGCAGAACTGCGTGGTGCGTGCTTCGGGCGTCTCCGGACTACGCACGTGAGATCTAGAGATAAGCTCCAGATTCTATACGTGCGTTCCCGTCGACGAATCTGCCTATGCCCTAGCTCGATGGTTCTGCCACTGATCCGGGGACAAAGGGGGGGACTTGGAACAAAGCGCGCAGTGTGTGCCAAATCAGAGAGAGAAATTATGAAAAATAATCCACTCAGTAGGCAGGTGGCTGCTGCGCAGGCTTATACCCTTAACCGCAGCCAAGCCGTCACCTGGCGCGCCTCCAAACTGGAACGTTTCCACTCCCGGTCCTGGTGAGCCATAGCTCACAGGAGAAAGATCCGAAATTTATATAAATTGTGACTCGAAACAAACCTCCAAACACATTATCTGGTACAGCCCTTTTTCTCTTGGGAGGGACACAAATCTGATGCCGCAACTCTGGAAGACTGCTGTCGAGCTTGGACAATAGCCGCCGCTCAGCTGGCATATGGGAGGCCATCGGCCAACAATGTCTGCCGGCCTGCGTCTGAGGCGCAGCCCCCGCCATCCCTTCCAAGTGACGGAAGGCCGGAGCTCCTTCATCTTTTGGTGTGAATTTTGTAAGAAATTCTGCTTCCTCTCTCTCTCGAGACATGCTATGGTTAAGCGCGTGCAGCCCAATTGATAGTGTCAAGTCTCGATAGAACGCCAAGGGGGACCTAAAGATAGGACGGTTTCAATGATCGACCAGAACGAGTCTTGTGTTCAAGCTTCCTTCTATTCCGGGTTCGCAGTTGCGGTTCCCAGTCGTCTTCTTTGGCACGGCCCTCTATGCGACATTTGCCCCCGTCCTCAGGAAGCATTGTTCTCGATTAGAACAAAAGAAAGAAGGTCAAGGTCAGTCCGAGTTGTACGCCTTCATACGTACAACGTGGACGACGTTGGCTGAGGCGGAGAACGGTTTCAAAAAGTTTGACCATAAATGCAGTTTTTCGGTCAGTTATACTGAGTGCCGGATTTCCATGCCTCGGGGAATGTTCTCAAAAAAGAGCCGAGCTGCTTCAGTGGCGGTACCCCTTGGTAGAGCCTCGGTTTCCGCGTAGTGGGTTAGATAATCGGTGGCGACAATTATCCATTTATTTCAGGCTGTAGACGTCGGAAATAGACCCAAGATGTCCTTGTCAATTTTCTTAAATTGTGGCCTTGGCACTTGAAGAGGGTAAGGTAGGCCAGCTGGTTTTACAGGGGTGGTTTAAACCGCTGGCGGTTGATGCACGTACGTACATGCTTCACTGTGGCCGGCAGTTTTGGCCAGTAGTATCCCTGCTGTACTCTAGCCAACGTGCGGGTGTAGCCTAGGTGACCTGCGGTTGGCTTTCGTGGCACGCTTGCAAACCTTCACTGCGGAGAGCCGATGGGGCGACGAGTAGATGACTGTTTCCCCCAGGATGGAAATTCTTGTAAAGTACGTTGTTGCGAATTTAGAATGAAGAGATTACTCGTGCGGAAATCGTAGGCTAAGCCGTACTTCGCTTCCCCAAGAAATCAACAAGAGGGAGCACTTCCTGGTCCTCTCGTTGGTGTTGGGAAAGTGTTGCGTCATATATGACTCCTAAAAACACAGCGTCTTCATCGGTCATAGTGAAAGTTTCAACATGCGCTCGCGAAAGGCAATCAGCATCTGCGTGCTTCTTTCCAGATTTGTAAATAACTACTGTGTCGAATTCTTGCAATCGGAGGCTGCAATGCGCAAGTTTTCCTTAAGGATCCTTTGAGTTCGTCAGCCAACATAGAGAGTGATGGTCGCTAACGACTTGAAAGGGGCGAGCGTAAAAGTAAGGGCGGAACTTCATACCCGCTCATACCACTGCAAGGCATTATTTTTGGTTGCGGAGTAGTTCGCTTCTGCTTTAGATAGCGTCCTGCTGGCGTAAGCAATTGCTGTTCCTAAACGAGCCTGGAGCTGCACCAATACAGCACCTAAACCCACTTTGCTGGCATCCGTATGAAGCAGTGCAGTGGCGTCGTCATCAAAGTGAGCCAGGACAGGTGGTGTCTGTAGACGCCCCTGTAACTCATTAAAAACTTGGCGCGTTCGTTCACCCTAGCGAAAACCGCCTTGTCACGTGCCAGTGAAGTAATGGCCAGGCAATGCGTGAGAAGCCAGCAATAAACCGGCGGTAATAGGCGCAAAGACCCAGGAAGCGCCGCATTGACTTTTTTCCGTAGGTGTTGGAAACTTTACCACTTTTTAGGATCAGACCAGACATCTTCTTGGCTAACGACGTGATCTAAGAATTGCAGCTCCTCGTAACCAAAGTGCCACTTCTCGGGTTTTAGTGTGAGGCCTGCAGGTCGTATGGCCTGAAACACAACTAGCAAATGGCGTAGATGCTCTTCAAATGTGGCCGAAAACACGATCATGTCGTCAAGATACACCAGGCATGTTTGCGGAAGTTTTCTCCCGATCCCTCTCACCTACTTAGATCTGCCAATATCCACTTTTCAAGTCTATTGACGAGACGTAACGTGCATTGTGTAGACGATCAAGGGAATGGTCGATGGGAGGAAGAAGGGACACGTCTCTTTTAGTGACTTGGTTGAGCTTGTGATAGTCTATGCAAAATCGTAAGTTGCCGTCCTTTTTAACAAGTACCACGGGTTAAGCTCAGCGACTCTGTGATGGCTGAGTAATGTCGACTTTAAGAATTTCGGCCACCTGGCACTGAATGACTTCACGCTCTTTTGTAGCAACATGGTACGGATCTTGTCGAATCGAGTGAATTGAGTCATCCGTGATAATTCGATGTTTTTTCAAAGGCGTTTGGCCAATCCGCGATTCAGAAGCAAATCAGTCTCGAAATTGATCTATGAGATCCAAAAGGTGGTCCCATTCTGAAACATATTTGGGCTCCCATCGACGATGGGTACGGGCGTCTTGTACACTGATCCTTCCTGTTGCAGTAAGAAGTGCTGCGCAGTTGGGAGGCTGTCGAAAAAGGCCACAGTTGTGTGTTTCGGAATTCGCTGATGCTCGTCGCTGAAGTTTGTCAGCAGCACTTCGGTATGCCCATTGGTCAAGGTAACTATCGACCTCAAGCTATAGAAATACCTCGGCAGAGTACCAGGGCAGAGTACCAGCAACGGCAGAGTACCAGCGACGGCAGAGTACCAGCGACTGCCCATTCGTCGCTGCCATCGCCGGTATGCGGTATGCGCCACGTCGCACTTCAACATGAGAGCATGATCGCGGAGGTAGTGTCACTGTCTCGTTGGCGATGTGTATGGGCATCAGTGTTACTTCCGCATAACCGAGGTCTTCATTATTATTGGTGAAGGCAACGACACTGTCACGAATGCTGATTACAGCCCCATGAAGACGCAGAAAGTCCATGTCTAAGATTAGGTTTTTGCAACAGCCAAAGAGAATAACGAAGCTCACCGCGTTTCCTATTCCTATCCAGGCAGTGCACTTATCTGTCGGTGCCAGTAGCTGACACCCAGAACTTAATACTTGCCCAGTCCATTCAGTTATACTTTACGCAGCCTGTCAGCTAGTTTCTGGCTAATAATTGAAAAAACCGCCCCGGTATTCACCACAGCATGTACCCCCAGACCGTAAATGGACACGACGAGGTCAGCGCTATCAATATTAAACGGCGGAAGTGCGCCAAAGTCGGCGCTGTCGGCTTCGCCATCATGGCTGCTCATCCGGTGCGGCATTTTAGGCAGTACTGTAGGCGGCATTTTCGGTGGTAGTGCGGCAATGTCAATGTTAGCAGCGGCGTCAGAAGCCCGGGTTGTTCTCGGCAATTGCGGCAGAGGGGTAGGGTTTTCACACTTTTCGACCGGTTGCAACCTGCCCTCGCGAGGTTGCTGCTATTAGTTTCTTCGGCGAGCGATCGGGGACCACCGTCCGCTAACATCAGCAGTGCTACGACGCATCGGTGAAGAATAACGCAGTGGTGATGGAGAGGCGCGGCGGCGGTATCCCGGGGATTCGGTTTCACTGCTGACCGGAGGGTCGTCCTCGATTTCGGCAGAGTCAGCATTGCAGTGGCGACGAGCAGAAGCAGGCGGAAATGCCTGCCCCTACTCGCGGTAGCGGCAGTGCAGGTATACACGGCCAGGTTGTTCGCAGTAAAAACAGAGTGGTCGGCTGTCATAACTACGCCACCTGTCAGTCAGGCGTTGTTGAGAGCGCCTAGAACGCGCCCACTGAGGCCCCTGGAAGAATCGAGTCTTCTGACGGCTCGGTGAGCTGAGTGGCGCGTGGCCTGGAGGCGGGCGACGAAGGACTGCGGCATAGCTTTCGGGTTACGGCTCATGGTAAGGTGCCGGAATGTCGGCCGTGTAGCTGACCGGTTATGTAGAGTGGTATGGTTCAAAAATGGCTGCCGCGTTGTCGACGGGGAGACTCGTTGAATGGCGCGGATGGTGATAAGGCGCACCAAATTTTATTCCTCACAGCTTCCATGAACGCCTCTGGTTGCTTAGCCTTGGTTTGGTTTGGTTTGGTTCGTGGGGTTTACCGTCCCAAAGCGGCTAAGGCTATGGAGACGCCGTATTGGAGAACTCCGGAAATTTCGACCACCTGGGGTTCTTTGATGTGCACTGACACACTAAGCCTTCGTACCAGCAATTTCCTGCAGCTCCGTAAGGACAACTTGAGGTCTCAAAGAGCGGTCCTATCGGTTGCAGTCAGCGCCGCCGTAGTCGTCCGAGCACAGTTGCCGTGTCAGTTGTACTGGCGGCACCGGTCTTGGAGGGCGCGCTCTATAGCCGTAGCTTCCTTAACTTACTCATTCATGGTTTTAGGTAGATTTTGTACCAAGCCGGTAAGCACCTGCTCTTTGACTCCGTACATGAGATGCCGTAGCTTCCTTGGCTCACTCATATCAGGGTCGGCCCGGCGAAAAAGGCAAGCCATGTCTTCCGCAAACATAGCCATGCTCTCATTCGGCTTCTGGACGCGCGCTTCAAGCAGGAGCGGCGCATTGTCTCGTCGATCAGGTCTCGCAAAAGTGTCTGCTAGCTGGCGGCGGAAGTCATTACAAGTCGATAAGCTGGCCTCGTGGTTTTCAATCCAGGTTCTAGCATTATCCCGAAGGGCAAAATAAACATTGCAAATTTTTTGATCTGGCTTCATTGATCTTCGCCACTCGCTCAAACTGGCCGAGCCAGTCCTCCACATTTTCAAACGCTTCCCCGCGAAAGCACCCAGGCACCTTGGTGTTCTGAAGAGTCACTGGCGTAAGGTTGGGATGTACCATAGCTTTGGAGACCTGACGAACTTGGGCGTTTGGAGTCTCTCGGCAGATGGTTGCACTCTAGCACTATGCCTAGACGGCGGCGACTAGTGCGATGAGCAGGTGTGTCGATATCTGGGGTCCGCTGTGGAACTGCCGGAAGGAGTCTTGAAGGAGTCTCATGCATACCCCGCGCGCTCCACCAGTGTCACGTCTCGATAGAAGGCCAGGGAGGGCCTAAAGATAGGACGGTTTGAATGGTCGACCAGAATGAGTCTTGGGTTCAAGCTTCCTCCTCACCCAGGCTCGCGCTTGTGGTTCCCAGTCGTCTTCTATGCGGCAATAGCATTGCCCTTTTTTTCCGGGGCTCGCTAGCTACCGCGACTTTCCTGCCTACTTCCTCCGTTAGAGCGCTGACGGTTGAAAAACCAAAACTTAGTATTTGGGACCACTTTGCTGGCCTTTCTCCTTTTTTTGTAGTTGTGGCTAGACAGACAGTGCTATAAGTACGAAAGCAGGCCGCAAAGTCGTAGATAAATATTTTGTTAAAAGGCGAAAAGTCTCACAGGATCCCGCGGTCCAATAACACTAACGTACCAAGCGGCCGGTGATTCAAGCGGCCGGCTCAATTCAGCTCTCGGCTTAAGGCACGCTGTTTGAATGCTGGTATGTGCTGCGCCCGGCCACTTGGTTCCAGGAGCGCGGTTTGAATTCTAGCAAGCGGTGCTCCCGAGGCGCTCTGTTGGCGTATTACTGTTCTTCACTGTATGCTATTGTGTTTGTTTATTATCAGCTTTGAAACATAAAAATATATTTCTATTGCCGGTGACAGGCGATCAACTTAGCTGCGTCACAGCCTTTGTCAAACCGCAGTATTGCAGAAAAGTCGCCAGGAGCTTTGTGAAATGACCATTTATTTCGCTTAATATAAAATCAGAACCAATACAATTATGTCACTCTTTGGTGTATAATAAGCAAACCGGACAACATAGCAAGAAAGTAGGATACATAATTAGAGGTGTAGAATAAAAAGTGGGAATAATTCTACTAAAGCTAAGGATGAATGGATTGCTGGATGGAATATAGGAGTGTCCGCTTTCAAACGGGGTGGTAGCAGTAGCTATTATGCTCATTTTTCTCCCTTTATCTTAACTGTTGTTTTAGATTGGTTAACTATACCATCATTTTATTTATTAAATTTTTGTTACTACATCACTAACATTATGTCACTTCTCTGCTTTTAAGCCACCAATCTCGCAGTCATTTTTTGCTAGCTTCCATCGCAGGTTTATTCACCCGGGCACTGGCATCTCTAAACCCCCAAGCTTCAGGAACAGTGACTGCGCCTGCATCAACTTCCGGATGGATACCATTACATTCGAGTATAGCATGGTCAATTGTTTTACTGGAGTTACCACATACAGCACATGCGTCATCTCCATTGTTAAATTTCTTTTTTTAGCTACGTGTTCTAAGGCACCATGATCTAGCTTCAAAAGTAGGGCTCTGCATCTTGAGCTATCAAAGAAAGCTTCCTTCCTAATCTACATTTTCCACTTTCGGTATAATTCCACAATATGTTTCTTTTCCATCGATTTTATCCAATTTTTACCTTTTGTGTTTTTCACCTGTTGCTCAATGCTCTTTAATTCTCCGTCCTTGTGACTAGCATACTTACTTGTTAATTTCCTAGTTCTTTTCCTCCATTGTGAGTCAACACTTTTTAAGTACAGGTATTTAAATCTTTAGCTGCCCATCTGTTACTGTCCAATTTCCTCAGGCGTTCTTCATATGGTATTTTACTCTGCGCTTCCCGTACTTCGAAAGATGCCTAGCCCATATCTCCCTACACCGCCTCATTTGTTGTTTTTCCGTGGGCACCTAGTGCTAATCGTCCAACGGCTCTCTGATTTATTTCTAATGTCGACTGTACCTCTGATTTTTGACACAAAACAGCATTTCCGAAAGTAAGTCCGGGCACCATAATTCCTTTACAAATACCCCTCAAAACCTCATACCTGTTGTATCCGTACAATGACCTATGCTTCATTATCAAAGTATTTCTTCGCCCTTTGGCCTTAAGTGATTGTTGATGCTTTCCAATGTAGTCCGATCCTTCGTTTACTTATACCCCGAGATATTTGTATCCTGCTACTCTGGGCATTTCATGGCCTTGTAGTTTAGGACCCTGATCAGATGAGTCGTTGAAAATCATCAGACTCTACTTAACTGCGCTAAAACTGAAGCCTACTTAACTACTCCGCAATACTTAACTAGAGTTTTCAATTTTTCCAGACTCTCAGCTATCAGCACAATATTGTATATATCAAACCGGGGAGGCACTGCTCTACTGCCTTTTCACCTAATCTATATGACAGGTTAAAACCTAAGTTCCTTTCTTGTATCCTCTGTTCCAGGTTTATCATATAAAGTATGAACAGTAGCGGTGATAGTGGACAGCATTAAGCCTTTGCATACTTTGACATCTTCCGTACTTCTTATCCCTTCCCATGTAATTTCTACTTTGTTATCCCGATATATTGCCTGTAGGAACTCTGTTATCTCATAATCGATACCTTCTTCTTTTAATATTGTAGCAATCCTGAGGAAGAGGAAAACCACATAGAAGAAGGTAGGGAAAAGGACGTTGAGAAAGACGAGGAGACTCTCGTGCCGGTGCCGGACGCGCCCTCGAAACGATTCTTCCCTATTCCGTCCATGACGAACCTTGCATCGCCGAAACTCTTTGTCGGGCCGAAAAAGCTCGCCGTCTCGCGCGTTCGCGGATTCTGGCTTCGCAAAACCGTTCCAAAGCTCGGTACGACAGAGAGCATCGCCATGTGTCTTACGCACCTGGAGACTTAGTGTGGCTTTGGCGACCTCTCCGGAAACGTGGTTTAGCCCACAAAATGTTGGCGCATTACGCTGGCCCTTACGTTGACCTCAACCGCATCAGTGACCTGAACTACGAAATCGCACGCATGACCGCATCTGGTCGTTGGTCAGCTACAACGGAACTCGCTCATGTCTCCCGGATGAAGCCGTGCCAATCCTGTGGGAACGACTAACTCCCTCGCCCAGGAAGGCTTCGGCTGTCCCGGGGGGAAATGTAGCATTCCTGAGGAAGAGGAAAACACATAGAATAAGGAAGGGAAAAGGACGTTGAGAAAGACGAGGAGACTGTCGTGCCGGTGCCGGACGCGCTGCCGTTGACCAGCTGAGCTCCTTGCCCTATCGTCTTGTTGTTCAGCGCTCCGATATCTAACCCCGTCGTAACAATATGCTCCACAGGAGTTCCCTGTTTACGCTGTCGTACCCACCGTTTATGTCCAGGAAGGCCAAATACAAAGGTCTATTTTCCACTCTAGATATTTCGATGCATTGGGTAAGTACTAACAGGCTATCATCTAAGCGCCTACCATTTCTAAAGCTGTTCTGAATTTCTCTGAGTATCTTGCTACTTTCTGCCCATGCCTGCACATTTAATTTCACCGCCTCTATGGCGAACCTGTACATAACAGATGTTATGGTAATCAGCCTGTAGAATGTTATGTGCATCCTTTCTCCTTTTCCTTTATAAATTAAATTTATTTCGCTCTGCCGGCAGCTGTCCGGAATTTGCATTTGTGACTGTTTCCAAAGCTTTTAACAATGTTTCCTTACTTTCTGGATCAAGTTCATTAATCAGCTTGATTGGAATTCCATCCATTCCTATAGATGTGTTTTTAGTAATATTTTTCTGCCTTTGTCCAGTTTAGATTGATGAGTTCTAAGCTGCTTTGCATTCTGCTTATTTTTGTTGCTTCCTGATTTGCGGAGATCTTCCTATCGACGCTCTTAAATGGCTAGTCTATAACTGATATAATGTAGTTCACTGCGTTGTCTCCATTTAAACAATTTCCCTCGTTATCTTGAATCCGGTCCTGCTTTCTTCAATTCTTTTTACCTAGCCAGCTTATATGGTTCCACAATTTCCTTGCTCCGCCTCTAGAGGCATCGTGTATGTCAGCCATCCAGTGATCGGTGGACTGCTTTATTTTATTTTGGACGAGGGCCTGTACATCAAGTTTCTTTTGTCGATATGGTTCCCATTTTTGGTCGATTTCCTCCTGAGATACCTGTGCTTTATTTGCCTCGGTGTTCCCTTGAAGCAGCCCGTCGTTGTTCAATAGCTTCTTTGATTTCCTTATTCCACCAGCTCCGTGGCGTCCTCTTTCCATTCCAGCGGTTTGCTACTTTGACCGCCTTAAATTTCCTCCTTATGAGTGGTTCTACCAATTCATAATCCCAGCCTTCCATGGGGATTTTCTCTATTGCTTCCGCTATGTCTGCTGCTATCTGCGCTATTTGATTGTCTCTTAATTTTGCGTGTACGTTTTGTCTAAATTTCATTTCTCTTTTCATCAAGGGCGCCATCTGCAGACTAATACGTTTATGATCAGTTCTCAGACTACACTCCCCTTCTTCGTCTATTTTCATGTTTGTGACCTTGCTAAAAGTTCCCTGCGACATTAGACAGTAGTCAATGGTCGTCGGCCTGTTGCAAAATTCCCACGTGATTTGGCTTTCGCATTTCCTTTCTCTATTTACTATAACTAGGTCCTGTCGCTCACAGAAATCTAGCATTAGCTTCCCGTTACAATCCGTGTATCCATCCAGATCGTCGATGTGGCCGTTCATGTCCCCCAGCAGAATAATATCGGCCTCGTCTCGAAACTGCTTTATATCGTCACATAGACATTCAATAAGATCCGTGTTTTCTTGCCTGCATAGGTGTCCTGTTCCTAAATAAACTACCCCTAGCCATGATTTTATGCGGGCAACTGTTCCTGATACCCAGATATGTTCTTTACAAGATGATTTTATTCTTTGCCAAATTGTTCCCGGTGTATCCACATACCTACCCTTCTACCCTTTATTTCTATTCTCATTCTGTTGCACCCTTCCCAGACGTAGCCTTCTATAAACGGCGGATCTTCTAGATCCCTGAGATGAGTCTCGCATAGAGCGTACACACCTATTTTGTCCTCCTTCACCTGCTGTTGTATCTAGCAATTGCGCTCATTTAAACCTCCTTGCATGTTTATATAGCTGATCCTAGCGTTCAATTTCTTTTTTGTACTTTTTCTCTCGACCTCCTCCTTGCCATTTTTTGGGGCTCAGCCTCTGTTATTTCACTTTCAATTCTGCTTCACTTCTAACTACCTCTGTGCATGGAGTCATCGCGGACCCCCCAAAAAAGCTACAGCCCTGCCTGCCAGGCGCCAGCCGATCTATTCTCGCACCCTTCTTTTAAAACGAATGCCATCTCACTGAAAAGTCCTACCAAAACCTGCTCTATGCACCTCCCTGTTTACCTCAACCACTTCGAAACTCTTCTCCAGGCTTAACTTTCTTATTTCCTGATTAACTGCCACCACGTCCTTTTCCAGCTTTCAGTTCGATCATAGCACCTCCGGTACTGTGTATACAACTATCTGCGCTTGCTGTGTTATCTACCTGATATCGTAAACTCCCTTAGTTCAACTTTCCACCACTCCGGCAGCGTCAACATTTAGGACATAGTTTAGCCTCGCGGCTACTATAACCATACTGCGCTCTGCGGAATTTTCAACAGCCCATTTTTTCTCTGTTTCAGCACTGCCCACCTTGTCCTCTCTGGGAAGGTTCCAACTAACACTCGCTTATCACCCTTTACACGTTGCAAGATATCTTGCTTGCACCTGCTCATGTTAGAATCTCCGGCGACAAGCACCTGGGCATTCTCTCTCCCTCTCCCAACTGATGGATCCTGCTTTCGGCTATCTGTGTTCTTTTTGGAATTTTCATTCTTCCTTGCTTCTTCCTTTTTTCCCGACTTCTTAACAGCTGCTTCAAAATAACTCTGTCGGTTCCGATCCGCCTGACTCACTTTGCTTATGCCTTCCATGCCAGTGCTGGTCCCATCCACGCGGCCCGCACTGGAATGTTCGTCCTCATTGTTTCCAAGGATAAATTCCGCTTGACTTACTTTGCTTACGCCTTCCATGCCTGTGCTGGTCCCAGCCACTTAGCCCGCACAGGAATGTTCGTCCTCGTTGGTTCCAAGGATAATGTCGGCCATGTTTTTTCACTTGAGGAAGCTGTCCTAGCAGTTTCCGAATTTCTGCCCTTAACAAACGTACTTCATTTTCTAAATCATCCACACGAGACACTGAACTTCCCTTTTCTCGTTCAAGTCTATCTAGGCGTGCACTCAGCACGCAACACCGACACAAAAAGTCACTGCCTTTCGCTTCATCTCAGAGTCGAAACGCGTTTCCTTGAGATTAACCTGCGCTTCCCACTGACTACACTTTACCTTCTTTTGATTGCACATCTTGAGCATGTATCAACTGAACTATTTCTATTACGAATTCGCAGAATATACAAACTGCGAAAGCAAGAGACAAAAAACGACTAGCAAACACGTGGTGAAATCAATTCTGCGAATGTGAATAGGCTAGAAAAAAAAGAATATTTCTCTAAACAAAATAGTTAAAGAATGTAAAAGAATGAACGCCGAGAAAACCTAGCTGCCGGCACGAAGAACCAGGCCGCTAGGACAAAGATCTAAAAATCTATTCTTTAGGCTGCACCTAACCTAACTAGCCAAAAACGAAATAAAGTTCATTAAAGAAAGAACTCATCTATTTGACGCTTTCGGAAGCTCCCGCTGTCGCCAGTCCGTCCGTTTCCGGTAGCCACGTGCAATCGGAGGAGCGTTGGAACACGCGTCCGCACCACACGGCTGTCAACTGCCAGGTGGCGCACGGCTCTCCGGAAAAGGCGATGACGTGGGACTGGTGCTAGCGTTCCAGTATTCTTCAAAAATTTTTTTTGCTACCCAATTCTTGGCCGATCCCTCTCTGTAGGTGTGTGCAATAAGTTATTTGGTCAACAACAGCAACAACAACTATCGCCGTGCTTGCTGACTGTGCTTGAGTGGATCCAGGTATCGGACCGTTCCTCTCTAAGGACTGTGCGACTTTCGTTTAGAACTACGTGACAGTTTGGTGTAGCGTGTGCTGGGTACGGCTAGCCCATGCAAGAAACCCCTCCAGGCAGCCGTTCCGCAAGGCCTGCACCGATCGACACCCCGGTACACCACTTCAGTCGGAGGACCCAAGGACTCCCACCGGTGCTTGCACCACGCGGTTGTTCCTAGGCGCGCAGCTGGCGCTACGCCAGCCCACTATACAGTGCAGACTCCGAGGGTTCCCAAGTCATTTCACGGGGACCTTTTCGAGTATGTGGAGAACTGGTTCGTTCAATTCGAACTTTTGGCTACCTTCAACCAGTGGGATGATGCCGTGCAACTGCGAAATGTGTATTTCAGAATAGAGGATGGAGCGCGCACCTGGTTTGATAACCGCTAGGACGTTTTAACATCAAGGCAGAGTTCCGCCGTCCCCTGCTGGAGGCCTAAAAAAAGCGTTGACCACCGCGAACGAGAGGATCGCGCCATCCACTCCGGAGTCAGCATCCGAACGAAAACGTACTGTTGTACATCGATGTACATGTACAGATGTACGTCGATGACATGAAGCGCCTCTTCATACTAGCTGATCTAGTCATGCCCTTGAAGAACAAATTGCGTCACTTATGGCGTGGAGTTAAGGAGCAGCTCTTCGTGGGTCTCGCACGCAACTCATCCATGCTGCTGTCACAGCATCATTTATTCCTGTCGGACACCACCTTGATTAACTGCGTGAACTGATCTGTGCCATTGTGCATGAAGAGCTGCAGAAAGTGTGCATCTCATCACAGCCTGCGCTCAGCTGTATCTTAGCTCTTGTCCGCGAGGAGGTGCAACAGGCGTTCCAGAGGCCATACTCCTGCAATCGACACGTCACATCTGTCTGATGCCTACCACGGTCCCACGTATGCCTACGTTACACGGCGTCCTGCTCTCGCTTTGCCGCGACCCATTCACGCTGCGCCTCTAGCCAAGCTCCCATCAGTGCCGCCGGTGCAGTATTATGAGGATCAACGAACGCCTTTTCGGAAGGCTGACATATGGCGCACACCTGCCCGGCGGCCATTCTGCTTTCACTGCGGAGAGCCGGGCCATCTTTATCGGAATTGTTTTTACCGGCGCCTTGGCCTGCAGGGCTTCCGCATGGTCTCTCCGCGGCCCCGTGTCGGTCAGCGCCCTCCGGAAATAGAGAACTTCCTTGCGGACCAACGTACTCGTGCCCATCCGCGGAGACAGTCGCGCTCATAGTAACCAGGACGCTCTTCACCGACCCCTAACGGCCTCTCGCGAGAAGCACAAGGTCGATTCCCTAGTCCTCGCCGGAAAACAGAAATCAGCGACCTTTGGAGGCGAGGTCGCTGGGAGGAACTGGGCTGAAGACCGCCCGTTGCCACAGCAACGATCCGACCAAGAAACGACGGCGCCTGCCCCAGAATTAAATAACCGTGGTTCTTTGGACATTCCTATGGTAATCGACGGTTGCAGAGTCGATGCGTTAAGGGACACAGGCACCGAAAAATCTATTTTAAGCGCACGGTTAGAAACTGTTATGAAAAAAGTGGTTACCCCTTGGCTTGGAGGGCATCTAAGAACTACAGGTGGTCATCTGATTACGCCCAAGAGTATGTGCACTGCTCGCGTTGAGATAAGCCAGTCCACGTTCGTCGTTAGTTTCATCATGCTGTAGGACTGCTCTCAGGATCTTACCATTAGCATCGACTTTCTGCGGGAATTTGGTAAGTTATTGACCTCCGGAACCAAATCGTAACGTTTACAACAGAATCGGCTGCCGAATTCAGTTACTCCAGCCATCGCAGTGCCGCTCTTCGCATTTCCGCAGGCTGGTCACGCTTCCGCCACGAATGAGTGTTTTGGTTGGCGTCGCTTGTGCCGAATATCTCAATGGCGACAAACTAACCGGACGCTCCTTCTCACTTAAGGCATTTGTGTTGCTCGTTGCTTGCTTACGATTCGCAGTGGCCGGTCTGCAATCCTCGTCACCAATTTTTCTTCGGAACAGCGGCACCTTTTTCCTGGAATTACCAGCGCTTCAGCTGCCGCTGTAGTCAATGTTCCACTCTGTTTTGCGCCTACGGCAGCTGCCACTGACGACCATCACAGGACGACCTTATAACATGACAGTTTTACAAAGTACGGCGCATAATACGTAAAAAAAGGCGATATATTACGATGCTTATTAATACATTCGTGGCTCCTTCGGCAAGGGTGCACAGTGTTTTATTTTGGACACACATTTCAAATAATAAATTTCAGGCAAGTCTTGGGTAATATTCCGCAGGGTACAACATTGCTTATAGTCTAAATGAACACCCCATACCTGCTCCTTCAAGTATTTTCTGCTACGACCTTCCCAACAAATTTCTACAAGAAGCTCACATCTTTCATCATCAGCATTTCTTGTTCAGAAGGTTTGAAATTCTTTCAGATAAAAATATGTTCTAAGCATGAAAGAAACAGATGCCCATGCATATTCATCTTAAAACCCGCCTTTCATTGATTTCACGATGAAAATGTACCACGTTAAAGCATTTATCTCCACAATACATAATATTTTGTTGTGAAAATTGCTCCTTTATTATTATAATTTAGCAAAGGCCAAACTTCCTTCTCTTACCGAAAGGAACAGAGCACTGCGCCTAAAATTTCTATTTCAGTTGATAAAGGGTGATTACAAAGTTGACGTGTCACATATAATTTCTTTCTCTACAGGATATGCCACAAGACAAAGACACGCCCTAACAATAGCTCCTTATTCCACTCGCAATAACTGCTTCAAATATTCTTTCTTTCCCAGGACTATCACCGAATGGAATAAATTAGACAATGACACTGTTTCACAGCCATCTGTAAACTTATTTTGTTCACGCCTTAATCTGTCCGGTTTTGTGTAATCATTACAACCATCTGTTTTGCCATGACTTACTTTGTTTGTTGTTTCCGCCTCTTATTGAACTTTGTATTCTTGTTGTTGTTGCCTATGTTATTGTCTATAAGGATGTATCCCACCCTGCTAAAATCCCGCATGGGATTGCAGTATTCATAAATAAATAAATAAATTGTCCTAACAGCCTGGGTGTCCTTGGTACGTTAGACGCTCTAAACCAACAAACTGCGACCTAGAAATGAAATATTCTGGAACTAATATCACAAGAAATGCGCAATTTTTCTCCAATCTTTCTTGACATTGAGATAACCATCATCATGTCTAATAAGATCGATAAAATCACCCGCTGAGAAAGGTACAAGTGGCTCGTACCGGTGTTGGTGAACAGCGCAAAACAAAAGGTTTCTCTAAAACTGCTTGGAAGACCTTCCGTTGACGTGGTGATGGCGGTGGTGGCGATGATGATGATGATCCGTTGATGATAGTGTTGAATCCTTGCAGCCCTCACGGTTGTGATGGAGGTGCTGTATTGGAGAAGACAAGCTGAGGATTAACTAATCGTTGGTTATTGTCACACTAACACATCGCTCCAAGCTTTTGGTTCAATAAAGATGGTAGTCAGCTCTCATTTTCCTGCGAATACGGTGAAGACCAGGCGCTCACATTGTATCACTGTAATCATTTTTGTTCGTCACGAACGCTCCGCGTCAGTTAGACGTTTGGTCACTTCCAAGCGGACAGGTAAACGCTGCAGCATGCATCACTGCAGCTCACCACGGGTAACGCAGTCCCCGTTTGGGGACATATTTTTTATATTTCGCAAAAAGGGGCTTTTTTTGCTGACGTTTCTTCCGGGGCCATTTTTTGCTGGGGAAATTTACCCCTGGAACATTTGTTTTCGGGAACGTTTGTACCGGAACCCTGCACCACATGGTCAATTTGTTGGGATGTGAAAATATGCACTATATTCGTGTTTCTCAGACAACATCAGGAATATTTATTTCATGTTCGCAGTCTGCAAACACAATGGTCGGGTTGATTGCCAGTTAGATTGCTGTGGAGACAAATTATTTGTACATTAAATAGGGGGAAATGACAAGCCGAAAGTGAAAGCTCAACAAACCTATTGACTCGTGTGATGTGGAAAGTTGTTCCGGACCTCTTGCACACACCTAGATATTTTTGCACCAGAGGTGCACACAACAGAAACTCTCGGCTCCTAGTATGAGGTAGAAAATTTAGAGTAGCAGTATTTGTTGTTCTGATTTACCTTACATCTGAACTATGTAAACAGGGGAAACGCTAGAAAGCTTAAAAATAATGAAATTATGAACCGAATCAATATGCTTTTCCGAACCTCATGTGTTGAACATTTGTACCAATATACAATACACGTATCAAACTATACAGCGAATACAATACAATACACGTACAATACACGTAATACAATGCAATACAATACACGTATCAACTATACCAGTAATCCTCAAGCATTGCTTCATTCCCCAACGCTGTTCTTTTTTTTTAAACGCTGCATTGACAGCCGACTACCGTGTTTCATTCCATAAAAATATTTCATATATGGAGTGTGTTAGCAACACTAAGCACAAATGCGAGGGTGAAATGCATGTCTTCAGAAGCGAAGATGGCGAGATAGTTGAATTGTAGGCGTGCCACTTCTTGTGTTTCAATATTTTTTGAAAGACCTTAGCTTCGAATTTTTTTTCTGGACATCTTTTAAATCGCATTCCTGCGTTGTCACTACGCATGTGCGATGCGAGTTCTCACTGCGGTAGTTTACTGAGATTTTAGCTCACAAGATTTGGCTTTTCCTGCTTTCGTGCATCACCATTTTTGGCAATCTTAATAACTGCGGTAATGTGCATTCTACGCGGGAACGCTCCTTTTAATACATTGGCCTGTTCATTCGGTACTCGCTATTCACGCGGCCAACAGATATCACCCAAAAGCAACTGTGCATTCGTGAGGGCCATAACACATGTTATAACCTGTAAGCTGCAACGCCGAACCAGGTAAACCTGACCGCTAGGCAAACCAAGCACAGAACGTCTAGCGGGGGCACGCTGTTTTCTCACTGCGCACCGACTAGCTAGTGTGGTAGTACGTATTCTGGCCATGGCTGAGCACACAGACCTCCGCATGCTAAGGAGATCTGCTTGAAATGCACTGTAGTTTGGCAAGAAGAAAGAATTTCTCGCCTTATCGTTGTTGAAAAGTGTACGAGTGTCACGAAATGGTTCAGAACGGCCGGCTGTCCACAAGACGTGCGTCCCGTGCTTGTTCAGAACTGCGCGATTTAAGGCACCGGCCGGCGTGGTCAGCCTAAACTGCTTGAAGTGCGGCGTAATTGGGCCAAACAGCGTCCCTCGCGTTGGCATCACCACAAACTGGAGTAGTTTCTCTTCTAAGATCAAGACAGACGTAAAATATCTGCTCCGGTGGTACCACGCGGGCCACGCGGGACCAGAGCTTCTGCAGAGTAATATTATCAGTCACGAGTCGTTTCTGGGGCGAGATTTCGCCGTATGTCCGCTTTTTAACACAATTCTTTCTCCTTGAAAAGTCGTGGCGTGGACCAAGCACGAAAGGATGCGTATGTTGCTATCAATTTTAAAGAAAATGCTTACTTATAGTCTGTCTGGAACCAGTCGTTATCGGTAAACGTAGCATAGTCTATAGTCGGGTCGTTCCAAATTAGCGTTTCGCCCTCTGTAAAATAGGTCTGTACCGATCTCATCGTCGTATAATTCAGGGCTCTAAAAAAGGAAAAGAGTCTCACGCAAGCACCCCCCCTCCCCCACCCACACACACACAAAGAAGAAAATACTTAGTGTGGCCAACCTACGCTTGCCGAGCCGATACATTGTTAAGCCTAAATACAGATCAATCAACCCTTTGCTTGATGTGCGTCACCAACGAAAGGTGAACGCTCGAAGGTTAACGTCCTGATAGGTCGACATCCGCCACAGAGCTTTCGGCGTCGGTTTTTAGGTTTCGTTGTGAATTTAGAGCGCAGCGATAACTTCATTCGCACCTGTGCAAAGTGGACGGCAATAAAAAACAATACTCTATGAGATGTGCGTAAGCGAACATTAAAGGGCCTGCAAGCCATGAAAGCGTATCATATACAGCCTGACATCCCACTGTTGACGCGGGCCTCACACTGTAGCGTTCTGTTAGGCTTGACGGTCACGTGTTTGTGGCAGGTCTATGTAGTTATATAACCCGTAAAGTACGGCAACGCAGACTATAAGCATAGGGACGTTAAAAGGTAAGCGAGCAGCCGTAACGTCCACTCAGTCTCGATGTGTCGCTGCAGAATATAATATATCTGCAAGGAATCTTTGATGCCAATTTACTCAGCTCTAGGATAAGATAATTCAGCCTTGGAATGAAGTGACCTTCGGACGGAAAAGCTCAAGACATTTTGCACTACGCAATGACGCCTGCATTCGGATAGGCTGCCTCTTTTCTGTCATGAATGAGAAGTGAATCGCTTTTACAAAACAACAACTAAAGAACAGTTGGTTCGTGAACAGGTTAGTTAGTACGCGTGTTTGCAGTGACGGCAAAATAGCCTTGCTGATCCGAGTGACTGGCGGTCTTTTGCTTGCTGTATTCTTGTCTGTGTAATATTGATTTACATTGCTCGTAACACCCGTTACAAACAGAATACTTTGATAGCACATAGCATGTGTATCCTCGGGGTTGTAATTTACTACTATGGCTTGCCAGAGCAACTTGTCTTGTACCTTACGTTTTTTATCAACCTTTCTTACAGAAGACTTCGAGGCAGTGTTCCCGTTTAAGAGGACAAGCTGAGTTGGAGGGCATCATGTCCGTGATTATTGAAAATAATATTGTCAAATCTTGTGTACCGAGATCCATAATTCCCGACGTCAACTTTGCGGAATTCTTCGGAGATGTCTGCCAGAAACATAAAGATAAAACGGCACTGGTAAGCAAAGTTTTTTTTCATTCAGCCATATCCTTATGCAACAAAACAAAATATCTGTCATCATCATCGTCATAATAATCAACCTGACTATGCCCACTGCAGGGTGAAGGCTTCTCCAATATTACTCCAATTAGCCCAGGCCTGCATTCATTTAATCCCTATCGCATCTGGTCAAAAGCGCCAATGAGATATTGGAGATCACTTCAGTTCTTGAGTGAGAGGGAATTATTTTAATAGAAGGCAGAAGTTCTCACTGATGTTCTAACATTTGGTACTGCATAATGCGGTAGAATATCCAAAGTAAATAAAAAAGCGCACATTACGTAATTCTGAAACCAAGAATAGTGTGAAGTGTAAAGAAAGTAATCCTTTCGGAATGCTATTTTATTATTGTCTCACGCAGCTTCTGTGCTAAGAAAAGTTATAACCAAACCGAGAAGTAGCCACATCCTCATAAAGAACTTAGACACTGAGGTGCACTTGCCCTACGAGAAAAAAACTGGGAAATACGAGTTACAGTGTCCACGCTATTCACAAGCTATATAAACTTTCCTGAATCTTGCAGCACAGCATTCTAATTCCCTATGAGATATCTGAAGCCAAGTATGAGACGACGCCTAGAAGAAAAAATGAGACAAAATGCGCATTAGTGACATATTGTTTTCTCTGTTACCACAGTGAAAGCACCACACATAATTCTCCCTTTTTGTCCATTCAGGAAGGCGGTTTAATCCGGAAAAGCTTTTAGGCGACAGTTGCCTCTTATATAGGTTTGGGAATATTACAATATTTTGACCGTCAATAACGCTATTATGAATACAAAATATTAACATGACCGCATTAAACATCATTTCGTCGCGAAACGTGGTGCCAAAACCGCGTCGAGCAAGCTCTGAGTACAAATAGCGTGACGTGAAAGCCAAGTATTCTCCGTGAAAATGACCAAAGGAATGAGTGAATCAATCAAGTATTTATTAGGACCAAAGAGATGGCTCCAGGGCGCCTTAAAATCCAAGCTGCTTGGTGAAGTGCTGAAATAGCACCTCTGTTTCTTGGTTTCCGCGCTTGGCACGCTAACTCTACGACACCAAAGAGCGCTCGTTCAGGGAGGATAAACTGAGGCGTTCGAAAATTAAACTTACACAGTTGGGAAATTAGAGCGAAGCAACGCATGGTTAATAAATGTCATTTTGTAATAGTAATTACTGTCAGCCTCTAATGCAACTGCGTAGCACTCTTGGTGTACATTAGTGTATACCTGCATCTGAAAATGTCGTATAGTTATCCTTATTATTAAAATGTATGCGGTACTATAATATATATTACATAAACCTAATAGATTATCGCACAATACACATTTGTATCCTATTCAAAAAGTGTATTCACTGGGGACAAAGAACAACGAATATCCAGATGTCCACTATATTTCAACTGTGTGCACCATTAATACCAGCTTTGACTTCGCCGCCAACACTTACTGTTTCATTCGACAAAATATTAACTCTCGCCTCTTTAAATTTAATTTACATTCTGAATAAGTGCCTCCTCGCTTCACTGGTGAATAATATATTCGACGTTTCAAGTCGTTAAAATATCCTTAACACGTATTTGAAAAGTTTACTGTAATAGTTATTTGTTAACATGTGCTTCCAACTACGTGTCATGCATGCGGCGTTCGTCACCTTCTGCTTATCGCAGTTTACGGTCCTTTAGCTTCATCATGTTTGATTAGTTGGTTAACATTGCTAACGGGAAACGAATTTTCGAATTCCCTGCGCACTATTAGTTTGCATTAGTATAAACGAACAGCCGAGGCACTCTTTGATTCCCAAAGAAAATTTTAAAATGTGAGGTTCATTGACCCTAGGGGCGAAAATGCATTTCTTAATCACAGCGAATTTGCTCTAACTAATGTAAATGACTTAAACGCTCCCTCGAAGTCGTCAGTAAGCTTCCTAAATTCTCTGCAGGGGCGTGAATGGTCCCACTTTATGTTAAAAGGGTGAAACATTTTGCTATTCCATCCTGTCCCCTTCCTCGCCCTTATTATGGCCGGCAGATGTTTCTCTGCATTTTTTCATTTTCTTATTCCTAAATAGTATCACATTTCGGCTGAAATTGTGATCCCCCCCAAAATAGCGCGCATTTTACAGAACACAAGTAAACGACGGCAACTGTACTACTTCGTGTGAAGTGTATTGGGCTTCTTTGGTAAATTTCGCCCATGAAACGTAACCTAGGATTTCCAGATAGGTAATCGATTACGGTTATATTGCTTTGAACGCATTTTTATTGGCTTGCAACAAAATACGTGTGGTTGAGGGAAAACTGGCAAACCTTGCTCTGCGTGTAGCCTGTAGCATTACATACGGAGGCATTTGTTTGGTTCTCATGAGTGCACATGGATGAGTAACGACATTGAACTGTAGCTCATTTTATATAGTGGGAAGTGTCTCTTTCTGAGGAACCAATAGCTTGCGCATCACCCCCATTATATGCAAAAGACCTCGCATCATTCTTGTTCCCGCTTTGAAGGAACAATGTTCATTTTGATAGCCTTTTATTTAAAAATTTTCCAGCATTATCTTTTTGTAGCTTTAAGTACTCTGAGTACTTTCACACCTATTTTGCATTCTACGCTTTGTTTACCACTATCATTGTATGACTTAGGCCTTTGAAATTATTCAGTTTAGGGGAAAAAACCTAATTATGTAATCTCAAGTTAATCAAAGAAGTGTTCATAGCCCTCCCTCAATAGAGGAGACAGTTGAAAGCACCACGTTACCCCCTTTCTCCCATCTCAAACCAGAACATCATTCCTCCTCCTCCTCCTCCTGAAATCATCCAGTATTTCTGTTCCATGAACTTCTCTTGCAACGCTCAAGCTTAATGAAGCCGACATTTCGTCCTATCGCCGCTATGAAATCCGAAATTGGAAACGGAGAACTCTGGGTTGGTCAAATGCAGGCTGATCGGGCTAGTACTTACGTCAGTTAGGCTTCGCCATTGTCACTTTACCGCTGCCGAATTCGGGTCTACGCCTTTATCAGCTGGCTAGTTCGAGCTCTCGGCGCTATGCGACTAGCTAATAATTGTTTTCCGCAAACGAAATGTTGCAGATTATTTCTCATGAAACGCTGAATAAAGATGTTGTATTACCGCGACAGTCAGTGTAATAAAACCATTACCATCAGTTATAAATTTCGATGATGCAATTGATAGCAAGCAGTGCTTTACATTACGTAGAGCTAGAAGAAATGTAATAGAGAACACGGGAGCGCGTGGCATCCGCTTTTGAAAGCGCTGCCATCATCATGCAATAAGTATGAGTGATAAACGCGAATGCAAAGAAACCTTGATCGGCTACTAGCATGCCCCTGATGCCACCCATTCTTATCTTGTGTTTGTGGCAGCGCTTTGCGAAGTGCGAAGGCCACGTGCTCCCGTCTTCCATCTCATATTGCTTCTAGATGCGCTTACACGTCCGCTTGTAAGCCTTCGGCGCTTCTGAAGCAAAACATTCCAAATACCGATGGTCACCCTATTAGTAGTCTTATTTGGGAAGCCGACTTAATACCAGCAGTTGAACCTCGGATGGATGTCGAGGCAACGTTTAACGTACACGTAACTGGGTAAAAACAAGCAGCCAAGGTTGAGCCGGCGACGGGAAGTGTTCGGTCGCCGATCGCCTTCATAAGTCCGCCATCGGCATGTCGGACCAACTGACAATGGTGGTAGATACGTGCCTGAACAGTTCTACGCATACTTGAACAATAACACCTCAGTAACCCCAAGACAAGTTTTCTTGACTTTAATAATTCTAGGCTTAAGGTTTGACATAAAGATATTGGAACTGCTTTCGGTTACGACCATAAATGCATAAAAATGACATACCCCTTATGGAGTAGTAGTCCAGGGTATGAGGGGAGAGAGAAGATGGCTGAACATCATAAACGAGCACAGAACAAGTTTTGAGAGCGAGCCTCAGTTTGCAAGCCGAGCCAACGTTTCCATAAGAGGAGTTGTCTTCGTCTGGACAGCGTGACCATCACTCTCAAGGGTTATATACGCTGTTGCTTCCAAAAAAGAAAAAACAGGTAGGGAAGAGGAAGGAAAGTGGAGGAGACAGAAGCAGGGCCAGGAGTGAAAGAACGTTTTCTTATGTATGAATTCTTCAGCCTGGAACCGGAGGTCCCGTGGCCTGAAAAGAAAATAAAAAGCGCCAACAGCAAGAAAAAAAAATACAATGAATATGGATGATGAGTCAGCATCTAAAGCAAGTTCGATGCTGGCATACCTTTCTTAGCAGTGGACAGGCATTCCAAGGGGTCATGATAAACAATGCAGCTGCAAGGGAATAGTTATCAAAATCCGCAAGGAAGGGAGAAGGATAAAGAAAAGGAATAATAACCAATAAAGTAGACCATACCTGCCATGCCTTACATTATCTGAAGAAAAGGATTCAAGGGGGAACCAAAGTAAGAAGTGGTCAGGAAACGTGTATGGAAAAACATGTGCAGCCTATGCTATTGTCGATTAGTATTTTGTCTATATTTACAGGCATTGCTAGTCTCGGTACTCTCCCAGCTTCTGCTGGAGAGCGCCACTTGCAAATAGCGTGATGCATGCATGCACTCGTCTGCTGCTTAATTTAGACGCACGCTGCATGACAACCCGCCAATATTCGTTGCCATGCCGATTCCATAGGTATTGACCGCTTCATGCTTTTTATTGCTACGAGCTGAGTTGCATTGGCTGTCTCAGTCCTTTTTGGAAAAACATGCAGCAAAAAGCGCAAGCAGTTTAAGTTTGCGTCCCCGCAACTTATGGCATACATGTCATGGCGCACTGTCGGACGGACCGGCATTTTGCCTTATGCTGGAATATTTTCCCGCCGTATATACTCGTACGTACTCGTCGTAAAAGCGCGTAGTAACCGCAGGAGATGACGTAGAGAATATGACTCGAGCCCTTCGTTGCATCTTGCGTTTGATGACGTGATCTGTACTTCGTACTTTATTTTCATTATCAGCGATCCCCAAATGTACGAAATGGAACAGTGACAGTGCATATAGGTTCCAACTGTCTTTTTTTTGCGTGGCAGGTAGACGGCGCGCCCTATGTGCTGCAATATTTTTATTGAGCTTATTTTTTTCATGTCATGCGAAACGTCAGAGCCTAATTTACCAGTGTCATAAAACCTTGTTGTATTTTTTTTTTTGTGCACGGTCGCAATAGAAGGTATGTTTGTGAACACCTGTTTCTACGCCAATAAATTTAGTCGAGCTTTACGCTTTCCCGCCTCTTTGTCGCTATATGAGAATGCGTAGGGGTATTGCCTTCCAAAGCGATCGCAACTTCGAATAATTAGGAAGCCTATTCTATTTGTTGTTCACGCAGGTTTGTAAACTCTATGTCCAGTTTTCGATGGTAACGAGTTCAAAAATGTAAGAGACCGGCTCAACTCAATGCCTTTGGCTAATTGTTGCAAGGCTATGGACCGGGAGCGGCCGGACAAGTAAATTGGTCATGGGAGAATATACACTTCCTATGAACATGTACATGATCATAGACGATGTTCTGCAGGATGACTGATGCGTTGTCAATATGCCATTCGCTTTAAATCGACCACGATGAATATATGAACTTACCATTGCCATGGTCCATTCGAAAATATTTCGCCAATTTTCAGATCGTGGTTGTAGATGCTTATAAATATGTGTCAGTACAATTATTAAACTGTCTATGGTGTTATATAGCTTCTATTTCCTAACATATGGATACAAAATGTCTATAGAGCGTGACATATTGAAAAACGCTTTCAATGACCCTCTTGATGTTTGAAATCCCGTAAAATAATACTTTGCTGTTTAAGTGATTCAGCAATGCTGATTGTATATTAATGAACTCGTGATTGCCTGCTCGCTTCAGAATGACTATGGAAGCACGGCGACGAATTGAACACCTGCCAGAGCTCATCGTGTCATTTGAGGACTGCACTGCAGCTTTTGCACGACAGGCTGCGGTGGCTACACCAGCCAGACTGAACCAAATTAAAAAGGACGTCTCCCGTAATCGAGATGTGGAGTTAAAATGAAGGGGCATGCTCAGTACTTGTCACACTGAACCAACCACCTAATTGTTTGCGGCCTGAGATAAGCACTAGCTTTTCTCGGCGGCTTTATCACCTTCAAAGTTGAATGCGTAATCAGGGGCCGTCGACACAGCTGAGCGACCTTCTGCTCAAAAGCATAACTCGTGAAAAGGACAACGTCCTGCAGTTACCCAAAGTCGTGCGAGAAGCAATCAAAGTGTCCCAAGAAACGTACACCCGATCCAAAATCAAGGAAGAAGGCTCGCCCGCGCCAAAGCCCTTGCTGCGGACGCGGCACAGTTTCCCGACGAGACAGCTTTCGTAGATGCAGCGTACATACCGGGAAAGCATGCCTACTCGGTAGCAGTAATCGACGGACACGGGCGTACGCGCAACTCACTCACACTTTACACCAAGAAGCCAGAGGTAGCTGAACAAGCAGCGATAGCACTAGCTCTAAAAGACTCGAACTTCACAACTGTATACAGCGACTCTAGAGCAGCCACTCGAGCTTTCGCCAAGGGCGGGATAGACAAGACGACGCTACGGATCTTAGGCGGAAGTAACATCCCCAATCACTCCATCGTATGGTTCCCGGCACACATGGGCAGCTTAGGGGGCGGCCTGCGGAATCTCAACGAGATCGCACACGAGGCGGCGCGAGGACTCATCGACCACGTCCCTCCGGTTTCCCCTGCTACTCCACATATCAAGTACAGAGATGAATTATTCACGTACAACGAGCTCACTAAGCACTTTTATTTAGGCAGACGAGCATTTCCCCTCCCGGATAAGAAATTAACCCACAGCCAATCAGTCACGTTACGCTTGCTCCACACGAACTCATACCCCAACCTCTGTCGCATGAAGCACATCGACCCAGACTACGACGGACAACATGTGTGTGAACGGTGCAGTGACCGTGTAGACGTGAACCATATGCGGTGTGGTTGTGCATCGAGCGACGCCTACGCCAAGAACAAGGAACATTGGGACAAAGTGTTAAAAAGTGCTTCATTACATGATCAGCTTCGGGCTGTCCAGGAGGCCCGCGCGGCGGCGGAGAGCTTCGGGCTCTCTGTGCAGACGTGGGAGCTGCCCTCTACACCGGGTGCCTAGCCGAATGTCCTCCAGTACCCCTATTGTGGGAAATAAAGTTTTACCAAACCAAACCAAAAGATCCATTTCACTAGTGCTTTTTAGCTCGGCAATCGTCTAGCTCCGTTTCCCGGCTTAAGCTGTTTTTATGGAGATATCTGTGCAATGTCGAAGGATGTTTTAGCTACAGCACACGCCCACGACACTACGTGCGCATTCCTTAAAGCTTACTTAGCCATGCTGAAACTTCTTTTAATGTATGAATCTTGTCAACGCAAGGGTTAACAGATTCACGTCACCACCAAGCGCAAATAGGTAGGGCAAATTAGAGCTTATTACTGTTAGTGAAAGTGACTGAAAAGCGCAAAGAGATAGACAAGAAGAGAAGAATACAAACTCAACGCGTATGGCCGCGTTTTCCTTTTCTGCCATATATTTCCGCGCTCATCAGATCGTTTCGTCAACATTGACCAACAAGCTAGGCTAAGACTTTTTCCTGGTTACTGTACGAACTGATAGATATTGACCTACGCTCAAGCGCTGTCACTTTCGTACCCGCAGAAGGTCGAAAGTGGGTTCCAAAAGTGGTCCACGTCAGCACGATGTTGTCTTCAAGCTCTCAGTTTGATCAGACCACTTTTTTCCGCATAGGTCGGCTTAACGCATTTGATCGCGAAATCACCGCGTAAGAATTGAGAATCTACGAATATTACCCGAAACAATAAGAATATTGGAACATACTTCTGTGTTCGGAAGATCGAAAAAATAAATATATAACTGTATAAGTGGCAAACTCACAAATATAGGGTCCATAAATAATGCCGTAAAAATGACGGTGCTCATATAACCCGTTCATTCGTGTGGGCAACAAATGAGCGCTGCATTGATTCAATTTCTGTATCAAGTGAGTGTGATGCGTCAAGTGAGAGTGAGCAACATGATACTACTCTCTTTCAGAGAATAGTATTATGCTGCGCAGCTTATAAACAGCGACTGGTGCGTTGTTTTTACGGCATTTCGTATGGCATATGTGGGGCCTACGAAGGTACATAGCCATTCTGATTCCAGCAAACATAATTTTCAGTGCATCATGCAAGCCTATGAACAAATATATTGGACAAAATTGATTACTGGGCGAGGTGGCGGGAGCATATTGTACAGCGCACAGAACTAATGCGAGGAATGAAACACAAACGGACAAACGAAGCGCTGACTAACAATTGAAATTTGTATTAAGAATTCATGCTTAAAAAAGATCAAGTGTTGCCTCACGCACGCGCACAAGGCATGAAGAAACACAAAAAGATAAAAACCTACAAGCCAGACCACACGTGCGCACAAACTAATTGCACTGGTAGATTACCACGAATGTAACCCAATTCTCTCTGATGTAATACCACCGAAGGTTTTGCGACACGCGATGTCTTCGATGTGGCTATCAAATATGTTTCTACTATCTCCCGGCACACCTGATCTATATGTCTAAAGACGACATCAGCACGCCCCAAATCCGGTGCACTTACAGCACTATTATTATGCTCCAGTCACTACAACAAACCGCCAGGTTTGAAGAGGCAGCCGAGGTCTCAAATAAGCTCTCGTGTTGCCCCAGGCGGATATTGAGATACCTTCCAGTTTGTCCATAATAAACTTTCCCACACGAGAATTGTACTTTGTACATGACCCCCGTGTTGCACGGCACGTATCTGGGGGTTTGTCTGACAGCGCAACCGCCCTGAGTTGGCCTCAACTGATCCAGAGTTTTTCGGACTGAGGCAAAAGTCTTGCCTACCTTGTTCTCGGCAGTAAACGCCACCTGGAGGCCGAACCTGCCAGCAACCTTTTTCAGACGATCTAGGAGGCCATATATATATACGGGATAGGTTCAATCCTTTTCTTTATTCCATCGGCATTTTTTCTTGCTTCTCGGCCAACCCCTTTTAATTGCCAAGAGCCTCTCCGACAGGCGGGTCAGGCGCTGTTCAGGAAATGCAGCCTCTTTCAGCATTTCAACTTGTGCATTGAAGATATCTTTTATCAAGTGTGGGCACGACTTGTTCAGTGACAACCCAAGGCATGACCTGGTTATGTCATCCTTTACAAGCCTCGAGTCGGTGTTGTGGTTTAAAAGGGGCTTCTATTAAAGCTGTGACAAACGTGCTCTTCTTTAAAGAGCCAGTACTATTGTTCGAAAATATTCGAATAATATATGTACGCGCTGTCCTTTATATCAGCTGTGCGCACAAGCCAGAATAGTGTAAAGTAGTCTCAAAATATCTTAGGCAAGTATACAAGACCTGGACGGTATTTAACGAAGGTTTCCCACGTGTGCCATAGAATTCGCTTCCTGTATGACATAGCACGTGAATTTGCGTAAAGTCACGGCGAAATCGATAGCCGATACACATGGCAAACTTCGGTCACATTTTCTTTGCGTGCGCAAAGAAGAATGGGCGCGTTTTTAGATGCCAGTAAGACTGCCTTTCTAGTATTACATAAAAAAGGTTTGTCTGGCATTTTGCTCACCAGGTACACTTAAACATGTACTCTTTATTCAAAATCACGAGCAGAAAGTGCGCGTATCGGTCGTGAGTATTAATTAAGGTTGCGAGTACACAAAACGCTTCGAGACATCGGCATTACAATGTGCGGACAACCTTTGTACACATGCGCTTTTCGCGACTAAAAGGAGTCGGCAGAGTAGTATGATTGAACTGCAATGTATATTCGCTCAAAGAAAGAATAAATTGGAGCGGGCACTAAATCAATTTGGTAAAATGTCAATAACTTTGCGCTGAGCGAGTTGTGTTGTTTCGCGTGAAAACCTGTAAATAAAAATATCGCTCACTATGTGTATTTTTGTCATGTTTCTCTTCCTATCTGGAATGCCAGCTAAAGTAGTTTCGGAATGTGCTTTTGCGTTGATATTTTGAATGTGAGAATTGTGCTTTAGTTAGCTTTATGGAAACGAAAGGGAAGGACTGGTCTAAAGCGGTGTACTAGGAATGAAAGCGCTCCATAGTTAACATTAGCTGCTGTGAGCCACTAGTAAGGTAGTCTATGAAATATGCTGAGTCGTGAACAAGACAGCCGAAAAGGAATTTCAAAGGTGCGTTCGCAAACATCGATGGCAAGCTGTGCCCAGAAGTGATTTATGCCAGCGATTACCGATTTTGAAGTTGTCACTGGCCACAGAACTTTTACAGGGCGATCCCAACTTACGAGCAGGTTCTGAAAAGGTTGTGTAATGAAAGGAGCACCTGTAATTATTACACAAATCAGGAAACAGGTATAAAACACATTACAGTGGCTGTAACATCTCACAACAAGAAGTAATTTCAGATATTCTTGCTAGCGCGCAGTGTTTTCAATGAGTGCTATTACCACCCACTATTGAGCACAATCATGGGCAGTTCAGCAGCCTTCTTGCTAGACCGCGACTAATGGACTAATTCTTCCTTTTTAAAGCTATGAAGCTAAGCGAACTACACACCTACGAAATGATGTATGAGGGCAGCAGGCATTTCCAGGGACCGCCTCGAACGCGTTCCCGCCAGAGACAGGGTCAGCTCACAGAACACACATGCGGAGCAATGTTTTCATTTATACACTTTTGACAACCAATTACTGAACAACAGGCTAGGCGAAACTATTGCCACTCTGTCAAAATGATTCGATCCAAATTTTATTGCGATGACCATCAGAAGCGCTCAAACCTAATGAAACGCGATTATTTCTACGTGAGGAAAATGCCTTCACGTTGGGGGGTTCTGCTTTCTTTTGACACCGGCGCCTTGAAACGGTCTCTTTTTCTGACACATGACTGCTTTGCGCATTTAATTTGCAGTTGTTTAAATTAGGGCATACAAACCAGGTAAATATGTTTCCATTCGCCGTTGATGCGAAAGGAGTTGCTGCGGTGCTCTGACGAGGCGCTTTCACCACTGGCGCGTAGCGCTACCATGCGCCGAGGTAAGAGAGGACAAAAAAGATTAGTTCTTTCTTTTATATATCTACGAAAAACTCTTGCGGCGTTCGTTCCGCATCGACCGTGCTTTCGCTATAGAGGCCATTTCAGCCGCGCAAACACAGCCATTGCGAAGCTGCGCGTTAGTGTGTGTGACCCCTCAGCAATCGCGGATTATCAGGTAACACACTGTTATCAATCCGTAATATATATAACCAAATTTAATACGTGGCGCTTGTATGGAAGCGTGCTCTCTGTCGTGGATGATATTTAGGAAAGAGTGCCTTTGTCGAGAGACGGGCTGCGCTCCTCCAAGGTAGACCCGTTGTAGCGAAACTTGTATAGACCCCATGAGGACAGATTGAGTGAAGCACGATTTTCTTGGCACCACCACGTTCCTTGAGAGGTGGTGAAGGGTGGCTGATCCTGGCCCGGATCGGGCTGGGAGAGGTGGCGAAGAGTGACCTACCTATCCCTTATGGGGCTGGGGCAGGTAGATAACCCTTCAACACCACTCCTAGCCCCATCAGGGCCAGGAGCAGACATGCATGCACTGCAGAATGGCGGGGGAGAGGTAGGTCACCATCGCAATGATTGATTGATTGATTGTGTACCGCTGAGATAGGCCACGATGTGGCATGATGGAAGTAGGTGCTCGAAACAGACCAAGAAGTAGCTAAGTGTTCTGATATTGTAACGAGTACAAGGCAGCGAACACTGAACCGATCAGTTCCACACACTGCCCTGTTTCGTTCTCTTCTTTCTCGATTCCGCGAGGCACGCGGCATAACCGCCCCTCTTCGAATGCGGCGACTCGACGCTGGGAGTGTCCTTAAGCTATATGCACACAGGAGAAGCAAGGAACACTGCACATGCGCAGAAGATCACTCCCTCTCATAATACGGTTTCATGCGCACTACATGAACGGTTTCAACACTTGAGCGCCGCCGTATTGAGGCTTGTTGACCCCGAGGAACAACTTCATAGGTCACGTTACTAAGACGTCGAATGGCCTCATATGGCCCAAAGTAACGGCGAAGTAGCTTCTCGGAGAGTCCTCGACGGCGCACTGGTGTCCACACCCATACAAGATCGCCAGGCTGGTAGTGAAGATCTCGGTGTCGGAGGTTGTACAGACTGGCATCGCGGTGTTGTTGATGTTGAATACGGCACCTTGCGAGCTGGCGCGCTTCTTCGGCCCGCCGCAGAAATATGTCGACGTCCGCATAGGCGTTGGTGGCATCGTCGCCGTGACTTATGGGTACCATAGCATCCAACATTGTTGTGACGGGACGACCGTAGACTAGCTGGAATGGCGCAAGACGTGGTCTCCTGTTCAGGCGTATTGTATGCAAAAGTTGCATACGGAAGGACTTCATCCCACGTGCGATACTCAACGTCGGCGTAGATGGAAATCATGTATGCAAGTGTTCTATTGAGGCCTTCAGTCAGTCCGTTTGTTTGTTTGTGGATGGTAAGCAGTAGTCCTACGATGACTTGCGCGGGTAAGACTGAAGAGAGCCTGCAAGAGTTCAGCCGTAAAGGCTGTACCACGGTCAGTGATAATAACCGATGGGGCACCGTGGCGCAGTACGATGGTCGTAAGAAAACACTGGGCTACGTCTGCAGCAGTTGCACGGGAAAGTGCCTGTGTCTCGGCATATCGTGTTAAATAGTCCGTTGGCCCTACTATCCATTTGTGCCCTGATGCGGACGTTGGGAAAGGGCCCAGAAGATCCATGCCCACTTGCTGCAAAAGGGGCTGTTGGTGGAGGTATCGGCTGAAGGAGCCCTGCAGGCTTCAGCGGAGGTGTCCTTCGCCGCCGGCAATCTCAGCATGTTCTCACGTAGTGCTGGACTGAAGGCAGCAACTTAGGCCAATAGTACTTTTGTCGAATGCGTGCTAATGTTCGCGTGACTCCTAAATCACCAGCCGAAGGCTCATCGTGGCATGCGTGCAAGATTTCTGGCCGCAGGTCGGATGGCACAGCGAGAAGAAAGGTTTCCTTGTGCTGAAAGTTTCTCTTATATAGGACGTGATTGGGAATGCTGTAGGAGGATAACCCCGTGCGAAAGCCCGTGGCACAGCTACATCAAGGCCTTCGAGGTGCTCAATAAGCGGGCGTAAACCGGGGTCAGCCCGTTGACGCTGGGCCATGTCGGTGGTCGTGACTACCGCAAGAAACGGGAAGTCGTCCGTCGTCTTCGCTGTCGGGAGGGGCAGTTTCAACTGGTGGACGCGACAAGCAATCGGCTTCGTTGTACTTACGGCCGCACTTATACACAACCGTAATGTCGTACTCTTGGAGACGGAGGCTCCACCTTGCAAGTCGTCCAGAGGGGTCTTTGAGGTTGGCTAGCCTGCATAACGAATGGTGGTTGCTCACGGCCCTAAAAGGTCGGCCGTAAATATTGGGTCGGAACTTACTTATGGCCCAAACTACCGCGAGACATTCCTTTCCCGCGGTTGAGTAGTTTGCCTCTGCTTTTGAAAGAGAGCGACTTGCGTAAGCGATAACTTTCTCAGTGCCATTTTGCCGCTGAATCAGAACTGCACCGAGTCCAAAATTACTGGCATTGGTATGGATATCCGTGGCAGCGTTTTCGTAAAATGGGCAAGTATCGGGGCGGCCTTCAGTCGCCACCGCAACTTGTTGAAAGCATCGTCTTGATCATCTTGCCACGCAAAAGGAACTTTGTCTCGGGTAAGACGCGTAAGAGGTTCGGCAATCACTGAAAAATTCTCTACGAAACGCCTGTAATAGGCACAAAGCCCCAAAAGCCTTCCAACGAACTTTTTTTTGGTTGGGCGCGGAAAATTTTTCACAGCAGCAGTTTTGTCGGGATCTGGTTTTCCGCCCTCAGAACTAATAACATGGCCAAGAAAGCGGAGCTTCTGGAATCCGAAATGGCATTTCTGTGGTTTTATCGTTGGACTGAACGCAGCGCCTGTAGTACCATTCGCAGTCGGTCAAGGTGCTCCTCAAAACTAGCCGCGAAAATGACGACATCGTCGATAGTTTTGCTCTGAAACCAAACATGCTTTAAGGATACAGTTCGTTGTCCTCCATGTACTGTTGTAGTCTGAGCGTCACTACTCGTTCGTACAGTTTACCAAGGCGCGATGTGAGCGAGATCGGTCTGAGATTCTCAATTTGTAGTTTCTTGCCCAGTTTAGGAATTATGACTACTTCCGCATGCTTCCACTCCTCGGGGACTGTCTCCGCTTCCCAGTGTTTGTTGAGAAAGTGTTAATTCAGCGACTAGGTCATCACTGAGGTTGCGGATAAGTGCGTTATTGATCTTGTCCGCACAAGCGGCCGTGTTTATGGTTGTGTTTCGAATCGCTGCGTAGACCTCTTCTCGCGTGATGGGCCTGTCCAGGGTATCGTTTTCTCTTCCCCGGTAGTGCTCTGCGTAAGCCGCTGGGTTTGTGTCCCCGAAGCACATAACGCGTACTTTCTCCAGGAGTTCTGAGTCTGGTCCCTCGAACTGGTGAATTAACCTGTCGATGGCCTTGTTGTTTTCTGCCTGGGTCTTTGTTCACATCGTGCCTTGGGAAACTGTACGAACGAGTAGTGACGCTGAGACGACAACAGTACATGGAGGACAACGAACTGTATCCCCACAGCCTGTTCGGTTTCAGAGCAAAACTATCGACACAGAATGTACTACTTCAAATCAAAGAAGTAGTTGGGAAAGCCCCCAGGGGGGAGAAGACATAATAATGACATTGGACATCAAGGGGGCTTTTGACAAAGTCAGTCACGAGGCTATCCTTACGGGCATGAACGACCTGAACTGCGGGAGGAGAGTGTACGGCTACGTCAAAGCCTTCCTGTCAAACAGAACGGCAACAATTGGACTGGGGGACCTCAGATCAGACAAATTCCCTATGCCAAACAAAGGAACACCTCAAGGATCGGTCATCTCTCCTACGCTCTTCAGCATAGCCATGATTGGCTTGGCAAAACAGTTGAAAGAAATTGACGGCGTACACCATGGCATGTATGCCGACGACATCACCATCAGGGTCTACACAGGCTCGCTCGGAGAGAAAGAAGAGAAATTGCAAAATGCAGCCACCTGCATAGAGAACTACGTCAGAGCAAGAAGGCTAGCATGCTCCACCGAGAAATCTGAGCTCTTAAGACCTAGGAGAGGAATACACAACCGCACAGTCCCCACTAGCGACGACTTAAAGCTAAACGTCTACCTCGAGGGGAAGTCGATTCCAGAAAAAACACTCAGCAGAATTTTGGGGATGTGGATACAGTCAAATTAACGCTCTACCCACACCCTCGCCGTACTCAAGGCATCCACTCTACAAGTGACTCGCATGATCACGCGCATCTCACGCAGACGTGATGGCATGCGAGAGGAGGACACACTCAAGCTGGTTAGAAGCCTGGTAATCAGCCGAGTGACATACAGCCTCCCCTACTACAACCCCATCAAGAGTTAGTTACAACATTACAACAGGCGGACGTGACTCTACACCAAGCCTACAAAACCGCATTCCACCTTCCTCACAGCACTTCAACCGAAAAGTTCCTAGCCCTATGACTACACAATACTTTCGATGAATTGAGAGAGGCACAACTATTTTCCCAAGTGCGCAGACTACAGCACACCCCACTTGGCAGGGAGCTGCTTAAGAAACTGGGCCGCGCCGATCAAATTCAAGAGATACAGAGGACACAAACAATCCCGGACGAATATAGCTACATACTAAAAGTAACGCCCATACCCAGGAGCATAGATCCCAACCTGCACAAAGCACGCAGAGAGGCAAGGGCTGAATACCTACAAAAGACGTTAGCACCCCGAGAAACGACGGTATACGTGGACGCAGCCACATACACCAGAACAGCGGGGCAGCACAACAGCAATGTGGTAACAGCGGTGATTGACTCGACGCTACGCGAGATCACCAGCGCATCACTACAAGACTGTACGATAGTCGAGGCTGAGGAAGCGGCCGTCGCTCTAGCGGCAGCGGAGGGCTATCGACCTAAACGGTCTCTAACAATTCTTACAGACTCACAAACAGTATGCCGCAACTATCTTCACGGCAGAATCGGGCACAAAGCGCTCCGCATACTCCGCTCTGGGGGCCACATAACACAACGGCAACCAAACGAAGAACCTATCAAGCATACGATAGTATGGACGCCGGCACACGCGGGAGTAACAGGGAACCAAGAGGTGGACAGGATAGCTCGAGGGTACACTTATTACCGAGCATCCAACGTAGGCGACCTGGAGGAGAACGAACCTGTACACCAAGATTATTCGGCGATACTAAACCATTACAAGGGCTGCAGAAAGCGGTACCCACCACCACACAACTCCCTTAGCAGAGAGGACTCAGTCGCGTGGAGGCAGATACAAACGGGCTCGTACCCGAATCTACACGTACTCAACAAAATGTATCCCACACAGTACACTGACAAATGCCCTTGATGCCAAGAACCACCCACGCTGTACCACATATCCTGGGCATGCCAGAGGATAAGTGTGGTACCCGTTATAACAAACCTGAGTGCGGAGCAATGGGAGGGAGTGCGCTCCAGCGATCGCGGAGTCGACCAAGAAGGTCTGATTCGGCGACCACAACTGGCAGCAGCATCCAACGGAGCCCTGGACTAAGGGCAACCGACCTTTGTCTTATAAGATGGACGAAGCCATCTGAAAACCGCAGAAGACAAGCCAATCTAGAGCTAAATAAAGGTTTTCACTCACTCACTCACTCACTCACACACACACATCGTCGAGATACACTAGGCATGCTTGCCGCTTCAGTCCAGAGAGAACAGTGTCCACCATTCGCTGGAACTTTGCTGGTGCAGAACAGAGACCGAAATGAAGCACTTTAGATTCATAATGGCCGTCGGGGGTGACGAACGTTGTCTTCTTTCTGTCCCTTTCGTCCACTTCTATCTGCTAGTAGCCATTCTTGAGGTCGAGCAACGAGAAATATTTGGCATTGCGTAACCGGTCCAATGCGTCATCGAGACGTGGGAGCGGTATACGTCCCGTTTCGTTACCTGATTTACCTTACGATAATCGGCGCAGAAACGCAAGGTGTTATCTTTTTTCTTCACCAGCACTACAGCCGAAGCCAAGGGGCTGATAGACGGCCGCACCTCATCGTCGGTAAGCATTTCCTGCACCTGGCTTCGAATAGCCTCTCGTTCCGTTGACGACACTCGGTATGGGTGTTGGGAAATTGGCTCGTCTCCGCGTCAACCATAATGCGGTGTTTGGCTACTGGGGCACGCCCAACTTTCGAAACCGTTGCAAAGCATCCAGCAAATTCTCGAAGGATGTCAAGGAGTCGCCACCGATCAACCACCGACAGATTGGGATTAATGTCCACAGTTGATAGAATGTCGGGTGCATTACATCTGGCTGGCGACGGCGGCGCCAGAGTACAGATGTTCCCTGGCTCAATAAAGTCGGCAACATACGCGATGGCCGTTCCTTTCGCAATGTGCTGAAACTCGGTCCCAAATTCGTAATCCAGAGCTTCGCACAACCGTCCCGCAAGCGAACAACTCCTCTTGCGGTGCAGATCCCTTTCTCAAGAAGCAGGCCCACGTTCATCTCTGCCAGTACGTCTCGGTCCCATGGTGAGCCGCTTTCTACCAAGACCATAATGCTGCACCGTGGCGGGACCGTAACGTCAGCAGCTGTAATACGTAAGGCGGGCGTTTATGAACCGTCGACGCTAGATCTCGCATTGGCTTGGCTCGGCGAAAACGTCACTCGTGATTCTTGCAAGTTAATTATTGCACCATTAGCTTGTAGAAGTCCAAGCCGAGTATGACGTATCGCGAACAGTGGGTAAGAACAACGAAGTCGCAAACATAAATAAATTCGTCAATTGCAACTTTCGCAACGCATCTTCCAGGCGGGGTAATAAGGTGTCCCCCTGCAGTGCGGATCTGAGGCCCAGTCCACTCGGTTAAAACTTTCTGCAGTTTCCTGGCTAACCCACTGCTCATAACTGAATAGTCCGCCCCCGTATCAAATAAAGCTATAATGAGAAATTCGTTGATAGAAACTGGTATGTCCGAAACTGCGCACTCAGGTTCATCGTTACATGACGCCGTCTGATGGAGGATGTTCAGCACTTCGCTCGTCAGTGGCCACACCTCCGCAGGTCGCTGTTCCTAGTTTTCCCGACGGCTCGGGGAGCGGGGGCTCGTCGAGAGGCTAGTGCGGTATGTAGAGGGACGTGGACTTGGAGAACGATAACGGGAAGAGGTAATGCCGTGGGACCCGTATTGTGAGACGTCTGGAGGATTCGTATGCGTCGACAGGTACTCCTCGATTTCGGGTGGTCGATCACCACTTCGAGGACATTGTGCACGCGGATGGAAGCCACGAAGTCCGGCGCGGCGGTACGGACAGAACCTTAACACTAACATGCCTCACCACAGTGGTAACAAAGGGGCCGATTGTCAAGGGCACGCCAGACGTCAGTCCTCCGAAATCGTGCCTCGGCTAGAAGAGGAGGATGGCGTGGGCTTGGATCAAGAGTAGGGGGTTTCACTCTGCCTCTGAGAGATTCGTACCCACTATGGTGCTGGTTTGGATGAAGCACAAAGGGGTTCCCTCTTGGAGGATCACAGAGGTCATGCTGCTGAAGCACCGACACGTACGTTGGCACACTAGGTGGCAGTGGCTGCACACCAGGCACAGGCGGTTCCAGGACGGCTTGCCTCACTTCTTCGCGAACGACCTCCGCGAGTGATGGAAGCCTCGAAGACGACGTTAGACCCTGTGCCTGAATGTGTCTCAGCTCTTCTCTGACCACAGATCGAACAAGCTCCCTTAAGGCAGCATCAGAACCGTTGAAGCCAGAACCATAGACGACCGGTGATATGGCGGACACGTTACGGTTATAGTGCTGAGCCCTGTGTCGATGTGTTCGCCCTTTCGTGGTGGCCTCCCTTAGAAAATCTGATGCCGTTCTAGGTGGATTGCGCACAAGCCCAGAAAATAGTTCTTGTTTCACCCCGCGTATCAGGTGGCGCACTTGCTTCTCCTCTGACATATTTGGATCAGCACGCCTAAAAGGCGGATCATGTCCTTCTAGTACAGTCCAATACTCTCCTTAGGGGCTTGGATGCAAGATTGCAGCGCCGACTCCGCACGCTCTCTTCGGTCGTTGGCGGTGTAGGTCGCCAAGAGCTGGCGACGAAAGAGGTCCCATTTTGGTAGTGTCGTTTCGTGGTTCACGAACCACGTCCGCGCTTAATCTTCGAGAGCAAAGTAGACATTATAGAGCTTCCTTTGCTCATCCCAGCCGTTGTAATTGGCGACCCGTTCGAATTGGTCCAGCCAGTCTTCAGCGTCCTCATAAAGCTCGCCATGGAAGAACGGTGGCGTTCGAGACTGGAGGACGACGAACTGGGGGGAAGACTCTCCGTTAGCCGTAATGCTCTGTTGGATCTATGCATGTTGGCCACAGGCGTACAGGAAAGAGGCCCGAACTCTGGCGACTGACCTCGAAGGCGGCGGCTGCAACTGCGATGGACCGGTGCCAGATCCTTGGTGGCTCTCGGTTGCCCTTGAGGGGTTGAACTCAGCAAAAAGGGAAATCTCACCCCGCACCTCCACCAGAAAATGTAACGAGTACAAGGCAGCGAACACTGAACTGATCAGTTCTACACACTGCACTGTTACGTTCTCTTCTTTCTCGGTTCCGCGAGGCACGCGGCAATATAAACGTACCAGGCAATAATTACTAGTTTCTTAAAATAACGGTTCGGAATACTAGTGCTAATAAAAACAAACAAAATGCATGACGTCACAGTGACGTATGTTTAGCGCTGATTTTGAATCTTTTTTTTTCTCGTTTACATGAAAGACAAGGCCAACGACTAGGAAGACCGAAGAAAGGTCGACTAAGTAAGCAAAAAGTTACTCCGTAAGTGTTGCGGGAATTTTAGTTTGGCAGAAAATTCGACAGCTAATTTAGGCCTACATTTGGCGTTGAACAGGGTTTATTCTTAGCCGACTTGACCAAGCATCGTTCAGTCTCCGTCGTCGTCGGCCTTGGCTCTCGGTTTGAGTAAAAAAAGCATGCAGCTTTGCACCACTAGTTACATCCACATTCATTCTTCAGGCCTGCACTGGCCTGATGAATGACAAATACGTCACAGTGCTTGCGCACCACGAAAAACACAAATGCAGAATGGAGTATCGGAGAAGCAACATCAGTTTAAGGTCAGCTCTCGGACGTGATCAAGCAGCAGCTTGGTGCAGCAAATGGAACAGACGGCCTTAAAACAAGGTGGAATATACAGCTTCAATAATTACACGAAATTGTATGTTGCATCAGCAGAACGGCGAAGTTTGATGAAAAAGACACATAGCAAAGAGTATACTGTTAATACATATTATTTCGTGTGTATAGTTATTTACAAAATAAAATATGCACAGCTATGTGCCCACAGAATAAGGGGATACAAGTGAGGGAGAGCCCACATAGAAACTAACGCGCGGGAGCCTCCACAAAAATTAGTGACAGCCCTGTGTATGAATACGCTTTTACATGAAAGCGTATTCTATTAGGTGGAATGATCTGTTTACAAATAACAGTCAGCTTGCACCCATCATGGCAAGGCAATAAGATTCCCATCAACCCAAATATTACACAACTGAAATATATGCATGCCACAAACCAACCCTTCCCTAACAACCGCAATAAAAGGTCGGACATCTGAATATAGATCCGAATACTTAGCCTTTGTGCCTGTGTGCTGCCGTCGCGTGCGCAGCCGCATGACAGAATTCGGCCTTTCTTTGCCTCGCAAACCAGTCAAGCTTAACTCGTGTGAAGAAGGAAAACATTTCATCATATACAGCACCCCTGTACACTGGCAACAATGTTCTACTATTTCATGAAGGATAGAACAAAGAAAGTGCTGGACCGATATTGTATTAAAACACATGTCTCTAAACAAAAGCCTTAAAAAGACATCCGCGCGCACCAAAAATAAGCAAGATGCTATTCCCAAAATGTTGCGTTGTATCTATAGCCATGAACACTAGTGCCTTATTGCAAAGATTCCACCCCTGCATGCCAGAGTATTCCACAAGGCCTTCAAATTTATCGAAAGGAGTGTTGCAGGACTTTTTCTTAATGTACATCTCACCAAACAGTGTAGTGCATGCACACCCGGGTGCCGAAAACGAAACTTCTTGCTTCTTACTAGTTCAAATATTTAAGAAAAACCTATTTTCAAAGGAACACACCTGCAACCAGGGCCGCAGTGCCCTGCCTTATGTTCACATGAAAAACTGTCCAAATGATCTTTGGCTCTTTTGGGATGAAAGTGAAGATCCAGGGCAAATGCTTTGTGGCAGCTGCTGCAAAGGCAACCACCGCGTTTAACGCTGCTGAGCTTCAAGCTGTGAAGCAACTGATTACGATGCATATGCGCTTATATCCTTTAGTATTTAGGCCATGTATTCTGTCGACGACGTCGTTCGGAGTGCTGTAGTTTCTTTCGAGGCTGGGGATGTTCATGATGGCAGAACGGCGGCTAGTACAGGAAGTTGCAAGATGCATTAGACACAACTGAAGGAAATGCGTGCTACAATACATAACACCTGAGTAGACTCAACAACCTAGCCTCGCCGCTACCAGTATATCTCACGCACTTATCAGCCGGTAATAATCATCTCCGTGAGCTCATAATTAGGCGCAATGAAAGGAAAGTGAAAACTTTAGGAAACACAAAGGAATACTTTTTTTACTCTTCAATGTTGACAATTCGCTTGGAACTCGTCGGCTTCATTTAAAGTTCTATTCGAGAACTATAATAAAAAGTGCTATAAAGTGCCAGAGGAGCAAGTGTGTTCATCTATGTATTTAAAACGTAACGAAAACGAGAACTGAGAAACGCCAACGAGGAATTCACAGCATGCTGGGCTCGCAGAGGCTCTAGACGTCACCGCAGTCTCGGCAGTGACATTTATCAACAACATTTCTTTTGAACATTTTCTTTTAATGCAGCCACGTAAATCACGTAAAATTATGGTCCATGCGCCTGCCTGTCTTTAACAACTTCTCGAGCGAACTCATGCGACGCAGTAACCGAAACGAGCAGCAAAGCTAAGAGGAGGAAGGCTGTGCAGAGTGCCATGCGCGCCCTGAAAGGAATTTAAATACTCGCTTGCTCACCTTGCGAGTTAAAATTCTAAAGCAATGCATTCAGGCACCGTTCGAGCAGTGCATGCTGCCACTTGCTGCGACGGAAAGTTTCTCCGAAGATGCGCTGAAGCAAGACCGTCCGAGGAGCTTTACACGATACAAGCTTTACCGCAACCAGCATAACGTCGTGCGACTACCACTGACACATTAGAAACTACGCTCATGTTGCGTGCCACTTCCAGATATCAGGAACACTTGACGATACATTTTCTTCCTCTGTGTGACGATACAACGAAGACACCTCTAACCCGCTATCTTCCCGCACGCAAGCCCATCGCGTTCTGGAAGGTTCTGCCAGATGCATGTACAAGACCAGAAAAGGGCGCTAAAACTAAGGTGGACTATAATTGCTGTACAATTACTGTGCCGCGTTCTTTTAAAGAAATCAAGAAGCTAAATTTCATCAACATAGCAATGTAAAAAATGTTCTTTTGTTTTTTATTCAGTAGTTGCAATATTTACAACCACATGTGAAATTGCCCTTCAAACGATTGGTGTCGATAGCAATGGGTTTATGTACCCGTTTGGTTCCACGTAACGCGACCATATGATGGGTCTTGTATCCTCCGGAGAGGCTGAGACTGTTGGTACAATATTCTAGGAAACTTTGCCGAAAGTAGCTGAGCAGCTGAGTCTAACGGGGGATTAGGCACGGGGCCGAGCTGCGGCCCTACCCTCGCCGTCGCTGGCCACTGCTATCCTGTTGCGACTGCAAGCTGGCTGACGTAAACATATTCCTTCGCTGGGACGATAACATTAAGCGAGTATCATGTGCGTTGTCTAATTTCGCGCCTTCAGAACGCTTTGCCACTGAGGAAGGGCGCTCCGCAAAGCATCACTATCTTAACGCTCTTTTTCGGCTTTCACTGTGAATCTGCACTCCTCGTAAGACTGCCTTCGCATTTACTGTAAGTACAGTGCTCCCGTAGTTGCAACGAATTGACAAATATATGCTTTTATGCTCCTTTGGTTTGTCCGGAAAGTAAGGGGGGGGGGGGGGGAGTTAACTCCAAAAATCCGATGCGCTTTTCCTGCCGGTTTTAGTCGTCTGTTACGTTTCCTCTGACACTCTGTTAAGCTGAAGAAGAGAAAAATAAAATTTTCAGCTGTTTCAAATGCCCCTCTTGTTTCATGCCATATTTCCCGCTATTTGGTGACGTAAGTACACAGAGTGCGTAGTGTTTCCCGTGTTGGCAATTACGTTCGTGCGTAATCTGTGGTCAATCTTTTCGTTTAACCAGCAAGAAAAATGTCATTCTCATCCCTAAAACATACGTCGTCCATTTTTTCATTAAATAGAGCTGTTGTTTCGTATTATGCGGGAACACTATGCGACGGACTTAAATGCAATATGTTCCGGAAATGAAAAAAAAAAACGGACACGTAGCATTTGGACTGCGAATTACTTTTACGTTGCTCGTGATTTCCTAGGAATTTGATTGGTAGTTTAGTACCTGCTGGGCAGACTGGTGTATGGTAAGTCGGTAAATAAGATGTCGGAATGGAACCTTCAAGCGCAACGTAAGATCGAGCTCGCAAACCTTAGGCTTCCGCGTTTGCTGAAATCTCTAGCCGCAAAAAAGTGAAGCTTCAGAGGCAGTTTCAGCATGCCGAAGAAAAAACTGTGCGTAAGCCCCCTGCGCAATAGCAAGGCGCTCTTAGGGGTAATATGCTAGGGAGCATTTACATCACTGATTCGCCATTGCCAAATATTTTTGAGGCAGTGGCAATCTCTGCTCAGATTTCCGGCTTTTACTTTTGCATTGCAATTAAAGAATGCATTCTGTGGGTAGACAAGCGGTGGCAAATGCGACACTGGCGGGTTCACCTATTACGTTAACAGAAACAGCCGCACTTGGAACGGCGAAATTGCCTCATTTTTGCTTCTTTCTACCGCAATGAAGCGTCATCATCGAAGAGTAAGAATGGCGGGAAAACCACACTGCAGTTTCTATTGTCTCCTATCTCCCTGCGCTAATATTTCAAACGCGTCAAAAACAACCACTTTACAAATCGCTACATCTGTAGATGCTGTGTAATGGTATTCAACATGCAAGGCACTCTAACGAAGAGTGCGGCGTCACAGCACCAGCCCAAAGACTGCTGTCTTCCTGGCCGATCAGCTGGCACGCACACTGGAAGCTCGAACTGTCTTGTTCGAACGAGATTGTGCTCCTCTCCACGATCGTTGTGTGTGTGCGTATATATATATATATATACCGGGTGTCCCAGCAAACTTGAACCAAGAGTTACAAAATAATATATTTTAGGTAGGTCAATAAAACCGGTTGCATACAACTGGCACTCGCCTTGCGCACTACAGGAATTTTTTTGTTTTGCGAAAACTTAATTAGCTAATTATGTTCATTTTTCTAATTTATGAAATATTTATCTTAGACCAGAAATGTGAATTGGAAAGTTGTAGAGCACTTTCAGACACCCCCATTTCATTAATTGCGATAAAGAAAATCTCACGTGTATCTTTTTTTCCGGGCTCAGAGGAAAGCCCGCGAAATGCAAATAATACCACGTGACTAGTGCATTTGTGCGCCGCGACTGTGGTGCACTCAGTCGTGGGTTGAGCGAACGAAATTAGCTGCGGCCGTGTCTTCTTGGCCCTGTTAAAGCGGCAGGCCGATATGCCTGCGATGGCTTCCTTGCCCGCGTCAGACAGTCGGCCCACGTGACGATGCAGTAGCAGCGAGAGCGGCGAGCCGACCCCATCGACATTCTAACAAGGCCTTTGCATCACCTTCTCTCTCATCAGCGAACGTCACGACAAACGGATGAGCGATAAGGTATCAGCCACTGAATCTGCGCATACAGGCTTGGGTAAAGGGGCGAGATGAAATCATGTGACTCGACTAAAATTAGCGCTGCACCTTCATTTGCCGGTTCTTTATCGCCATCCGCCTGTCGTGATGTAGGCTGCTGCGATGCGCAGGCCTTGCCAAAATCGCGGTGGCGACGGGCGAGCTCGAGCTCGCTCGAACCATCGCCAACATTTCTGCCTGCCGCTGCAACGGGACCATCGGGTCACGGCTGCAGGTGATTTCTTTCGATTATACCACGACTGAGAGCACCAAATCGCGGCGCACAAATGCGCTAGTCTCGTGGTATTATTTGTATTTCGCGGGTTTTCTTCTGAGCCCGGAAAAAAAGATACACGTGAGACTTTCTGTATAGCAATTAATGGAATGGGGGTTTCTGAAGGTGCTCTACAACTTTCCAATTCACATTTTTGGTCTAAAGCCGATATTTAATAAATTAGAGAAATTAACATAATTAGCTAATTAAGTAATTACCAAACAAAAAATTGGCTGTAGTGCGCAAACAGGCTGGCCGTTGTATGCAATTGGTTTCACTGACCTACCTCAAATATATTATTTTGTAGACTTGGTTCAAGTTAGCTGGGACACCCGGTATGTATGAAGGAAAGAAGCCAACAGTCGGCGAGGCCAAGGAAAGCATTGGGGATTCTGTTTTATGTCTTTTTTTATTTTTACTTGGATAATCACAGAAATGCGTAATGCAATCTGATTAGGGGAAAGATAATTAAACACAAAGTAGAAGAAAAAAAAACGTGCCGATGATGGGGACCAAACCCACGACCTCCGAATATCGCGTCCGGTTCTCTTCCAACTGAGCTACATCGGCCGCTGTCCCCCCTGCTACTTTCTCGGGTATTAATGTTGTATGTATATGAACTTTGAGAGTGTTCACCAGCGCCACCCCCAACCATAGCGGCGGGCGTGGAACGTCCTGCGTTACCGCCAGCGTCACGTAGAACGTGATCAAGAGCGAGGGCGAAAGCTGTGCTAGAACCCTCTTACTCTACCTATGGCTTCAAGACTGCCAGAACCGAGACCCCCGTAAGCTACAAGCAGATAAATGAAGGGGAAATGAGGGTGCTCGTAATAATACGTGAAGGAAAGAAGCCAACAGTCGGCGAGGCCGAAGAAAGCATTGGGGATTATGTTTTATGTCTTTTTTTTTAATTTTTACTTGGATAATCACAGAAATGAGTAATGCAATCTGCTTAGGGAAAAGATATTTAAACACAAAGTAGAAGAAAAAACAATGTGCCGATGGTGGGGACCGAACTCCCACCATCGCAGAGTGGGGCCTCTTTCCCGTAAGCAGATTGCATTACTCATTTCTGTGATTATCCAAGTAAAAATTAAAAAGAAGAGACATAAAACATAATACCCAATGCTTTCCTTGGCCTCGCCGACTGTTGGCTTCTTTCCTTCATGTATTATTACGAGCACCCTCATTTCCCTTTCATTTATTTATATATATATATATATATATATATATATATATATATATATATATATATATATATATATATATATATATATATATATATATATATATATGAATAATATGTCAATTAAACAAAGCAGAAATGGACGTGGTTAATGGTTCCTAAACTATTTGCTTTTGCTACACGTTTGGATAAGCGGGGATATGATTTTATTATATACTATTACCTGGCATTCTACGAACGCATTTGTGTGTGTGTGAGAGAGAGAAAGAGAAACAGGTGCTCTCCTTTCGCAGGTGGACGCCAAATCGAACAGACGGCATACTTTCGGGCAATTGCTCGACGCTTCGCGCCGGGTGGCAGCCGGACTACGGAGGCTTGGCCTGAGCACGGGAGATGTGGTGGCGTTCCACTGTGGCAACAGCTCAGAGCTGGTGGTTGCACTCTGCGGAACATTCTTCTCTGGTGGGACTGCCGCCCTCATTAAAACTATCCTTACCCGAGGTTTGTCGCATCTTCAGCCTTTGCGCGCACATCTTACTAGGGCACCGCTTTTCGTTTCAGAGAGCTACAAAGAGAATGAAAAGATTCTTATAATCCATTTCACGACCATTGGCTTTGGGTTATGCGCTGTTGACCTCAGATTCTATATGTTCCTTTAAAGATAAATCTACGTATTTTCTGTTATTCCTACAACTACTACTGCTGCTACTACTACTACATTGATTACTACCTGGCACCTCTGCGCTTTACGTGTAACAAACTGGATGCCAAGAGAAGGAAAGCGTAGCAATGTTCGGGAGAAAGTCAGGTGGGCGGATAAGGTAAGAAGTTCGCATGGGTTACGAGGGTGCAGCTAGCACAAGACTGGGTTAACCGAAGTGGGAGAGTCATTCGCCCTGCAGCGCGTATAGTGCAGCGGCTGATGATGATGATTGCGAAGTTTCTGTGCACAAAGAAGAGATGGTTTAAGGTAAATTTTATGTCAAGCTATAGCCTGAATTGCTTCAGGATGGTAAACCTCAAAACCAAACTAAATCATCAATTTTAAATTAAGAAGCAGCGGCAAATATTATTTTAGAACAATGAGCTTTCGTTGCTCTTCATATGACTTCATGTTTGAAACAATATAAGATTTTTTTCTTTCTTTCTGTTCAGTATAATTGCAAAGATGTGAGGCTGAAATAGTGTTCAACATTGTCCTCTGAACGTTTTTACGCAAAAAAAGAATTACGTTTTGAAATGTTGCTGTAGGGGACGCTGACAAAATTTAAGGTTGTTAAACGAAGCAGGCATCAAAAAGATGTGGCAAATTTTGCAAGAACTTTTCTTAGATTCAGGACTACAGTAGGAATCAAGACACTAGAAACAAAAATACTAGTCAACACCTTGATTTTGACTGATTTTGGAAGATTTTTACAAGATAATTATTTTGTGTGAAAATTGAGTATATCTTTTCTTTATAATTATACCCACTGGCAGGCACTGCGCAACTGTGACATTAGTGCAGAATATATATGCGTTGCCTATTAATCCTGTCGCCATATACTCGAGGGCGCTTTATAAGATAAAATAAGTGCGGCTGCGTCACTTGGTGTTAGTGAAAATATATAGCAAGAGACATGATTTCATAAGTTTCTCGCATACCTTTTTGAGGACCCGTGGCTCTCAGGAAAGCCACCTTTGCGTCTCTGTGAACGTGTTGTAGCGGCAGTTAGTGGTGAACTTCGCGGAATTTTGTGCCATGCGGAGGCAGACAGAACCTCAAATCTGGCGGTATTGTCTAAAACGTGAAATTTTACGCTCGTGTTCTTGGCCTTCCGTTTTTTCAACTAGCCTGGCTCAATCGTTCTACGTGTAAACCTTTAATGCCATGAAAAAGAACTGAATAAGGGTAAATGGGGTACGCCTAAGTTCGCAGATGAGCCAACGTTTCGACAAGTGGACTTGTCTTCGTCTGGGCATGCGCAGACGAAGACAAGTCCACTTGTCGAAACGTTGGCTCACCTGCGAACTTAAGCGTACCCCATTTTGCCCTTGTTCAGTTCTTTTTCATACCGTGCAAACCTTCTTCCTTTCGTTCTACCTGAATCCTTTAATGTCATATATCGAAGTGTACCGAAGCGCTTTTCCCCATTTGTTGACACAGTTGTCTCAAGTATTTGAATACTTTGTGATTCCATCATGAACTATTGCAATCCTGTTTATTCCCAACGTCAATAAATTCTCCCTTTAGCATTACTGCCATTATCACTGCGATTTTGGAAGCCAGTTGTCTTTTGAATTCTTCTATTGTCGATCTTAGCTCCTGCCTTACTTTACTATCGTCATAATATTTCTACCTTTGGCACATACGTCTTCGGTTTTAATCCCATAAAAGTATAAATCTTCAAGATTGACCTTGTTGCCTCACCTTCCGTGGAGAAGCCAATGGTGTCCGGTAAATATTTGCGGTTTAAAATAGCGAGGAAATTATTTTTCAGCCAATAAAATTGTTTTCTTGTGATAGGAAAGTTTCAGGAAGTTATTTTTGCTGCTTTATAATAATAAGCTTTGTCATAAAACCATTATTACTTGCGCGAGATTTTGTTTCTCTATGTCCACTCAAATCTGTACATGCTGAATTGCAAACTGGTTTAGAGCAGCCTAAATTCTCTTATTTATCTTCGACTCTTGATGTGCACAAACTGGCGCCAGAGGGCGTTTTCGAAAGGAATAACAAAGGGATCAGCAGCGAAGTCACAATTGGGCAATGCCTGCCATTGCGTCTCTCCCCCCACCCCCCCCCCCCCCCCCCTATTATGGATCCTAAAAATAATTTCTCCGCTCAAACAATGTTTACTACAACCCCGCTGGGGTGGCGCAGTGATTACGGCATTCGACTGCTGTGCCTAAGGATGCGGAATCGAATCCCGGCCTCGGCGGCCACTTTTCGATGGAGGCGAAAAGCTAGGCGCCCGGCCGGTGCTGTGCGATGTCAATGCACATTAAGGAACCCCAGTTGGTCGAAATTTCCGGAGTCCTCCACTACGGCGTCTCTCATAGCCTGAGTCGCTTTGGAACGATAAACCCCACAAATCAAACCAAGCAATGTTTACTCCACAAACTCTTCCATACTAGAAGCTACGAAGTTAAAATGTGTGATGTGTAACCTCCCGTATTGTGAAGCGAAAGCTTCACCGGTGTAGCTGCGGCGCGTTTCGAGTACGCCGCCGTTTGACCTTCAGCCGACTTTCAGCCTCATGGCTAGCTCGCACTAGGTAGCTAGCACGGCATGCTCGTCGCCCGGTTCTTCTTCACACGCGGAACAAGCGGCGCTCCATTCTTCTGCTTCTTCATCACAGATCTGGCAAACTTCATTCGTACAGGTCTCCGCGGGGTGCCGCGCGTGACGTCATCACTTAGACTGCGCATACGTGGTGCCTTTGCGCTTCTGTGCCGCAGCTGAGGATATAGGCCGAGTAGCAGGCGCTAGCTTGCGAAGATGTACATACACGCTGAAGATTGCGGCGTTTCTAGTGCTCTGCCATGAATGGGGCAATAAACCATTGGGCAATAAGCGCTCACTCCTAGCATCTACCCATCCAGGCGACAGCGCTCGCTGTCAGGAAGCGGCACGTGGGAAAACTGAAGCAGAGAGAGCTAAACGAATGATGGAAATTCCCCGAACGCCTGAAAAGAAAGTCTTGCTAAGCGATGACACAAAGTGGCTGAGAAGAAGGTGTGACAATATAAACCGGGAAACAACTTGGTTTAATTCACGACTACTACTGCTTTCGCTTTGAATATCCTGGCTTATCGGAATTAAGGTACTACCAATATTTTTGTTTGCAGGTTACTGACTACATGTTTAGGCAGAAATCTCATCAAAAAGCCATTTTCGAAAAGTTCACAATATAACATAACGCTTTAAAACGCTTCATGTTTAAAAAAGGAAGATACTTAACATAAACTACTCTTATACGTACAAATAGTAAAATTGTTTTTGTATCAACCAAATGACTTGCAAAGTGCGAGTCATTAGGGGCTCAATCATGTTTAGATGGTGACAAAATCTCACAACTGCTATTTTTTTGTCGGCCAACCACAAAATAAGATTTTGATGATGATCGAAGAAACTGCAATGAAGACCAGGGCGACAGGAAGTTACTCAACCGCTATTTGCGAGAGCCGAGGCTAGGAGGCATTCTCGGAAACGTTCAAGTTTCTAGCAATCTTATGTGAAATTTGTGGTCGAAGCCTCTGGTAATAATACTCAACAACTCAGTGAAATATTTTGGCGTCAAAATTAATTAATGTATACTTCGAGCAGCATTGACCTCTTCTCTTCCCTTTAAAAATCGAGCAAGCTATTTGATTAGCGCAATTAAAAATAAATTCTTGTTATTGGACGTCGTAGTGGACTGCACTGGAAATGAGCTACATACACCCCTTTTTTTTTCAGGAGAAACTTATCACCAGCTTTCAGATGTCGGTCCCAAGTTCGTCTTCTGCGATCAAGAAGGCATCAAAAAAATTGAAGACGTTTGCAAAGAAGTTCCTTCGGTAGAGGTAAAGAGGCTTGCGTTTACGGACAGTTAAAGATTTGGGCTCCTTTAGGACCACGTAAATGCAGTTCGCTTGTGTGCACTGAAGCCTTGTTCAGTGCTCAACTAATACAAAGGGGATGCAAGATCAATATGATATTCTATGGTCTTTGTAGAAAAAATTACAGCCAATGTCATCAGTTCAGTCGTTGTGAATACGAATGGTTTTATACCCTCTACTCTTCATTCTAGATTATGGGACGTCAAGAAGGGTAGAGCCCATGACGAGGTTGAGTAGCAGTTATCTTTTGCTGTTCTTTTTTTTTCATAGGCGGTAAAGGTCAACGTGAACAGTGCGAACCATTTTTTCTTTCCATTGCTCCGGTGGTGTTTCTCAGTGTCTTGCCCAAAGTGTTTAAATAAGCCAATGAAGTTTTACTTGGCGTTCTGTTCATATTATGCTCTCAACGCAGTATATAGTTAGAAGTATTGAGAGCGCTCAGATTTAACCTCCCTATCGTTTTGCAAGTAGCAGAAAGCTTGCGGTCTAACGCGTTTCATTGCACATCGGCGTTTTAAAATCTGTATAAATGAGGCTTACCGGCGATATTTCTACCAGTACATGAAGCAAGTTTTAAGCATTTCAAATCTAGTAACCATGGTCAGCGACCATTAGAGCGAATCGACTTTGCAAAGAGTGTGGATTGCTGGGCAGGCTGATTAACTTTTCTTCAGGGTTCATCATTGTAAGCGGCAAGGTGATACACCTCCCACTATTATACACTCAAAAACAGACTGGTCAGCAAGCGTAATGGTGAATCAACTTTGCGAAGAGTGTGAATTGCTGGGCAGGTTGTATACTATTCTTCTGGGACCATCATTGTAAACGGCGAGGTGATATACCTCAAAATATTGTAGGCTCCAAAACAAAGGTTATCGGTATAATACAACATTCACTGCAGTTTGCACGCCCAAAACTGATACGCTGCAGATGAATAACCTCTTTCACAAAGGTAGTACTAGGCTACCATTGAGACCTGCAAAAAATGAAAACGCAGTGGCTAGATTCAGGGAAAAACATTAAAGCAGATCATCGCGGTTGACAAGTCAGCATCGGTTTTCACTCAAGAGTGCACTGGAGACGGTGTACGGAAGGAATAGAGACCATGAAAAAGCCCGGACCCTGAAATAAAGTACATATTTCTGTAAAAATGGGACTGTTTTTGATCTTAACAAGATAGAGAGTGACTGGAAGGCCATTATATCTTCCGAGTTATCTTTAGACCTACCTTTCACTCTTCTCTGAACACTGGAAGCAGGATATATGGCTTAACGCAATCAAAAACAAAGTATTTTCTCAGATGTTTATGTATTACAGACAGAAACGCGTGAGCTATTATCTTAATTTTCAATTGTCAGGTGTGTGTGTGTGTTTGTTTCATGTATGTGAATGTTGATGCGATGTATGGTGACTCGGAATGGCTTTATCGCTATTAAGCCTCCAGTGTGTCCAGCGCCATAGGTCTTTAAGCCGCCTCGCTTTTATTCCGGTGGGCCTTCGATATTGTTAAGGAGCGCTGCTTTGTTTTGCGGCTGTAGAAAACGTCCCTTCCCCAACTTTGAAAGGAGGCATGCTGTCTTCACCAAGCACTGAGCTTTCAGCGTACCAGAACGTGTGATTAACGCAATTTGTGTCGCATTTGGAATCGTCTTGCTTGAAACAATTTGTATGTTACGTTGTTGCCTGCCGAAAAGAAAACATAGAGTGAAGTATGCATATTATTCGGAAAGGAAGAAATATCAACAGGAACGGGAAGTGACTGCATAAAACGTGAAGCTGCCTTCTTGAAGCTATTTTAAAAGAAGGCTGCTCATCCCATCGCCATCGCAAAGAAATTTATGTTCGCACTGTCAGGAAAACAATACCATATCAGCGATACCCTATGTAGCGTTTGCTGAAGAGAAACATATGTCTCACATGATCTCAAGATGTGTGCCAAGCTTTTGCTGATCACTTCAGCTCTTGTTTTGCGCGCCATGATAAACCAACTGCTATTATCACTTCTGAAGACAACGCTGACTGTTTGGCTTATGATAATGTTACCGATAATGAGGTTCTTTTGGCCATTCAGAACCTTAAGCCAAAACTTTCAACAGGAGTTGATGAAATTCCCAGCTTCGTAATCTAAGGATGCGCTAACATTTTTGGCCCTGTTTTAGCGCATTTGTTTAACTTATCATTGCGAACTGGTGTTTTTTCTTGTCATTGAAAATTGTCAGTAGTTGTTCCTGTATTCAGGTCTGGCGATGCTTGTGACGTGAACAACTTTCGACCTGTGTCACTAATTTGGTCTTTTGCGAAAGTTTTTGATATGGTTATGTACTAACGCATGGGCTCATACTTCAAGCAGGAGATCTCAATTCTGCAGCATGGTTTTTTAAAAGGTCGATCTGTGGAAACGAATTTATGCAGCTTTCTTGATTATGCTGGCCTACATGTATTTAATCGCGGTCAGGTAGACGCAGTCTACTTTGACACGACTAAAGCTTTCGATACGGTTTCCCATGAGGTACTTCTAATGAAAATGGAAAAATACGGACTTTGCCCCATGTACTGTAGGTGGCTCAAAAGCTATCTTGGCAGCAGCCGTAACATGGTCCGATTTTCCGGCTGTCTGTCCAACGAGTTTCTATCATCTTCGGGAATGCCTCAAGGCTCCAACTTAGGACCGTTGTTGTTTTTAGTGTTTCTTAATGATTTGCCGTTACATGTCAAGAACTCCAGAATTTTGCTCTTCGCAGATCATTTCAAATTATTCCGTAATATTGCAGAAATTGAGGACTGCCGCCAATTGCAAGCTGACATTGCAACGTAGAGAAATGGTGTTTGTTGAATCGCTTAAAGTTGAATATTAAGAAGACTTCCGTCTTGTCTCTAACTAGGAAACGCGACGCAGTTGTGTTTCATTATACACTTTTGGCGAATCATATTTCTTGTGTGGCCCATGTACGAGACCTTGGTGTTGTTGCTGATTCAAGGCTTGATTTTAGATTGCATGTAAATTCAATTGTGTTACGCGCATTGAGACATATCGGTCTTATCTCTAGACTAACAAAAACATTTCAACGGTACGAATGTTTACGCACACTATACTGTGCCCTTGTGTGACAGCGTCTTGAGTTCGCGTCAGTAGCCTGGAATAACGTATCTGCCACCTATTGCGCAAAAATTGAAAATGTCCAGCGTAAGTTCGTACGCATCTTTTATTATAGATATATTGGACGCCGCCGTTTCTACGACTACGATTCTCTCTTGGCAGACCTCAATATGTGTACTCTTGGCGACAGGCGACTCATACGTGACATGCAGTTTCTGCAAAAAAGTGTGCGCTGCTTCATTACCTGTGATACCTTACTGATGTCACTGAATTTTCGTGTGCCACATGCAAAGGCTGCAAAATGTTTTGACACATTTTATCCAGATTTGCAAGCCAACTGTCCAATGACTCGTATACAAATCTTGTATAACAAAACGTTTATTGACAGGGACATATTTACCTAATTGTTGTTTTCATGCCTGGTTTTAAATGTTATTAAGTGTCCTGATGTATCTGACCTAGTTTGCGCTCCGTTAGGCCACTCGACTGTTGAGGCACACTCAAATAAACATTATCTATCTATCTATCTATCTATCTATCTATCTATCTATCTATCTATCTATCTATCTATCTATCTATCTATCTATCTATCTATCTATCTATCTATCTATCTATCTATCTATCTATCTATCTATCTATCTATCTATCTATCTATCTATCTATCTATCTATCTATCTATCTATCTATCTATCTATCTATCTATCTATCTATCTATCTATCTATCTATCTATCTATCTATCTATCTATCTATCTATCTATCTATCTATCTATCTATCTATCTATCTATCTATCTATCTATCTATCTATCTATCTATCTATCTATCTATCTATCTATCTATCTATCTATCTATCTATCTATCTATCTATCTATCTATCTATCTATCTATCTATCTATCTATCTATCTATCTATCTATCTATCTATCTATCTATCTATCTATCTATCTATCTATCTATCTATCTATCTATCTATCTATCTATCTATCTATCTATCTATCTATCTATCTATCTATCTATCTATCTATCTATCTATCTATCTATCTATCTATCTATCTATCTATCTATCTATCTATCTATCTATCTATCTATCTATCTATCTATCTATCTATCTATCTATCTATCTATCTATCTATCTATCTATCTATCTATCTATCTATCTATCTATCTATCTATCTATCTATCTATCTATCTATCTATCTATCTATCTATCTATCTATCTATCTATCTATCTATCTATCTATCTATCTATCTATCTATCTATCTATCTATCTATCTATCTATCTATCTATCTATCTATCTATCTATCTATCTATCTATCTATCTATCTATCTATCTATCTATCTATCTATCTATCTATCTATCTATCTATCTATCTATCTATCTATCTATCTATCTATCTATCTATCTATCTATCTATCTATCTATCTATCTATCTATCTATCTATCTATCTATGATTAAAAAATCAATACATAAACATGCATTCCAATGCTTTGTGGTCAGTCAACGCTCTAAAAAGACCGCGTGTTGTTAAGTGCGCTTCCGCTTTGCCCACTCTTTGAGTATCTAGAACCCCGATGCCTTTTTATCAATCTTAAAATTGGTTTCACAAACCATTTCAGTGCTTTTGAATTCTACAACACAAAGTTGCTCTTTAATATCTCGAGCTAGATGTTAGGTAACTGATAAGCCGTAAGTAAATATATATTTCTTCCTGCCAACGTGAATATGATGTGGGTCTTTCTGAATAATGTGTCTGCAAAGAGCTCATTGTCCTATCTTTCACGGAAGCTTATTTCTTTTTCAAACCAATAAAAAACAGGTGATTCTCAAGGATGATTTCGTAAAAAGTTAGCGCTACATAAAAGACATGGACACAGGAAGAAATAGACAGGACGGACGCAGACTCAAACTAATTTTATTGAAGCAGATGCATCCCACAGTTGTATACAATCAGCGAATGAGAGCGAATGCATGTAGAAATTTCTTGCTAGACTAAGAAGAGCAGATTGCATTTTATCATCTATTCAATAATCAGTATTAGCTGTCTCGTAGGTAGAGGGAGATGTGGTACTGATGCACGCATCACCTCATTAATAAAAACCCTTCCGACAAGTTCGCGCGAAAGGAGCGACACGTGCATTTATTTATTTATTTAATAAATAAATAAATAAATAAATAAATAAATAAATAAATAAATAACTTGTTAAGAAACCATGCTTCACCAACTAGCCCAGCAACATGTTTTCTCGAGCGAGTTCTCAGGGATATTGTGAAAATAAATTGATCAAGTGAGTGATTTCCATCATCTGTCTACAGTGTACTCGTATATAAAAATGTTGCCTCTTCAAAGAAAAATGAATATTTTATGTAAGCAATATTCGTACTGTGAAAAATACCTTTTAGTGCGAACTTGATAAACAGAAAAGCTTAGAAAACATTAACCCTAAGTGCGGAAAATGTGATTTATTGTTTCTTTTATATCTTATGAATATTTAAATGCTTATTCAGTTGCGGAACTATTCGCAAGGCTCTGGGTTGCCCCTCAACGAATCAAGATTAGAATTTGACTAAAGGGGACTTCCTGCTAAAACCAGTCGGAACTAGCATGTTGTGTGTTTTTCAAAGTTCGGGGCCATGCGTATTTTTCTGCATTTCACACAAGAGAATAAATCCCCTCAGTTCAGAAATAAAGAAGAAATAAGTCGAAATTGGACGCAAAGTTTTCTGACTCCCTTCTAAGTGCCATTCTCACGTCGTCAATAAGGTACAAGCCGAGATTCAATCGCGCCGAATAGTTGTTCTACTTCTGCGTCAGGTGTTCTCGGCGATAAGGTTTTACACCCTGCTGAATCGAGATAAAACAGCAAAACACATACTAAGCCCGTGTAACAACTCAACAGCTAGCAGAAAATGAAATACCCTCGCCTTGAGTCAGTCATTGCAGTTCCTTGCTGACCGTCTCCTGACTCGCCATCACAGCTGCTGCAAGGGCTTGTTAGGACTTCTTCAGACTTTTCGTCACAGCTGTCATAAAGTAATATGCAGCAGAAGCAACTGAATGTGACTAGCACTGATTTTTCAGCGTACCAGAACGCATGATTAACGCAATTTCTGTAGCATTTGGATTCGTCTTGCTTGAAACAATCTGTATATTACGTCGTCGCCTGCCGAAAAGAATACATATAGAGAAATATGTTTATTATCTGGAAGGGCAGAAATATCAACAGGAAAAGCAAGTGAACTGCATAAAACGTTAAGCTGCCTTTGCGAAGCTGTTTCATGAGAAGGCTACTCGTCACATCACCATCGCAGAGAAATGTGTGTTCGGCACTGTCAGGGAAACAACACCGTGTCAGCGATATCCTATGTGATGTTTGCTGAAGAGAAGCATGTCTCTCATAATTACAAAAACACTACATAAACATGCATTCTAATGCTTCGTGGCCAGTCAACCCTCTAAAAAGGCCGTTTTATGAAAGCAAAACAAAAAATAGACCCAAGTGTCTTCACACATTATTTAAATACAGTGCTTGTTTCTTTCTGCAGGCTGTTATCCTTACCACGGGCACCTATGAAGATATGCTCACTCTGTCGGAATTGAAGGAATCAACTGCGGACCATATTCCAACTCCCGTGGATTTGAAACCAGATGCAGTGTTAGCTATGATCTACTCAAGTGGCTCCACAGGGCTTCCGAAGGGCGTACAGATCAGCCACCGCAATTTGATCGCCCAAGTTTTACTCTTTAGGTAAGATCCTATCTCCTTTTTCCGCCAGCATATATCCACGCTAACATCTGGTACTTGTTCTTACCCGTGGCACACGTAACGCTGTTGCGGTCCAAAGTGTGAATATGGTCAACGGCTTTTAATCTTACTTTGAAAAACAGGGGGAACAGACAGCATAAAATTTTCATTTCGGAGTAAGCACCACGCATCGCTTTTTCAATACGTGACACTGTTCAACGACACATAGGAAAAATTCAAAGCTAGTAATGGGCTTTTTGATATGGCAGCCTTGGCGTCTTTGGGGGAGAGAGCACTGATAGGGGACTGAATTGGTTTGACAGTCGCAAGGCTGCGAAAGTTAAGACCATAAATTACGGAAGGAGTAAGAATCCCAGATTTCAGGAAATAAAATAATAATTTTTGACTACCAGGTCATCGCATGCTCGCCATCCTATTTGCCAATGGTGTTTCGGAAAAATATTATCTAGTAGTATTGTCCTATTGTAAACACTGCTGTCTGTCGTTTCGTATATTACGATAAAAGATTAAGTATCCATTCTAGATGAAGTATGAAAATTTAACTCGCCTCTAGAGCCCATTCAACATGTACAGGACCAGAAGCAGCAGTGTTCCTTACACTAATGCTGCTTTAGGATTAAGCTTATTACATTAATATACAAAGATGACTACGTAAAATTCGTGGGCCCTCGGGATATTTGTGAATAGCATTAGATTTTTTACGCGCTTTCGGCTTTCAGTAGCGTAGCGGAATGGCGGTTTCGATTTGACTGCGGGGGGGGGGGGGGGGAGGGGGGTTGACATAGCTGTAATCATTTTAGTTTAAGATCTCGTTCGAACAGTAACAGATACCTCATTTCAGTCGTTCCGGCGCCGTTCGGCATCGTCATTGCGACGTTTGGCGAGACGGATTTCAGAATCTTCCGAGGTCCCGGCGGCACATTTCTCTCGACCTACTTCCCTTCTCCTCTATGCGGCAGTCTGTCGGCGAGCTCCGTCCGCTAGGTGAACGGGTTCGGCCCATAGTCCTCGCAACCTTTGAGACGCAGACAGTTCACGAGGCATCGCCTGGATCATCCATGGCGATTGCTGCCTTTAAATTTGCCTTTGGTGTTGGCACCGTCGAAGCGGCAGCGGAAGTTATCTAAACAGAGTGAGCTCCAGCATAACTGCGGATAAGTAACATCATGGTTGTCATGTAATTAGGCGCAGGTGAACGAGCTGGTTACTGCAGCGAAGACTGAGTGACATCATAGCTGCCACGTGGGTTCTCTCTCTACAAGGACAAACACACACACACACGGCGCGCAGGGCTCAAAAGCTACGGTTGGAAGCAGTAAAATCTTTCGCTTTGAAAATATTTTCGTAAAAATTTATTCAGTGTAGGAGAATAGCCCCTGATGGCCCATGTTTACTGATTATATGCGCATGAATTCAAAGCAAGACAAAGCTAGGAAATATTAAGTATCGCATCGCCTTTAGTTTTCTAATGACGAGTATGAAAGTTACTCTACATTTATGGGCTAAGTGTTGACGCTAATATTGAAAAATAGAGAGCTTCCGAATTCCGTTCGCGGCAAAGATCTGTCATGCTGTTACTTTCGCTGCTAAAGGGAAGTGGGGGCTGGAACACCGGTGAATATTTATGGATGGTCACTACTGGCGATACTCCGCTGCGTGCTTTACTTCTGGCACAGTGACCCCACCAGCGCGCAGCGCACTCTTGCACCACAGAGGACTTGATGACGCCACAAAAAAATGTTTGGTAATGGTGCTACTTTCCGCAAGTGGTGTGATTATATATGTGACTTGCAGGAAGATGGTGTTCTTGGTCGAGGTTGGTACTGTCACCACTGTTGCTACCAAATCAGTGGTTGAGTCGAACAGTGACTTATTTTAAGGACATGTTTAGTTAGAATACTGGTTAAGCCAAGACTGAACTGCTTTAAACGCATTTGTAAGAGGCTTTGAAAGCCACTGGGGTTTCACAAGGACACTCCCTTTAGCACAGGCTGCACGTGACATAATTTATAAGGCTTTAATTCATCGTGAAACACGGGAAACATTTTGCGAATAAGGAAGTCCGTGTGTTCCCCGCGGATGAGATATGGGCTGAACACTTTTCGTATACGAAACAAATTCTGGCTCTCTGTTCTAACGCAGCGTTGGCATGGCCTTATCTACGATTACCGAGCCATTTGTTGTTTAAAAGAGTGTATATATGGAGGAAACAAGTTCCCAGTACCTATCTCATTCATTAAGATGTAAAAAAAGCGCTTCGATTCGACGCAGTCATTGCCGACGAGGGTGAGGAGGTATGACCGTAGACGTGCCAGTGACGAATAATGGTTAAGAGAACACCGACAGAGCAGGCGCTGTATTGCAGCTGGCCCACACTCGGCAAGCGTTTTTCAGAAAAAGCTACTGCTTGCTGTACTCAATGTACGAAACAATTTTTTTACGCCAACCCTCTCATGCTATGCCACTACAGTCTCAAAGAGCAGAAAATATGCTGTTTCTATTTTCTGGCTAACCTGAGCATTATCCTACGCTAGAAGCGCACAGGTGTTTAACGCGATGGCCACTGCGAAAAAGTTGAGTGTCGCAAAGGAACCACGCTAATTTGAGCAGCCTGTCCCCCAGCGCTCACGGAAGGCATTAATGACAACTTATTCGGCAAGTAATAAAGGGCTACAGCTTGAATACACATGCGCAAGCCGCAATCAGTTTTTCTTTGTATGTATCCCCTTAGTGTGCGCCGTGTTACTCCATACCATGGTTTAAACAGTTTGATTGTGTCGCATCGAATGTGCAACTCCAGACTTAATATGATCCAGACCTTTTCTGCATTTCGTAATTGCGGTAGACCAAAGTAGTTGGAGGTGCATAGAAGTGTAAATTTTAATCTACTTTTATGAATGTTTAGCATAGCAAAGTAAGGATCCTCTTCCTCTGTGCAAGCTGTTAGTTTTTCTACTGTGGGGCCAAAACTCACGTTTTAAAAAACACTGTCAGCTTTCGACCAATAGTAATTATTTGTTAAATAAATGTTTTAACAAGGCATATTGAAGTAATATGAAAATACTTAGCTACTTTGTAATGGGAAACGTAAATACGCCCTGACGACAAAGACTTCCTTTAAGTTCATTACAGGTTTTGTGTGGCTGATGGTAATGAGTGCTTAGTTCTTCTCGAGTACTCATTTTTGTTTTATATACTGTCTTCTCACGTAGGCATTTGGACGACTCAATTTTTCAAAAAGGGGACATATGCTTAGGCTCTGCTGCTCTTTGCCACGTTGGTGGATTTTGGATAAACTTCGGTTTTCTCGGTAATGCGAACACGGTAGTTTATGTGGACACTTCGGACATTGAAGTAATCCTGCCTGCCATCGAAAAGCACAAGGCAAGTAAAAGTGTTTTTACGTAGTTTGGTCCGAGTTCCATATGGCCGTGAAATGAAATGCGCGAGCATACCTTCATCAGCACATGTCTAGGCATGTGTCAATACGAAAAAGTTATTTCGTCGCAGCGTCCAGATGCTCGAATTTCCCCGACCTGGAGGGAGGGAGGGGGGGGGGGTGCGTGTACACTACATTATTTGGTAACAGTATATAGGAACAGGACTCAGGGGCACAGCTGCAATGAATAATTTTACGGCAACACGCATGCCTTCCTTTTTAGGCCGATAGCAAATTTCACATCGCGAGAGAGAAACTTTTGACGCTTTCATGACTAGTCGTACTACTGTATTTTTTACACAACGTCGTCAATCACTAGTATTGTTAGGTTTGTTCGGTGTTTCATTCCGCAATCATCCAGTAGCCAAGCAGTTAAAAGTACATTTACTTAATTGTGAAACAATTTTTTCTACAATGATCAAGCTTGCATTCGTTGTTTTTGTAGTTTTACGAATAAAATATCCAGGGACAAATTGAGTGCTATCCATTGTGAATGTTTATGCTTGCTCTGTCGTGGACTGTTACAGAAATGGGCATAGCTTTTAATAATTGAAGCTAATTGAGAACAACTGGCCGCTTTCTCTGGTTTGTTGTCGTCACAGTCGGGGCCGCTGTTCACCTCGTACAACCAGTGTCTAAGCGAAGCTCTTAGTGGCTGTTCTTATGGTCAGAGTCGAGCACGTCTTATCAAGAGTTACGGCGCTGGATGGTAATTGAAGGAAAAGAGAAAGAGGAAACAGAGAAAGCATAGTGAGGAAAACGAAGTATTTGGCTAGCTGACATTATAGTGCCTAGAATATACTGGATGGGCAGCCTCCTCAATCCAGGAAGCCGTGGACCCGAGCCATTTCCCGAGTCAGGATGACCAGATTACGCTGATCATCCAGGATAGGGCTTGACAGCTGAGTCTGCCACTGCTGTTCAAATAAGCCACGGTGGTTATAGCACCATTTGGTCCCTTGCATTCCTGCACCATATGTTGTAGGGTGTTTGGTATGTTGCAAAATGCGCATTCATATCTGTAGGTGGTGGGCGAGATTGTAAGTAGTAAGGTGCCGTGGACGTAGCGGTTGGCTTTGATTTTTTGGAGGGCGACTACTTCTTCTCTAGTTAGTTTCTTGAGGGTGGGGAATATTTTCTTCTGTCAAGTCTGTAATGCCGGAGGATGTCCGTATGTTTCTTGGAGTACTTCCTGTGTTCTCCGAAATCTCTCTGGAAAGGCTGCCCAGTTAGCATATCCTCGGGCTAAGGCGTTGGCGGCCTCGTTTCCTTCCAAGTGAGTGTGTCCCGGAGTCCAGATGATGTAGGTGTCTGGGAGGTGGTGAGTTGTGATGCGACGGAGGATTTGAAGTGCTCTTCTGGAAATTCTTCCCTTTTGATAGTTTCTGCATGCAGACTGTGAATCAGTGATAAGGACGACATGTTCTTTGCTCGTCGAGATAGCTAAGGCAATCGCGGCCTCTTCGGCTGCTTCAGTGTCATTTGTTGGAATAGCTTCAAAGATCTTTTCGGTAAATTAGGAATCCAGGACGCTAATGAAGTGGGTATGTCTTCTCTGGTATTTTGCTGCATCAGTGTATCTCGTTTCTGGATTTGTTCCGTGCGCATTGCTCAGGTCCCGAACTCTTGCTGGCGCCTGTCTTTGTTGTATGTAAGATGCATATTTTGCGGCGTGGGGGCTACGGTGATGTATAAGCAGATTTTGTCCGGGAAGCGCTGCTTTGTGTTCTTTTTGTTCTAAGTCTTCTCTGTATCCTAGCTTTTTTAGGGTTACACGTCCAGTTTCTGCTAGTTTTACGCGTTCTATTTGTTTACTTTGCGGGCCTCGACAACCTCCTCCCACGCGTTGTGAAGGCCGACATTGAGGAGGCGTTGCGTACAGGCACGTTCAGATATACCGATGGCGATTTTGATGGCTTTACGAATGAGAGTGTTGGTTTTTTTTTCACTTCTGCTTTCTTTAGATCTAAATATGGTGCTCCTTATGTTATGCGGCTTATGATGAGAGCCTGGATGATGCGGACGGTATATTGTTCTTTAATATCATTCCGTCTGCTGGCCACGTGGCGAACCAGGCGCGCCACTTGAGTAAGAGTAGTTTGAAGTCTCCGGAGTGTTGCGGATCCTGATCCATCTTTCAGGATGCTTAGGCCAAGAATGCGAACAGAGTCGGCTTGACGGATAGGGGTACGTCAGAAACGATTTCCGGATCAGGAATGTCATCTTTTGGTGGTCTTCCTCGAGTTCTGGCTTTATAAGAACCAGCAGTGCAGATTTCTCTGCTGCGCAGATGAGTCCGCAATTTATTAGGTAGTTGCTGGTGCAGTCGATGGCTTCCTGAAGGGCGTCTTGCTGCTGTCCTGGGCAGCCGCCACGAATCCATATTGTTATATCATCGGAATATAGAGCATGTCGTATGCCGTTGATTTTATCTAGATCCCTCGGGGGTTTCATCATAGCGATATTAAACAAGAGGGGCAATATAACAGATCCTTGAAAGCTGGCGATGTCTGCTACCAGGAATTTGTCCGTCTTGAGGCTCCCCAGGCTTACTGTGGCCCATACGATTCGTCAAGAATGTATGAATATAGTTATTTTCTCGCTCTCCGCAATTGGTGTCCTGTAGGGTGCGAAGAATTGCGGCGTGTGAAACGTTGTCAAACGCTCCCTTTATGTCCATTGCAAGAATGATGCTCTTACTGCACTTATTAAGATGGTCAATAATATCCTCTTTGAGTTGGAGTAGGATATCTTGCGCAGGTAGCTGTTTTCTGAATCCATACAGCGTATTTTGATGTGCCTTTGATGTTGCAAATGGTTTGTAGGGCGGCTCAGTAAAATGTGCTCGTAGAGCTTCACTACGCATGAGGTGAGGGATATATATTGCAGGTTCCCGAGTCCTGGTTGTTTGCTGTGCTTGGGAATCATGATCACCTCAGCATGTTTCCACGCTTCTGGTATGTCCCCTGTCTCCCAGCTGTTGTTGATTTGCTGAAGAAGGTACCTCGTTGCTCCTTGGTTAGGGTTGCGTAAGATTTTGTTGATTATTCTGTCCTTTTTATTGGCGGTATTCCGGGTGAGCTTCGCCACGGACGCCAGTAGTTCCGTCATCGTAAAAGGCCGATCTAGTTGGCTCCCTTGGTACTTCGGGTATGTTGGGGTGTGGACGTAACAAACTTCTGTTGGTGAATTGCTTCTTAATCTCAGGATTTCTTGCTTCGTTCCATCGTGGGAATGTAATATTTTAGTCAAGATTTTCAGAGATGTAAATTTAGACTCTGTCATGCCGATGAGAGATTTCAGAATGTTCCAAGTATTACGCGTACTCAGAGTTCTTTGCAGTGGATCGCAAAACTGGTTCCAGTTTTGTCTTCCGAGATGTTCGGCATACTCTTCGGCCTGTTAGGTGATTTTTGCAATCCGCTTTTTATGGTTCCATTTGTTTTCTGCTTTCTCCATCTTCTAAAGCATCCTCGACGGGCTTTCCAAAGATGTATTAGATGAGAATCCAAAGTCGGTGTTTCTGTCGTGAGTTGGATATGTTTCGTGTGACGTTCGACCTTTTCAACTAAGGAGTTGGTCCTGGCTTCAAGGTCGGCCGTGGATGGGGGTGAGATGTCTCTCCTGAAAGCATCCCAGATCGTATGGCGAGCTTTGCTGATGCGAAGCGGTGTCTTCTTATGAATTTTTTTAAATTTGTGTGATCACAGCCAACAGTCTCTTCGAACCTGATCCATGCAACTTGCGAGATCCCGTGGTGAACGTCAAATCACTATTTCCGCAAACACTGTTGCCAATTCTGGTGAGCATGTGGGGGTTATTCCACAGAGTTAGTTGGTGATGCTTCATCGTACCGTGCACCCAGACAGCCTTTTTGTTGATTTTAATGCATCCCCAAGCAGTGTGGTGGGTGTTGAAATCTATTACCAAAATAAGCTTGTGTCCTAGTGTGAACCAGCCCACTTCCCTTTATAAGGGCATCGAAGCCTGCCAGGGGATCTCTGGGAGGACTGTACAGATTTAGGACGAACAGGCATCGCTCACTCTTTCTGTTGGGTGTTTAGCCTCATCGTGCACAACTTGGTTGTGCACGATGAGACTGCGCATGTGGTGCTCTTGGGCACTGAGAGATTTCTGTACCAAAATGGCGGTACGACTTGTGCTACCAAGAGTATATGTTTAATATCCTAGGATACCAGGTGACTTAGTGTGGGTTTCATGTACAGCTATTATATCCGGGTTAACTTGCTCAGCTAGTTGAAGAAAGTTTAGTTTTTTTTTCGGAAATATCTGCAGTTCTAGTGCCATATTATCAATTGTGGTGGCGATGTTCTTCCTTCACTGTCGTTGGGAGCCATCTTGTTTACAATCGATGGTGGCACCCGCCTGGTATGCATCTGTTTAAGCCTTCTTTTCTGCCTTCTCCTGTTTACCGAGAATCTTGTCGAGGTCAGCCTGGGTAATGTAGTTTTGTTGAACATGCATGCGGAAGTCTTGGAGGGTTGCTTTAATATTCTGCATTTCATGACTTATCAATTGGTTCATGTGCTGCATGATCTGCTGCGTCACACGCTGCGTAATTTGTTGTCCCAGAGGTGTGAGTGCTTTCTGGTTTCTTTCGATGATAAGTTCCTTGACGTGTTCTTCTGTCAGCGCTGTTGGGTTGGCAGCTTGTGCTTTTGCTCTGGAGCCATTTATAATGACCTCTTGTTTTCATTTCTGAAGAAGTTTATCGATGAGTGCTTGCTGTAGCTGTAATTTTGCTTTTATCTCGTCGGAGATCTTGTTCTCTTCCCCGTCGGACTGCCCACCAGTTGCAGTGTCTCCATAGCTGACCTACTTTTGGGTCTGGGAATGTGAGCAGGATTCAGACCGGCTGTCTTTCCGTGACCTTGAGGCGCTTCTTGATCTTGCGGTTGGAGGCTTGCTTGTCGTCGTAGGGTTAGCGTTATTCGTTGTTGCGAGAAAAAACGTTTTCTTCGCAAATATCGGCAACATTGGGAATGTGCTGAAATCAAGAACATGATTTTATTACGTCTTTATTTCTGCTTACGGTAGGCGTTTACCTTGCGGCAGAACTAAGTTGCTTCATGGATGATGTTAATTTAGCCACAATTTTACCCACAGTGACTGCGGTTTACTCCTGTGCGTTTTATTGCTTAACGTTCAGCTTCCCAAAGACTTCAGTTATATGTGTGTGGCTGTCGACAGTAAATGCCTGCTCTCACACTGTGATGGCGTTAAGGCGCACATGCGGATAATTAAATGCTAGCGAAATGTTCACTTTAATTATAATTTACCTAAGACGTGGAACTAAAAAATGTAGCGCGATTAACATTGCATTGGAATTTAACATTTATGAATATTAGATTTTGTTATTTTAATTATCGTACTATTAAACGTGAGTGTTTCGCACTCACGTTTTGATATGAAGCATGGGAAATGCGTTGGAAAGAGTTATAACGTGGCCATTATATTGTGAAAATCACACACAAAGAGTGATCATAAAATCCTTTGAGTCTAAACATTATGCAACGACAGATTGCCTGACCTACAAGCAGGCATGCGCCTCCAGAGGGAAGAAATACATTTCTTGAGCAATTTTATAAACACATATATTCCTTCTATATTTGTTTTCCATACAGGCGACGACCATACTATTGTACCCAACATTCATGGTGAAATTAAACCAGTCCCAGCTTCTCAGCCAGTTCGACACGAGCAGTCTTACGAAGCTTATGGTTGCCGGCGGTACAATAAGCAGTCATGTGTTGCAAAGCCTGGCGAAAAAACTCCGACTTAAAGGGACAATACAAGGTTCGTTCAAAGTAAGACTGTGTAACGTGGTTGCTTTTCACAAGCAGTTATACGATGTGTGTGAGCAATATAGACTGTGTATATGCTGCGTGTATTAACCGATTCACTTACAACAAGTGAATTAACTATGACGCCTGCGTAACAGTCGAAAATTGTGGTACACTGTACGGTAGCGCAGATTTTACCCTCAGTGTATTTTTTGGCAATATGTATTTCTATTTCAAAATAGTGCACCGCAGTTATCAAGTACAAACAACATCACGGGTAAGGAGTATATATATCCCGAAATCTGTCTTTTGTCTGGTAGTTTAGGTGCGTAATTTTAGTCATCCCAAAACTTAAATGCGGTTGGACGTAGCTTTCAGGTAATTGGTATCCGCCTTCGGAAGCCTACAGAATTGCCCAGGGCACTGCTGGGGTTATACGTTTCGGACGGCTGGAAAACAAAGCGCCTTCGCTCATCCATGCGAGAACAGATCGAATTTAGTACACATATGACACTTTTACTGCCGAAATGAATAATAAAACGGTAAATAAACATTGTAATTGTTGACGCGTTGTGTACACTGGCAGCGCTGAGGCCGATAGCAAGACCGAAAGCGATAGCAAGCCCGAAAAAAATCCCTAGGGTGACGCTGTAACTATAGTAGCCGTGGGCACTACTGCGAATGACAAGTCTTGCGCCCCCCCCCCCCCCCTAAACCTGACTGTGCCATTCGGCTTACCTGAGGCTGCATTTGCGGCTTATATCGTTAATCTTTGCGTGCGCTGAGAAATTCAAATTTCGCACTACCTTCTGTACAAAAGCTCACGTCAAAATCTACTTTTTAATAAGCAACACAATCATAAAATATCCCCAATGAAAAACAACTCGTTATTAAGGCTTTAATAAACATTTAATGCAAATGCAATAGAGATATGTGCCCTATATATTAGCCATAAAGAAACGCATCTGTTTAAATTTCGGAGAGCACTGTGCAATCTACACTTGATAAATGCGAAAGGCTGAGCGTTGCTGCTGCCCACTGTGCATCCCATTCGCTCTCATTATCAACTAAATGCACCGTCATTATTATCGGTACTGTCATCCTCACGGTAGGCAAGGAGAATTATGATGCACGTTTCACGATCCCAGGCGTGTGGTGCAGTTGCTTCAAGCGCTTGGCAGGGAATCCGATGGATGGAGGTTCGATTACCGGTCAAGACCGCATTCAATTTTTAAGTGTTATCCTTACGGTAGACAATGAGAATTATGATGTACTTTTCACAATCCAGGCCGGGTGTGGCCTCTATTTGTACATTGAATCCTCAACTGCACAATCTGCAAAAGAACAGAGACCATCTATCATCTTTTTATAGACGGCTGGCATCCTGATTTTCCCTAGCGTATATTAAAGATACTCTTACGGAAAGAACAACCCATTAATCATTACGGCTTCCGGTTTCTACCCGTAGAAAGTGACGAATTCTCGTACGACATAACGGTGCTGGCCTCCACGCCATTTGGAAAAAGAGGATGGCAATTAGGCATGCTAGACAAAATGTACGATTTGTTATGGAACCTTTCCTTGCAAGTGTAACATTTCTCAGAGATATCCCTTACGGAAAATTCTATATCTGCTCCAGAAATGGAACATATGCTGGCAGATACAAATATATAAGGCAGCAAATAAGACATTATCTGGGCTAGATAAGGTCATATATGTGCAAAATGTTGTCCTTATGTGGCTCAGATTTGGCCATATCATGCAACATATAATCCATATCTGAATGGGTGACGGGACCTCATATGGCTTGATCAGGGGCATATATGTTATCCTCTCGACCTTATGTGGCCTGATAAAGGGCACATATGGCATCGTCATGACCTTATATAGACAGACCTGGGCCATATGCCTGGCGTCAACAGGACTTTATAACTCATCGGGGCACTTAATATGTAGGTGCCATAGTGACTCTATATTAGCAATATATGACATTCGTCTACCTTCTGCAAATGTCCAATATTGGCATCATGTGGTCGAGCTTCAATTTTTCTACACTCAGCATGGCCTACATGCTTAGTGTTAACTGTATCCAATTTATAAAATAGCTACGACTCCTAATAATTCAAATACTCTGCAGATTTCGCTGCACTATAATTATTATACCTTGTGTTCCTTAATCCAGGGGGGCGCTGGGTTATGGCTACATGCTCCTCTTTACGCCTACTAACTCGCATTTTCATTTAAAATGCGGTGGCAGTCCGGTGCACAAAAGCATGGTCGGTTAAGTTGAGCGATTCAAAATATCAAGAAAAGGAGGGCAGTTCAGTGTACGTCCCCCTCCGAGCTGTCTAGACTTTGACTCATCCTCAGAGACAGCTGGCGGTTGCTGCGTCGAGGGCCTCACTGGCTAGACAATGACTCCTCCTCTCCCGCGTTCCCTTCTTCCCTCTCAGACAGCGGCGGGTCCTGCGTCGCGGGCTCGCATTTCATCTCTCCTCCTCGCTGCCACGCTCTATACGGCGTAGACCGCGAGCGCTCCGTTTTGTGTGTGTTTGCTTCTTTCCCCTCCTCCTTTCAACTCCGTGCGCCTGAGCACTTGGTGTCTCGCTCCTTTTCGGTGGCAGACATCGTAGTTCGGTGCGGCTGGCGGACGTTCTGCATGTTGTGTATTCTGGTGTGTGTGTGTGTGCCAGCGCCTGTTGGCTATTAACTGTGTGCATGTAACAAAAATGCGACAGCAAACCTACAAGAGCTTCAATCTGACCATCGATACAGAGGAAATTAATGTGTCCCACTGTGGGTGGAAGCTGCCTCCTCAACCTTGGCAGCGAACCTGATGGTCGATTGAGCTTTTCGGGGCTTCTTCCCTGGGAGGCCCTGGCCAAATCTTCACCATTGTGTAGAAACTGCAGGCGGATCGCACCCTCATCGTGCCGCCTCATCTTCACGCCCGATCACCAAAACCGTGAGCCTGAGAATTCTTGTCGGGAACTAGCACATGCCAGCCTCAGGATATTATTCACTTTATTATTTTGATGGAGAATTAATTTTCCAATGAGTAAATTGGATGGTAATTGCCAATATGTGATATTTTTCCGTACATTTCGTTACTGATTTGTCTTTCGCTCCAGCAATTTTGACAAATTTCAGTGGGTGGATATAGGGTCCTTCATTGTTTATTCATTTCATTTCATTTATTAATACTGTCAGCCACCATAAGGGGCTGTAACAGGAGTGGAAAATACAAAACGAAAAGTGAGCAATATAGAACACGATGAAAATCAATAGTCAATCAAAAATTGTCTCTGAATGCACACACAAGCAAAACAAAAATGAATTACACAGAAATCGGAACAACAGCCATTCTACACAACAGCAATAGAACCTATCACCCTGTGGTAGTGCCATAGATGAAATTTTCTAAATTGCGTACAAATTCAGATAATGATGATGATCGAACAGCAGAATCTGGAAGAGAGTTCCAGTCCTTACAAGTTCGCGGGAAATAACTAAACTTGAAGCAATTATTTTTTATAGCCGGCAATGGAATGAACCTACTATGACGATGCCTTGATTTCTCATTAGTTTTGATCTCAAAGTAGTCTGATTTATTAATTTTTAGATAATTATTGATAATGAGGTAAAGAGTTTTAGTCTTTCATACCTGGTTCTGCATTCTAACACTAATAGTTGGGCTTGTTGGCAGAGGTCTGTTGAAGAAGGGTTACGGCGGTATTTATTATATACAAATCTTGCAGCGAGCCGCTGAATCCTATCTAGCTTGTGAATGCTAGTTGCTGTGTGAGGATCCCATACTACTTTGGCATATTCAATAATTGGTCCGACTAGGGTTTTGTAAGCCAGGTACTTTACATCCGGGGTAGCCACTGTGCATTGTGCGCCGCAGGTACCATAGTGTTTTAAAAGCTTTGGAGATGACATTTTCAATGTGGGTATTCCATCGTAGGTCTCATGTAAAAGTTAAGCCTAGGTATTTATACTGATCAACTCTTTCGAGCATGTAACCATTTATTTGATAATTGAAATTAAGAACATTCTTTTTCCTAGTTACTGACATGAACACAGACTTTTTTAAGTTTAACTCCATCTGCCAGTCGTTACACCAATTGACTATTCTTTGTAGGTTTAAATTTAATTTGATCTGATCATCAATCGTATTTACGCTACTGTACATCACGCAGTCGTCAGCAAACAGTCTTATTGGAGCATCAATGCTACTTTGCAAATCATTAATAAAGATGAAAAAGAGGAGTGGGCCTAAAACGGTACCCTGCGGCACACCAGAAGAAACAGGAAGAGAGCTAGATTCACAACCTCTAACAAATACATGCTGTTCACGAGAGGATATATATGCGGAAAACCACTGTGTGAGTGTTTGATTTTTAAAGACCGCATTAACCTTATATAACAATTTTTTGTGTGAAACTTTATCAAATGCTTTCGCAAAGTCAAGGTATATAATGTCTGTTTGACCACGTGAATTTATTGCTTCTGCGAGGTCATGAACTATTTCTATCAGTTGGGTAGTTGTGGACAGTCCCTTTCGGAAGCCATGCTGGCGATAATAAAGGATATCATGCTGGTCGAGGTAGTTGAGCAGGTGTTTAGATATGATATGTTCAAGCAACTTCGAAACAGTACTAGTGAGCGAGATTGGGCGATAATTGCTAACAGAATTATTTCCGCTTTTAGACTGGTATAACTTTTGCTCGCTTCCAGTCAGTTGGGAAGCATCCGCTAGTAAAAGAAGACTGAAATATTTTGGTCAAGTATTTAGATATCCATTTAGCGTACCTATATAAAAACTCGTTAGGGATACGATCTGGACCTTGGCTTTTCTTGATGTCAATATGTAATAGCAGATTTAGAACACCTTGCTCATCAATTTGACAGTCAGTAAAAGGAGGCCTTTCAGTTTCAGCATTAAAAGGAGGCAGTACACCATTATCACGTATGTAAACAGATGAACAATATATATTAAAATCTTCGGCACGTTTATGGGTGTTCTCCTCGGTCTCAGCATGGTGCAGAACCTTTGACGGATTTATATAGCGCCAAAAGTTACCAGGTGACTCGCGAAGAAATTTCGTGAGCGTCACATTATAGAATCTGTTTTCTGATTCCTTAAGAAGTCTCTTTAAATCCTGGCTCATGCGGCGAATACAAAGTTTATTTTCGGGATTTGGGTTGTGTAATATTAATAATAATTATTATTATTATTAATATCATTATTATTTGCACTACCTAAGTAGCTTCATGCTTGATTTGGTTTAGGGAGAGATCCCATCGGACATGCTTTTTTCTTTATTTTCTCTCTTAATTTCAAAAGCATCCACGAGTTAGGCGCGTTCGCTCATTTTGCCCTGCAGTCTGCTTAAGGTAACAACAGTACTTCCTGACAGCCTATATGTGCTTGCTAAGGTTTAGGTATTATCAGCAGTACCAGCTGTGTGTGTTTTCTCGCCCTATAGTTTAGCGGTACCTTTTCCGGGTATTGACAAGCCTTTAAATTCCATTCCAATAGTCTAGTTCGACTAATATCCGTTTATTTTCTTTAGCTTCGCAAGTAAACCAGCCCGAACTAAAAGCATTTACTGGTTAAATCTCTGTGTGTAAAAGATAAGTAAAAATGTAATATCGAATTTAATAGGTTAATGTCCTTCACTTTAGCGTATCGTGTAGACATTATTCTGTACAGATATCTCATTAGGTTGTTATAGTATCGCGCGTAAATGAGTAGAATCTAAATATTTACTAATGAATGAGCATGTCTTTGACCCTCGGTATACCCACGTAATTCAGGCCCGTCTTTGAGCGATTCCATATAGGCAGGGAAAAAAGAAAACCTGTGGTTTCAAAGCTGTTTTCCTGTAAGGTTCGAAATAAAAGGGGAAATTCAGGTTTCCCTTGACAAACTTGATTGAGTGTGCGTTTAGCTTGAATACTGAAATTGTCTTGTGTGTGTTGTGATAAAGTGTTATTTTGATATGCAGATATATAGATCTGCATATCAACAGAATTCCTGATAAAGAATATATTCGTGATAAAACAGAAATCAGGAATAATGTAAGATATCTTAAGTATTTATCAGAACTAAGGAAAAAAGAATCAGCCTATCCAACAAAACGTGGCGAAGAATGGACAGTGCCAACACCTCGACTAAATCTTGGTAGGGAATGCCTTCAGTACACTCTTCCATCTCTTCTAAATAGGTATATCCACATTAACCTCGATTTGTTTTCTTTTCCACGTCGTGAACTACATAATTTGTTTCTGAATAACATGGTCCAAGTTTCATTTTGTATACATATTGCTGTTTCGTGTGTTTTCTGGTGTTTCCTTGATGAGCCTGTTTTTTAAAACTGAATAAACTCTTGTGTTGCCTCCCTGCCAATAATTAGGATTGTAGACTCATCAAGCTGCCCAAGGGCAGCTTTTTTCTGATTCCTCCATCTGTAATTTTAGATGGGAAATAAACTTTGACTTTGACTATAGTTCAAAACCTACATGCCATGCGGGCTAGATCTTTAAATCAGGAATTGGATAGATAAGGCATATCTGACCACATATGCCTTATTTGATACTCGAAATCAGGAATTGGTCAGATCAGGCATATACAACCAGATATGCCTTATATGGTACTCGAAATCAGGAATTGGGCAGATATGCCTTATCTGGCCTAGATCTGTCCTAATATACCATATCTTCCCAATTGCTGATATACGTGATCTGTTTTTTTATCAGTCTAGATATGGGGGCATTTCCTAGTCGGCCTGAGCAACTTCAGTGGATGAGTGTGGTCGGTGGATTGATCAACATGAAAAACATTTAATATATCGCTTTAGCCAAAGGTAGCGCGGTTCATGCTAGCGTGTTTCATGCCGCTATGTACTTTGTTGATCCCATTACGGAAATGCCATATCTGGACTTATAAAACAAAATCCAGATCAGGTATATCAGGCATTGGGCAGATATGGTATATTAGGACAGATCTAGGCCAGATAAGGCATATCTGCCCTATTTCTGATTTCGAGTACCAGATAAGGCATATAACGTTGTATATGCCTGATCTGCCCAATTCCTGATTTCGTGTAACAGATAAGGCATATCTGGTCAGATATGCCTTATCTGCCCAATTCCTGATTTAAAGATCTAACCCGCATGGCATGTAGGTTTTGAACTATAGATCTATATATCTGCATATCAACATAACACTTTATTACAACACACAAGACAATTTCAGTATTACAGCTAAACGCACAATCAATCAAGTTTCCCAAAGGAAACCTGAATTTCCCCTTTTATTTCAAACCTTACAGGAAAACAGCTTTAAAACCACTGGTTTTCTTTTTCCCCTGCCTATATGGAATCGCTCAAAGACGGGCCTGAATTACGTGGGTATACGGAGGGTCAAAGACGTGCTCATCTGTTGTAAATAATGAGATTCTACTCATTACGCGCGATACTATAACAAACTAATGATATATCTGAACAGAATAATATCTACACGAAAAGGTAAAGTGAAAGACATTAACCTATTAAATTAGATATTACATTTTTATTCTACTCTTTTACACACGGAGCTTTAACTAGTAAATGCTTTTAGTTTGAGGTGGCTTACTTGCGAAGCTAAATAAAATAAACGGCTATTAATCGAACTAGACTATAGAAACAGAATTTAAAGGTTTGTCTATACCCGGAAAAGGTACCACTAAACCGTAGGGCAATACAACACACACTGCTGGGACTGCTGATAATACCTAAACCTTAGCAAAGTACATATAGGCTGTCAGGAAGTACTGGTGTTACCTTAAGCAGAGACTGCAGTGCAAAATGAGCGCACGCGCTTAACTCGTGGTTGCTTTTGAAATTAAGAGAGAAAACAAAGAAACAAAGCATGTCCGATGGCATTTGTCCTGACAGCGACAGCTCTGCCCCTAAACCAAATCAAGCATGAAGCTACTTTGGTAGTGCAAATAATAATAATAATAATAATAAACAATGAAGGACCCTATCCACCTACTGAAATTTGTTAAAATTGCTGGAGCGAAAGACAAATTAGCAAGGAAATGTATGGAAAAAATATCACTTACTGGCAATTATCATCCAATTTACTGAGTGGAAAATTAACTTTCTATCAAAATAATAAACTGAACAATATCCATAGGCTGGCAAGTGCTAGTTTCCGACAACAAGTCTCACGCTCACGGTTTTGGTGATTGGGCGTGAAGATGAGGCGGTGCGATAAAGGTGCGATCCGACACAATGGTGCAGATTTGGCCGGGGCCATCCAGGGCAGAAGCCCCGAAAAGCTCAACCGACCATTAGGTTCGGTGCCAAGGCTGGGGAGGCAGCTTCCACCCGCAGTGGGACACAGTAATTTCCTCTGTGCCGACGGTCAGACTGAAGCTCTTGTAGGTTTATTGTCGCATTTTTGTTACATGCACACAGTTAATCGCCAACAGGGGCTGGCACACACACACACCAGCATACACAACATGCAGAACATCCGCCAGCAGCACCGAACTCCGATGTCTGCCACCGAAAAGGAACGAGACGCCAAGTGCTTAGGCGCACGGAGTTAAAAGGAGGGGAAAGACGCAAAAGCACACAAAACGGAGAGCTCGCGGCCTACGCGGTATAGAGCGTGGCAGCGAGGAGGAGAGATGAAATGCGAGCCCGCGACGCTGGAGCCGCCGCTGTCTGAGAGGGAAGAAGGGAACGCGGGAGAGGAGGAGTCATTGTCTAGCCAGTGAGCCCCTCGACGCAGCAACCGCCAGCTGTCTCTGAGGGTGAGTCACCGTCTAGAAAGCGCGGAAGGAGCCGTGTACTGAACTGCCATCGTTTTCTTGATATTTTGGATCGCTCAACTTAACCGACCATGCTTTTGTGCACCGGACTGCCCGCCGCATTTGAAATGAAAATGCGAGTTAGTAGGCGGAAAGAGGAGCATGTAGCCATAACCCAGAGCCCTGTTGGATTAAGGAACATATGGTATAATAATTATAGTGCAGAGAAATCTGCAGATTAACACTAAGCATGCAGGCCATGCTGAGTGTAGAAAAATTGAACCTCGACCACATGATGCCAATATTGGATATTTGCAGAAGGTAGAAGAAGGCCATATATTGCTAATATACAGTCACTATGGCGCCTACATAATTAAGGCCCCGATGAGGTTTTATAAAGTCCTGTTGACGCCAGGCATATATATAGCCCAGGTTTGTCCATGTAAGGTCACGGCGATACCATATATGCCCTTTATCAGGCCACATAAGGTCGCGAGGATACCATATATGCCCCTGATCAACCCATATAAGCTCCCGTTACCCGTTCAGATATGGATTATATGTTTCCTGATATGGCCACATCTGAGCGATATAAGGGCAACATTTCGCACATAGATGACCTTATATGGCCCTGATATGGTCTTGTTTGCTGCCTTATATATTTGTATGTGGCAGCATATGTTCCATATCTGGAGCAGATATGGAATTTCTGCAAGGGGCGCGCCGCGGGAATGAAGAAAAAAATCCCGGGAGTGGCATAGTTGGTTTAAATTCTCTGCTGGGGATCTGAGGGATGGAGGTTCAATTTTCGATATAGACCGCATTTTTCGTTTTCTGATGATGCTAGTTCGGGCGATGACGTAATTGATTGAAAGCTGTAGTATGACCGACCGAATGAACTAACGCCGATAGTATGAGCCATTAAAGGCTTTCGCCTTAAAATGTGTTTTCGAGCCTGTATTGTGTGCGCCTGTGAGAATAAAAGTACGCAAGGTTGCTCCATTTATGTCTTTGGGTCCCTTACTCATGTCCTTGTCCACTGATGGAAACACAATGTTCAGTATTGAGAATGCGTATTTATTCTGCTCGTGTAACCCCGCTCTCGAATATGCAGCATAAAAATAGGTCTACTGTGCTTTTTAAAATAAATTCCTCGTTTTGGCACTTTCCCAACTGAAGTACGCAAGCTTAAATGAACGTTGCAGGGGCACCAAAGCCTCGTCAGTGCAAACAAAACAATCCGACGATAATCTCACACGAGAAAGATATAACTTACAGCACGTCAGGCGCTCCACCTAGCCACACCATCTACTTTTTGATGAACTTCCAAATGGCGGCAAATCCGGAGCATACAACTCTCTCGAGGCATCGTCTGCGAACAGCCTGGAGCATATCCGTGCCTCGGTAAATGCTCAGTTTGCCTACGTACCCTACAACTGTACCTCAGCAGTGATAGCGCAAAAATGCTCCAGCGGTACTTTTGGGAAGGCCTCTGCACTAACTCTGGAACTTTTCTCGACTTTGTCAAGACTGCTCCATTATGCGAGACGGCATCGTGTACACCTGAAAAATTCCTTGCTGGCAGCCCCTAATTTAAAGCTCGTTTCTTCTGATCAGCCCAGCCTTGAAGGATAGGTCCACCCATCACCGCCCTAAGGGATGTCATCATGAGAATGTGGTGTTGTGTCGGGCAGGATAGCAAAACAGGAGTTTCGCATAAACGCCAGGTAACGGAGGCGTGGTGGCATCGTAGGCAGGCAGCTTCAGCAAACACCGGAGTATCAGTGGTGGCAAAGCCTGCAGAGTTTTAAGCTTGATCGTGGTGATTTCACTTCTTAGCAAACAAAATTAAAATACTAGAAGTAAAAAAAAGCTTGAGGTGTAGGAGTTACGGTACTCTAACGGCAGTAGACAGGCAGTAGTGTATCAAAATTAGATATTACGCCGTTAATGTAAACCTAAATAAACATGCCCATAGAAACAAATAATGCAAAATGGAGAAAGCAGCCCCTAAGCCTGAAATAGAAAAACCTTTTTGACAAAAATGAGATAATTGTGTTCGAAAACGTGACCACCCTTTATGCCCAATTCATCTAGACTCCAATCGTACGGGAATCTTGAAAGGATGGTAGCAATTTCTCATGTCATAAGAAATAGGACGTCAATCGCTTCACAATATCACACTCATAAACGTGTTATCAGTTGTTCTCATCCTATTAACTAAAATAGCGCTCGCAGATAGTATACGTACAAGCTTGCACTTAACTCAGTCAGGCAAGAATTTTTATCAGCTACTCGATAATAGACCGTATTCACCCCATTACTCAGCGGAATAGAAAAACGCACACAGTATAGCCCAGTCTTGCCTAGTGCGTTTCATATTATTAATTATAATTTTTTTTCAAGCACCTTAGAAGATAAGTCAGTGTGGTAGTTTCAGGTGAATTTTACAGGAAGTCGGACATTGTTTCCGCGGTAAAGTGCGACAACAATGCAATTAATGTAAGTTAATATAATCAGAACATTTCCGACAACACCCGACGACAACTCCAGAACCGAAGATGGGGTGCGGCGAAGGCTTTTCGACCAAACTAGCTTCACATGCTTCCATTAATACCCATTGTGTAAAGCACGAGCCTCGCACCGAACAAGTTTCATTCCGAAGGGCTATCGCATCGTAGAGGCCAAGTGGTTAGGGTGTTCGGTTACCAAGCCGCAGTCTCCGGTTTCAAACCTGCCCACAGAGGTCGTGCTCCGGTGAAGGCGGAAAGAAAAGGCGTCCGTGCGCTGTGCGATGTCAGCACACATTAAAGATTCCCAGGCGTTCGCAATTGGTTGATTGGATGTCCTTTATTAAATGGGAAGGCTCATGGCCATGGATGGGAATAAAAGGGAATGGACAGTATCTTCATAGTTTAGGTCGAAACTCAAATCACATTGCTCTAATTGTTTCGCAGGTTCCATTATACCGAACCTCTTTCTCTCTAGCTTTTTCGAGCCCCCTTCCTCCCTCAGAAACCTGCCTTGGTGGAGCAGTGATTAGGGAGGGGGACTGTTGTGTGGTAGGATGCAGGATTAAATCCTAGCTGCAGCAGCCGCGTTTCAGAGAAGGCAAAAAGCAAGGCGTCCGTGTTCTGTACATTCTCAGCGCACGCTAAGGAACGCAAGGTGGTCGAAATTTCCGGAACCCTCCCCTACGGCATCCCTCATAGCCTAAGTCGCTTTGGGACGATAAACCCCCTAAACCAAACCACTGAATAACCAAAGTAAACAACTTGCCTGAAAAAGATGAGAATATAACAGCGTTCACGTTATGAGCTGAGCTCAATTTGACGATGACGAGGAGCCTTCATCTTGTAGCAGTGCCCGCTCTGGACGATGATAGTGGCGGAAAAAGAAGGGACAAGGACGACGTGGGAGGAACGCTCGGGATCCGGGGTTGGTACACGGAGGTAGAAAAGAAAACATTTCTTCAGTCCACATTTTACTAGTCCAGGTCCTACTTCCTGACGGCGCTCTACAATCTTAAAGAAAGCCGCGAACAACAGATGACCACTAGCGTGTGGCTAAAGACATAACACACAAATCTTGTACCATTTTTATGGTAAAACCTAAGTAGCGCAGTCGTGTGTCGGCTGTTTTCAAAATGAAGTGTAGAGGACCACTGCAATTTCTACACTTCCTCTTCCGTACATTTGAATTTTCTGATCCTTGCAGTTTTCGGAATGACAGAAGTAACCGGAGGCGTGACACTCTCCATTCCTCGACATGACGACTTCAGGAGTGCTGGACATCCAGGGGCCTTCGTTGAAATAAAGGTGCGAATTCCCCTCATGCAAACTAAAGAAGGCTATGGTTCTAGCTCCCTTATAATTACATGCTCTGGGTGCCCGCATTTCATATCTGCTTCTCACAAAAATGTTAGCAACCAACACACAGGATAGAGTATTGGAGATAGAGTATTGCCGCGAGTCATTGAAATATTTATTTGTTCTTTATCGACAACCGCCGGCATATGGCCTTATCATAGTGATTGTAACGCATGGATCGATACTGTACTCTTTGTTCATGCTCGTTGTCGCGAGATGGAGCTTTATAATTTTATTTGTCGCGCAAGGTGCGCCGAGATGTATCTTGAAGGATTCCAACCACTTGCTTGCTTTTCTAGAATGTAACAGATTATGCTAGTCACTGTTTTCGACTTTAGATGTTTTTTCGTCGCCTTTAAGATTAGCGTTGGCGGGTGCTACGGGAATTAGCATATTGACCATAGAGAAAGAATTGTATCGACGACTGCCACGCAAGCTTGTTGGTATCACCGCTGGCAATAGCTTAGCTCTCTCGCAGGCGCAAGTGAGCGCAATAAAAAGTTCATTTGAGCGCAACTCCAGTTTCCTCATTCGTCGCCAAAGACGTTGCCACCACTACGTGACGGAATTCGCCATTAGGAGGCAATTGAAACACTGTAATTCCAAATTCTAGACCGCAGCGATGCCGGTAGAGGAATTTCGATGAGCTAATGGGCGTCGACATCGTGTAAAAGCATTAATATTCAGCTTCACAACCCTGATGACGCGTTTTACACTTTTAACATGCAGAGCTATGACCTGCAGAGCCAAAGAAAGCAAGAGATCAGCCGCAATATTTTGAACAGTGCTCTAAAACACCAACTTAAATAAAATTAAAGTTGTATCAAGATATCGTAGAAGGGACATCAATTTTCTTTCTGGCGAGAAATTTTAGGCTTTTTCAACTTTACTTTCTGAACGAGTATTATTCTTCTATGGCCTAGTTTGTTCCTAGTTAATAAACTGGCGCTCAAAGCGGCTCATAACACAGAGTAAATGTTGCACACTCCTTGTCAGTGACATTTTAAGATGCAAAGTCAATCCCTTTATTTAGCATATTGAAACAACCACTTTGAGAAAAATCAGCCACGTTTTTTGTTTCGTTTAATTGCAACAATAGCTTATGGATATCGCTTGAACTGGTGTGCAGCGGCTTGCTATCAGAGATGCGAATGTTAAAGCGATTTGCTATACTTTGCATGTCGGCGTTAGGAAGACTTGCCGGTTGAAATCGTCCAGCGCCATGCCTCACGTCACCTTTCATATACCGTATGCAGCGTGGAGGCTTTGAACTACAGACATACACACAGTTGTACGCTCTGTCTTTTCAACAGGTGGTGGACAGCCATACCAGGGAAACATTGGAACCATTTCAGCAGGGAGAAATTTGCGTCAGAAGCCCAACTAATTTCGTTGGCTACCTGAGACGGCCAAAGGAAACTGCTGATATGTACGAAGATGGCTTCATACGAACTGGTGCGTTGGCTTTTCTTAGTTTGTGCTTCGCTGGCGCCAGAGCCGCCATTATTTGATGTCGCCTAGTCTGTGTCGACCTGTCTGAAGCAGCTGGATGGAGTTGCTAACTTGGCCACCACTCTTCAGGCAAGAATCGACCTTACCTGGACCTCTGATCCCAACCAAGACTAGCGTGGCATTAAACGTTCCCTCATACGGCGTTGTTAAAGCGGGGCTTAAAATGCATATTCGGTTGCCTTGTGCATAATATGTTAGATAACGGATTTCGTCATAGACTGCATATCGGTCTGAAGCATTTGACAGAAAACTGTCAACTTCAGCTGCTCTTTTGAGACGACAGTTGAGCCCCCTTGAAATTCCTTGATGGAGTTGCTAGTAGGCTACGCAGGCTCAATCAGACAGCTTGTTTAAAGCAGGGCTTTATATCTTCATTGTGTTGTCTTACAGAAAACGAGGTAGATTATAACTGCAATAAAATGAGCATGCGTGATCCGAAACCGAAAGGTAAGGATAATAATAATAGCGCACCTAATACCGCTGTCAAACAAACACTTTCTATTCTCAATAATCTAGGTGTTCGCATTCAACGTAATGCAGATCGAGGGTGTCCTATGACAACTTTCAAAAGTAATCGAGCGCGAGCTCAAAGCCGCTTTCTCAAGCGCTCTCGACGTTTCAAGCACTTTCTAAAGCGGGCGTTGGTCGACGCCCTCATCATCATCGAACTCTAAATATAAAAACCAATTATTGCAATAAAACCTCCAATATTAACACATAGCTGTATTAAAACATGATTGAACAACATCGGAATATTGTGCTTGTATATATTAAGGTAGTTTAAAAACCTCGACACCACCCAGTGCACTCGAACGAATCTTCTCAATCGTTATTCAAACGCCCGTGTAGCACCGGATGCTTCATTCATTCTTGAAACCCTCACTGCAGATCGAGCTCGATCAGGATCGAAAGTGACAGATGTATCCCTCTTTTTTCACCTAATCATGCCAATTTAGCTGTGATTTGTTTGAACGCTTCCTCTTTGGAGTTCGAAGCATGGAATCCGAACACCACGGTGGCGCGGCCTATTCACGACAAAACCTGTAACTTCACTATTTTATTCCGTAGCAAGCGCGAAGAGGACAGCTGTACAAGACTGGGAGAACTCAGAATATGCTTGCGCCTTTGTGGAAGAAGTACGGTTGTGAAAAATGAAGGAGCAGTTTGGGTGAGCCAGAATGACGAAAGCGAAGAAAATGGCTGATCCGACACTTAAGGCTGGTTCACATGCAAGCGATTGAGCGAACTGAGCGGCGAGCGGCAGCGACAAGAGCGAAAAATTCCCAACGAACTACGTCGCTCGAGCCGCTGCGACAGCTTGGAACAGGTTTTTGCCTCGCCGCGGCAGAAATCGCTAGCGTTTTCGCTTGCATGTGAGCCAGGCTTTAGGCTGCATACCCTTGAAGGTTAACATTGTCCTATGGATGCTACGCATTGCTGCTAAGTCCTGATTAGTCGCTGGTTGGTATTTTCGAAACGTATTGATAAGTGCTAGAACAAATAAGTGCTAGGAAGAATTGTTGACTATAGAGTAGTCTTGATTTCAACTACGCGTTGCTGTAATGTAGTATAGGGTTACTGTCTACACTTAGCATCATGGCATCAGACCTCTAAACTGTCACACTGAATGAGCGCTTCTTTGTTGTGTAGAAGCGATTCGCCGTGTACCCAAATCAAAGGGATTAAGTTTGGTTCCTCTTGTCCCCCTTTTCTAGCGAAAGGAGTTTTCTCTCTAAGAGGCACTTGGCGATTTCGTTTCGCTGAGCCACCTGCTCTCTGTTGGGCATCAGCACTTTGCAGCACCACAAGGCTGTTCACATTCCTGCTCGACCGTTTGAATCAGTTTCTGACATCATACAACCCGCCATCTACATAGAGCCCGTGGCATGTCACCTTCAGCCTGCCAGGCCACCTGCAAACTCTGCTGCGTTGTTCCATGATTGTTCAAAACACTGATGCCGTCACAATGTTTGCGACCTATTCCTTTTCGTTCTGCTCTATTTTCTTCTCTGTCTGCACGAGGCAGCAGCGGTGGCGGAGCTACAGAGCCAGTATCAGGCCCGTGCATTTTCTTTTCCTTCGTCTTACAGCCACAACAACAGGTAAGTAGCCGCCAAGTAGCTGCTTGAGATTCTCCTGAGGCGAGGAAACAGCCGAGCTGTTGATACTACACTCTTTTGCTGTGAATCTGTCGACTTGAGATGCCCTGTATATTCTTAAAACTTCTCACCCGTCCTCTTGAGTAGAATATTTTTTCTCAGTAAACATCACCCTGTCTTACTGAACAAAACATTCCGTAAGTCATCACAGCTAAAACCTATCAAGACGGAGGATGAGGAACGGTACATACCTATTAACGTTGCCGAAACAACGAGCCTTCTCTTCAAGCATTTCGTCGCTCACGACAGCGCCATTCGCGCGCACATTCCCAAACTACATTAACAAGGCTGACTCCATTTCTTCGAACTGCGCTGGGCGCTGTCAGACTGTGGCTGACGCTGTGATGCCGACGTTGAGCCATTTATCGGAGTCCTGTAGTATCCATGCTACCGTCGACCTGGCGAGGCTGAGGCCTAATTTACCTTGGGCCCAGTCCCTCACTGCTTGGATTGACTGAGATGGCTTCTGCCGCTTGTATTTACAGATTGCTTGCTTCGCGCCAACCTTCAGCTCTGTTCTTTTGCGTTTTAACTCCCGCCATGCAAAAAGCCAGACTCAAGTTGAGGGTTACAGGCTCCTGATGCTTTGCACTTTTTACCTAGTTAACCTTTTTGTCTTTCTGTTCTTCTGATTCTCTCTTTTTTGCCTTGTACTGTTTCCGTAGGGAAGCGAAGGAGTCAAGTTGGCAAGCTGCTATGCAGAAGGCTATGGAAATCTCATTTTCCTGGTGCCGTTTCTATGTGCTCCTATGAAACAAACACGGCAAGCTGAAGTACAGTTTAGAACGATGGCTAGCCGACTACGAAGAACTCAGACCTTGTAAAGGCCGCATCGTTAACTGAAAGCGAAGCCGAAATGCGGACCGCCTGGGGCGCAAAATGTGGCAGTTTGGCAGCGGAACAGAGACGAAAACCAGGAGCATGAGAGGGAAGCGCGTCCAGGACGGGACTCCCGGTCCCATTTGTGTGCTCGTCGCCTTTCTTTTGTCGCTCTACTTTGAGAGTGTGTCTTAACTCTGACCGAAAAGCGCTAAAGGGCTTAGTGTGCTTTGGGAAACAAAACTGCAGTTCCCGCCGCCACTTTAGGCACTTGTCTTTCTTCCTGTCATTTCTTGCGCTTTTACCGGCCTCTCTATTCACGTTCTGCAGAATTTATTGCAACCACATGCTGCTGTTTTCCCGACTGCGGCCACTCGTTGCGGCACTTCTGCTGCACCTAAAAATCTCCTGGTTCCCCCCTTTTGGGGTCTTTGTTACATAGCTGACCCTCGGTTTGTTGTGGACGTTCCTCTGCGCTCTTGCGCTCCCCCCCCCCCCCTTTTTCCCCTTCTCCTAAAACGGTGACGCGCCCGCTTTGGTTCTTTCCAACTCCACAGTACTCGTTCAGGCATCCAGCCGTATCGGCTGTAATGTAGGTTCGCGGGCGGCGCTTCCTTTTTTAACTTGAGTTCGGATTTCTCTGTTTTTTTCAAGCACTGTCCATATTAACGGGACAAGAATACATGGGCTCAAGTTGGCAGTGTGCATTCTTTTCCTGTCCATTGTCCAGACAGCGAGTTTCCATATTAACGAGGCATAAACACATTGTAAAAGTTTCGTCCCTAGAAAAACTGTCCATAATTCGAGTCGTCCATATTAACGGGGCGCGACTGTACATAAATATACAGCGAGAGGTCCCATGATACAAGACCGCAGGTTGGACTTCCCATGGTAATAGATTTCAATAGGCAATTTAAAGAATAATAATATTGTACGAAAAATTGTATTAATTATGATGCAAAAATGAAAATAAATAACGAGATACACAGTAAAAAGTGCATTGCCGACAGATTTAGATACAAAAATAGGGGTACAAAAAAAGCATTTACGAATTGCGCGACAGAAAAGATAAATAACGTACAAATCACAAATTAAGAAGAACAACTTTTAATTTCAACTTGAACAAAGAAAGCGTATTAGTTTGCTTGATGATGAAATTCAAAGAATTCTAAAATGATATAACTAACCTTAGGTAGTAGAAAATTATAACGTAGAGCGAGCAGCGTAAAGGTGTTTTTGATCGTATCGGGAGGAAAAATGCTAAGCGGGAGCTGATGGTAAAGAATCATAAAGAATAGAATACTGATATTATAAAGAGCCGAGAGGGGTAGAACATTTAAATCCATGAACAAAATGTGCGATGGTGACATTCGAGGGGAGGAGGTTATGATGCGTATGGCTTGCTTTTGCAGTTTAAATAATGACCAAAAATCAACATGATAGGCCTTGCACCAGGATTAAATGCCGTAGTTTAAGCGGCTGTGGACGAATGCGTAGTAAAGTGATAGCAGCGTGTGGATTTAGAAATAGAATCGGGCTTCTATTAGTGCGCGCAACCGATATGAAATTTTCTTGCAAGTTTCCGCTTATGATAACGGAGTTTTAGGTGAGGGTCAATAACAACGTCTAAAAACGAAATTCGGTGTTGCGACGCAATGGCAGTAGAATTGAAGTCGAAAACCGCCATAGCGAAATCTCGAGAATACGAAATTCTCGCCGCAACGAAATATTTCCGAGATCCCGGCAAATGCCCATAGGGGCCAATGTATTTCGTATCTCTCGGTAACGAAACATTTTTGTACCGCAATCCCACGATAACGAAATTTGCTGCAGCGTCGGTCCGCATACTGTCTCCCATATTATGAATAACAGCGTCAAAAAAGCACTCAAATTGAGCAAACTGCAATAGCGCGCTTGCGTGGCTACAGCGAGAGCATTGGCGCCTGGCAACCTTGCAGCCGGAACAACTTTAAAAACTTTAGCCACCGTGAGCCGGTGCTAGCCACCATGTGATCGGTTCCGCGTGGTTGTTTATCTCGGAGGCTATGTTCATGGAAGGCAGCCTCGCAGCGACACCATCAGGGGGCGACACTAGATCATGTGTTCGTTGTGTGTGGTGGCGGTGTGTATGAGCAGCAGTCCGCACGTTTGCGTTTGAGATGTCTCCGCCAGCCAAAAAAACCAAGATTTTTGTCTCTGCAAGAGAAGGCTGCCGTCATTGCTCAAGCAGAAAAAGGCAGGAAAAAAAATGGATATCGCCGACGAGTACGGGATTGCGTGCAGCTCACTGTCGACAATTTTGAAAAGCAAGGCAGCCATTCTTGGTGCGCTTGAGAATGGTGCTCGAGCACAGCATAAAACAGTGACGGCTGCGGTGTTCGCGGACGTTGACAAGGCGGTGTTTGTTTCAAGCATGCGGGCTTCGCCCCCACCCAGCAGACATCATGCGTGGACGAGTCGCCAAATGAAAGCGTGCTTGAAGAGACACTTCACGATGACTGTGCTGCCAGTGCAGTGCCACAATCGCTGGCCAACGCATGGGGTGCACTTTGTGCTGTGGACACCTATGTTGTTCCAGATGGCCTCAGTGTCGATAATTTCGTTCGCGCTGATGACGACGTAGTTGTCCATGAAGAAATGACCGATGAGGCTATCATCGTGTGCGAAACTGACGACACCTAGGACCAAAGTCCACAACATGGAGAGACGGTAAACCCGAGGAATGTGTTGGACGCCTTTGACACGATCCGGTCGTTCTTAGGCGCACACAACGACGACGTGGCAATGGATCACTTCTTGCAGTGTGAGAATAGAACCATGAAGTTGCTGCAAGGCAAACTAAGCTGACTGACTTTTGGCAATAAATTTTCTTTTTGCGGGCTGTTTTCTATCTTTTCTGTCTCATTTTCGCGGCACCGAAATTCTCGCGAAAGCGAATTTTTGTGCTGTCCCCGGCGATTTCGTTATTGCGGGTTTCGATAGTAATGGCGAAACGCGCAATTGCTTTTGAGGGGGATGGAAAACTTGAAATTTAGATCTAGTCTTAGTGACATTCACAGTCAGGCGGTTATTGTGGCACCAATGCTCAAGAGAATTATTGTCATTTTGAAGGCTAGATATGAGCTGGTAAATGTCATGGTGCGATATTCATTGTAGAGTCATCTGCGTATAATATACTATTACAATGCCTAAAACAGAATCGCAAATCGGTAATATAGAGCAGAAAAAATACAGGGCATAGAATAGAACCCTGCGGAGGCCCTTTGTTTGTGCAAAAAGTGTTCTGTATATTGTTAAATAAAACTTTGAAATCTATGGAAAGCACCGCTAAGAAAGAGCAAAAGGGCTTTCTGCTTTGTCCTCGAATTCTTGAGTGCGGGCGTATCAGCAATCTCACAGCGCTGTATAAGACAGTTCGTTTTCTGTTTTTAATTATTGTATAAAATTTAGTTTGAAAACACCGCAAAATCTGTATGGCCACTGGCTCAAAAGACCTTTTCAGGCATATCGGAGTAACCGGCGTTTGGTTTGTCTTCATTTCTTTTACGGTCGAGAGACCTTGAAAGGCCTATATGAGTCCCCACGTAATAATATAACATACCACGAGTTTCCGCGACCACTTTCAACACTTCAAAAAAATATAGAGTGCGAAAAATAAAATAAGCACAACTACCGAAACAATATCTCAGCCGCGGTATACGTAACTTATAAAAATAGTTTACCATATTGGTATGTAACTAGATAAAACATAGCACTTACCTATTATTCACACGATTGAGCGGTTATTGCTAACAATTAATTCAAATAATGTTGAAGTGGATGCCATTACAGTTTTTATTTCAAACAAACACCCTTTTTCTAAAGCCTTCACAAAGCTTTGTGAAAATAGAACGTCCGCTTTTGATATTTTGAAGTTGCCTTGACACCGAATTTGAAATGTCCGCAATAACATGACCTGCCATGCGCTTTCGCTGCAATTTTAACCATGCAATTTTCAACGGCTTGTCGATTTCCTTGCACTAAGCGGTAAACGAAAACTGTTCTTTGAGTGCCACAGAAGGGCGGAAACTTTAAGCAGGAGAGTGTATTCACTGCAATATATTTAGCATTGGACATTCCCTAATTGGACATTAGGTTTTTGCAAAAAAGGAATTTTGTCTTCCTATACTCCTTTAGAAAATTGGTGTTCAGTTAGAAACTGAGATGGCAGTGTCTTGTAACGGCTTCGAAATACTCATTGCAAATAAGCCCCCATCTAAGCTACGGAAATTTACTTAGTGAGTTCTTGTTATTTAGCCATGTAATAAGAAAGTTTGTTCAAAAATTTGCATCGCCCTTGCTGTGAGTATGCGGTTAGAAAAATGTTCTGTATTTCGAACTCCCTATTTTTAGTAAACTGTTCGCTGAAACCGCTATTGTGTACTGGGATACTCACAAGCAACATCAATTTTTTCTGATCAGTGCCCAAATCAGTCCTCACGAGCAAGCACAGAACATGCCGTGTGACTTACAGAACATGTTAGTCTACTTATTGCCACTACACGAAGATTATGGATCATAGATGCACTAGGGCGAATATATACTGTGAGAGGCCCTCGTTGAAGAGGTAGTCGACAGACAAAAAGCCATAAGCAGTAGGTGGTCTATGTTGACGTATGTAGGGGATCAAAAATTACAGCAGAAAATACTTTCTGATGTCTACGCTGAAGCTATTATCTGCATAATTAAGCCCAATGCTCTCGTGCGTACTCTTTTCTTTGCCTAATTGTCAGCTACAGTCACTACTGTTCTATCGATGAGAAAGGTAATTTTCTGTTAAACATACATCGTCCGTCGTAAGCGGAGCAATTCAATTCTACCGAAATTAAAAGAATAAAAAGGACACCCTTCTATTAAACCGAGAGAGCTAGAACTCATTAATATTCAAAGTGCTTTAGAGTGCGTTGTACCCAGATGTGAACGCAGGAGCCTAAAGTATAGATAGCAGCGATAATTTGTTGATACAATGTGCGAGAAGACAAATGCCTGGGTATGGATGGTTCGCTCCTTGGCGCTTAGCCGAAATCCCCTCTGAACCCTACAATTTGTATTAGTATGATACCATTGAAAATCGACTCTGTTTCAGGAAGGATGGGAAGACATCTGTTCCTTCAAATCTACGAAGCGTAATGCAAGTTATGCCAAAATCATAAATAAGGCTTAAGATTAGCCCGCCATACCCTAGCGACATCTCATTGATACCAGTCGACAATACCGCTGCAAAAGACGCAAGCGAGTAATTTTACGATCTTTGCCACCCAGGTGACATGGGCTACTACTCTCCCGACGGTCGTATCTTCGTGTGCGGCCGATTGAAAGAGCTAATCAAGTGCATGGACCAGCAGGTGGCGCCCGCTGAACTGGAAGAGCTGTTGGTCCCCGACGACGAAGTGCGCCATGCGGTCGTCGTCGGAGTGCCGCACCCACATTTCGGAGAAGCCGCCAGAGCGTTCATTGTATCCCGGCGACGCCTTCAACCAGGAAGCCTCGAAGAGCAGGAAGAGGCCAGCAGGCTGCAAGACCTCGTGGCTGGTGAGGACGCGCAACCGTAGCAGATCATCGTCATCATCATCATCATCATCAGCCTGATTATACCCACTGCAGGGCGAAGGCCTCTCCCATATTCCTCCACTTAACACGGTTTTGTGCTAGCTGCATCCACTTGACCCCTGCGAACTTCTTAATCTCATCCGCCCACCTAACTTTCTGCCGCCCCCCTGCTACGCTTTCCTTCCCTTGGAATCCAGTTTGTTACCCTCAGCGACCATCGATTATCCTCTCTTCGTACTACATGTCCTGCCCATGTCCATTTCTTCTTCTTAATTCTTCTTCTTTCTTCTTCTTAACCGTAGCAGATCAAACAGTGAAAACTTTGCTTCTGGACAGCTAGCTCAAACACAGATAGAAATGAACGTTGCCTTCAAAAGATCTTAAATAACGGTCTTGCTTGATAGCGAAATTAAAAAAAGGACGTCTGCAGTGGTCTAATACACTGAAATATCTTGTTTTCATCAGCTTATAATGTTACGCTGCTCATCGCATTTCGGTTTTCATCAAAATAACGAATTTCAGACTGGAATTAAGGACATAACTATGGTGTAGCTACTGCTCCCTCTCGACTTGCGATATCAAAGCAACGGAAGCCCGTAATACCCTGGATGGTGACTATATCATGCACATAGCAGGATGCTGCATGAAATCGTTATCCCAGGGTGCACAATACAATGTGTTATATGAAACTGTGCAGCACGTGCTATGTTTTCAGGTCTCCTGAATGTTTTCTTGCTGTATTACTGTCGCTTTGCGCCGTGTGCATTTATTTACTAAAACTCTATTCCAAGCATATATTTTATATGAACAGCTGCTTTTAAAGAATTTGAATAATCAAAGCCTAGCCTCCTCTGTCCGGCTCAGTGTAATTTCGTCTAACGAAAGCGAAGGTATAGATTTCAAATAAACGGTGTATACTAATGTTTTTACTTAATGCACTGTTTTTTCTGCGCATCGCCGGAAATATTTTCTTCAAAACATCAGTCCACCTGTTTTGAACTCAGGTTGTTTTAGGTAAGCAGTAAAACTTACCACATAGAATCCGGCCATTTCAGGCCTGTGTCAAACTTTCATGCGAATATCCCTGGAACCATCTCAAACAAATCAACTTAGAAATTCTAAAACAGCGCATAAAACACATACAGGAAAATTAAACGGAAGACGGGACACTAAAGCTGATGCCCAAATTTAATATAAAAGAGAAAAACTTAAATGTGGCAAGCTTACCGCCACAAGGGCCTTTTTTTTTTTTTTGCAGTTGTGGATACTCAACTTTATTACGAAACATGCGCCTGCTTAGCCGGAGCGGAGATAAAGGCTTGGGGAGGCTACTGAAGCAGCCTGTGATAGCCATTGTGGATAAGAAGTTCAGTTTCTAGTTAGGATCTGGGCGATCTACTTATTCTCCTTCTTGTTTGCTGTTGCCGTGGTTCGCTGCCTGGGTGTTTGCACATCTTACCGCCGACGCTTTGTATATCTTTGCTGAAAGGCCGAAAGCCTACTTTCATTTTACAAACAAGCACACGAAACCGACGCTGTGTTCGTTCTCAGGAGATTGGTCCCTACGCGAAGTCCGTTGATGACGTGCAGCACTGACTGCGGTGCCCTATTAGAACTCCAAGTGGTTTTGGTTCACTTCATGTACAGTAATCAGCATCGATGCTTGTTACAAAGAAAAACCAGTATATTTGCCAATCCTGTATTTGTCACTTTTGAAGCGACGAAACAAAGTAATTTTTCTGTGAAGGCACGGTAGGACACGTAGTTTTGAATTTAACACCATAGTCAATGCGACGCGTTAACAGCTGACGTCCCATTTTCACCTAGTTTTTTGCGGGTCGAAACTGCTCAAGTTCCATATCACGCGTTAAAAAGCACCGGATTTGATCATGCTGCGGGGTGTTACGAAATTAGTCTTTCTTCATTTAGGAAAATTATATTGCACTTTGTTTTCAACGGCCTAAACTCACAGCACCGGACAGAGACAATTAAAATGTTATTAGAGAGATTTATTTCCTTCGTTTTGCATAGAAGGGCGTTGCAGAAACCTGTCTCTTTGGCTGAGAGGTTTTTTCTGCAAAATATTTTTTTTTTGTATATTGAACTACATATATTTTCGAAATTTTTTAAAGTGTTCTTTCCCATACCCTGTAGATATCATTGGCATGCGTTCTCGTCTCCTCACATATCCTCCTTAATAGCACCACTACACTCAAATCTCGCAGTCTTTAATCAATGATGCCCCTTTTATTCCACCTTTCTCTCTGCATCTCGTAATGAATTTACTTAAAAAATGAATATAAGCTTAAGAAATATACAGATGTTTAAAATATATATTTTCTTTTAGTTTAGTAGCGTGTTACGGATATTATTAGTGACTAGTGATATAACTTCTTTGCCAACATGCGTTCACAAATAGGCAACCACAAAGGCACTGGCAACAAACGGGCGATGTACAAAAGTTACTTTATAACTTCATCACGCATTAAAGTAATATATTCATGTATTTTGCCGTATTCACGAATTTCTGTTCGGATCGCTGCCCACAGGTTGCAGCTCGCATTTACCGAGTTAAAATGTGTGCTTTATTTAAGAGGCTCTCATACGCCATCAAGTGTCCCTGAAATCAATGCCTGTTTCTTTTCAGCCCAGTTGGCTTACCACAAACACCTACACGGCGGCGTGGAGTTCCTAGACAGCATCCCCCACTCGGTAAATGGCAAAGACTTGCGCAATGTTCTAAAGCAGGCCTACATTCGCCAGCACATGACTGCCACCGACCAGTGCAATAGAACCTAAATGAATTGTTTTTACGCCTTCATCGCAGCGCTTAGTGGAATCTTTGACGTCTGCCATAAGCTACACGCGATAGATATGTACTTACGGTGCTAATCAGAACTTGTGCGTAACGCTATTACAAAGTTTTTAAGCGGTGGCTAAAGAATTTCAGACAGGCAATAAATTTTCAGCGACAGCATTTTTAGTTACAAGCACATCAGAACGTTAGTTTTTTACTTTTTGTACATCTTTAGGAATGACATTGTAAACACTGCAACTTGTATTCTGCGTGTGCACGTGCAACTAGTCTGCTCCAAAAATATGGACGAACTTTTTTTGTTTCTGAACCTGCCCCAAATACGTCATGGTGCTGCACGCCCAGGATTACTAGTGGCAAACTAAATGTTTGAGCCAGCCTATTTGTTTTCTGTTACTGTGAAACCCTGTGTTTGTAAGAGCAGGATGCATTCTACGAATCACTTTATGCAGATGGTAGGAAATGTACGCAGTCAGTATCGATATATCCCAGCCTCTCACTGAGCGTTATCCTATTTTTTCAAGAAGGCATCTGCTGAAAAACTGCTCGGATTTCATTCACGAACCCGCCTAAGCGCCAACGTTCCAGACAGTGGCGGGAAAAAGACAGTTCTGCCACAGCACGGCGTCGATTCCCAGATAGCAGCCGCTCCCGTCAGGATTGCAAGTGTGGGATCGACAGTATAATCAGCCTGCTGAAAGGTGGCTACCTGGGATTGTGGTTCAAGCGAACGGCCGACATTTGTTCAGTGGTACCGAGGGAAGCAACGGTATGTGGATCAAGGGCGACCGCAGTCCAGATGAAAATGGAGATGCCATTTCCACCCGGAAATGCAGTTTTCCAGCTGGAAACGAATAATGTCTAGCTGGAAAATTGCAGCTCATGTTTGTCTAAATGCAAATTGCATTTTCCAACTGGCAAACAAAAGATTTCAACTCTAGAATGTCCTAGTTGGAATCTTTCTAGCTGGACGTTATCCCAGCTAGAAACGGAATTTTCCAGCCGCAACTGTTTCTGCTGGAATTTATCCAGCTGGAAAATTGGAAGTGCGACTAAGAAAGGTAATAACCAATCCACAAAGGAGACCTATGAGCAAAATATAAAGACACTCTGGATGGTTTCTTTGATAACTCCGTATTATACAGGACGCAAAAACACGATATGTAGATCCACTGCTGTCAATTTGAAGGAAGTGGGACAACCCTGAAGGGCACAAAGGGCTAAGAAGACAGACAAAATAGGTACATGAAGGTGATAACTTTATTTGTGCATTTGTAAGTCAAGGAATACTAATCAAGCTTTACAAAATGGTAAGAAAAATTATAGATATAATCATATATGCAATGCAATACCAATGTTCTTTTGGCTCTGAAATCGGACAAAACAGTTTATACATGCAATAAAAGTGCATCCTGAACATATTAATCACACAAAGGAGCGCGAACGGGTCAGGAAACAAAAAGCCATTCTACAGAAAGGCTGCGCATTTGAACCTAGTAAGGTTGTTCAAATTGCCAAGCAGCAGGAACAAATACGAATGATATTCGTCAAGTCCAGTTATCATAGGCTTTATTGTTAAATTAGCCAACCATATTATAAACTTTCAATCTCAGAATCATTCAAATCCTAGGGCCTCTACTCTGGATTAATCCTGTCATGGTGGTGCAATGGTTAGGGCACTAGAGTACTTTTTCCAAGCATCTGGCACCAAACCTCGGCCGTGGCAGTCGCTTTTTGATGGAGCCAAAAAACTGGATATCTGCGTGCTGTTTGATATCAGCGCACATTACGTTACCTCAAGTAGCTGAAATTGAAGTGAGTGGCTGAGCCCTCCACTACTGCATCTGTCATAGCCTAAGTAACTTTGGGAAGGTAAACCCAATAAACTAAGCCACCAACCAATAAATTTTGAATTAACACCTTGCAAGACTATAACATGATTAGCAGCTTACCACTATTACTAGAGGAAAGTGTATAAAAATTGCATCCTACGGTACTAATATACGGGCATGAAACATGAAGGTTAACGAAAAGTTTTACTTAAGCTAAGTACAACGTAAAAGGCCATGGAACCGAAAATGGTAGCTGCAACATTAAGAAATAGGAAGCGTGAAGACTGGGTTAGAGAAATAACTCTCGTTACTGACATGCTAGTCGAAATTTGGCTGAGTAAATGAACATAGGCAGGACATCTAGTTCGAAGACCGGATAACCGATGGTCTCTAAGAGGAACCAAGTGGATTCCATTGGAAGGTAAACGTAGCAGGGGGCGGTAGAAAATTAGGTGGGTGGATGAGATTAAGAAATTCGCAGGGTCAAGTGGATGCAGCTAGCACAGGACCGGGTTAATTGCAGGACAATAGGAGAGGCCGTCGTCCTCCAGTGGACATAGTCCGGCTGATATAAAAAGTAAAACACACCTTTCATTCTTTGTTGTACATTTACCTGAACTATTTACAACTGTAGATAAAGAAGCAATACAACAATCTACCTGCTTGCTTCAGAAATACTCCTCGTCGTCAATAGAATAAAAAATACAACGACGTGCATTTAATTTATTTTGAACAGCCTCTCTTGGCCCAGCTTTCTTGCAGCCTTTATGCGGTTCCCCAAATAGCACACAGTACGCCTTACTGGGGCCTATATGATCAAGTTGGACTGGAACAACTACACTAACGCCCATGAGGACCCACTTTAGGGATCTAAGCTGCCCCTGCTTTTCCCATTTCGGCATCATATGGGCGTGGCAACTGCTAACTGAGTACATATTCCTATATCTGGCCCCCAAGGGCGCCTCTTGAGGAACTATAGGGTGAATGCAAAGCAAATTTGGGCTTTATGTTTAATAAGCCTGTGCTAACCTAAATAGGGCTGCCCATTCAAAAGCTCAATAGGTCCCGCATGGTGCGCGGCAGGGTTAAAAACGGGCATGCCCGCACGTTGCCTACGTGGGACCCTTGAGGTGTATTCGAACCGGACGGATCTATGGGCTCCATGCAGAAAACTCCTGGACTTTCCCAAATGGGACTACCCACCAAAAAAACTTCAGTGTGGCCTTTGGCGGGGCCCAAAAGTGCTCATACCAGCTTCTGCCTACATCGGTCTCTTTTGGGGCACATTAAGATATCCGATATAAATGTGGGCCTAAAGCAAATAGAAGATGGGGCTAGCCCGAATCGTTCTGCCCACTCAAAAGCAGAATAGGTCCGGCATGGTCGTGGCCAGGCTGAAATGCGCGCATGCCTTCACGCTGTCAAGCCGGGTCTTTTTAGGTTACTTGCGTGCAAATGCAACTTCAATTCGTCATCTATGCGGTAAAAATAAGATGAACCCAACTGGGGCAGCACATGGAGGGCCGCAGCGGGCCCAAAATTGCCCGTATGCGGACTTACAACTTCGAAACTTCCCCATCCTCCCATTAAGGGTGCCATTTAATTTATGCAATTCGCATTGTTACGTGGTGACAAGCAAAGAGATGGCACAAACTGGCTACAGGGTGAACGATGATTTTATGTCTGGCCTAGCGCGAGGGCACCTCTCGCGGCACTGCCGATCTTCTTCGCAACACTTCCCGGGCCACCTAGCGATCGTCCCGATCGTTTCGTTAAGGTCGGTGGTGACGTGATGGTGTAGATGTTCATGAAAAGATAGAGAATGATGCGCTTGCCACCACAATGACGATGAACACGATGATGCTTGGGTGATCCGCCTCCCCGGGAGCCGTTCAACCGTCCGGTACCAGAGTCCATGGGACCAATGGCTCGAGGTCGCCACGAGCGGCTGGGCGGGGGTTGCGTGTACATGTCCAGTTCCTTTGGGTCTTTCGGGTTATTCGGGTCCTTCGTCTCGGTTCTGGTTGGTCTGTCTGCTCTTCTTGTCTTCAGATCCGGGCTGGGGGCTGGGCAGTGGTAGTTGGTAGCGTCTGGGCTGGAAGGGCTGGGGCAAAGTTGCTCAGCGATGTCCCTGGGCCGTCGGTCGATGTTCCCTGGCTTACAGATGGCGACGATTTTCCAAGGAAAGGATGGAATGACGTACGCCACATCTCCAACCGAAATGTTACGTGGTGAAAAGCAAAGAGACGGCACAACATGGCGACAGAATGAACGGTGATTTATCGTCTGGCCTAGTGCGAGGGCTCCTCTCGCGCCACTGCTGGTCTTCTTCGTCGCAATATTATTATTCACACCGCTAATTGCCTCTTCTGGAGATTTCACATAGCTGTTCTACGGATATTCGAGCCACTGCTAAAGATTCTTTTTCACTTTGGCAACTATGTTAATTACGCAGTATTGGCAGAAAATATGAAGCAGTTAATGTTCCGATTTACGAGAATTTACTGAAATGCCTCTGAACCTTCCCTGCGCCATTATTATCTACACACAGCAGAAAAAAATATTTTCAGACCATAATTTAGGCGGCAATGTTGGCCAGCCCCCATTATTATAGTGAATTGAGAATACATTTTTGTTAAGTAAAATATTGTTCACACTTCAACCTTAAAGAAACTTGGTCAACCCCGAAAATACCAGATTGAACCCATGAGGCCGACACACGGGCCAACCTGGGTGGGGTTGGCCTTCGTAAAGCACGCGCTGGTACAATTTGGGTATTAGAGGTATTAACCGACACGAAATTACAACATTGATTAATGAGGTGGCATCCGCCTGTACAAAAGCAGGGCCCATTAATGTTTTTGGCATGCTGCCCATATTTGGGGTTCTGGTCCGAATGCGTGCGGTCCTAAATGGGCTGCCCACAAGAGTACGAATTAGAACCGATCATGGCAAAATTAGGCAGCTCTCGCGGGACCCCTCTAGGCAGAAGTTGCAAATCCCGCATGGAGACCTTTTTGCTGCCACCATGGGCCCAGTGCGGGTGCTCATAATATAGCCCACTTTGTGCTACGTGAGGGCATGGATCTGTGCATCGTGCATTGCAAGCATTTGATAAGACAAAACTCAGCAGGATAGCCGCTTCGAATAAAGTATTCTTTGTGCTTTAGGTATATGCAATCTTCTGATTTCGGTGATTAATTGTCAATTATATTTGGCCTTGTGTAATTTTCTGCTACGAATGTGGCATAATTTATTTTAGCTCTCTTGATTTTAAGATTTTAACAGCTTTGGCATTTTGCAAATGTGCATGCTCTGTATAAAAATGACCATCCTGCCTCTTAGGCTGCCCAAGGGAACAAGTGCGCAAGCATTGTGATCAGTTCTTTTTTTATATTGTTAAGGGGCGTTCCCAAGCCAAGAGTCTCCCTTGAACGTCAGGAGTACCTCAGAGACGTCAGTGCAGAAACAAACAACAGCTTCAGCCTGAGCGCCCAAAACATCTTCGTCTTACGACATCTTCAGCTGCACTCGTAACACTATTCCCCGGGGGGACAAACACAGTCCAGGTGCTTGCTAAACCACGGAGTGGGAACAGTAGGGATTAAGACGTGCGACGTGGACAATTTGTGCAGGAGGAGCTGATGAGTCGGCGATGGGAGACAATGGCGTCATCGTATAGTTCACACCACTCGAAGCAAGACGCAGTATGGACCCACGTATCGAGACATTAGTTTTTCGCACAGGCGCACACTACGGGCCGGGAGCCAGAGGACGAGGGAGCCAGGTGGCCAGCGAATATCTCGATGGTGATTGTCGTATCGGAGTTTCTGGGCCATCTGGGAAGCCATGAGGCAATTTCGAACAATGTTCCGGACTGCGTTGGCCCGTGCAATGGCATCGGAAGCATAACTGCGGCATGCCCTTCAGGAGGCAGCAAACTGTCGGAATGCAGCAGGGGGTTGCGGCCAAAGAGCAGATAAAATGGTTAGTAGACAGTTGTGTCTTGACGGGACTAATTGTACGCAAATGTGACGAAAAGCAAATTGAAGTCCCAGTTACTACGGGCGTCAGAAACGTACAGTCGGAGCAACATTGTATATAACACTCAGCCTGGGGCGGAGCTCTGAAAAACTGCATTGTAACTTCATATATCAATAGCTATCTAGGATCGAGACAATGAGGAAGGGGCCCCATTTTATCTACATACATACGTCGCTGTCGCTGTCCCTGTCTCTCGCTATATGGCATTGTATTGCAGTTTTCCCTAGTTCCGTCCCAAGCTAAGTGCTGTACACTTTTGCTCACGACTGAACAAGGACGGCATCTTCGTAAGCGTCTGATTAAGGTGCTCTGTAAGGCCATTCATCTGGGGATGATATGCCATCGTGAAATTGTGGCGGGTAGAGCATGTTCGAAGCAAATTGTTGACAACGTTAGAAGTGATGCAGAGCCGCGATTCGTAAGCAATTGACGGGGAGCTCAATGAAGCAGGATGAGGGCATAAAGAATAAAATCAGCGACGTCGGAGGCACAGCCGGTCGGGATCGCTCGCGTGATAGCGTTTCGGGTGGAGGATTTAGTGGTGACAGCAGTCCACCTGTTCCCGGAAATTGATGTCAGGAAAGGCCCAGAGACGTCGAGACCGACGCGGGAAAATGGGCGAGGAGGAACTTCGGTGGGTTGACGGCAGCCATTGTTTTGAAAGCTGGCGCTTCTTGCGACGATGACAAAGGTCACAAGCTGCAACATAATGGCTAACAGAGCGATAAATGTCAGGTTGCGTACGCTTTCATACGTGCATGACACTCACACGTGCCCTGCTGTGGGAGTTTCATGAAGTTGGGCCAAACCAGTAGAGCGCAGATGACTAGGGACGACAAGCTAAAGGTCCACACTATCTCGGCGCATGTTGCGTCGAAGCAATGTGTCATCACGCAGCACAAACATCCTGACAGAAAGATCGGAGTCAGTGCGCAGCTGGTCGATAATGGGTCGTAGGGACGGGTAAAGACTGTGCTGCGCAGATGTGTAGAAAGTACGTGAATAAAGACATATACTCGTCCGCAATACGATCATGTAATTCAGGAGGATTGAGGGGATAGAGACGTAAACAGTCAGCGCCTTGGTGACAGTCTTGATGCAATCGACCTGACTTATAGACAGTATTAAAGGCATATTCCTGTAAGCGCAAAGCCCAGCGACCTAAGCGCACGGTAGTGTCCTTAAGTGACAAGCAACACAAGGCATGATGATTTTCACGCCGCAGAAGGGCCTCTCAAACAAATACTGGCGGTACAGAGGTAAACGGAGACTTGGGAACATAGATGACAGCTTCGGGTGGCAGGCGAACAAATTTAGTAGCGAGAAGGCGGGCTTCTGATAGGCGCTGTCGGAGCAAAGCAGGAGGTCCAGCGGTGAGCAGTGAAGCAATCGATAAGCGCCGCATGAGTGGCCAAATAATTTCTGCTTAATATTTAATATTGCAAGGTAAGGACAGTGGTCTATAACGGTCAACTGCACTGGAGTAGTACGGTCGGAAATACAACACGAGCAATGCGAATTCCAACAACAGCAGCTGTGCTTGCATCGGCGACAAGAACGCCGGAGGAAGTCTCGGGGGTCAAACGTTTTGCAGACTTTGACGAAAGGACGAGCTAAGGACATAAACTTGAGTCCCAGTATCAATTAAAGCGGGGACAGCTACATCGCCCACATAAATGTCGAGAAGGTTGCGTCGATCAGCCATTCTCAGGAGACGATTTTTGGGCCGAGTCGTAAATGCAGCGTCACCTACGGGCGCTGCACTGGTTAGTTTTCCGGAAAGGAGTCAGAATGGTGGAGGAAGGATATGGGCGGCGATGTTGTGGAGAGCGCGATAGGTGGGCTGAAGGGATGGTGAACGGTTAATCCTTCGCGGGGCTGAAGTATTGAACGGACGGGAGGATCATTATGTGGCGATGGCAGGCAGGATCCGTATTCGTCGCGTCGACCATAAGGTCGAGGTTGAGGAGGCAGCAACCAGCGGCTGTGGCAATGGCGAGAAATGTGGCCGACGCGTGAGCAGTTCAAACGATGGGCCCTCCGTCCGATTGCGGAAACCGTAGCGCATAGGGAAGGACTGAGTGAGAGCAGCAGCAGCAACTATTGGTGTAGCATGTGAGGAACAGGGTTTTTCAGAGGTTCTGCTGGAGTTCAGGCACGCGTTCTCATACTTTTGGTGAACGACTGCCTTAATGAGGGCAATAGCAGCTTCCGTGGGCCCAGGAGTGAAGGCACTGGCAGTCATAGCCTCTAGTTGTCGGCGGACTATCCGGGTAACATTTTCTTGGTGCGAAGGATAGTGCAGAGGCATATTCAGCTCCACTCGTAACAGTATCATCTCTAGTGCCTGCTGATTTTCCAATCCCTTAAATGCAAAAAGACTGTCTTGCAGAAGTAGTCGCGTAGCAATCTGCAGTGCATCTGTGTTAGCCAATCTCGCTAGCTTGAGGAGTGTACCGTCGTTGTTGTCCAACGAAATGCAAAAATGGGCCCGTGAATGGCCAAAAAATAACTGATTTTGGAATATGCAAAATTTGACCACATTGTACGTCATAGTACTTTCCACACACAGAAACTGCATAGTGACTCACAAACAATTATGTTAACAGCCTGGGCCCTGCTTCAAAACCTGCACTAGAAATTGAATCCTTGAGTACAACGAACTCTCCTATAGCAAGGAAGCCGGGCGTCCTTGCAGTGTTGTAAACCGGTAGAATCCAATGCGTTAGTGAGACATTGGATGCTGTAATACAGCAGTCACTTCTTCCATTCCGATGGCCTAAAATACTTTCTCAGATGTAGTGACCTCGGCTGGCGATTCATGCTCCCTGCCATTATGATTGTACATAAATTGTTTTATGACTGCCACTGAGTATGGGCTGTCAAAAATATAAATCAGCTTCTTTTTATGACAGCCAAAGTTCTGTTATGTTCCGTGAAATTCCCAGCAGCACGCAATGCATGCAATCAGGGCAGCTAGCTCAACAGAGGCTAAAGCCAGAAAGATTTATAGAGGGGGTGAGCCCTTAACTTATCGCACTATGGTAACGGTGCGACAGGACCTCTGATATCTAACAGAGATTCCTCGTCACTTCGGTCAAGAAAGGGCTCGCTGACTATTTGCTTTTTACAGTGCCTGTAAAGAGCAAATAAGAAAAGTATATGATTAACACTTGTTTTGATTTTGATTAGTCATACTGCCATGATATTTTATAGCACCACGGCAATCAGTAGGACGCAGAAATTATTTCAAACTTGGCTCTTACAGGGTTGGCTTGTGCCCACAAAGAAATAAACAAAACATTGTTGGTGATGACAATAGCCCACTTCGGCTAGTACCGAATCACATGTGCTCATGACCGAGCTAAAAACATTAAGTCCACAAAAATTGTCACCTTTAAAGAAAGGTTTTAAAATTCTCACAAATATCTTTCGTAGTAAAGCCATTTTTTTCAGCATTATCAATTAATTTGAAGATAGGCGTAATCATATATAAAACATGTAACAATTTTTTAATTATTTTGTCATATAAGCCACTATTCCCCATACTCATATGCTCTCATTTGCTTCAACACAACCTGAATCAGATGGCCACTATGCTGTCTTGGCAGATTATTTAAACATGTATATTTTGCCGCGGACACCAAGCAAACTGCCACCGCAATTGTACTGCTTTTGTTGACTCCATGTCCTCGTCCGAAACATCGCATGCTTCAGCGCCATTTTAGGTATAAAACAGTCAGCCTTATTTAGAGCTAATGATAACGCAGATCAATGGCCATAGAAACCTGATTGCACTCACCCTAAAATAAGTGCATAATTATAAAGCTGTTGTTAAGAATTGGCTACGTGGGGACATTGTTCTCCAGTTAAGCCAGTAACGTTACAACTATGCAAAATTAGCAAAACATTTCTACCTTTCTACTTGGTTCACATAAAAACTGGGATGCATAGTGTGTAATAAGACTTGTACCAGTTGCATTACCTTGCACATTTTTGAATAACACTTTTACCTCATTCGTCAAAAACTGGTCACGATTGGCTCTCTCAACTTTCTATGCTAAACTGCAGTTAATATAAATGCTAAACAACTACAGCTGTGCTAAACTGCAGCTAATAATCTGCCCCTATATATAACAAAAAGGTTCTCCAGTGAACAGTGCGGGGCGTTAGTGAGTGAGTAAGTGAGTGAGTGAGTGTGTGAGTGAGTGAGTGAGTGAAGACTATTTACACCGACATGGACCTCAGGGCAGGGGCTCAGCCAGGGGCCAGGTCTTCTTGCCGGCTCTCCTGTGCCGCGGCCGCAGAGAAGGTCTTGAAGTAAGCCTCCTCCGCCAGGCGTAGGACGATTTTTTGTTCATCTACATTTGGGCTGCGTATGTAGGACTCCCAGGTAACTTGATCATGCGGATCAGTTTCTTTAGCTCCCGGAGAATCGGGGCATTGCCAGATTTATTATTTTGATTCAGAAGTACGTTGCAGAGATGGCAAGCCTCTCGGTCCCCTGTCAACTCATTATGCAGAGTAACATGAGGAAAGAAACAACTGGCCTGCATTTTTCGCCAGGCCCTGCATTCTGGGGGTATTAGGGACCTATCTGGTGGTGGATAGATCCTTCTGTTTAGTCTGGGAGTCTCAGAGAGCGCCTTGTAGGTAATGAGGGGGTCTTTGGCTCCGGGAAGCGGGGTCTCTATGGCCATTCCGGTGTATACATCTCGAGCGAGGCGATGGGCAGCCTCATTGCCTGGTAGACCCTCGTGAGCTGGACCCCAGATGACTGAAACCTCCCGGTTTCGTGGGTGCTTTCTCAGTAGACTGGCCGCCTGCTTGGAAATTAGGCCTTTGCCAAACTCCACAACAGCCGCCTTATTATCTGAAAGGATAGTTCTGGCTTCAGTGCCTGTACATGGTAGCGCTATCGCAGTCTCTTCAGATATTAAAGCGTTACGCGTATTAATGGATCCAATTACTTTCTGGGAGTGGTTCCCATCTACCACTGCTATGACCCCGGCCCCTTCTAACCCGCAGGCAGCATCGCAATAGGCTGATTCCTCAGGAGGGTCGTTTATTAGTCTGCGATGAATAAACTTTGCTCTATGCTGTCTTCGTTCCTTGTCATGAATCGGGTGCATATTCTTAGGGATCGGTGCAATTTTGAATAGTTTCCGCGTCTCAAGCTCCAGGAGTTCAGCGACATAGGGTGGCTCACCTGACTGAAGCTATAGTTCTTGCAGTTTTTTTCGGCCCACTACAGTTGACTCGAGCCGCCAAATCTGGGCCTCCCTGACCACTTTAGCAATCTCTTCCCAGGTATTATGCATTCTCATAGCTAGAAGCTTCTCTGTCGACGAGTTGGGGGGGGGGGATGCCTAAGGCCCTTTTGAATGACGTTCTGATAATTTTCTCTAACCAAGATTGAGATTGAGAAAGGGGGTGGCATAAGCTATCCTGCTGATTACAAAGGCACGAAGCAGTTTTATTAGGCAGTGTTCTCTGAGGCCTTTGTTCCTGAGAGAGATTCGTCTGAATATCCCCGCTACCTGGTCGACATACGTCTAAAACGTTTTCAGGATTGTGGTGTTTTTCTTATTGTGTTGTAGGAAATACCCCAGGATCCTAATGGTGCTAACTCTCGGTACCTTGCTCCCTCCCACGTATACCTAAACTGCTTTGTGTTGGTGCGGTAGGTGGGATTCTCTGGTTAGTTGTGATTTGCTGCACAATGAGAAAAGTTCCGATTTGTGAGGAGAGCAAGATAGTCCTCTACCTAGGGAGTAGTTTTCAACTATATACGCCGCTTTCTGCAGCCTATGCGATATATCGGCGCTGGAGCCTCCATCGGTCCAGATTGTTATATCGTCTGCATAGATGCTATGTTTTACGCCTTCTATCTTATTAAGATGGGACGAGAGACCTTTCATTGCAAAATTGAAGAGTACCGGGGAGATGACAGATCCTTGAGGCCTTCCTATGCCCCCGGTACTGATGAGCTCGGACCTAAGTCCCACGAAGCTAACTTCAGTTTTCCTGCAGGTGAGGAAGTTTGACATAGTTGAAGCACTTGCTTCCCACTCCAGCCTTGTTTAGGCCTTCGAGAACCGCTCTGTGCTCAACATTATCAAATGCCTTAGTGAGATCAAGTCCCAGGATGACTCTATATGATGCAACGATGTCGTGCTTTAATCTGAGCATGACATCCTGCGTGCTTAATCCCGGCCTGTACCCTACCATCTCCACTGGCCAGAGTTCCTTGGTTTCCATATGCCTAGATATTCTGATTTGGACCACTTTTTTCATGAGCTTTCCCAGACAAGAGGTGAGAGATATGGGCCTCATGTTGGATAGTTCAAGTTTTTTGCCCGGTTTAGGAATAAGGACCAATCTGGAGATTTTCCACTCCTCTGGGATTTCGGCCCCTTCCCAAATTTTATTCATTACGTCGCAAATGAAGTGTAAGGAGTCTCCGTCCAGATTTTTAAGCACAGTGTTTGTGATGTTATCTGGCCCTGGAGCAGATCTCTTTTTGAGATCCTGCAGGACCGCCCTAATTTCTGTCAATTCAATTGAAGCATCTATGGCCTTATTCTCGGGCCCCGTATAGCAGGGTAGAGGGGGGCCGGGATCCTGACATGTACATGTCCTGAATGCATCGAGCAGCTCCTCGTTTCCTCCTTGAAGCAGTGTGGGGACCCACAGCCCATTTTAGTGTCTCAAACCTAGCGCGCTCTTTCCTGTTTGTGTTGGTGTTTGCCCGGCGAGCGCAAGTACGCATGAGTGAGCTGCCTCGATGGGGAGCGGTATGTTATCTACACGAAACCAAGGGTAGATAAGCACGTCGGAAGCAAGGCTCGAGGCTTTTGGCCCAACGGGAGGCCAGCAAAGGGCGGCCAGTGAGCGTCACAGGCCGGCGTGATGTACACGTAGGACGGAGCGAGATCCTGCCAGACGAAGACGGAAGTAGTGCCTACAAAAATGACTTAGGAGTATTTGCGTGAGCTGCTGCTACGCGAGAAGCAATATTTTTGTACCGCCGTTAACCCTTTAGCCCTATTACTCACCCTATTCGCGCCGCAGTGTGTTTTTATTGCCGCGGTGAAGCCCTGACTCTTGTTCTGCTTTATTCTTTGGACTCCATTGTTGCGCACCTCGATGGCATGTTTTTAGCGCTGTTTCGTTCAATCTTGTTTCTCTTTTATTTAATTATTTCCTGTTTATTCGAAATAAACCGGTGATTTTAAGAAAGACTTAGTTTTTCACTCGTCAGGTGGGACCATGGCTCGCGGACCCGTATTCTAGAAGGCGGAACCTTCATGTGGTGCTCAACGTGGGGCAAAAAGCCTCGAGCCGTGCTTCCGCCTTGCTTATCTACTCTCGTGCTTATCTACAGTGCGCGACTCTTACCCTTTCCCGCCAGTCAACTCTGTCATGTACTCCATTGGGGCAGCTAAATGTTTTACAACTCTTGATAGTGGTAGGGATTTTCTACAATTCCCGATTGACCGCTATGACTTTGAGAAAACTGCTTTGACTTGCCATCGGGGACAGTTCGAAGTTGTGCGATTGCCTTCCGGTTTGTGCCATTCACCTGCTACTTTTCAGTATGTAATTGATAGTGCGCTTGGAGTCGCTAAATATAGCAACGCTATGGCCTACATGGATGACGTTGTAGTGTTCTCAGAAAGCCTAGAAGACAATCTCCTTCATCTAATCAGTGTCCCTCAGCAAATGCAGAATGCCAGCATCACCATTAACCCCGACAAGATTCAGTTGTTGACAAGCACAATCAAACTTCTTGCTTTCATTGTCAAACAGGCCATAGTTCGCCTGGATGTAGAGAAACTCCAGGCCATTCTGCAGCTCACACCACTAACCAACATAAAGAGCCCTCAGAGTTTCTTGGGCATAGTGGGATTCTACGGCCACTTTCTCCCAAACTGTGCTCACTTAGCGCGACCCCTCCATCAGCTCCTCCGGAAGGGTGCCCGCTGGTCATGAGCAGAAGCAGAGCAGGGATCATTCCGTACACTGTCTGCAGTCATCTCGGATACTGCACGCCTGTGGTTTCCTGACCTTAAGAAGCCATTCACAGAACAAAGGGACACAAGTGAGTACCACATTGGTGCGGTATTGCTTCAAGGGCATCAAGGGAAGATTTGGCAATTGGCGTTTGCTAGTCATACACTAGAGGGACCGGAAAAGAACTAAAATGTGACAGAGAAAGGATGTCTCGCGATTTTGTTTGCCCTAAAGCAATTTGACATGTATTTGGATGGGGTCGAATTCACTATTCAGGCCGACCACCAGGCCCTATCATAGCTTTCAAGGTTCACTTGCTGGTCACTTGCTCTCCAAAGGTACAATTACAGCGTCAAATACAGACGATGCAGTTTCAACAAAGTAGCCGCTGCATCCTGAGCGCCACTTCCTGGTGAGGGCGAGCACATCCCGGCGGTCCACGCTGTGGCAGCTCCGGAAGACACCTGGGGCACACTGGTGTCCCGTCAATAGCTGCTCGAAGCTTAGCTCTCAGACGACCCTAGTGCAACCAGATACAAGCGTGAACAGCGCCAACCCTGCAGGGAGCCGGGCGCCTAACGGAAACTATGACCGCTACGTGGAAACAGAAGATGGCTTACTCCTGCGGTATATACCCACTGCGTACACCAAAAATGATGAGTCCGCATTTCATAAGGGCCTCCGCAAGCATTTTCTAGAGTATTTTCACGATGCATGCCTCGCAGGTCACAGCGATGGCAAGAAAACGTAAAAAATTATGTCGCGTCACAGCATGGCACCGCATGAGAAGGAATACATACGTCCGCCTTTGTCATACCTTCCAGACAGCGAAGACAATAGGAGGGAAATAACCGGGCCTCATGAAGCCTGTAGAGAGCCGATACCCGTGGGAAATTGTAGACTGCGACGTAATGGATCCTTATCTCAGATCAATGAAAGGAAATCGCTACTTGTTAGTAATCAGTGATCATTTATCTAAATGCGTAGATTTGTACCCCTGAAAAGGCTAGACTCTAAGATGATTTGGGATGAACTACTATAATGCATTCACCCGCTTTGGCTTCCCAGCTCAGGATATCATCGATAATGCCACGTACTTCACCGGTAGGGTAGTCAGTGGCATCTGCAAAGCTCGTGGCGGGCAGCACAAAGAAACAACGCCCTACCACACTCAAGCAAACATTTCAGAGCGAGTGAATAGAAATCTCAAGACTATGATGATGGCGTGCACAGAGCGGCACGAAGACTGGGACGCTCGTATTCAGGAGATGGTGATGGTGCCTTCGCCAAAAAAGCCGCGGTAATCCGGTCAACAGGTTTTACGCCAGCGGCCATTCTCCTTGGTCGCGAGCTTACGTTCCCTATTGAGCATCCTCTGAATGGCTCTGATTTACTGGCTATTGGTCATTCTAAATTCTCGCATGATCTTTCTAGCCGCTTGGTCGAAACTCTGAGGGAGGCAAGGGAGAACTTAGATCTTGCCTGCCTGGAACACTGCAACCAGTACAACAAGGGAAGGCGATCCTTGGAGTTCACAGTCGGCGAAAGAGTACTTCGCCGCACGCGCCCACTGAGTGATGCAGCAAAAGGGTTTTCTGCTTCTCTCGCTACGAGATGGATTGGCCCTTATACGATAACAAAGCGCATGAGGAAAGAAAGAAAGAAAAAAAGAAAGAAAGAAAAGAAAAGAAAGAAAGGAAGAAAGAAAGAAAAAGAAAGAAAGAAGTACTCGACCTACCAGGCACTACGGCTACCCTCGCTCGGCGGATATTCCAAGCATACACTCCACCAGCAGAAGTACTGGTTCCGTCCTTTTCCCGCGTTATACCTTTGTTTTACGCCTCGGTAGGTATCCCGCCTTAGGAAAGGGGGGAGGGCGAGTGTGAGCGCCACAGCCTCTTTTAGTGTTAAACCCGCGCGCGCTTTGTCCTGTTTATGTTGGTGTTTCCCCGGGCAGCGTGAGCTGCCTGGAGCTGGGGCGGCGTGTTGGCGCGAAACCGAGGGCAGATAAGCACGTCGGAAGCTAGGCCAGGGCCCACCCCATGGTCGCGTTATTTTGAACCAAACGGGGACAGAAATCCATTGCCAGCGACACCAATCGCTTGGAGGGACATCTTCAAATGGGGTTTTAAATACTGGAACTACAAAAGCAAAATGGAATTTTTATGTTTTTACGTTGCTGCAATTTAACTTCTAGATGCTTTAAAGCAACGTGGCATAGTTATTGTGCATTTATTATGGTGCATCTAATTTTTAGTAGCCTTTTTTGCTCTTGTAAACCCGGCGGAATCTTCCAAAACGCGATGGGTTTGCGTGCTGACAGATGGCGGTTCAGCGGTGTTTTCGCTGTATTGTCACACGGATGAAGGAAACTTATCGCCACGTCTTCTTTTTACAATTTTGATGCGGCAGAGAGTATAAATGTAGTTTCGAATATGTCAGACGTAGGCGCACGTCATTGTGTTGGCTGCGGTAAAGCTTGTATCGTGCAAAGCTTCATGGATAATGTTGCGTCAGCGCATCTCCGGAGAGACATTTCGTTGCGACAAGTGGCGGCATGCGGTGCACTGCTCGAACGGCGTCTGACGGCGTCGGTTTGGAATTTTTACTCGGAAGGTGAGCACGCGAGCATTTAAACTCCTTTTTGGGCGCGCCTGGCCCCCATTCTGCACCACCTTCCTTCTTTTAGCTTTGCTGCTCATTTCGGTTACTGCGTCGAATTAACTAGGATTAACTGCATGAATTAACTCGAGAAGTTGGTACTAACGAGTACGCGCGTGGACCATAGTTTTACGTGGTTTACGTGACTGCAATAAAAGATTATGCCGAAGTGTTCAAAATAACGCTGCCGTGACGCGATTCGAATTAGGCGACGACGGAGGCACTTTATCCGTAATATGTATTCAATATATCGTTTGACGTGAGTAGCCAGACTCCATGCACTGCATGAACAGGCTGCTCAAGCCAGCAGATTTCTGCTTGTAATGGAGACAACCTGCGCCGCGCAGTAGTAAATGTGACACCCACTGCGTTACCTCTAAGGTTAGAGTGCAGCTATGCACAGATAATTTGACTAATTTGTTTGCACGACAGGGTATATGCCCTCAAAGAAAATACTACAAAACACAAGTCAGGGAGTAAAGCAAGGCACTGTGCTTGTGAGCAAGCCGGTGGTGCTCAAACTTGTTTCACAGCATTAACAAGTGAATTTCGCATAAACAAACGCGTTTCCAAGGTAATGCGTCGCTTCGAAGCCAAAGCTGCCGTAATGTAGTTATAATTACACTTCAGCCATGTAAAGTGCAAAGGCAGCACGCAAACGCTACGTGTGTGCTGACCGCTCCGCGCTTTCGCTCCGCGTGTAGCAGACGACGCGGCCGACAAGGAGCAAGAGTTGACTGCACCGCCGCTAGTTCTCGCGACCGCCACTTGGGACACACTCCTCCGCTGGGCGGTATAGGGAGCTGTAGAACCGAGTTTGTTCTAGTAACGTTGGTTGTAATATTTCTTGCAACAGTATGCAAGGAATGACGACAGTGGCAAGCTACGACAGAAAAAGCAGTTTTCAGCTGTGCTGGTTAAGTACATGAAACATACATTGGAAAAACATGCTGGTACATCCGCTGCTGGAACGTGCAGCTTGAGTGAAAGGCTGAGGTGAATGTTTACAATAGCGGATGACAGTTGATGCTGATAAACTAAGTCATAGTTTTGCTCGCTTTTTAATGATTTCTGAATTGTGCTTTAGGTTTTGATTCTGTTTATAGTACCTGCTTACAGGCTATTGATAGCTACCGTGCGATAGATCTCAAGAACCCCGAGCGAAAAGATGCGCCGCTCAAAGGAGGCCATCGAACTAGGTGCATCATTTGTTTCTCATGACGTTACAGTTAATCACCTAGCGTGACGCTGCAGGTGACTGGCAGGTGCCTCTGTAAAGTGGGGTGACCTACGAATGGCATAAAAATTCATACATAGTGAAATAAAAGTCTCTGTAAAAACGGCTCCCAGCAGTAAACATGGTGCTATGTCACAATGCTTATTTGGTGTGAACAAAATTTTCAACATTGGCACAAAATGAAGAGTTACGAAGATGTGGACACTTCCAGCTCGGTTGTGACCTTAGTATCAGCTGAATATTTGATGATTGTCAAGAAGGAAGCGAAGCACTGAAAATATAAATATTAAAGCAAGAGAGTTCCAGAAACCCATCTACTTCTGCTTTATTGATTATGCGAAAGCGTTTGACTGCGTAGATCACAGCAGATTGTGGCAAGCTCTCCAAGAGATGGGAGTTCCGATTCACCTCATCTGTCTCATCAGGAACCTGTATGAAGGGCAAGAGGCCACAGTCAGAACTGGGCATGGTCTTACTGATTGGTTTCCAATTGAGAAAGGAGTGAGGCAAGGCTGCATACTGTCGCCCTGCCTATTTAACCTATATGCAGAGTGCATCATGAGGAAGGCTGGTCTGGACGAGTCTTCAGCTGGAGTGAAGATTGCTGGAAAACGTATCAACAACCTTAGATATGCGGATGATACCACTTTAATGGCAGAAAGTGAAGCGGAACTCAAGAGACTTCTGATGCGCGTACAAGAAGAGAGTGAGAAGTCTGGGCTTAAACTGAACATTAAAAAGACAAAGATCATGGCGTCTTGCCCTATCAAGTCCTGTAGCATCAATGGACAAGAAGTGGAAGCTGTGACAGATTTTCTCTTCTTGGGCTCCAAGATTACCTCGGAAGGAGACTGCAGCCATGAAATTAGGAGACGCCTCCTTCTGGGAAAGAGAGCAATGGTTAGCCTTGACCGCCTAGTAAAGAGCAGAGACATTAGTCTGCCAACCAAGATCCGTATAACTCGTGCTATGGTCTTTCCAGTTGTGATGTATAGATGCGAGAGTTGGACTGTGAAAAAGGCTGACCGCCGAAGAATTGACGCGTTTGAATTGTGGTGCTGGCGAAGACCCTTGAGAGTTCCTTGGACTGCAAGAAGATCAAATCAGTCGATGTTGTCGACCATAAACCCTGACTGCTCATTGGAGGGTCAAATTTTAAAGTTAAAGCTCAGCTGCTTTGGTCATCTGATGAGAAGAGAGGAGTCGCTGGAGAAAGATTTGATGTTGGGAAAGGTTGAGGGTCGCCGGAGAAGGGGTAGGCGGCGAACGCGATGGTTAGATGGCATCCTCGAGGCACTGCAGACGAAGTTATGTGATGTTAGGAAGATAGTGAGAGACCGGAAAGCGTGGCGTGACATGGTCCATAGGGTCACGAAGAGTCGGACACGACTGAACGACTGAACTGAAAGCCAGAAAGGACTCATAGCTTCATTAAATAGGCATGTGGCATTCCTTAACAAAAGATTGAAAAGTACTTGGATTCATGTCAGTCATAAACCTTTAGCGTCTCATTTTGTATTGACGTGAGGATTTGTGTATTCCGAAAATATGTTTTCAGTCCAGCAGATGCTGCAAACGGTAGCGGGTAACCAAGGTGATAAGAGTGCTGAAAAGCCTAGTGGACGTTCTACTATATGGCCTTCAGTTGTAAAATAATGTTACTTGAAAGGCAGCACTTATGTTGACCAAAAAAGGTGCAATGGTTACTATTGGTAGTTTTCAAACCCTTGCAGGCATGGTGCAAATGGCCGCAGCAACCTCTGTAGCAGCACTGTCCACCCTGGGTGCTTATAGCGACTGAAGAAAGCCAGGAGGCTAACATGAGTTTCAAGGAATGCAAGGAAATGTTTTTTTAGATCTCAATATGCTCCGTTTTCTGATTTCTTCACGTACCCCTGCGGACAAAAGTAAACGGAGCACGCTATTTGCTTCTAAACGTTTTCCCGCTTGCATAATTGAAAGTGGCAGTCGTTGTATGTTGTCTCTTTCCCAGTGGCCTTTTGCATGGAGAAATATTGTTTTATTATCTCCAGTGCTGAAGGCATGATTTTAATTTGAGCGGAAAAGCGTGCTCCGTTTACTTATGTCCGCACCTGTACATATAGTTCATTAAGGTGAATGATTGTGAATTTTTATTGTTGCTAAAAGTGTCGTCATGCGCTTTATTGTATCTTGCAGATGCTTGAGTGCACACCTGAGAAGCATGAATGATGAAATGTAGGTGCTCAGATCATAGCAGAAACTTCTGCGCAAAGTGCAGTAAATCTGAGGGTCAGTAAACAAAGATTTCAGCCAAGTTTGGATAAATGAGCTCATGGCTACATTTGTTGCACTGTAAAATCCTTAGAACCTGTGCTTGCTTAGATTTCAAATATGGAACTTCATTGTTCTCACTTTTGTGTACACTATATTTTGAACTAATGTTTTGTATTGTTACAGGTGCCTGTGCTCGAGCAAATGGCTTCAATGCAGACTACTTGCTGCACCCTGATGGAAGTGCGGATATATAACTGCTAGTAGTTGCGACAACTATGAAATGCATAAAACCTGCTTTTAAACAACTTCAGTCTTGTCGCAATTGATAGCTGCTGAGCAAAAAAAAATTATCTATGCATTTTCTTTTTTTTATAGTTCAATCTTCAAACAAACTTTATATCTCAAAAGAACAAGCAAACAATCTCTTCATGCATAAAAAGCCCACAATCATGGTTAGGGAAACTGCCTAGTTAATTTGGGGCATCGAAACCCTGGCGAAATGAAGCATTAGTAGACAGTTGGAACCTGCAAAAATGGGCAGCATGGAATACACCGCAAAGCAACTGACGCCGATGACGCTGGAGGATGTATATGGCAAGCTTACTTTCAAGTCACCTATATGGAACTGTTGACCACAAAGTAATATACGAAGTACCATGCATATACTCTTTTGTTGCAGGTTGCCTGGCTCAGTTGGGAAAGGTGAACGGGGTTGACACGTCATCCGCAGATAAGAACATGATGCGCACGCTAAACTAGAAAATGCAGGACACTATTTGAAAACTGTCAAAAGAGCTGCAGACCTGGAGTTGAACACTTGTGTGTTGTGTTGTGTTGTGTTGGGTTGGGTTTTTTGGTGCATAAGCAACTGAGGCTATCATGCGCCAAGAGCAAGGTGTTTTTATTTTGTAGATGAGAAATTTTGTAGAGGAAAAACAATTAACACATGAGTGTTAATTGTTTACCAGTAAAAGTTATTCCGTGTAAATAGCAAGTGGTTTCACAACCAGATTACATTGACCTACCGCCAACTAGAAATGACATACTAGGGTTGCCAATTTCGAGCTGAAAAGTTTTAATCTCCACCTTGATTATCAAACCAGAAATGCTTCCAGCTAGAAAGTTTTTCAGTTGAAAATTTTTCCGGCTAAACTCATTACCGGCTCCATTATCCAGCTGGAAATGGAAATAGTTTTAATGTGGGAGGGATTGCCGAGAACGTTCAAGAAGTAATTTGAAAGGAACGAAGAAACATCGCTAACAGACGGGATGACTGGGAAGGAGAGACAGACACATGCACTGACTAAGTTGTTAGTCAGCGCATGTAGTCAGTGCATTTGTATGTCTTGCCATTTGCACTCATCCAGTAAGTTAGCGCCGTTTTTTCGTTCCTTGCAACATGAACCAAACATCCCGACAAGCCCAGTTCTAAGAAGGAATGAGCAAAACACAGCTTACTGCCGGGTGGGCCTCATGGGCAGGTGCCTTCCTACCATGCGAAAAGCAATCAGCAAAAGACCAAGAAGCTTCAGCCAGTCAGCCCTAATGAAGTGGTGAGCTGCTTCGGAAAACCAATCAAAAATACAGACGCCGCGACAGAACAAGTTGTACCCAGAAGCTCGACCCGAACAGTTTGCAGCTTTACAGGAAAGTGCTGTATTGCATCTCGCCGCATTGTATTGATGTGGAAGAGTCGCGTAGCAAAGGGAAAAGCCCCGTTCACTCTCCTAGGCCAAGTCTCTGACAATACCTCACCTTTCTCTGACCTGGCCGGAGCAGAAGCATATCAAGCGGACGACTCAGACGAGTTGTAGCGAGTACCACCTAGGCGACATCAACGCATTCTCGGCGCAATGTGTTTCATCGCTTGGTCGGAGTTTTCTTTTTTCTTTAATCGATCGGTGACGCATTTGTTCTGTGAACTAATGCGGCATCAGCACTTGTCCGTCATACGCGCCCTGCGATTTTCTTGTCTATGTGAAAGCACGGGTCGCTGTTCCGCGCTAAATTTCAGGGGAAGATGCAGTAGTGGGTCAAAGGTGTGGGTCAACCACACCAACTTCACACCTTCTGGCACCATTTTTTCAGATTGTGTGACGGACCATGCGTATATGGCAGGGCCACATATCTTTTAGCATATCTCTGTCCATTCCTCTCCTCCTCCCGTGAACCTTCGCACGACAGGTTTACTTTTTTTTAGAAATTTATCTGACTTCGTTCTTTATGTGACAGGAAAAAGAAACCGTGCGTTCGCTTGCCTTGTTATTGTTCATTGAAGCTTAACCACATGTTATGAAAGCATGATTTTGATAGGACTGCTCCAGACTGGACACAGCGATGCCATTGTTTACAAGCTTAGAATGTTGCCACCTGCAATCTAGCAGCGGCTTTGCACCTCATAGGCGAATACCACCATCTGATGCGCACAAAACATCAAGGTGAGGTCCAGAAAACGCAGTCCATTCTCTTGTGACATTTGTTCAACTGTAAATCTCAGGCCCAGCTCTTGCACTTGAAGTATTTAAAGAATATTCATTGGTCTTGAGCTACCATGGCAAACTTTTCAAAAGACCTAATAGCGAAAAAATGGTCAGCAAAGCGGAAGTCTTTGTCCCCAGCCCTTGCAAGTTGTGATAAAATATATGTGGGTCAAATGGGCGGGTGTATTAATGTTCGGTTACGAGAGCACAAGAGATCATTAGAGATTGGTAGAGGCTCCAATCTGGTTGCGCATTGTAAGGGGTGTGATAGCTGCCAACCGTTCCTTCTACAGATAAGATATTTTGGATGTTCATCCGGCACAGATTAACCGGGTAATCATTAAGGCCAGACATATCATGCGATTATGTGAAAAATGTGTCAGTGATTCGTCATTCGTCATTCGCTTTAACAAATAACGAAGATAATTTTTGTGAACATGGCATATGCGTTGGATTGTCATGACTTGATATTTGATTATTGCGTGGTTTATTGCGGCCTGGGTTGGCTTTTTATTCTGCGTTTTATTCAGAAAACCTCTGTTGCAAGTCAGCGCCCGTCCAGTTTGCTTCATGCTCTTCGTCCCGGTCTTTAGCGCTGTTTAGTAATCATCATAAATTTGTTGTCGGAGACCTCGTGTTATGAGCACTGTAATATGCTTTACCTTGATGGCTGTATATTTGTTTGTGTTAGTCGGTCTGGTAAACGAGGCGGTAGTATTAGCATTTAGGTTAATACCGTTTATGACAATGAAATAGTTCTAGAGTCTTCTAAAAGTTTGATGACATTGAAATATAAGCAAGAAGTGATAAATGCTCAGAACCGGCCCCCGGAGGCCAATGTATACATCTTTTTTAACCTTCATCGACATATTCCTAAACTACCTGCGTGTTAATACCACAGGATAGTTTGCGGAGGAAATTTTAATATTACCAATACTCAATAAATCACTGCTACAAATGACCTCATCACAACGCTGCAGTGCTCTAGTTTCACAATTTTAACTGAAATGGCAACTCGCATCACGACATGCAATATGTCTATACATGATTTACGTATAACCAACCTAAAGACGGTAATTTCCTATAGGGGCACGATCGCATCAGACGTTACTGACTACTCTCAGGTCCTTACGGTCCACATATAAGAAGCAAAACCAAAAACCGATACTTCTAAGCCGACTACATTCCAGTATATAACAGACCAGGCTTTATTCCATTACAAACGCAAGTGATGATCGCAGCGCAATTATTGAAGCTTTCATAACGATATACAAGAAACATGTTCAATTTAGGAGCCTTAAGAAACCGAAAAAGATATGAACACCATGGAAAATTAGGGCTCACGGAAGCATGATAACCAAGAAGAAAAATATTTATCATTAACTTTATCATTAATGAGCTCACCTGCCGATTTAGGTTGTTTTAAAGCCATCCGTAACAGACTGAATGACGAAATTAGACGCGTTCGCTCATATCGCGTAAAAGGGCTGAGATATTATTTGGAAAGAAGTAAATAACGTGCTTTGGCGCGGAAAGAAAAAAAAACTGAGTGGACTGGAAGAGCTATCGCGGAACATTTTAATCAACATTTTGTTGAATTATTACCACGGGTCAATAATATAGTAAACTTAGAAGCGTCTATGAATATTGCTCCCTAAGACAACCTTTATTCAGTTAAACAATAGTATTTTACTACTTGTGGATAATGTACAAATAACACCTATTCATTATGACTAGGAGATAATCTTCCTATTCTAGCTCATATCTAAATACGGTACTGGAGACGGTTGTATTTCCAGATACCATGAAGGAAGCTAGCTTAAGTGAAGTGTATAAACGAGGCGATAAAAACATCTCAAATTACAGACCAGTTTAATCGATTCTCCTTGTATATTTGAAAGCGCTAAAAAAAGTATTTTACAATCAAATAATGCATTTCTTAGATAAGCATAGAGTGCTAACCCGTGCCCAATATGGACTTCGGAAAAACAGATCAACAGAGAAAGCTTTATTGACTCTCGAACAAAATATAGTGGAATTAATTGAAAATAATTATTATGCAGTAGATTTATTTATTCGCTTCACGAACATGCTTGATTGTCGAAATCATGAAATATTGCTGCATAAAGGTTCACTTTATGGCTCGCGTGGCATCCCATTGGTACTGTGATGATCGTTTATGTGTGGCAGAGTACAGTGCGTAAGTGTCAGTAGAGAAGAGTCACAATTTCTTCACTGTTACACATGGTGCACTGCAAGGGAGTATTTGGAGGTCTTTATAAACTAACCTATACACAGGTGTAATCATTACACTAGACCAAACGCCGCAGTTCATAATTTGTAGAGATGACAGCAATGTATCATTTCGTGGTTTAAACGTACCCAAATTAGTAATAAACTGTAATGCATGCTTGAAAAGCTCTTGCTCTGGTCACAGAGCAACAAGATAAATATTAATGCACGTCAAAAACCGAATCAATCATCTTCTGAGCAAACAAATCAACCATTTGAAATTCAAAACACTATTAGGTACGCTGGTAGTGAAATTGTTGTGCACGAGTACAAAATTGTGGGAGTTGTTTTCTCCACTAATCTCAACTGGGATAAGCAAGACAGCAACATTTGTAGAACGTTTGCTGTGACAACGGGAGCATTGTCAGGATACCCAACACTGTTGCCTTCAAAGGGTAAGCGTCAAATTCATTACGCTCTTTTTAACTCTTAAATCTCATATTGCACTTTAATTTCAGCAACCACTACCAAAACAAATATTGCGAATATTCTCCAGCTCCAGAAGAATGCCCTACTCGACATCGCAAATGCACCTTATTTATCCCTAGCCAAGATTTTGTTCCAAATATATCAAATTTTAAAAATTGACCACATGTACGAGTTCCGCATGCCCCGTTTGTTTTATTTCTCTAACTGCTCTTACAATGTTTTTATTAGTGAAACGACGTCGTTAATAAGTAAACATACTTCTACTAGTACTGGCTGCGCAGATACTTGGTTTGCCCCTCATTTTAGAACTAATTATACACTCTAAGCACTTACAAAAAAACCCTTCCCCATATACTGAACAAATCTAGATACACTGTGAATTTCTAATTCGAGGAATTTCAGCGGTATTTTCTTGAGTTGTGACGTATTTGCATATTTGTTACTTCTGATCCTGTAGGTGCATACTATCGTACAGAGCAAATTCGATGCATTTATCTATAAAGTTTTGATAGTGTTGTGCTACTTGATGTGTGTATTTTGTTTGTTATAAATGTACGTCTCTTTAAATTGTACATTAGATGACGGTCAATGTGTCTGGGTGAATTTTCTTCATATCCTTCCAATTAATCGCATTTACCGAGTGTATTCATTCTATGTATCCGACAGTATATATTTTTATCTCTTTTCTACATGTATTATTCTCATGTAATATTTTTCTTACATGTCGATCCTAACGTTTTTTACCAGTTTTCAGGCCCCGTCAAGCTGCAAAAGCAGCTTTTTGCCTTGAAATCCGTCAGGTGTACTGGTGAGATAAAAATAAAATCACATAATAGGCACGTAATAGAACTTGCCTTGTTTTTTCCTGATGACGTATTTCGAAACAGCGTCTACTCTGACAATGTAAAGCATGGTCAACATGTGCAAAGAGCAGTCAGTGCCTTCGTCATTGCAAAGCAATCCATTTTAAGAACGATGGTTTAGAAACATCAGGGTTCAGCCAGGCTCAATAAACTCTGCCTTAGCTTCTTGCATGCTATCAGAGGTCATGGCTCCCTGCTCTTTTCCTCCTACTCGCCACGATGTAGTACTAATTTGTTTCCGTCATCACGAGAAGGAACAGGCAATTTCAATATGTGTATGACATGAAGGTCATCGAGCGAACGTACTGACTATGTGTTCGCTCTTTTGTTACAGCTTTATCTCTTGTTAGCCACTTCACTGTTCTGCATGAATATTTGGTTTGTGCAAATATACACGCAAACAGGGAATAATCACATGGGCGTTTGACTTGGTGCTCGCTGTTAAATTTAATTTTTTCTACTGTTTATTTACATACTATTCATTTCACCTTGCATGACATGTTGCAGCGCTTTTTAGTGTTAAAATATGGTCATGAGCAACCATGCAAGGCAAAGAAATTGGCTAATCTGGGCAAGCTAAGCTTGCTGTATGCAGGTCCCATTTTTTATTGCGGGAACAAAAATATAAGGCACTTATTTCATAACTAACTATTCTGAGGTGTGTTCCCTATCATCGAAAAAAAATTATTGTAGGATGTCTAAGGGGCTCATGATCAGTTCTCAATACCAACTGAAACTGAAGCTCATCGTTCAAGGTGCCTGGCACTCAGTCTCAGCCTTTCTGGATATGCTGTAAACATTTAGTTTGTTACTGTAGACAGACCATGGTTCCTGAGCGCATCCTTTTCAGCGTCCTTTTTAGATATTTATTTTTTTATGTCTTCAGTATGTATCACTTTCCATGCTTATTTTCAATTCTCTTCAGGTTGTTGCTATAGAAAAAAATTGTCTTTGAGTGCATAAGTCTTCTCATGTTGTTTTTGTTTTCAGATACTTATCTATTTAGTCGCAGCGCCAAGTATACCTTACTTTTCATGCTCTTTTTCAGTTATATTTAGGTCGTTGCTGTAGACAAACCCTGTTTCAAAGTCCATAATTAATTATCATGTTCTGTTTGCGGTTGTTCACGGTATCGAAACACAAATATATAAAGCAGAAAGAAGAATTAGGAAGAGACATGACTCATTGCAATGCTCTAGGACACTAACTATTTTTTTGTTGATTGTCTTCCATATAATAGCATTTTCAGCCGCTAGAAGCAGGTAAAACGGCTGAAGAAACTGGACCATTCTGGACGCCACAGTCTTAAACAGGGTCCACATCGATTCGTTTTCGCGGCCAATACCAGCTCGTGCCTCGAACTCACGATTCCTGCTCCCCTGAGCCTGGATGAATAGGCTCACTGTAAAAAAAAAAGAAAATAGGCATAGACATTACGTTTTGCACACGTATGTCTGGACAAAGAAACCTGTAATCACAATGTACAAAGATGGAAACTTGTTTACTTACAAGCCACCAGTTGGATGATGAAGCACAAGACTTTTACGAAAGCTGAATCCATCTTGCAGTTATTTCTGTACAGAATTGAGGAGAAAAGGTGTTTATTCAGCCTGAAGTCTAGCCATATGGGACCATTCAGAACGAAAAATCACCAATCCTACTAGCCAACTGTACGCGCATCGGGAACCAAAGCCCCTATTGCTTTTCCAGCAGTCTAGAGAGGGGCTAGAACGTGGGCCTAAGGTCCTTCATTGCCGCTAAAGATAGCGCCGTCAAGGTGCGAGCATAGGGAATAAATTCTTTTTGTAAGAGGGAGCGTACTCATTACAGCAATTGCCCCGCCACGGTGGCCACTGCATAGGACCAACGACTGCTGTGCCCAAGAATGCGAGATCGAATCCCGGTCACGGCAACCACTTTTCGATGGAGGCGAAAAGCAAGGCTCCCGTGTGCTTCGCGATATCGGTGCACGTTAAAGAACGCCGCATGGTAGAAATTCCGGGAGCCCTTTCCTACGGTGTCTCTCATAGCTGCAGGGTCGCTTTGAGATGTTAAGCACTATACGAAACCATGATTACAGCGATTATCTCTAGAAACGCCGACGTTATCAAGCTGCCCATGGCCCGCGACGGATCGACGTCTGATACGCGTTCACTGCGTTACCTTACCGCGATACTATACAAACTTATCTCGCAATGTTCTTATCCTAATATCCCTCTTGATGCTATATATCCGGCTACCGCTGCCCATTAAGCAAAGGAGGGAGGCTGTTTTGTAGACGTCGTTTCAATCATTAAATGCCTTAATTGCCCCCTCAATGAAAGCGAACTTCTATTTCTATTTAGTGTCCGTTTGAACGTGTGCTGGCTGCTGGAGCGAAGCAGCTTTTTTCTTGTTTTTGAGTCAATTTTGTCACCCGTAGAATATATTGCGTTGTTCCTGGTCTAGACCGATTATTGTGCGCGTGTTTTTTTATCAGGCACTCCATAGCAACAAAAGGTATATTAAAGCATATATCGTAATGGCAATTGAATGCTTGCATTACTCAAACTAGGACTAATCAGCTTCCCTGGGGCGCACGTCCTGAAAACCGAAGTGATAATTTGCAAGAAATTTTGAAAGCGTCCCGCTTTCACTCCTCACAGCGAGGCCCGTAAACCCGTATATAACATCGATGGCGGCATGTGGCATGTGACGTTAATAGTGGCATGCCATTTCGGCTGTTAGCAACGAAAGAGGGGAGGATGTCGCCCGGCACTGCTGGAGACAGCGTTACTTCTGCCTTTCTAAATGGGAAAAATTACTAACCATTTAACTGTCATAATTACAGAAAAATGCGCAGCAGCTTTCACGGTTACACTTCTTGTGTCTTGATGATTAACGCTCTATTGCTAGCTGCCTTTGGGCTTCCACATGTTACCAGCCCTTAGCCCCGACCTCGGTCTCCTGGCACTGACGTCTCGGTTGTTGTCGCTCTCGCTGTGCCCACAAAACTCCTATACGTGCGTCTCAGCCAGCGGCATCCTCATTGTATCCGCCGGACCTAGCTCGCTTAGAGCACTTGACGCTTTTGCATAGTAAATGAAGTAATAAAGAAACGCTTGCTCGGACGCTGCTGTAACAGACGCGAATTCAGCGTCATGCACTCTATTTATACGCTGCTGCAACATGTATGCTTTTCAACTGGAGCAATGAAGAGAGTAAGCAAAGTTGTTCCCACAAGCTATGGCACATACCCCCACAGGGCGTCGGCTAAACATTGGGGTTCTAAGGGATTTTTTGACATGTATATATATATATATATATATATATATATATATATATATATATATATATATATATATATATATATATATATATATATATATATATATATATTTAAAAATAAAATGAATAAAAACAAAATGCTCTATCCTCCCAAGCAGTTTAAAAAACGTACGACCCAAATCGATTACGCTCAAGTGCGATCGCTGCTTCAGTGCACCGATTTCGAAGGCGTGCATGATAATGACATAGATATTGAGTATCAGTACCTGGTAAGGAAAATCACAGACGTCATTGACCGATCCACTTACACATACACTAGGCGTAACTACGACCATGCCTTGGATGACAAAAGCTATACTTGAAGTCCTGAAAAAGAAAGATTCATACTATCATAAGTGGAAAAACAATCGGACTAATAGGTATTACCGGGAACAGTTTCGATGCTACAGAAACAAATCGGTCGCCATGATGAGGAACTCAAAGAAACAAAACTACACTAATCTAATTATGAGACAGGAAGGAAATTCCAAAAAGATATGGGGAATTGTGAGCGATGTTGTTGGATTAAAGAAAAAAGAACATATCCTTCCAGGCTTAATCTCAAAGGAGATGGATGATACCTTCAATAATAATTTCTTCGATACAGGAAGAAAACTATTTAATGGCTTTCCTTCAACAACGCCTCACCTAGGAAGACCTATTGCAACAAATAATACCTTCGCTTTCCGGGAGAAAACTGAAGAAGAAATGAGGTCAGTCATTAAAACTCTGCGAGAAAACAAAGAAATGACCCCAGAAGTTACAGACCCATATCTGTGCTTAGTATAATCAATACTGTTTTTGAAAAATTAATATCCTTACAATTGAACAAGTTTCTGCTTGATAATAATGTAATCTGTGCTGAGCAGCATGACTTTATCTCAGCCAAATCAATAACCACTGCTGTCACATCACTGTCTCACAATATTAACACTGCTCTTCACAAAAATCAAATTGCAATAGTAATATTCCTCGGCATAAAAAAGGCATTTGAGTGCGTCTGTCACTCAGAGTTATTGGAAAAATTAAAAGCATGTGGTATTAATAATGCCTCTCTCCAGTTTTCTGATAGCTACCTTTCCACCAGAAAACAAAAAGTAGTGCTGAGTGACAGACACTCCACACTATACCCGTGACTTGCGGGATCCCGCAAGGATCTGTATTGGGTCCTGTTTTGTTTTCCATTTTCGTGAACGACCTACCGCAGGCCGTTCAATTTTCAAAAGTCTTTATGTATGCAGATGACACTGCTCTTTTGTTCACATCTGAGTCACTCTTGGGCCTAGAAAATACGATAACGTCCGAACTGTTTAATGTTTCAGAATTGTTTCGTGCTAATAAACTACCAATAAATGTAGATAAAACTAAATATGTAGTATTCCACTCCAAGAGAAGAAACATTGACCCTAGTAAGATTCACATATCTCTAAACAACGATTGTGTTCAGCAAGTTTGCTCTTTCAAATACCTTGGTATCATCTTTGACCAACACTTGCACTGGCAAGAGCAGATAGATAAGCTATCTAAAAAGCTAGCTTTCAGTTGCTACGCGCTCACCAAGGCGAAAAGGTATTTCCCGTACACCACACTACGTTCCCTGTATTTTTCGTTATTTCACTGCCACATCAGCTACTGCTGTGAATCTTGGGGACAAACGTACAAAACTTATCTACTTCCCTTACAGAGACTGCAGAAGACAGCATTGCGTATAATATATCACGTATCTTCCAACTGCAGCAACAATAATTTATTTCTAGAAAATAGAGTACTTTCTTTAGAATCCATGCTTAAATACAAAACCTGTGTATTGGTAAATAACATCATTAATACTAGTATTCCTTTGCCACTTGCTATTTTCTTGTTACAAGCTCGCAATACAAGACACGCATTAAATGGCAATTTCAACCTCCCTGCCTGCCACAATGTCTACGGAGAACGCTTAGTGCAATTTTCTGGAGCAAAACATTGGAACACGTTGCCTATTAATGTGAAACTCGCAGGTAACTTTAAAATGAATTGTAAAAGGTTCTTTATTAACAGCCAAGAAGAGTTATGATCCCCTCCCCGCCCTCCCCCCCCCCATTTTTTTTTGTGTGCGCTTGCGTTTTGTATTAATTGTCTATCAATTGCTTGCCGAAATGTATTTTCCTCCGTGCGTGTTGATTCTTTTTGTTTGTCTGTTTTAGTCATTTTGTGTGCGTGCGTGTTTGTATGCGCTCATTACGGCTGCCTGATCAAGTTTATTCTGTACTGGACCGTCTACTAGCCCCGCGGCTATCGGTCCAAATATTCTTTATGTATTTCGTTTCATACAAATAAAGATCACTTTGATTTGATTGATTGATTGATGGAAACAGGGATAAAGGTTTATTTAGTGGTAGCCTTCTTTCCTCTTTTCCTTGATTATGTACATGAAGACTAGAACTTAGAACAATACACATTCAATAACCCCTAAGCTGCTTATTCTAGGTGTAGCACCGGGTAACCTGCTTATCCTTCTTGAGTTGTATTCGTTACTTAAGCGCTTGAAATTCAAATGATCTTTCATGCCTCGAATATTATCGGCAGTGCAGCAGCATTCACGATGTCATCGTTGTTAGGTGTATGGCAAAATATACATGTTTTTTTTTTGTAATTCGAAAAAAATTTATGTTGTGGCGATTCAACAAATTTTACAAGTCTACTAAATCAAACGTAAACCATACTTTGCAAAATATATAATAAAGTGACGGCACTTTCTGGAGCAAGATGGTGGCCGCATGTGTGGTGCCATTAGAAAAGTAGCAGCGAGATAAGGCGTTAAAGTTATCCTGATGTCATCCGAGCAGAAGCGAATCATACGTGGATAAGTAGCGTAAGTGTCCTTTCCCTAATAGACATATGAGAGGAGTTCAAACAGGAGAATGTGTTCCATTTAGTTGCTGACGCGACTGTACAAAGAACTTGCACTCATCGCCCTATACCTAATCGAAATTTGTCGTTTCCGATTCACCACTTCCACTACGTTTCGTACTGAAAGCTAACTTAAAGGGTCACCGAACACACATGCGCAACTGTATCTTTTCTTCCACACGAAGCGTATATAGCTCTGCACGCATAAGGCTCAGTAGAAAGACGAAGCCACGGTTTCCGGAGCCTGGCAGGCCGGGCTCCCTGACCATCAACCGCTAACTCGGATTTCAACTGCGGGAACGCAATGCGTCGCCTTTCCCGTCTTGAGGTACACAATTGTGTACACAAGGTACACAATGGGCAAGAAAACTTTCACCAGAACGGATTAATAGATAGATGGATTTATTGAAAAAAAAGACAGAGAGGTTGGTAGGAGTGATTAAAGTTTGGCCTGCTACTCTGCACTGGGGAAAGGAAATGGGAGACGAAGGAGGGTCATGATAGGCTGTGATGCGGGAGAAGGCATATGAAAATATATACAGGCAAAGCAGCTTGCTTTACAAGCGCGAATCAAGTCCGGTGGCGCACAAAAAACGGCAAAGAGCACGCACTGCCTGGACACCCTTTCCCTTGTCCTGTCAAGCGCCCAGCAGGAGTTCCTCCGACACAGGCATTTTGTCTAAATGCTTCAAGGAAACGGCTAGCACATTTCTTACACGCGCATACACTGGATACACCAAAATATATGATCTACAGTCTCGGGGATAACACAAGTTGATTATTCCGTGGAGTCCACCTGTCCCATTAAATGCAAGTACCTGCGCGTGGAATCCACATTTAAACGAAGTTGATGCATCAAGTATGCATGATGGCGCAGAATTTCACGCGAAGCATAAAATGTCAATGATCGATCGAGCTTTGACGAATGTGTCGGGTGTTTGGCAGGGCCCAGTAAGCTGCTGTAGCATTCTTCATACAATTCATCGTATCCGCCCTTGAAAAAGGCGCAGCTGTTTGCACGTCATTCCTGGGGGCACGTTTAGCGTCAACATCCGCCTGTTCATTTCAGTGGAGCCCGCAGTGAGCAGGGATCCATTGAAACATTATCAGTTCGTCGCTCGCCTCTGAAGGGAGCGGCCGCACGCTCCGTTGCCTCCCGACCAGGCGCGCTTCCTCTCGCGTCAGTTGCCTTTCAGCACTCGGTGGGGGCGGGTGTGTGCGGCGCTCGCTCCGGCGAGCTCGTGCGCGCCCGCTCTCACCGAGCGCTCGCTCGCCTTCGCCTACATCCGGCGCTGGCTCGCCCTGCTCGCCCCGTCGCAACTTCCCTCCTCCGGTGCTCTGGTTGTTACCGGCGCACCTCCCTGGTCCTTTGGATCATCCCTGCTGGTGTCTTCCAGCCCTCCAGCCGAAGCGGAGCCCGTACCCGTCTCCCAGCCCAACCCCCGACCCTTGGGCGTGCGAGTGTGTCCCGTGCTGCGGGCGTTGCCAGGTCTCTCCCTGCCAGCACACCCTCCTCCCTTGAGGAGTTATCGGTGCGGCTCCCTTTGACCTTGGTATTCGCCTGTGGCGCACCGACGTCGCCCTCGCCCGAGGCGAGCCGCAGTGCTGGAGCGGACTCGTGATTCTTCGCCAAGGCTCCCTGCTGCTCCTTCGGGGGCACAGTCCTGCTGGCCCATGCCAGTTTCCCGCTGACCGCAAGGTTCGCGGGCCTCGACGCATCCAGCGTCACCTGCCGCTTCTGCGGCCCTCCCTGCTGCTTCGGAAGCAATCCCGGGATCTTCTTGCTCTCGGGCCTCGACGCGCCGCCCTTCCCGGCGGTCCTTCCAGCGTCACCCGCCGCGCCTCAGCCTCGGCTGAGGTACCACTGCGGTCCCTTCCGCTGCCTCAAGGATTTCCCAAGAGACATTGTCCCGTGTGCCTCTCGCGCACGGGCCTAGGAGTGCCATCTCCCGAGATGCCCCTACCCGCCGCGCCGCTGCCAAGGCAGCGGTTTCCCAGCGGTCCTCCCAACTGCCACCCGGACTCTCCGACGTGACAGCGCACTGCAGACCCTTTGCAGTCACCCCGGCGTCCTGATCTGTGACAGGAAAAGGACGCTTGCCGAGCAGCACGCTGCTCGCACCAAAGCCGAACCTGCACTGGGCTGTGACTTACCTGTGGTGGCTGTGCTTCTTCTGTGTGCTACCCGTTGGGCGCCCAGGATAGCCCTCTGTGTTCTGCGGACCTCGTCGCAGTGCTGCCGTTCTTCGGCCCCCGACTCTGCGGACTTGCTCGCGCGTCCTCCCCCCTCCCCTCCCAACCCTCCTCTATCCCATTCCCCTGGGCACCAAGAGTGCCGCCGCTAGCTCAGGCTGGCATACGTCGTGCCAAGTACCCCATCCCCCATCATCATAGTATCCACCACCACCACCACCATGGGTGACCCTTGTGCATGGTAGGGAGGGTAAGCAATGCGACCTCGCCAGATCAGGTTTCAATATTGCAGCCTACCCGACTGCTTGCAAGACGCCGTACCGCAGCATACCACAAAGCGACGAAGCGTAGCTTTTTTCCCAAATGCTGTTTGCAAGCACGGAAGTTATTAAGAAACGATTAATCACTGTTAAGTGCATGCTATGGGGGTGTGTTGTCTGCGCGATTTTCGCTTGGCCAGCGAACAAGCTAAAACAGTATTGACGGACTCTCTTTGTATTTAGTTGTCGCTACTCAATGCTGTAATACAAACATAATGCCCAGGCAACCTGCCTTACTTCTCAGCTGTTGTGCAGTGTGACATGCTGTTTCGAAACAAGACTCTTGCGAAACAAGCTTTCCGCTTGACGGCTAACGTGTTTTGCTCATGCTGCTGTTGTGTTTCCGATGTGTAAATCGACGTTTAGTAAGGGTACCTTCACAGTTACCGCAGATAAGTCACAAAAAGGTACTTGTAGCTGATGCTTGCTTACCCGGTACCTTAGACGGGCATATATATCTCACCTCACGACTACGCTCCCTAGAGAGCACAGATGTCCTTCTTCGACCAACAGCGGCTATTACAAAATTTCTTGCGTCGCTCACGTTTCCTAAGGCACACTGCCCTGGAAAGAAGCAAGGTTTTCTTTCGCAAACTGTTTATCAGGTGTTCGAGTACACGCGTCACTTTCTCCTTTAAGCGCCGAACACAAAGCCAAGCGTATGAAGGCTGCAATCGTTCGTAGCGGAGCTCCAGCGGGTACACGTCGCTATTTCTCTTTGGATACCTATATTGTTCATGAGCACTACTACGCAAACACATGTAAGTCAAAGCCGTCATTGTATTCACTGTATACTTTGGCAAAGCAGCAGCATTGAGAGGCGAGAGCACATATTATGTCGGTATATGTACAGCTTGAGACCTGTGGGACTTAGTATGCTTCTGAGCATGTTCGACCTGTGTTGAGTTGTGTGTTGAGATCCCACTGGCTCAACACCATAGATATCGTAGTAGGTGGTTTGGCTTGAGGAAAGCTAGTATAGGAGTGGGTCAGCGGTAAGCGCAGTTTAAAGTCATGATGATGTTTTATAACAGCCTGGATAGGACTGCTCCTTTACATTACTAAGTACAACAGCGAAAGGCGTGCGCACTTCGCGTGGAGGAATGCAGGCGTGTACGAGAACCAGACAAAGCTATTTAATCGTAATGCCTAATGGGTGCCAGCATAGCGTTCAACCTGACTTATAATAATAAACACTTACGTTTTCATTTGACAACCTGCAATCAGCGTCAGAACAAAGCTGGTGCGAACACCGCAAAGTGCTTGCTGGGCTGAGCATGGTGCGCCTTCAACAAAGGAGGAGGGGCGTTTTAGGTTGTTTTTGGCACCTGTTACAGCTTAGTTCAAAACGTTAATCATCGTTCGCACCTACCCCTTCATCTCGTGGGCAGTACATAGATTGGTTCTCTTTTAGGGCATTAATGGCGACTCATGCGGGGCCACCAGTCACCATCTCAAATAGAGGGACTTTTTACGTCCTCTATCAGTGAGAACATTCCATTTGTTTGCGTGCCTGCGTCAGTGTCTAGCATTGACGCGGAATTCGAGAGGCTTCGCACGGTCCGTCGCTGGGCTGAAAAGAACAGAATAACGAAGTACGCGCAAGATCTAACACTTTCTCGCCGAGCTAAACGACAAGTTGTGCACCACCTGTAGAGGTTAAGACGACAACGTTCGAGATAGTTCTGCTCATCACTGGATCTCCGTAAGCCACTGTGGCGTATCTGGCATGTTGTGAGAAACTTGCGCTCACCTCGCCAAGGAAGGCACCCTTTTCGTGCCTCGGATCTTTATTAACGGCGCAATGAAGTTGGCATAGCTGAAGATTTCTGCAAAATGGTTGTGACCACAAACCAGGCACTCTGAGGTTTTTGTGCCGCCTTCGCCGAATGATCAAAACAACCTGCTCGTTTCAGTGCTTGAATTAGACGTCGCTCTTGCCTCTTGTCGGATTTCATCGGCACCTGATCCTGACAGGATTACTTATTCAACTTTATCAAACCTAAGCAATGATGGTCCAACTGAGCTACCTAATTACTTCAATGATAAATGGGCTTCTAGGGCCCTGAACACTGGAATAAACCGCCTGTACCTTTTTTGAAGCCTGGAACGCCCCCTCTCGAACTTAACTCACACCTGCCATTTGCACTACCATGCTGTGTTGGAAAGTTATGGAACAAATGGGGCGGGCAAGACTTGAGTGCATTCTAGAATGTGATGATCTTTATCCGAATATGATGACTGGATTTGCTAGAGAACGCTCTTGCACCGACAACGTCATCTACCTTGCGGCGGCAGTAGAACACGAAAAGCGTCACCTTCGGCTAGTAGCTGGTGTCTTTTTAGATATAAAGGAGGCTTATGACAACGTCCTCCACGATGCTATTATTGATGGACTTGACGACTTGGGAGTTGGTGGCCGGCTGTACTTGTGGATTGTGAGCTACCTCAACGGCCGCTCTGTTCACATGACTACGCCTGATGGAGGTACTACCCGCTATCAGGCCGTTCGTGGAGTTCCACAGGGAAGCGTCCTCAGCTCATCTTCAATTAACGTTGCTCTAATGGGCCAGGTGTGTGAACTGTCAACTAATATCCACATCAATACATATGCTGATGACCTGCGCATCGGGGTTTCTGGTTCGACGCCCCCACAACAACGTGTGAGATTGCAACGGGCTGCGTCATCGACTTCGATGTGCTAATGGCATCAAGGTTTGCTTTTAACGGTAAAAAGTGTGCAGTGATCGCATTTAGACAAAAATGTGTCAGCCGCTACCTGATTACTTTTCATGCAGTTCTGATACCGTTCGTTCCGATTCACAGATTCGTGGGAGTAATTATCGACCGCAGACTATCTTGGTCGAAACACATTAATATGGTGAAGAAAAGGCTAATCAATTTTTGTCATGTTCTTTGTTTTATAGCTGATACCAAATACAGTCCAACTAAGCGCTCCTTAGTACGGCTTTACATGACTCTGCTGGCTACATCTGGTACAGCCTCCCAGTACTCTTTAATAGGAGCAAAGCCTTTTCGCGGACTTTAGAGAGCGTGAAACGGCAGGCACTGAAAATGTGTATTGGACTGCCCAGATGCACCTCTATAAAAGGTGCAGTTGAAGAGGCACACGCTCGCCCAATACACGAACCACTTAGCGTATACTTATGAGCATTTACACGACACCGTTTTCACCCACCGATCAGGATTTTGGGCGAGCGTCCAAACTGCAGTTTTACAAGTGCGCTCCGCTGCCATCAGTCGCGAGCACCAACAGGATATGCTCTCCCATATTGCTCCGCCCAACCACTATGAGTGATGGATAAACTTTTGGGGCACCTTTGTGAAGAACCTGTGAGTGATGGAGAAAAATCAAGAAACTGAGGAAAGATGAAGGAAAAAAAAACACGTTTGGAAAAATAAGAAAGAAGCGGAGAACGTGAAGGGTGGCTCGAGGAGCGCGAGGCACGAGAAAAGGAGAACAAGCGAGCAGCAGTGCGGTTGTTCGACCCTCCACAGAGTTCGGGTGGTGCGTGTTCTGCCAGGCCTGACCAGGGTATCCAGACCTGTGGCCAGCCTAAAGCATTCTGTCCTGGCCCTCCTGCTACCCCGGAGTATCGGATCTGGGAGTATTGCAGCTGCAGCGCATCGCTGCTGCTGTAACGACAGCTCCTCGCACGGGCGTTCAGCGCCGTGTATGCTGGATTCAGAGACGTCTAGGAGGCCTGACGCATCGGCCGTGGCACGGCAACCCGAGGCCTCTTCCCTCTACTGCGCCCCATCCGGTGGCCTAGCCTTCCGCTGGGCTTACCGAGGCCCTAATTCGCCGACCCTGCAAAACTCTGACCACCCGGAGCGTCTGCACCGGCTTTTCCCCACAAACGACCTGGTGACTTTGTGTTTAGTCTTCATCTTACGTGCTTGTCATACTCTCGCCCCGTACATGTGTGTATTTAAAAGTATTCGATGCTAGCTTGGTCCGACTGGTTATGTGTTTCGATTGGTGTTTCTGAAGAAGTCGCGGAAGTGAGGTGGCAAGCAGATCTAAAGAAAAGAACCTCACAATTTTGGCGTCCACAGCAGGACCAGGGTGGCCAAGCAGGATTTTCCCGCGACTTGAGATCAGAGAAAAATGAGTGCTACGGAGCTGCACGCGGTAGGGAGCGTATGGGTTTGCAGGCAGTCGAGTTGCGCGAGTGGGTTGAGAAAGAATTGCAAAAGCTAGGGACGACAGAACTCTAGAACAAGAAGAGAGCTGCAGAACGTGAAGCGAAATCTGCAAAACATGAAGTGAAATTTGCAGACCATGAAAGAGCGAAGCAGGGCTTGAAGCAAAAAAGCCAGAATTTGCAGTTGCGAGTGCGAATTGCGGAATTGGGAGAAAAAGTTCCTAGTGTTGGAAGTGCTGACCACGGTACCGTACAGGCTCCGGCTTTTCCAATTAGTCCTCATGGATTGATTCCACAGTTTAGTGAGGCAAGGGACGATTTGGACGCGTACTTGAAGCGTTTTGAATACATCGCCATTGGCCAGGGCTGGCAGAAAGAGAAATGGGCCACGGCTTTGAGCCTGTGCCTCGGCGGAGAAGTTCTCAGGGTCTTTGGGACTGAGGACTCAGTGAATTACGAGGTAGCTAAACTGGTGTTACTTTGGAGATTCCGTTACACGGATAAGGGCTTCAGGGAATTTTTCGTGGGAGCAAGCCGCAAGATGGCGAGACAGCTTCCCAGTACGATACAAGGCTGTTAAGTTTTTTTGACCACTCGGTTGAGATGCGAGGACAAGGTCGCACATTTGAAGTGGTTCGGGACATAACAGTGGCTGTTTTTAAACAGCTGCCACAATCTTTTACTTCTATTCTTGCGAGAATGCAATTGCAAAACGGTGAACGAGATTGTTGAGGCCGCCGATCCCTTTCTTGAGACTCAATGCTATAATAACCTCGAAGCCCCCATACGGCACATTATGTCGCAAGTCAAGGATAAAACACAGTTGTGCCGACGCAGACGTTCAAGGGACCGGGAGACATCTGCTTGCTGCATGTCCCCTCGAGATTCCTGCCCTGGTCGACAGCTAGGAAGAACATGTCTAGATGGTTCGTAACTACAGCCTACCAGTTAGCTCAGATTCAGATCATCATGCCTATATTTTCTTGGGGAAGATTCGGCTCATAGTCAAACTTCAATCACTACCAGCATGCCGGTGGAGCATGGATGAGTGTTCGGACCAGCAGTGTCGGTGCTGAGTGACACTGGAAGAAATAGCATCGTGGTGTGTCAGGCCCGTGTGCCCGAGGCTGCGTGCACTGGTGAACGAGCATCCTTACCTTCAGCCGATGGTTCTAACATCGAAGCGCCTGACGCGGAAGTTTTATCAGGTCGCCAGACTTCACAGACAAGGTTATTTCTAGGTGCCTGCCGACGCCTTTGTATGACGATATATATCGGCAAAGTTTCTAGTGCGAGCGCCCCATTCGTGGGCGTTCCAACAGTCTTCACGGGCCAGAGAACAATACCTGCGAGTGATAATGGGTCCAGTGCTTCTTTCACGGTTCTGGCAGCGAACATTTCAGAGATTGGTTTGAATGCCACGCAAGCCGCGCTCCAAATATATCGGCCGGGTTTTCGCAAGAAGCGCGAAGACGACGCCAGATTGAACGTCATCATCATCATCATCATCACCAGCCTGATTATACCCACTGCAGGGCGAAGGCCTCTCCCATATTTCTCCACTTAACCCGGTTCTGTGCTAGCTGCATCCACTTGACAGCTGCGAACTTCTGAATCTCATCCGCCCACCTAACTTTCTGCCGCCCCCTGCTACGCTTTCCTTCCCTTGGAATCCAGTTTGTTACCCTCAGCGACCATCGGTTATCCTCTCTTCGCACTACATGTCCTGCCCATGTCCATTTCTTCTTCTTAATTTCTACTAGAATGTCGGTAACTTGAGTTATTTCTCTGACCCACTCTGCACGCTTTCTATCTCTTAATGTTACCCCTACCATTTTTCGTTCCATAGCCCTCTGGGTTGTCCTCAACTTAAGTAGAACTCTCTTGGTTAGCCTCCACGTTTCAGCCCCATAGGTGAGTACAGGCAAGATGCAACTGTTGTATACTTTCCTCTTGAGCGATACCGGTAAGCTGCTAGTCATAATCTGCGAGTGCTTGCCAAATGCGCTCCATCCCAATCGTATTCTTCTTGTTATTTCCTTTTCGTGGTCCGGATCTGCGGTTACTACCTGTCCTAAGTAGGCATATTCGCCTACTACTTCCAGTATTTCGCTACCTAATGTAAACTGCTGTTCCTTCCCGAGGCTGTTGAACATTACCTTAGTCTTCTGCATATTGATTTTCAAGCCTACCTTTCTACTTTTCCTGTCTAGGTCATCAATCATTATTTGCAGTTCATCCCCCGAGTTGCTTAGCAAGGCAATGTCATCAGCAAATCGCAGATTACTGAGGTATTCTCCGTCTACCCTTATCCCTAACTGCTCCCATACCAAGCCTCTGAATACTTCCTCTAAACAAGCTGTGAATAGTACTGGGGAGATTGTGTCTCCTTGCCTAACACCTTTCTTTATGGGAATTTTGTTACTTTCTTTATGCAGAACTATGGTAGCTGTGCAGCCACTATATATATCTTCTAGCACTTTCACGTACGGCTCGTCTACCCCCTGATTTCGCAATGCCTGCATCACCGCCGAGGTTTCAACTGAGTCAAATGCTTTTTCGTAATCAATGAATGCTATGTATAAGGGTTGGTTATATTCCGAGCATTTTTCTATCACCTGATTGATGGTATGGATATGATCGATAGTAGAGTACCGTTTCCGAAACCCTGCTTGATCCTTTGCTTGATTGCAGTCTAAGGTTGTCCTGATTCTATTAGTGATTACCTTAGTAAATACCTTATACGTAACAGATAGTAAGCTGATTGGTCTGTAATTTTTAAGGTCCTTAGAGTCCCCTTTCTTGTGAATGAGGATAATGTTTGCATTCTTCCATGGTTCCGGTACCGTCGATGACACCAGGCACTGCGTATACAGGGCGGCCAGTTTTTCTAGCACGATATCCCCCCCGTCCTTCAGCAAATCTGTAGTTATCTGATCCTCTCCAGCTGATTTCCCTCTTTTCATAGTTTCTAGTGCTTTCTTGACCTCGTCCTTCGTCACTGGTGGAACGTCTGACTGTTTTTCCCTACCGCCAATCTCATTACGGTCCTGACTACTTTGGCTACTGTAGAGATCTGTATAGAACTCCTCGGCTACTTTGACTATCTTTTCCATATTAGTGATGACGTTGCCCGCCTTATCCCTTATCCCAGATTGAACGTGGGGTGTCGCAAATTGAAGAAAATCTATCCCGGAAGAGGGCAGACGGCCTACACCTTCCATCTCGTAGACGGCATTTTGTACCGGACATATTGGAAAAAGAATCGAACAAGCGGTCATTCCGAAGGTTTTGCGCCCTCAGGTCCTCGTGCAGGCACATGGGAGTGCACTTGCCGGTCACCAGGGTGTCAGGAAAACTACTGCGAGGGTGCTTGGTGAGTTTTACTGGCCAGGGGTGCAAGCTGACATTAAAAGGATTCGGAGGTCATGCGACGCATGTCACAAGAATCTCCTGAAACGAAAGCTAAGCAAGGCTCCATTAGGACGCATGCCTGTTACCTCCACATCGTTTGAGCGGGTGGCTGTGGATATTATCGGGTCGTTAACATCCCCCTCATCTAGGGGCAACCGATACATCCTTTCGTCGATGGAATTGCATAAACAGGTTTGGGGTGCGACTTGATGAAGGTGAACACCTCCGGCAACGCACTCCCTAATCTGAACAGGAGTTGGCCACCCTGGTGCAGTAGTTGGTCGCAACCTTTCATGATAAGTTCCACAAAACCCCGGCCCTCAGTCACCAGCGGCTGCGCAACAACTGACCACGGCGGCGGTCAGACCTGTGACACAGCAGGGGGTGCTAAGAATGCCTGGCTCCGCTGGACAGGCCGCCATTGGAAACTGACCCTGGCAACGTTTAATGCTAGCACCCTAGCTAGTGAAGCTAGTTTAGCAGTGCTCTTACAGGAACTAGAGGGTGTGAAATGGGATGTCATAGGGATTAGTGAGGTTAGGAGGCCGAATGCGGCATATACTGTACTGAACGATGGGCATGTACTGTGTTATCGAGGTTTACCAGAGAGGCGACAACTAGGAGTAGGTTTCCTTGTCAATAAGTATATATCGGGTAGTATAGCTGAATTCTGTAGTATTAATTAGAGGGTGACAGGCATCGTAATCAGGCTTAATAAGCGGTATAAACTGAAGGTTGCACAGGCCTATGCACCTACATGTAGTTATGATGACCAGGCAGTTGAAAGCTTCTACGAAGATGTAGAATCGGCAATGCGAAAAGTAAAGACGCAGTATACTGTAATAATGGGCGACTTGAATGCCAATGTAGGGAAAAAGCAGGCAGGAGACAAGGCAGTAGGTGACTATGGCATTGGTTCTAGGAATAGCAGGGGGGAGTTACTAGTGGAGTTTGCAGATTGCAACCGAACGGGGAGACTAAAATGAAATCGACTTCATAATGTGTTCAACCCCCGCCATTATGCAAGATGTGGAGGTAATCGGGAAAGTGTGATGCTGTGACCACAGGATGGTGAGGTCCCGAATTAGCCTAAATCTGAATAAGGGACGCAACAGATTAGTGAGAAAGAAACCCATCAATGAATTAGCGGCGATGGGAGGGCAGAAGAGTTCAGGATCTCGCTACAGAATAGGTATTCAGCTCTAACCGAGGAAGGCAACATTACCCTAAAAGCAAAGAACAATAATTTAAGAGATATCATTATTGAGTGCGCGGTAGAAGTAGGCGGTAGGATAGTTAGACAGGATACCGGTAAGCTGTCTAAGGAGCCGAAAGATTTGATTAAGAAACGCCAGAGTATGAAAGCTTCCAATCCAAAATACCGGATCGAATTGGCCGAGATATCAAAGCTAATCAATAAGCTCAAGCTGGCCGATATAAGGAAGTATAACATGGAGAAAATTGAGCATGCTGTAAAGAACTGGGGAAGCCTTAAAGCGGTAAAGAAGAAATTGGGCATAGGCAAAAACGAGATGTATGCGATAATGGACAAGGCGGGCAACGTCATCACGAATATGGATAATATAGTCAAAGTAGCCGAGGAGTTCTATACAGATCTCTACAGTAGCCAAAGTAGTCAGGACCGCAATGAGATTGGCGGTAGGGAAAACAGTCAGACGTTCCACCAGTGACGAAGGACGAGGTCAAGAAAGCATTAGAAACTATGAAAAGGGGGAAATAAGCTGGAGAGGATCAGATAACTACAGATGTTCTGAAGGACGGCGGGGATATCGTGCTAGAAAAAGTGGCCACCCTGTATACGCAGTGCCTGGTGCCATCAACCGTACCGGAACCATCGAAGAATGCAAACATTATCCTCATTCATAAGAAAGGGGACTTTAAGGACCTTCAAAATTACAAACCAATCAGCTTAGTGTCTGTTACGTATAAGGTATTTACTAAGGTAATCACTAATAGGATCAGGACAACCTTAGACTGCAATCAAGCAGGGTTTCGGAAACGGTACTCTACTATCGATTATATTCATACCATCAATCAGGTGATAGAAAAATGCTGGAACTATAACCAGCCCTTACACATAGCATTCATTGATTACGAAAAAGTATTTCACTTACTTGAAACCTCGACGGTGATGCAGGCATTGTGAAATCAGGGGGTAGACGAGCCGTACGTGAAAGTGCTGGAAGATATATATATATATATATATATATATATATATATATATATATATATATATATATATATATATATATATATATATACAGGGGAATATTTGGGGGCTGGGATTTAAAAAATTCCTGTGCAAAATCTACTACCCATTCCAGCTTAAATAACGTTCACAAAGTATCAAAATATTGTCTACGTTATCTGATAAGTGATTCAACATTGGTACTTGCCTAGATTTTCCGACATCGAGGAAAAACTTCTCTCGGCGGCGTGCACAATTTTCGCAGAAGAGAGTCGAAAACTATTTTGACATGATACGTCATCTGTCGAGCAGTGAGACAAGCTCCATCCCGGCAGTCGGCGCGCTTGCCTCGCTGCCCGACAGATGACGCATCATGTCAAAATAGCTTTTCGACTCTCTTCTGCGAAAATCGTGCACGCCGCCGAGAGAAGTTTTTCCTCGATTTCGGAAAATCTAGGCAAGTACCACTGTTGAATCACTTATCAGATAACTTAGACGATATTTGGCTACTTTGTGAACGTTATTTCCGCTGGAATGGGGTAGTAGATTTTGCATAAGAATTTTTTAAATCCCAGCCCTCAAATATTCAAGAACCTGTATAATGTATATATATATATATATATATATATATATATATATATATATATATATATATATATATATATATATATATATATAGTGGCTGCACAGCAGCCATCTTTCTGCATAAAGAAAGTAACAAAACTCCCATAAAGAAAGGTGTTAGGCAAGGAGACACAATCTCCCCACTACTATTCACAGCTTGCTTAGAGGAAGTATTCAGAGACTTGGAATGGGAGCAGTTAGGGATAAGGGTAGATGGAGAATACCTCAGTAATCTGCGATTTGCTGATGACATTGCCTTGCTAAGAAACTCGGGGGATGAACTGCAAATAATGATTGATGACCTAGACAGGAAAAGTAGAAAGGTAGGCTTGGAAATCAATATGAAATCAAAGGTAATGTTCAACAGCCTCGGGAAGGAACAGCAGTTTACATTAGGTAGCGAAGTGCTAAAAGTAGTAGGCGAATATGTCTACTTAGGACAGGTAGTAAACGCAGATCCCGACCTTGAAAAGGAAATAACAAGAAGAATAAGATTTGGATGGAGCGCATTTGGCAAGCACTCGCAGATTATGACTAGCAGCTTACCGGTATCGCTAAAGAGGAAAGTATATAAAAGTTGCATCTTACCTGTACTCACCTATGGCGCTGAAACGTGGAGGCTAACCAAGAGAGTTCTACTTAAGTTGAGGACAATCCAGAAGGCTATGGAACGAAAAATGGTAGGGGTAACATTAAGAGATAGGAAACTTGCAGAGTGGGAGATAGGAAACGTGCAGAATGTCGGTAACTCAAGTTACCGACATTCTAGTGGAAATTAAGAAGAAGAAATGGACATGGGCAGGACATGTAGTGCGAAGAGAGGATAACCGATGGTCGCTTAGGGTAACAAACTGGATTCCAAAGAGAGGAAAGCGTAGCAGGGGGCGGCAGAAAGTTAGGTGGCCGGATGAGATTGAGAAGTTGCAGCGGTCAAGTGGATGCAGCTAGCACAGAACCGGGTTAAGTGGAGAAATATGGGAGAAGCCTTCGCCCTGCAGTGGGTATAGTCTGGCTGATGATGATGATGATGGTGATGATACATCCTCACCTTGGTGTATTTTGCCACCAGGTTTCCCGATGCTGTAGCCCTACCTGGCATCGACTCAGCCACTGTGGCTAAGGGAATGATGGAAATGTTCTAAAGGATTGCATTCCCACTGGAGGTCATTTGCGATCTGGCTGCATGCTTCAGTTCTGCCCTAATGCAGAAAGTGAACGATGTGCTAGCTATCAAGCACTTAAGTCCAACACCGTACCATCCTATGGGGAATGGGCAGTTAGAACGGTTAATGGCACGTTGAAGAGTATGCTACGGAAGTAGTGCCCAGAACATCCGAAATCATGGGATTGTTACGTGGCACTGCTGCTTTTTGCGTACATAGAGGCACCACAGGCTAACCTGGGCTTTTCCCCATTTGAACTAATATATGGCCGTCAAGTCTGGGTTCCGGTTACCATTTTAAAAGATCTCTGGACTGCTGAGAAACTGCCTGACACCGTCAGAACATACGGTTATGTCCTTAATTTGAGGGAGTGTTTAGAAGAAACGCTGCAGCTTGCACAACAAAATTTGATGAAGGCACATAGGTCACAAAAGATATGCTATGGTAGGCGTACATCATGTAGAAAGTTGAAGGTGGGAGATCGAGCTCTCATTCTCCTACCAGCATCCCATAGCAAGCTCATTATGCACTGGAAAAAAACATTTTGTGATTACTGGCAAGAAAAATTACATCGATTACTGGCTTGACGTGGGCTCTGGAAAGAGGTTATTCCACATAAACAAGCTAGAACGCTACGAAGAGTGCAAGCCGGTGCATGCCCTTCGAGCTTCATCTTTCGTAGTTGTTGAGGAAGTCGAGTCTGAAACCCCTTTGCCAACGTTCAGGGCAGATCCTTGGTCCCGGTGTGGACTGGGGAACCGAGACTTTATACGGAATATTTCCCTGGTGAATCGAGAACGATACGGGAGACAATGGCGATGTGCTGTCCTCCAATGCCGTGGGAGCTTTAACGTCGCTGAGCACATCTCATACGGAGCTCCTGGATGTTTTGTCGCACTGCCGAGGACACCTTATATAGGTCCGGATGCCAGGAACACAGTTCCAGGTGAATCGCCCAGAACATGTGCGTTGAGCGATGCCTTCTTGGGCGTATTGTATTGCCCAAAGGCTTTTGTGTGAAATTCGTTTCTTTTCGGACATTGTCGGATATGGATGCCGAGGTGGGATTGTGTGTGACAGCGATCAGGCACCACCAAATGCACTGCTGCGATAATCACATCTGCGCTCAAGATGGCGGGTAGTTGGTGTCAGTAAAGGCAATGCCATGAAAGTAGAACCATAAGTGAGACAAATGTGCGACGAGTTGCTGTACCCTTCTTAATTTCTTTTTTGTTTACTATCTCTTTCTTTACAAATCCCCTTTGCTTTCTTTGGCGCGCTCGGCGACAGTTGCGACACTTCCGCGTTCCATCGAACGGGCTTTTCGTCGCGCGTTTCTTAGTGTGTTTCTAGGAGTTTATTTCTTCTCATGAGAAGTGTTAAAATTACTTGCTTGTATTAGTTCAAAGATAATTTTTTTCTTTTGTGTGAGCGCGTGACACTCTCAGCAGACAATATCAATGGTGTCGCCGTTCTATGATGTGTGGAGTGATGTGTGCAGCAGTTTGGTGTTGTGCGGTCCTCCCATAACAAGCATTAGTGTCTTGGACACAAGTTGTTTTTCTCCGGAAAAAAAACTTCTCAGAGGGGGGGGGGGGGGCATATTTGTGAAGGCCTTGAGTGTGAGTGGAAAAATCAAGAAACTGAGGAAAGGCGAAGAAGGAAAAAACATATTTGAAAAAAGAAAGAAGAAAACGTGGAGGGTGGCTCAAGGAGAGCGATGCACACAACCTTCGTGTTTCCGGGATGCTAATTAAATCAATGGTGTCACGTAGTGAGCTCAAAGTACTTACTGGGGCGCAAATCTAGTGAAAATATTCTAAATATATTCCCGTATACATTGACGGATCTTTGTCAGCTCAGGCATCCGCTGCAGCTGTAGTCATACTGGCGCAGAAAACGACTATATTTTCTTTTGCGTGATACTTCTACGGCGACCGCTGCCGAACATGTATTCCTTCGTGAATCTATTCGCTACATATGTGGGGAACCACCTCAAATCTGGTGTATATTCACGGACACAAAGACAGCATTGCAAAGTTTGAAAAATTTCTTACGCCACACCGCTTACCTGTTTCTGGCACTTTTATGGAGCTTTTTACATCTCCGAAGACCTCTGGCGCTGCATAGTTATACTCAAACACAACGCACACACACAAGAGATTAAAGCAAGACGTTCACACCGATGATGCGCTCACTACCAACTGACTGGTATTTGTGATACGAAGAAGAAGAAAGCATCACAGAAGAAAGCATGCAGCGCCAGAGGTCTTCGGAGTCGCCTAACCAACTAACCCGATCGCAATTACTGCTGGACTCTCTAAAACTCCCTGACTGCAAGGCCACATGATAATGTCTCAATGGATCCCTGCTCACTGCGGGCTCCACTGAAATGAACAGGCGGATGTTGACGCTAAACGCGCCCCCAGGAATGACCTGCAAACAGCTGCGCCTTTTTCAAGGGCGGATACGATGAATTGTATGAAGAATGCTACAGCAGCTTAGAGAGCACGCGGGCTGTACAGGAGGAAGGAGGAAGAAGATGAGGAGGAAAGGCAGGGAGGTTAACCAGTAAAAGCAACCGGTTTGCTACCCTACACTGGGGGAAGGGGATGCGTGGATATAAAAGTTGTGAGAGAGGGATAGTTGAAGTTATTACCGTCACATAATTACAGACACGCCACATCACATCACGGTACAGTCATGTCATAGCAAACTCATGGTCTTTCTATTAGGCCTATGCTTCTCATAAAGCGAAGCAGTGCCTGGGAGGCCTTCGCCGCAGATGCTCGCCGTGACCAGGGACCTAAAATCTTAGTTTCACTCAATGGGCATCCATCTAAATGCTCCAGCGAACGGCACAAACACTTCCTTTCCTCACTGTATATCGGGCACTCACAAAGAATGTGGCCTATAGACTCATCGCATCCACAGTTTGTACATGTAGGGCTGTTTGCTTTGCCTATCATAAAAGAATACGAGTTTGTGAATGCTACACCAACCCACAGGCGGCACAGCAAAGTTTCTTCGCGTCGGGGTAGGCCAGGTGGAAGGCGGAGCTTCAGGTCAGGGTCCATGGATTTTAAGCGACAGTTCTCAAACTGCCCAGAATTCCGCAAGGAGAGTGTGTGTTCCCGCGCAAGTGCGCGAAGCCTGCCCGCTGCGTCTGCCCTGGAAAAGGGAATCAACACACAATCGCCGTCTTGGTGGACTGTTCGTGCGACTTAGTCCGTTCGAAGATTGCCCACCATACAGAAGGACCATACATAATGATTGAGGGGTAGCGTGGTAGCGTTGCTGAAGATATTTTTTTTTCATTCTGAAAAGGAGTGCGCCAAGTGTTCCCGCTGAAGTTTCCGTTCCACGTGCAGGGAGATGGAATCGTATTTTCGAACATATCGTGTTGAAGCGTTGTGGCAGGGTCGCCAGCATACCGCCAACACGCTGCTACTAGGCAGATTGAAACTAGCTGCTTCTGCATTGTGAATCAGGCTTTACCAGGAGTCGTGAGGCGAAGAAACAGAGCTTTATATAAAAATTCACGGAATCATTACACTATACCACGGGAATCACCAGGGACGTTTTCGCAGAATTTTGTTCAACTGCATCACCCAAATCATATTTTCTTTGGAGTTTCGTACGAAGGCGTTATGAAGGCCGTCCAGAAACTTTGCCGCCGAATTTCTGAAGTTGGCTTAATATCTGAATATCTGATCTGGTCATGATGAGGCCTTGTTAGTGATTGCTGTTGAATGCGCATGATCATTTTTCCTGGCATTTTGCTATATTTGTATTTAGTATTGTAGGTGCTTTTGTATTTTATTTGTAACCACGGGAAAATACTAGAAAAATAGAGGAAAGAGGAGAAAAAAGGAGGAGGGCCCGGAGCAGCGAGTGCAATTATGCAGCGCCTACTAGGAAATTTTCAGGTAGGCGCACGTTGCTGCTCGAAAATGAGCACGCACAAAAATATGTAGAATTCAAAAATTTATTGTGTCCTTAATAAAGAAAAAGTAAAAAAAAAATGCGAAAATTACGTTGCCAGCTAATGCGAAATTTCAGCTCAGCTCATCACCTGTTCCAGCTTTTGGATAGACTCAGGCATATAATTCGAGCAAGATACGTATGTACAGTTGCAGATGACTATTTTTCACACATATTCCTTTATCAAGAAACACTCCACTAACCAATGAAGCATTTTGGTCTTAGAAACAGATGGATATATTCTCGACTTGCTGCACCGATGCCTGGTTCACAAAGACGGGGCCTAGGCAAGTATTTCGCTAGGTAGCATAGCCGTGGCAGGCGTTACGATCGCGAGGAACTGGATATTCACCGCATAGGTGGTAAAAAAAATCATGTGTCTGTCGTTATTTCTACTTTCAAGTCCCTCAATACTAACATTGGCGGGGATCGATGGGTGGTTTTACCAGCGAGGTTCGTGCCGCGCAGCGGAAATTTGTTTTCCTTGGCGCGCGTTAGTTGCAATGTTGTTGCGGCTGTAGGAAGAAAGAAAGGAAAATGCGCAGGCCTGCTACTGGCTTTGTGTCTGAGACACCTCCGCCGCCTCGTGCGGACAAAGGAGAAAATAGCGAAAGAAGAAATAGAAAGAGGGAGTGAGAAAACGCGCGTCGCAAAGGGAGGCCAACAAACACAGGCTGTTGCTTAGCTCGGCTATGCCAGGATATACATAGCAAAAGCTAAGGCATAGCTCGGTTAGCCTTGATTAATCTTGATATAAAGTTCACGTTAGTGTGTGCCTGTGTGTGCCTGGATAGGTCTTTTAACAGTTAGAACGGTCATGCTTTTTAGGCATATCTTTGGCTGGGTATACACATGAACCTTGCATGCCTAACAGCACTCAATGATCTTCTTAATATCTCCTGATATTGCTGTTCAGATTATCAACATTCTATCTTTTGCTTTACATATATTGACACCTTGGTGTCCTGCATGTAGCCTGTGCAACATCTCTGGTCGAAAAGTTTGAGGCATGGCAACAGTTAAACTAAACGGGCGAAAGGCGTGGGGCATGGATGTCCTTCCCTATACCGCAGGTGTTCTTGCTGTTTCTTCTGCTGCCTTCGCTCGTACCGAGTGGTGTTGGTGACCACCGCTGCGTCCGTGGCTCAGTGACACATTGCGGTGCGGAGGTGACGACTTCTCTTCTCGGACTGTACACGTTTATTTACACTTTTTACAATTGGCGTATTTACACAAATGTCGTCGGATGCGACATCAAACGTAGAGGACTAACTACGACTGGTGAACGATCTGAGGTCAGAGGCTAGCAGAATCAGGCCTTGGCCTCCTGCTACACTTTAGGCCGGAGTCCCTTGAGACCTCCGTCAGCCTAGCCTCCCTCTCGAACAACCCGTCTGCCCTCGACTCTCGTCCGAGTCCAACTCTCTTCCCAGCTCAACTTTCTTACAAGCCCAACTCTCTTCCAACCCCCACTCCAACGCTCACTTTCTTAGCGTTACCCAAAATTCCAGTTTAGTCCGTTGACCAATCAACGTACGCCACTCTGTGGCCAAAAACATACAGTCCTTTAAAATGGGCTGGCCAATCATTGTGCCACATATACCCTCTCCTACGCATGTCAAATAAAACACACACAAAGCACGCACTAAGCGGCGAGTGGTTGCGCACACAAACACATACATCTGCAACTTTTCCCTCTCCAAAATCCTCCTACGCAAGAGGCGCCAAACAGTCGCAAAAACTAACGGCGTCGACGGTTACACTTCTGAAAATACATAAAAACACACATGCGCAAACCTCAGGCCCAAACATCCCGATCCCTGCTCTTGGTCGGTAGCGCGCGAGCGGACGGATTCAAAGGGACACACGGCCGTCTTCCCGGGAAAACGTGTCAACAGCGCGTTCTCCCAAGGCCCGTGTTACGCCGCGTTTCGGGATTTATGGCCTCCGCGCTCTCTCCACTCGAACCGGGAGACACTGCAGTTAGCGCCGAACCCGCAAACCACTGCGCTTATGCTGTGCGCTCTAACTGCACTGCTCTGCCTCCCTCGCGGCACGGGACGGAGAGAGCCGGTGGCGTCGCCCGCTGCCATGTGTTCTGGGCTCACTTCCGAGAAGCGGTCGCCCGCGCGACCGTCATAAATCTGCCCGCGTCAAGCTGCCCCCTGACCTTGGTCGCCCCCTCGGAATCTCGCTTCCGTGCGAGGCCCGCAAACTTAACTCCTCCCCATCGAGAATGTTGCGCGTACACTTGCTGTACGCTCAACATAAAACTCCTCCAACGGGGGGGGGGGGAGGAGGAGAGGGGGGGGGGGGTGGTAGGGCATTGTGGTGTGGCGGACACCAAACAAGGCAGAAACAAACGCAGCACGCAAAACAATAGTGCAACACTCCGTACAGAAGCGTGCGCGCCCTGAATGACAATGCTCCGTGTGCACACTCGCAAATTGTAAATAATGCATGCTCCAAAACTCTGATTAACACTTCTGGCGTATCGACACCACACAAAGCAATACAAGGTAACACTGCTTGGCGTATACCACACGAAACAAGGCAATAAACACAGCATGATAGAGCACAAAGCAGAAGTTCACATAAGACACATATGTCCCGCACAGGAATGACTGTTCACTCCGTGCTCAAAGTCTCGTGATGCGTCAACGTTTCCCCCTCTCATTCACTGCCTCAGCGCGTGGTCGAGCCACAAGGGATCTTTTCGCCTGTCACAACTCGCAGTGGCAGAGTGGGTTAAGACTGTGAACATTGCTCGGCGCTTACCACCTGGATCAAATGGCTGGACGGCTCGCATGGCACAGACGGGCCGCAGCATGCAAGATAATGGCACGCGCCGTGCTTTTTGGTTGTGCCACCCTCCCGCATCACATAAGACGCTAGCTGCCTGCGTGCACGACACACGCGCTTCCTCGGAAGCCCGAACAAGAATGCATCCAAAAGGTGTGCGTGAAACTATCGTGCCTGGCTCAAGAGGCCCATTCTCCGGAGGCTCCGCCTTAGCAGTCCTTCCTTTACTCAGATGCGCACCGAGGTCACAACGCTGGTCATGGTCCATCGCTACTTGGGCGATATTACTTCGCTGGTTTCAAAGCGTGGGGCCTAATTTTCGTCGCCATCGCTCAGACCATGCCTCAGACTGCGCTCATTTACCCCTTCACACGAACCCGTGTTCTCCAGGTCGGGATCGTCTCGTCTAACCAGCTGTGCGGCTGGCTCTTCAGATGCTATTGTTGATGTCGCAAATACTGTTTGGACTGTGGCGCTCTCGACACAGCCTGCCCGACACTCTGCCGCTTCGGTCGGGAACACAAGTTCAGCGCTCGCGCCAACCAAGCAATTCGCGTCCTTGCTCTCATTCGCGTCATTAGCACGGTGAGCACATTCTGCTACCCCGCAAGACTTGACCTGCTCATTTTGGCTAATGACATTCCATGTCACAGGCGCCTCCGTAGAGCACACCTCTACCTCAGGGATATGAGACTGCTCCTCCCTCTCAACATCGGTTGATTCTACAACTCGCGTCTCCTCAACGCGAACTTCAACTGCACTCTCCTTACCGACCGCCTCGATCAGCGTTTGATCAGTGCCATTTGCGGGAGTGTACGCCTGAATTTGCACCGGCTCCGGTAGTTCACGCGCTGCCCTCCGTAAGCGCTCCTCCTCCTCGAGCCTTTCCCTTTCCTGCCTTAGTTCTTCCTTGGCTATGGCTAACTGCCGCAGGCGTTCGTGGATCTGTGCTATTCTTTTCTCCCTTCTCTCCCTTTCCTCTTTTTCCTTAATTCGTTCAGCCTCTGACATCGGCGCATACCAAGCGTCGTATGCACAGTCATAATCACTCCACCAACCGAATGTAGCCATTGTGCGTTACTTTACATTAACCCTGCGACTCATGCGCATACGCTGAGGCAAGTAAAGTGAGAGCGGAGAAACTCACTCAGTCGGCACTGTCAACCAGGGAGCTTGGGAAGTTCCCACACGCAGGTGCCGCGCAGAACGGGGTCCGTCGTCTCCCTGTCGCAGCGCTCCGTTCACTTTCACGGCGGCCTCTTGCTCGCCGGCGCTGTCCTGAATGAAGCCTTGGCTTCTGAGGCCTCTCACTTGGATGTTGCCTCACTGTCGCTGCCTCTCTGGGCCGGTAGCGTCGATTCCGGGGCACCTCGACGTCAAACTTCTACCTGGTCAGCCTTGGCTCACCGAGGTAGTGTGCCGCCCTCCGTGTACATCAGTCCGCGGCGTCGTCGATCTCTCGCCACTCCGCAGAAAGTCGCTGGGCCGATCCTGTCTCGACTGCGCCAGTTATTTTCAAAGGTGCGAGAGCTTGGGGAATGGATGTCCTCCCCTATACCGCAGGTTTTCTTGCTGTTTCTTCTGCTGCCTTCGCTCGTACCGAGTGGTGTTGGTGACCACCGCTGCGTCCGTGGCTCAGTGACACATTGCGGTGCGGAGGTGACGACTTCTCTTCTCGGACTGTACACGTTTATTTACACTTTTTACAATTGGCGTATTTACACAAATGTCGTCGGATGCGACATCAAACGTAGAGGATTAACTGCGACTGGTGAACGATCTGAGGTCAGAGGCTAGCAGAATCAGGCCTTGGCCTCCTGCTACACTTTAGGCCGGAGTCCCTTGAGACCTCCGTCAGCCTAGCCTCCCTCTCGAACAACCCGTCGGCCCTCGACTCTCGTCCGAGCCCAACTCTCTTCCCAGCTCAACTTTCTTCCAAGCCCAACTCTCTTCCAACCCCCACTCCAACGCTCACTTTCTTAGCGTTACCCAAAATTCCAGTTTAGTCCGTTGACCAATCAACGTACGCCACTCTGTGGCCAATAACATACAGTCCTTTAAAATGGGCTGGCCAATCATTGTGCCACATATACCCTCTCCTACGCATGTCAAATAAAACACACACAAAGCACGCACTAAGCGGCGAGTGGTTGCGCACACAAACACATACATCTGCAACTTTTCCCTCTCCAAAATCCTCCTACGCAAGAGGCGCCAAACAGTCGCAAAGACTAACGGCGTCGACGGTTACACTTCTGAAAATACATAAAAACACACACGCGCAAACCTCAGGCCCGAACATTCCGATCCGTGCTCTTGGTCGGTAGCGCGCGAGCGGCGGATTCAAAGGGACACACGGCCGTCTTCCCGGGAAGATGTGTCAACAGCGCGTTCTCCCAAGGCCCGTGTTAAGCCGCGTTTCGGGATTTATGGCCTCCGCGCTCTCTCCACTCGAACCGGGAGACACTGCAGTTAACGCCGAACCCGCAAACCACTGCGCTTATGCTGTGCGCTCTAACTGCACTGCTCTGCCTCCCTCGCGGCACGGGACGGAGAGAGCCGGTGGCGTCGCCCGCTGCCATGTGTTCTGGGCTCACTTCCGAGAAGCGGTCGCCCGCGCGATCGTCATAAATCTGCCCGCGTCAAGCTGCCCCCTGACCTTGGTCGCCCTTTCGGAATCTCGCTTCCGTGCGAAGCCCGCAAACTTAACTGCAACTTTGCTGCCTTCAAGGAATATGCCACCTATCACTGATATTTCCAGGGCAAAAGGGTTGAACTTCCCAGTAAGACGCTGGTTGCCTATGAGAGCTTTCATGATCTTTGAGAGAACTGGGTCCTTTATGGTCTTTCAACCAGTTTCCTGCTTGTTTTCTCACTCACCAAGCTGGAGCAGGCAGAGATGGCATGAACTTCGACATCGTGGTCAATAAACTGGAAGCCTATTGTCCTGGACTCCAGGGGATCGAGACTATAAGTGTCTTCAAAAACAAGAAGTTTGCCGCGAACGCAACACAATTTGTAGTAATAATTCATAAGTCTGAGAAAGAGACGTTGCAATCTTGGTGCCGTATTACGCAGAGATTTTCTGGATATCATGAACAAATGTTGGTGATCAGTCTCTATAGCTATTTTCTATTTTCTACCGTAAATAAGAACTTGCAATTTTCACAACCATAGATAGTTCCCAGAGCTTCCTTCTCAATGTATGAGTACCTGGTCTCACAATCAGTCACTCGCATTTAACTATAAGCAACTGGTCGCCGCAGACCCATGCTTTAGGAGCAATGCAGTGCCAAGTCCATTCCTGGAATCATATGTTGAGACCATTGTCTGCTTGCTGGGGTTATAGATGGCGAGGACAGTTGCATTGGTGAGAGCAGTCGTGATGGTGTTGAATTTCTTGCCGCGTTGAAGCCTGCACACGAAGCTGTGATCATCTCTCAGCAGCTGACGGAGCAATGCGGTCTTCTTGGGAACATGAGGGACATATTTACCAAAGTAACTAGGCGAGGATGCGCTGAAGCTCTTGCTTGGAAGTGAGTTTCGGCATTTGCAAGACCCCATTTATCAGATCTGAAGAAAGTTCTATGCCTCTTGCACTAATCCTGTCACTCAGAAAGTTTCACTGATATTAATTTTGCATTTCTCGGAATTCAATGTGATACCATGCCTTGTTGCTGCTATTAGAGCTGCTCAAAGTCGCTGCTCAGGCCTCTTTTCGTTTGATCTCCAAATGAGCACATCATCTTCATAAACTCTAACACCTTCAAGGCCATCAAAAATTTGAGACATAGCTTTTTGGTATGCCTCTGGTGCCGGCGCCAAACCAAATAGCTTGCGGGGGAATCCGTACCGCCCGAAGGGCGTACTGAATGTGCAAATGCGAGAACAGGTCTCATCGAGCGGGATCTGCTAGAACCCCGAACTTGCATCTTACCTTGAGAACACCTCTGCATCTGTCAGCTCTGCCTCGATTTCTTCACGCTTCGGCATCTGAAAATGTTCACGCTTGAGGCATTCAGTAATGTTGCGAGGGTTCATGCAAATCCGCAAACTCCCATTCTTCTTGCGAACTAAGATAAAGTAGCGCACCCATTTAGTTGTCCAATTTTGCAATGATACCAGCTTCAGACATTCTCTGGAGTTCCTCGTTCAGAGTGTGTTTCAGCAGGTGTGGTATCCTGTGTGGCGGCTGGATGACAGGACAGGCGTCGTCCTTGAGAACAATCCGGTACAAGCCCGCGAAACAACCGAGACCTGAGAAGTGCTGTGGGTAGTCCTTGAGCGTGCGTTCCCGAAGTGGCGGCTACTCCCGCGACTTCGTTTCAGTCATCGCTGACAAGGCCGCTTTCCTCGAAATAAGTCGGAATATTTCACTTGTGGCTAGCTTGAGCAAAGAGTTCTGCTTTTGAACGAGAAAGAACTCTATGAAGACTTCCTTTCCTTGACACTTCATTGGCAGAAGCACCATGCCGCTGTATGACGTTGTCGCTTTAGCTTCACAGCAATACTTTGCTTTATTTCGGCTTCACCTGGCTACTCAGCCATCGCAGAGGAAGTAAGTTATATTGGGAACCTGTGTAAATCTTCATGTTAAGGCTTTTGCCGCAGACACTTGATGATGCTATACAATCCTTTCACCTCACTGGACACTTCCAGACTTTCAGGATTTCGAAGTCGGTGGCGTCCGAAACGCTTCCCGATTCCGATTCACGGGCCACGCCCTCAAACGACACTATTTTAGACCAGCAAGCCGACGAGAAGTGGTTTTTTGGTCACAGTTGCGACACTGTTGCAAATAGGCTGGACACCTTTTAAGGTTCGTAACTCGTTTTTGCATTTACCGCTCTTCATTTGCTGCTTCTTTGCGTGCCGCAGTCTCCACCACCTCATCGGTCGTCGTGTCCCACATTTTCAATTGCGCTGCCGCCATTTCCTCAGATTGAGCCAACTTAGCCGTTAGTGCATCTTCATGCAGCAGTCGTACTCGAAAATTCCATCTGCCGTGCCGTAAACAATTTGGTCGCGTATTATCGAGTCACAGAGCGCTCCAAAGTTTCATCACTGGGCCTTCTCCTGCAAGCCTCTCAAGAAGCTCTCAATATTTCTTCTTCGGCCCGGGCACGATCTCTATACACGTAGCGTTCGTATGTTTCGTAAGTGCGCGGCTTGCAATACGTTTCAAATGTTTGCACTATACAGTCATAGTTCTAACTTTTTTCGGCTGTGCACTCAAACGTGCCAAATACTTCGAGGGCTACCGGCCCCACGACATGGTACAATATGACCCCCTTTTGTTTGGCACTACGCGCTCTTTTCTGTCTCGGTGGCTTCCAAACAACTCTATAGTCGTTGACGGAACTTACGCCAGTTTTCGGCGATGTTGCCGGACCGAAAAAGACAGTCAGATGGATGCAGGCATTCCATTGCAGGTTTAACAGTACCACTTCTGACACCATGTAACCGTTACAGCGGTCATGATTGGCTTACTCGGATAGAGCAGAGCCACGGAGCGAGGAAAACGTATGCGTTGTTCACACACCTGTTACCTGGCGGCTCCAAGGCTGGTTTATTAGCTTGGCTCAAGATGGGTGGTTGTCTGGGCACTGTTGCCAGGCTATCTGCCCGTTGCAGGTCTGTCATGCTCGTCGCCTTCGCTTGTTTTCAGTCCAACGCACAAGGCTGACTTGCTTAAGCTTTCCTGACTCCCTTTGCATGGCTCCAAACACGGTGGCGCCGACGAACCACCCGCTTTTTAGAGGGCTCCCCACCTCAAGTTTTGAGACGCGAGGCGAAATTTCCGGGAACCGGAGGGCCATGGAGTCGCGGAGGGCAGCAGGTGGGGCAGCACGTTTAGCGGTGCCGAAACGTGCGTCTTACGTAATAAAATTCAATTTGTCGTTTATTATCTGTCCATTCATCTTCGCAAAACGCAGATGGTCATCACTGTTGTGTTGTGCACTCCTACAATAGCCTGTGCAGCACAAAGACCCATGATCCGCCTGTCAGATTTTACCGCTTCCCCGGCAAGTGGCTTGAGAAGCAGAAGCGCGAAGCGTGGATAGGGGCGGTCCGCAGAATCGAGTAAATGTCTCTTTTGCTGTAAGTCAGATGAATTTACATCGCGTAGCTTTGCTAGTAATCGCAGTCGTGCCTTAGGCTCATTTGAAGGTGGCCTTTTCAAACGAAAGCTCGCATGGCCTGCCTAAAGACCAACTCGCTCGCTGCTTTCCACGCATTAAACGACAGCTCAATTTGCCGGCGATGTTAAATGAATTTTGCAATGCCGCAAGCAATTGGCAGATTGAATTTCTGCTAATACGTGCAACGTTCGCACCTACGAGAGTTTGTAAATTTGCAATTTACTACAAGTGCCGTTACAATATTCAGTGTGCAGTAAGTGCAATGCAATTACATCTACATTTTACTGCTTAAAATAAAAAAGAAGGCACTGAACATGCATCTAGGCAAGTTCACAAGAGTATCTGTGAGGACAAAAATAGAGCCTAGTCTTACCCCTGCACGGCATATTCGTGCATAATCTTTATTATGAATCTATTCCGGGGGACCATGTCGCCGACGTTGCAGCGTGTGCAAACATGAACGCGCGAGCTAGAATGTCGCACCGAGCTGAACTGCGGCTATATGCTCACGAGGAAAATGTAAACAAATGCAATGAAGTACGAAACCACATGCGCGAGAAATGGGTTCTGCCGGTAACAGACCCACTTCGGTTCCACAGAAATATTGCTTTCTTGTATGGCTTTCTCCACAATGTCGTAGATGCGGGTTTGTCTCAGAAGAAAACTCTGGTAAACTTAAGTGATTTACTTGGCTGCACGAATGAACAAATCTGTACACAAATTCACACCGACGGCCACTTTGTTCGGAGTCTTGAAAGCCACTGTCTGCGCCGACGCTTGGCCTTGTTGCCCTCTCAAGGCCTTCCTTTGTTTCCTATTTGCCTCCTTCATACCAGTGAGGCTCCAGTTTGCGTGGACTCTTGAAACCTGGCAGTCACGGAGCCAATGATTCTGCGGCGGCAGTAGCAGAAATCCTCGTCGCCTCATCGGCGCCGGCTCACGCGGCCCCTTGTCGGTTCCAATGTCTGGGTGGTCTGGCGTCTACATCTAGTTAGGGAAGCTAGCGCGTGCATACACATACACAAAAAAACACACACTCTTGTGATCGAGCGCCCGGCCGGCGTTTGGGGCGATGAAACCGCCGTCTCCTGAGACCATTTTCAAGTGTGGCGTTTTATGTTTTTGCCCCTGACACACGCTGTGCACGTGAAAAAGTACTCTTTCCTATTTTCGAAGATTTCCACATCGCAAATGCCCTTCAAGGTTGCGTTTTGAATAATGCTGCACTTAAGTCGGGAGCACATTGTTTGGTATTTTTTGGCTGATTACAAATGGAGTGTATAGAAGAAGGTGCTAGCAATAAAACCAACGCCCTGACCACAGCCTCCTCAGTGTAACCGAAAGCAATGAGATAGAATGTTTGTAGATGTGTGGTGCCGCTCTAAGCTACTCATGATGTCATTTATACAAGCAAATTGCCTGAGAAACAGATATACGTCATTAATGCCATCAATCGGCGCTTATAACGGGAAAACACATACGTCAATCGTTGTATCCTCATACGCGATCCTGCTTCGGGAGCTTAAGACTGCGCATTCGCTAGAGGAGATAACTGAATTAGGAATTGCACAGCATAGCTGTCAAATTAAGAAGGCAAAGGTTTCTGTGGAGAGATGTACCCGCCTGCATGGAAAGTCGACCTTGGGGGATTCCCCTAAATATTTGACCAACACCATTCCCACTTCGAGTTACAGATCAATTCGCTCTCGCCCTACCATCTGATCTGCTGACCGTCCTGGTTAGCTCAGTCGGTAGAGCGACTGCCCCGGAAAGGCGGTGGTGCCGGGTTCGATTCCCGGATCAGGATGAATTTTTCTTTAACTACGAAGTTTCTGAGAAAGCTGTATAGCTTTCCTTTGTAGCCGTATGGCTGCGCTTAGGTGGATGCAATGAGTAATTACTCCCTTATTACAAATCTACTCCACCTTGGGGGATTCCCCTAAATATTTGACCAACACCATTCCCACTTCGAGTTATAGATCAATTCGCTCTCGCCCTACCATCTGATCTGCTGACCGTCCTGGTTAGCTCAGTCGGTAGAGCGACTGCCCCGGAAAGGCGGTGGTGCCGGGTTCGATTCCCGGATCAGGACGAATTTTTCTTTAACTACGAAGTTTCTGAGAAAGCTGTATAGCTTTCCTTTGTAGCCGTATGGCTGCGCTTAGGTGGATGCAATGAGTAATTACTCCCTTATTACAAATCTACTCCACCTTGGGGGATTCCCCTAAATATTTGACCAACACCATTACCACTTCGAGTTATAGATCAATTCGCTCTCGCCCTACCATCTGATCTGCTGACCGTCCTGGTTAGCTCAGTCGGTAGAGCGACTGCCCCGGAAAGGCGGTGGTGCCGGGTTCGATTCCCGGATCAGGACGAATTTTTCTTTAACTACGAAGTTTCTGAGAAAGCTGTATAGCTTTCCTTTGTAGCCGTATGGCTGCGCTTAGGTGGATGCAATGAGTAATTACTCCCTTATTACAAATCTACTCCACCTTGGGGGATTCCCCTAAATATTTGACCAACACCATTCCCACTTCGAGTTATAGATCAATTCGCTCTCGCCCTACCATCTGATCTGCTGACCGTCCTGGTTAGCTCAGTCGGTAGAGCGACTGCCCCGGAAAGGCGGTGGTGCCGGGTTCGATTCCCGGATCAGGACGAATTTTTCTTTAACTACGAAGTTTCTGAGAAAGCTGTATAGCTTTCCTTTGTAGCCGTATGGCTGCGCTTAGGTGGATGCAATGAGTAATTACTTCCTTATTACAAATCTCCACCTTGGGGGATTCCCCTAAATATTTGACCAACACCATTCCCACTTCGAGTTATAGATCAATCCGCTCTCGCCCTACCATCTGATCTGCTGACCGTCCTGGTTAGCTCAGTCGGTAGAGCGACTGCCCCGGAAAGGCGGTGGTGCCGGGTTCGATTCCCGGATCAGGACGAATTTTTCTTTAACTACGAAGTTTCTGAGAAAGCTGTTAGCTTTCCTTTGTAGCCGTATGGCTGCGCTTAGGTGGATGCAATGAGTAATTACTCCCTTATTACAAATCTACTCCACCTTGGGGGATTCCCCTAAATATTTGACCAACACCATTCCCACTTCGAGTTATAGATCAATTCGCTCTCGCCCTACCATCTGATCTGCTGACCGTCCTGGTTAGCTCAGTCGGTAGAGCGACTGCCCCGGAAAGGCGGTGGTGCCGGGTTCGATTCCCGGATCAGGACGAATTTTTCTTTAACTACGAAGTTTCTGAGAAAACTGTATAGCTTTCCTTTGTAGCCGTATGGCTGCGCTTAGGTGGATGCAATGAGTAATTACTCCTTTATTACAAATCTACTCCACCTTGGGGGATTCCCCTAAATATTTGACCAACACCATTCCCACTTCGAGTTATAGATCAATTCGCTCTCGCCCTACCATCTGATCTGCTGACCGTCCTGGTTAGCTCAGTCGGTAGAGCGACTGCCCCGGAAAGGCGGTGGTGCCGGGTTCGATTCCCGGATCAGGACGAATTTTTCTTTAACTACGAAGTTTCTGAGAAAGCTGTATAGCTTTCCTTTGTAGCCGTATGGCTGCGCTTAGGTGGATGCAATGAGTAATTACTCCCTTATTACAAATCTACTCCACCTTGGGGGATTCCCCTAAATATTTGACCAACACCATTCCCACTTCGAGTTATAGATCAATTCGCTCTCGCCCTACCATCTGATCTGCTGACCGTCCTGGTTAGCTCAGTCGGTAGAGCGACTGCCCCGGAAAGGCGGTGGTGCCGGGTTCGATTCCCGGATCAGGACGAATTTTTCTTTAACTACGAAGTTTCTGAGAAAGCTGTATAGCTTTCCTTTGTAGCCGTATGGCTGCGCTTAGGTGGATGCAATGAGTAATTACTTCCTTATTACAAATCTCCACCTTGGGGGATTCCCCTAAATATTTGACCAACACCATTCCCACTTCGAGTTATAGATCAATCCGCTCTCGCCCTACCATCTGATCTGCTGACCGTCCTGGTTAGCTCAGTCGGTAGAGCGACTGCCCCGGAAAGGCGGTGGTGCCGGGTTCGATTCCCGGATCAGGACGAATTTTTCTTTAACTACGAAGTTTCTGAGAAAGCTGTTAGCTTTCCTTTGTAGCCGTATGGCTGCGCTTAGGTGGATGCAATGAGTAATTACTCCCTTATTACAAATCTACTCCACCTTGGGGGATTCCCCTAAATATTTGACCAACACCATTCCCACTTCGAGTTATAGATCAATTCGCTCTCGCCCTACCATCTGATCTGCTGACCGTCCTGGTTAGCTCAGTCGGTAGAGCGACTGCCCCGGAAAGGCGGTGGTGCCGGGTTCGATTCCCGGATCAGGACGAATTTTTCTTTAACCACGAAGTTTCTGAGAAAGCTGTATAGCTTTCCTTTGTAGCCGTATGGCTGCGCTTAGGTGGATGCAATGAGTAATTACTCCTTTATTACAAATCTACTCCACCTTGGGGGATTCCCCTAAATATTTGACCAACACCATTCCCACTTCGAGTTATAGATCAATTCGCTCTCGCCCTACCATCTGATCTGCTGACCGTCCTGGTTAGCTCAGTCGGTAGAGCGACTGCCCCGGAAAGGCGGTGGTGCCGGGTTCGATTCCCGGATCAGGACGAATTTTTCTTTAACTACGAAGTTTCTGAGAAAGCTGTATAGCTTTCCTTTGTAGCCGTATGGCTGCGCTTAGGTGGATGCAATGAGTAATTACTCCCTTATTACAAATCTACTCCACCTTGGGGGATTCCCCTAAATATTTGACCAACACCATTCCCACTTCGAGTTATAGATCAATTCGCTCTCGCCCTACCATCTGATCTGCTGACCGTCCTGGTTAGCTCAGTCGGTAGAGCGACTGCCCCGGAAAGGCGGTGGTGCCGGGTTCGATTCCCGGATCAGGACGAATTTTTCTTTAACTACGAAGTTTCTGAGAAAGCTGTATAGCTTTCCTTTGTAGCTGTATGGCGTCGCTTAGGTGGATGCAATGAGTAATTACTCCCTTATTACAAATCTACTCCACCTTGGGGGATTCCCCTAAATATTTGACCAACACCATTCCCACTTCGAGTTATAGATCAATTCGCTCTCGCCCTACCATCTGATCTGCTGACCGTCCTGGTTAGCTCAGTCGGTAGAGCGACTGCCCCGGAAAGGCGGTGGTGCCGGGTTCGATTCCCGGATCAGGACGAATTTTTCTTTAACTACGAAGTTTCTGAGAAAGCTGTTAGCTTTCCTTTGTAGCCGTATGGCTGCGCTTAGGTGGATGCAATGAGTAATTACTCCCTTATTACAAATCTACTCCACCTTGGGGGATTCCCCTAAATATTTGACCAACACCATTCCCACTTCGAGTTATAGATCAATTCGCTCTCGCCCTACCATCTGATCTGCTGACCGTCCTGGTTAGCTCAGTCGGTAGAGCGACTGCCCCGGAAAGGCGGTGGTGCCGGGATCGATTCCCGGATCAGGACGAATTTTTCTTTAACTACGAAGTTTCTGAGAAAGCTGTATAGCTTTCCTTTGTAGCCGTATGGCTGCGCTTAGGTGGATGCAATGAGTAATTACTCCTTTATTACAAATCTACTCCACCTTGGGGGATTCCCCTAAATATTTGACCAACACCATTCCCACTTCGAGTTATAGATCAATTCGCTCTCACCCTACCATCTGATCTGCTGACCGTCCTGGTTAGCTCAGTCGGTAGAGCGACTGCCCCGGAAAGGCGGTGGTGCCGGGTTCGATTCCCGGATCAGGACGAATTTTTCTTTAACTTCGAAGTTTCTGAGAAAGCTGTATAGCTTTCCTTTGTAGCCGTATGGCTGCGCTTAGGTGGATGCAATGAGTAATTACTCCCTTATTACAAATCTACTCCACCTTGGGGGATTCCCCTAAATATTTGACCAACACCATTCCCACTTCGAGTTATAGATCAATTCGCTCTCGCCCTACCATCTGATCTGCTGACCGTCCTGGTTAGCTCAGTCGGCAGAGCGACTGCCCCGGAAAGGCGGTGGTGCCGGGTTCGATTCCCGGATCAGGACGAATTTTTCTTTAACTACGAAGTTTCTGAGAAAGCTGTATAGCTTTCCTTTGTAGCCGTATGGCTGCGCTCAGGTGGATGCAATGAGTAATTACTCCCTTATTACAAATCTACTCCACCTTGGGGGATTCCCCTAAATATTTGACCAACACCATTCGCACTTCGAGTTGTAGATCAATTCGCTCTCGCCCTACCATCTGATCTGCTGACCGTCCTGGTTAGCTCAGTCGGTAGAGCGACTGCCCCGGAAAGGCGGTGGTGCCGAGTTCGATTCCCGGATCAGGACGAATTTTTCTTTAACTACGAAGTTTCTGAGAAAGCTGTATAGCTTTCCTTTGTAGCCGTATGGCTGCGCTTAGGTGGATGCAATGAGTAATTACTCCCTTATTACAAATCTACTCCACCTTGGGGGATTCCCCTAAATATTTGACCAACACCATTCCCATTTCGAGTTATAGATCAATTCGCTCTCGCCCTACCATCTGATCTGCTGACCGTCCTGGTTAGCTAAGTCGGTAGAGCGACTGCCCCGGAAAGGCGGTGGTGCCGGGTTCGATTCCCGGATCAGGACGAATTTTTCTTTAACTACGAAGTTTCTGAGAAAGCTGTATAGCTTTCCTTTGTAGCCGTATGGCTGCGCTTAGGTGGATGCAATGAGTAATTACTCCCTTATTACAAATCTACTCCACCTTGGGGGATTCCCCTAAATATTTGACCAACACCATTCCCACTTCGAGTTATAGATCAATTCGCTCTCGCCCTACCATCTGATCTGCTGACCGTCCTGGTTAGCTCAGTCGGTAGAGCGACTGCCCCGGAAAGGCGGTGGTGCCGGGTTCGATTCCCGGATCAGGACGAATTTTTCTTTAACTACGAAGTTTCTGAGAAAGCTGTATAGCTTTCCTTTGTAGCCGTATGGCTGCGCTTAGGTGGATGCAATGAGTAATTACTCCCTTATTACAAATCTACTCCACCTTGGGGGATTCCCCTCAATATTTGACCAACACCATTCCCACTTCGAGTTATAGATCAATTCGCTCTCGCCCTACCATCTGATCTGCTGACCGTCCTGGTTAGCTCAGTCGGTAGAGCGACTGCCCCGGAAAGGCGGTGGTGCCGGGTTCGATTCCCGGATCAGGACGAATTTTTCTTTAACTACGAAGTTTCTGAGAAAGCTGTATAGCTTTCCTTTGTAGCCGTATGGCTGCGCTTAGGTGGATGCAATGAGTAATTACTCCCTTATTACAAATCTACTCCACCTTGGGGGATTCCCCTAAATATTTGACCAACACCATTCCCACTTCGAGTTATAGATCAATTCGCTCTCGCCCTACCATCTGATCTGCTGACCGTCCTGGTTAGCTCAGTCGGTAGAGCGACTGCCCCGGAAAGGCGGTGGTGCCGGGCTCGATTCCCGGATCAGGACGAATTTTTCTTTAACTACGAAGTTTCTGAGAAAGCTGTTATCTTTCCTTTGTAGCCGTATGGCTGCGCTTAGGTGGATGCAATGAGTAATTACTCCCTTATTACAAATCTACTCCACCTTGGGGGATTCCCCTAAATATTTGACCAACACCATTCCCACTTCGAGTTATAGATCAATTCGCTCTCGCCCTACCATCTGATCTGCTGACCGTCCTGGTTAGCTCAGTCGGTAGAGCGACTGCCCCGGAAAGGCGGTGGTGCCGGGATCGATTCCCGGATCAGGACGAATTTTTCTTTAACTACGAAGTTTCTGAGAAAGCTGTATAGCTTTCCTTTGTAGCCGTATGGCTGCGCTTAGGTGGATGCAATGAGTAATTACTCCCTTATTACAAATCTACTCCACCTTGGGGGATTCCCCTAAATATTTGACCAACACCATTCCCACTTCGAGTTATAGATCAATTCGCTCTCACCCTACCATCTGATCTGCTGACCGTCCTGGTTAGCTCAGTCGGTAGAGCGACTGCCCCGGAAAGGCGGTGGTGCCGGGTTCGATTCCCGGATCAGGACGAATTTTTCTTTAACTACGAAGTTTCTGAGAAAGCTGTATAGCTTTCCTTTGTAGCCGTATGGCTGCGCTTAGGTGGATGCAATGAGTAATTACTCCCTTATTACAAATCTACTCCACCTTGGGGGATTCCCCTAAATATTTGACCAACACCATTCCCACTTCGAGTTATAGATCAATTCGCTCTCGCCCTACCATCTGATCTGCTGACCGTCCTGGTTAGCTCAGTCGGCAGAGCGACTGCCCCGGAAAGGCGGTGGTGCCGGGTTCGATTCCCGGATCAGGACGAATTTTTCTTTAACTACGAAGTTTCTGAGAAAGCTGTATAGCTTTCCTTTGTAGCCGTATGGCTGCGCTCAGGTGGATGCAATGAGTAATTACTCCCTTATTACAAATCTACTCCACCTTGGGGGATTCCCCTAAATATTTGACCAACACCATTCGCACTTCGAGTTGTAGATCAATTCGCTCTCGCCCTACCATCTGATCTGCTGACCGTCCTGGTTAGCTCAGTCGGTAGAGCGACTGCCCCGGAAAGGCGGTGGTGCCGAGTTCGATTCCCGGATCAGGACGAATTTTTCTTTAACTACGAAGTTTCTGAGAAAGCTGTATAGCTTTCCTTTGTAGCCGTATGGCTGCGCTTAGGTGGATGCAATGAGTAATTACTCCCTTATTACAAATCTACTCCACCTTGGGGGATTCCCCTAAATATTTGACCAACACCATTCCCACTTCGAGTTATAGATCAATTCGCTCTCACCCTACCATCTGATCTGCTGACCGTCCTGGTTAGCTCAGTCGGTAGAGCGACTGCCCCGGAAAGGCGGTGGTGCCGGGTTCGATTCCCGGATCAGGACGAATTTTTCTTTAACTACGAAGTTTCTGAGAAAGCTGTATAGCTTTCCTTTGTAGCCGTATGGCTACGCTTAGGTGGATGCAATGAGTAATTACTCCCTTATTACAAATCTACTCCACCTTGGGGGATTCCCCTAAATATTTGACCAACACCATTCCCATTTCGAGTTATAGATCAATTCGCTCTCGCCCTACCATCTGATCTGCTGACCGTCCTGGTTAGCTCAGTCGGTAGAGCGACTGCCCCGGAAAGGCGGTGGTGCCGGGTTCGATTCCCGGATCAGGACGAATTTTTCTTTAACTACGAAGTTTCTGAGAAAGCTGTATAGCTTTCCTTTGTAGCCGTATGGCTGCGCTTAGGTGGATGCAATGAGTAATTACTCCCTTATTACAAATCTACTCCACCTTGGGGGATTCCCCTAAATATTTGACCAACACCATTCCCACTTCGAGTTATAGATCAATTCGCTCTCGCCCTACCATCTGATCTGCTGACCGTCCTGGTTAGCTCAGTCGGTAGAGCGACTGCCCCGGAAAGGCGGTGGTGCCGGGTTCGATTCCCGGATCAGGACGAATTTTTCTTTAACTACGAAGTTTCTGAGAAAACTGTATAGCTTTCCTTTGTAGCCGTATGGCTGCGCTTAGGTGGATGCAATGAGTAATTACTCCCTTATTACAAATCTACTCCACCTTGGGGGATTCCCCTAAATATTTGACCAACACCATTCCCACTTCGAGTTATAGATCAATTCGCTCTCGCCCTACCATCTGATCTGCTGACCGTCCTGGTTAGCTCAGTCGGTAGAGCGACTGCCCCGGAAAGGCGGTGGTGCCGGGTTCGATTCCCGGATCAGGACGAATTTTTCTTTAACTACGAAGTTTCTGAGAAAGCTGTATAGCTTTCCTTTGTAGCCGTATGGCTGCGCTTAGGTGGATGCAATGAGTAATTACTCCCTTATTACAAATCTACTCCACCTTGGGGGATTCCCCTAAATATTTGACCAACACCATTCCCACTTCGAGTTATAGATCAATTCGCTCTCGCCCTACCATCTGATCTGCTGACCGTCCTGGTTAGCTCAGTCGGTAGAGCGACTGCCCCGGAAAGGCGGTGGTGCCGGGTTCGATTCCCGGATCAGGACGAATTTTTCTTTAACTACGAAGTTTCTGAGAAAGCTGTATAGCTTTCCTTTGTAGCCGTATGGCTGCGCTTAGGTGGATGCAATGAGTAATTACTTCCTTATTACAAATCTCCACCTTGGGGGATTCCCCTAAATATTTGACCAACACCATTCCCACTTCGAGTTATAGATCAATCCGCTCTCGCCCTACCATCTGATCTGCTGACCGTCCTGGTTAGCTCAGTCGGTAGAGCGACTGCCCCGGAAAGGCGGTGGTGCCGGGTTCGATTCCCGGATCAGGACGAATTTTTCTTTAACTACGAAGTTTCTGAGAAAGCTGTTAGCTTTCCTTTGTAGCCGTATGGCTGCGCTTAGGTGGATGCAATGAGTAATTACTCCCTTATTACAAATCTACTCCACCTTGGGGGATTCCCCTAAATATTTGACCAACACCATTCCCACTTCGAGTTATAGATCAATTCGCTCTCGCCCTACCATCTGATCTGCTGACCGTCCTGGTTAGCTCAGTCGGTAGAGCGACTGCCCCGGAAAGGCGGTGGTGCCGGGTTCGATTCCCGGATCAGGACGAATTTTTCTTTAACCACGAAGTTTCTGAGAAAGCTGTATAGCTTTCCTTTGTAGCCGTATGGCTGCGCTTAGGTGGATGCAATGAGTAATTACTCCTTTATTACAAATCTACTCCACCTTGGGGGATTCCCCTAAATATTTGACCAACACCATTCCCACTTCGAGTTATAGATCAATTCGCTCTCGCCCTACCATCTGATCTGCTGACCGTCCTGGTTAGCTCAGTCGGTAGAGCGACTGCCCCGGAAAGGCGGTGGTGCCGGGTTCGATTCCCGGATCAGGACGAATTTTTCTTTAACTACGAAGTTTCTGAGAAAGCTGTATAGCTTTCCTTTGTAGCCGTATGGCTGCGCTTAGGTGGATGCAATGAGTAATTACTCCCTTATTACAAATCTACTCCACCTTGGGGGATTCCCCTAAATATTTGACCAACACCATTCCCACTTCGAGTTATAGATCAATTCGCTCTCGCCCTACCATCTGATCTGCTGACCGTCCTGGTTAGCTCAGTCGGTAGAGCGACTGCCCCGGAAAGGCGGTGGTGCCGGGTTCGATTCCCGGATCAGGACGAATTTTTCTTTAACTACGAAGTTTCTGAGAAAGCTGTATAGCTTTCCTTTGTAGCTGTATGGCGTCGCTTAGGTGGATGCAATGAGTAATTACTCCCTTATTACAAATCTACTCCACCTTGGGGGATTCCCCTAAATATTTGACCAACACCATTCCCACTTCGAGTTATAGATCAATTCGCTCTCGCCCTACCATCTGATCTGCTGACCGTCCTGGTTAGCTCAGTCGGTAGAGCGACTGCCCCGGAAAGGCGGTGGTGCCGGGTTCGATTCCCGGATCAGGACGAATTTTTCTTTAACTACGAAGTTTCTGAGAAAGCTGTTAGCTTTCCTTTGTAGCCGTATGGCTGCGCTTAGGTGGATGCAATGAGTAATTACTCCCTTATTACAAATCTACTCCACCTTGGGGGATTCCCCTAAATATTTGACCAACACCATTCCCACTTCGAGTTATAGATCAATTCGCTCTCGCCCTACCATCTGATCTGCTGACCGTCCTGGTTAGCTCAGTCGGTAGAGCGACTGCCCCGGAAAGGCGGTGGTGCCGGGATCGATTCCCGGATCAGGACGAATTTTTCTTTAACTACGAAGTTTCTGAGAAAGCTGTATAGCTTTCCTTTGTAGCCGTATGGCTGCGCTTAGGTGGATGCAATGAGTAATTACTCCTTTATTACAAATCTACTCCACCTTGGGGGATTCCCCTAAATATTTGACCAACACCATTCCCACTTCGAGTTATAGATCAATTCGCTCTCACCCTACCATCTGATCTGCTGACCGTCCTGGTTAGCTCAGTCGGTAGAGCGACTGCCCCGGAAAGGCGGTGGTGCCGGGTTCGATTCCCGGATCAGGACGAATTTTTCTTTAACTTCGAAGTTTCTGAGAAAGCTGTATAGCTTTCCTTTGTAGCCGTATGGCTGCGCTTAGGTGGATGCAATGAGTAATTACTCCCTTATTACAAATCTACTCCACCTTGGGGGATTCCCCTAAATATTTGACCAACACCATTCCCACTTCGAGTTATAGATCAATTCGCTCTCGCCCTACCATCTGATCTGCTGACCGTCCTGGTTAGCTCAGTCGGCAGAGCGACTGCCCCGGAAAGGCGGTGGTGCCGGGTTCGATTCCCGGATCAGGACGAATTTTTCTTTAACTACGAAGTTTCTGAGAAAGCTGTATAGCTTTCCTTTGTAGCCGTATGGCTGCGCTCAGGTGGATGCAATGAGTAATTACTCCCTTATTACAAATCTACTCCACCTTGGGGGATTCCCCTAAATATTTGACCAACACCATTCGCACTTCGAGTTGTAGATCAATTCGCTCTCGCCCTACCATCTGATCTGCTGACCGTCCTGGTTAGCTCAGTCGGTAGAGCGACTGCCCCGGAAAGGCGGTGGTGCCGAGTTCGATTCCCGGATCAGGACGAATTTTTCTTTAACTACGAAGTTTCTGAGAAAGCTGTATAGCTTTCCTTTGTAGCCGTATGGCTGCGCTTAGGTGGATGCAATGAGTAATTACTCCCTTATTACAAATCTACTCCACCTTGGGGGATTCCCCTAAATATTTGACCAACACCATTCCCATTTCGAGTTATAGATCAATTCGCTCTCGCCCTACCATCTGATCTGCTGACCGTCCTGGTTAGCTAAGTCGGTAGAGCGACTGCCCCGGAAAGGCGGTGGTGCCGGGTTCGATTCCCGGATCAGGACGAATTTTTCTTTAACTACGAAGTTTCTGAGAAAGCTGTATAGCTTTCCTTTGTAGCCGTATGGCTGCGCTTAGGTGGATGCAATGAGTAATTACTCCCTTATTACAAATCTACTCCACCTTGGGGGATTCCCCTAAATATTTGACCAACACCATTCCCACTTCGAGTTATAGATCAATTCGCTCTCGCCCTACCATCTGATCTGCTGACCGTCCTGGTTAGCTCAGTCGGTAGAGCGACTGCCCCGGAAAGGCGGTGGTGCCGGGTTCGATTCCCGGATCAGGACGAATTTTTCTTTAACTACGAAGTTTCTGAGAAAGCTGTATAGCTTTCCTTTGTAGCCGTATGGCTGCGCTTAGGTGGATGCAATGAGTAATTACTCCCTTATTACAAATCTACTCCACCTTGGGGGATTCCCCTCAATATTTGACCAACACCATTCCCACTTCGAGTTATAGATCAATTCGCTCTCGCCCTACCATCTGATCTGCTGACCGTCCTGGTTAGCTCAGTCGGTAGAGCGACTGCCCCGGAAAGGCGGTGGTGCCGGGTTCGATTCCCGGATCAGGACGAATTTTTCTTTAACTACGAAGTTTCTGAGAAAGCTGTATAGCTTTCCTTTGTAGCCGTATGGCTGCGCTTAGGTGGATGCAATGAGTAATTACTCCCTTATTACAAATCTACTCCACCTTGGGGGATTCCCCTAAATATTTGACCAACACCATTCCCACTTCGAGTTATAGATCAATTCGCTCTCGCCCTACCATCTGATCTGCTGACCGTCCTGGTTAGCTCAGTCGGTAGAGCGACTGCCCCGGAAAGGCGGTGGTGCCGGGCTCGATTCCCGGATCAGGACGAATTTTTCTTTAACTACGAAGTTTCTGAGAAAGCTGTTATCTTTCCTTTGTAGCCGTATGGCTGCGCTTAGGTGGATGCAATGAGTAATTACTCCCTTATTACAAATCTACTCCACCTTGGGGGATTCCCCTAAATATTTGACCAACACCATTCCCACTTCGAGTTATAGATCAATTCGCTCTCGCCCTACCATCTGATCTGCTGACCGTCCTGGTTAGCTCAGTCGGTAGAGCGACTGCCCCGGAAAGGCGGTGGTGCCGGGATCGATTCCCGGATCAGGACGAATTTTTCTTTAACTACGAAGTTTCTGAGAAAGCTGTATAGCTTTCCTTTGTAGCCGTATGGCTGCGCTTAGGTGGATGCAATGAGTAATTACTCCCTTATTACAAATCTACTCCACCTTGGGGGATTCCCCTAAATATTTGACCAACACCATTCCCACTTCGAGTTATAGATCAATTCGCTCTCACCCTACCATCTGATCTGCTGACCGTCCTGGTTAGCTCAGTCGGTAGAGCGACTGCCCCGGAAAGGCGGTGGTGCCGGGTTCGATTCCCGGATCAGGACGAATTTTTCTTTAACTACGAAGTTTCTGAGAAAGCTGTATAGCTTTCCTTTGTAGCCGTATGGCTGCGCTTAGGTGGATGCAATGAGTAATTACTCCCTTATTACAAATCTACTCCACCTTGGGGGATTCCCCTAAATATTTGACCAACACCATTCCCACTTCGAGTTATAGATCAATTCGCTCTCGCCCTACCATCTGATCTGCTGACCGTCCTGGTTAGCTCAGTCGGCAGAGCGACTGCCCCGGAAAGGCGGTGGTGCCGGGTTCGATTCCCGGATCAGGACGAATTTTTCTTTAACTACGAAGTTTCTGAGAAAGCTGTATAGCTTTCCTTTGTAGCCGTATGGCTGCGCTCAGGTGGATGCAATGAGTAATTACTCCCTTATTACAAATCTACTCCACCTTGGGGGATTCCCCTAAATATTTGACCAACACCATTCGCACTTCGAGTTGTAGATCAATTCGCTCTCGCCCTACCATCTGATCTGCTGACCGTCCTGGTTAGCTCAGTCGGTAGAGCGACTGCCCCGGAAAGGCGGTGGTGCCGAGTTCGATTCCCGGATCAGGACGAATTTTTCTTTAACTACGAAGTTTCTGAGAAAGCTGTATAGCTTTCCTTTGTAGCCGTATGGCTGCGCTTAGGTGGATGCAATGAGTAATTACTCCCTTATTACAAATCTACTCCACCTTGGGGGATTCCCCTAAATATTTGACCAACACCATTCCCACTTCGAGTTATAGATCAATTCGCTCTCACCCTACCATCTGATCTGCTGACCGTCCTGGTTAGCTCAGTCGGTAGAGCGACTGCCCCGGAAAGGCGGTGGTGCCGGGTTCGATTCCCGGATCAGGACGAATTTTTCTTTAACTACGAAGTTTCTGAGAAAGCTGTATAGCTTTCCTTTGTAGCCGTATGGCTACGCTTAGGTGGATGCAATGAGTAATTACTCCCTTATTACAAATCTACTCCACCTTGGGGGATTCCCCTAAATATTTGACCAACACCATTCCCATTTCGAGTTATAGATCAATTCGCTCTCGCCCTACCATCTGATCTGCTGACCGTCCTGGTTAGCTAAGTCGGTAGAGCGACTGCCCCGGAAAGGCGGTGGTGCCGGGTTCGATTCCCGGATCAGGACGAATTTTTCTTTAACTACGAAGTTTCTGAGAAAGCTGTATAGCTTTCCTTTGTAGCCGTATGGCTGCGCTTAGGTGGATGCAATGAGTAATTACTCCCTTATTACAAATCTACTCCACCTTGGGGGATTCCCCTAAATATTTGACCAACACCATTCCCACTTCGAGTTATAGATCAATTCGCTCTCGCCCTACCATCTGATCTGCTGACCGTCCTGGTTAGCTCAGTCGGTAGAGCGACTGCCCCGGAAAGGCGGTGGTGCCGGGTTCGATTCCCGGATCAGGACGAATTTTTCTTTAACTACGAAGTTTCTGAGAAAGCTGTATAGCTTTCCTTTGTAGCCGTATGGCTGCGCTTAGGTGGATGCAATGAGTAATTACTCCCTTATTACAAATCTACTCCACCTTGGGGGATTCCCCTAAATATTTGACCAACACCATTCCCACTTCGAGTTATAGATCAATTCGCTCTCGCCCTACCATCTGATCTGCTGACCGTCCTGGTTAGCTCAGTCGGTAGAGCGACTGCCCCGGAAAGGCGGTGGTGCCGGGTTCGATTCCTGGATCAGGACGAATTTTTCTTTAACTACGAAGTTCTGAGAAAGCTGTTTAGCTTTCCTTTGTAGCCGTATGGCTGCGCTTAGGTGGATGCAATGAGTAATTACTCCCTTATTACGAATCTACTCCACCTTGGGGGATTCCCCTAAATATTTGACCAAAGTCGTCAGGCATTTTCTCGCTCTTCGTCTCGTGCAGAGAGGAAACTGCCTCAAAAATGTCAAGCCTCCGCTTCTTGTAAGTGACGCAGGCCGTTAAGAAATCCCTAATCGTTAAAGGTAGATAGGTCATTGATTTCGAATGGCAGCGCCACAGCACCGACCTCCCCCTGACCGCTGTCAGCACAAACCAAAGGGTAAAGCGGTATGCTTTGTGCCTTTGTAGGGAACGCGTCCTAAACGCGCCGAAAACAGGCACCACGGCGCCGGCAGCATCGCCTAAAACGTCTGTCCCCAAAGAGCTGATTAGACCCCTTTCAAGTGAGTTGTCACAAATGGAAAGGAAGCTCCCCAACCAGCGCCCGGAGCGCTCGTCGTTGTGTACACGCTTATCAATTCTCAACGAGAAGGCAATCTCTCGTTGCCTTCAATCTTCAATCTTCAATCAAAATCTTCAATCTCTGAACAACATGGAAGACGCATCAAGAGGTGCCGCCTCAAGTCCTTCAAAATACCTGTCGCTTGCCTCTGCCTACGAGTACCGAATTCGCGTTCATGTTTTTTTTAATGTCTAAGCCTGCCAACAAGAGCTCTTTGAAAACAATATCCGCGGCGATCAATTAATCATAATTTCTCACTTTCGAAAGCACCGATAAAAAACGTGCCTCCAGCCGGGGCACAGAAAAAAGCAAAATTAAGAAACCCCACTGTCAAAGATGGACTGTGAACAAGGCTGATCGCCGAAGAATTGACGCTTTTGAATTGTGGTGCTGGTGGCGAGTCTTGAGAGTTCTTTGGGCGGCCAGAAGATCAAATCTGTCGATATTGTCGACCATGAACCCTGACTGCTCATTGGAGTGTCCAACTCTAAAGTTAAAGCTCAGCTACTTTAGTCATCTGATGAGAAGAGAGGAGTCGCTGAAGAAAGACTTGATGTTGGGAAAGGTTAAGGGTCACAGGAGAAGGGGTAAGCAGCGAATGCGATGATTAGATGGCATTTTAGAGACGCTGTAGATGAATTTATGTGATGTTAGGAAGATAGTGAGAGACTAGAAAGCGTGGCGTGATATGGTCCATAGGGTCACGAAGAGTCGGACATGACTGAACGACTGAACTGAACTGGCAAACAGCGCCGGCTTTGCGCGCGCAGACGCACGACCATACCCCCTCGTCTTCACTCTCCTTCTCCCGCTCCGCTTGCACGTGCGTCTGCCTGTGGCACGCACTCCCAAGCCAGCGGGCTGGGCACACTCCGCAGACAGCCGGGCGCAGCGCGGGCACGAATGCGCGTAGGTTTTGTAGTTCCTCTCCGCTCCGCTAGAAACCAAGCGCTGGTGTCACGGAGCAAAATCTAGCTGGTTCCCTATGTCTCGCCCTTTATTGACGCGTGGCTCGTGCCACTTTCGATAGGATACATCCTCCCTTCTTTACTAAAGAAATCATACACATCACACTGTAGAAGCAACCCAAACTGTTCAGAGCACAGCTGTGGCACTTTTACAAAGTTCCGGTCATAAGTCAACCTCTGTTGCTGCCTTCGTGGTCGCAATGGCCTTCTTGAAGCAGGTGAAGGTTGATTATGCTGGGGGACGCTGACAGGTACGTTGTCTGTAATATGCCTGCTTTCAGGGGTTGTCGGGAGCTATGCGGCATTGTGGCTGCATGGTGCTGAAGTAGAACTTTGATCGCCTTCCTGGCTGGCATCGGAACCGATGTCCCAAGAGCTTCTTGGGACATCCTCCTTTGCTTGCAGTAGGTGCCGTCGATTGCACCGTAGGATCGTTCCGTCTGCTGTAATGACTTCGTATGACCTAGGATAAGGATACTTTGAAGTTTAAAGGACCTATGCTTTGGTTGCCCATGCCCCATTCTTGGCGCTAACAATGTCTGCAAGGTTGAGCGGTGAACACTGTCGGCTAGAACGACTTGTCTGTCGACGCTTCTGCACATTGCGAACCAGACGCGGCCTTACATCAGGCAACGTTGTTCGTAATCTCCTCCCTTGTAGCACTTCGCCAGGTGAAGGCCCTGATTCCAAAGACGTATACCTGTAGGCAAGGAGACCCAGCCAAAAGCCTTGCTTCAATGCACTAGATTTTTTTTTAATTTGTTTAACTGCTTGAGCTCGCTACTCGCTACAAAAGCAGCTATCGTCCTCCACTGAAGCGGTGGCGGGTACAATAACGGCCTACTGCATCAGGTGCAACCGCCGGTGACAGGCGAGCCCCTGCCGCAAACGTCGGGAGCCTATTATTCCCAGTCCCCGTAGGGCCAGAAGCAGCCCCCTCCTCCCGCCTCTCATTGCAGTGTTGTTTTTAGTTGTTACAGGTTTAAAGGAAAGAAAGGCGCTGTATCTGTCACACTTTGTTCCTCCGACTAGTGTGTTTCAATAGTACACCGTCGTTGCTGTCGCGTGGCGTTCCTTGGAGTGCGTTCAAGTGTGGGATTGCCGATGGCAGAAACGCTAAACAACATATCTTGCAGAACTCGAGACCATATCTCGCCCTAGAGTGACAGATACTCTGCCGTTTATTTCCTATAACCAACACACAAATTCAGCATGGGACTGCTGCTATTCGGTTCATGGGTTCACATAAATTCGCAGGGAAGGAAAGGCATAGCATCTGTCACACTTATCTCTGCGGACACCTGAATGGCGCCAGGAGCGCACGCAGCTAGAGAAGCGCACTGCCATGGCTGCATAATTGGTTACGAGGCAGAGCGGCGATGCCGCGAAACGCAGGAAGAGGCCCAAAGAGCTGCGCTGTAAAATTCCGAGAGCACTATGGAATCCACGTTGCAGAAATACGAAAGCCTAAGCGTTGCTGGTGCACACTGTGCATCACGTTGGGGTCTCATTCTCTTTACCAATTAAATTCACTAACATTATCATTGCAAATGTCCTCATTCTTATTATCACTAATTGCAGCGTCATTGTCATCGCTACTATCATCCTCACTGTAGACAGGGAGAATTATGATCTGCGTTTCACAATCTGGTGGCATGAACTGTGGCATGGGGTCTGGAGTAGCCCCACCCTCCCCTCTCGAAAATATTTCTTCGTCTGTTACACCTGCGAGGTACCTTGTATTGCCACTTGAACACAGTAAAGATAAAAAATATTACTGAAACAATGAATGTGAACGTGTCCAGTCGAAAACAATAGAGTGAGGTGGTCTTGATTAATCAATGTTTGCTCGTTCAACTGTATGCAGTTTGTTCATTGTTTCGAATGTATGGTATCTACTGCAAGCGTTATCCATGTCAAAGGTTAGCGTGCAGGAATTTCATCGATTGTAGCGGTTTTCATCTGGGGTTTAGTTTGGGAAAGGACAAGTCGTACCAACTTGTTTCGTTCAGTAAAAAGTGGAGGATTTGGTGTGGCCCATTTATTTTTCGGCAAATAGCATCCAGGTTAATGTACGTAGTAACAAACCGACCCTTTCCTGCGTATAGGTTTTCCAAGTAAGACTGTGCCATGACGTACCCGAAGTTTGGTGTCCTCCAGCAATATCAAAATCAGAAGGCTGAGTGATTTTTGCGGGAAGTTGTGGCTTCCTTTACATTTTAAAAATAAGAGTCTCACTAAATACCCAAGCGCAGTAACCCAATATACCTGTATAAGGACTTGCTGAATGTAATGATGCTATTGCCCTTGTATTGGTCATTACGCCGTGGAGGGGAAGGTAAGAATGTTTTAAAGAAGTGTTAGAAATATGCCAGTATTGTCATCAGGAAAAAGTTTTATTTTTCTTTTACACAGTGGCACCTGTTAAACGCCTTTTTTACACCTCTTAAACCGTGGTTGAAGGGAAAAGGCTTCTTCGTCCTGTGGTCGCCGTACTGCTTGATTTGACATAAACCGGAAACCATAGACAATATTTTCTTTGACTGCTGGGATGCAGTCATTCCACGGGATATTTTGCAGAGGCATTTAAAAAAGTACTTGCCAATTACACCATCTGATACACGGTTCCTGCCCTCCATAATCAAGGGAATGTGCTACATGCCTTATTCATGTTGCTCTGCCTCCACAGTCCGTTGAAAATGAGAATGAATGTGAGACACTTGCAAGTGATGCGTTATGGGTATCCAAACGTGAGCCCATGATTTTATGCGTCAAAGCGTTGCGTTGCGTTTGGCCACTAATATAGAGCGCAACTAAATCGGTTTAAGTAGGTAGAAAATATGTCGAACATTTTAGAGCAACTCAGACCGCAATAATAATGCCGTTTTGAAGCAACCTTCCGGCAATAAAACGTGTTTTTGGAGCACTATATAGAAACATTCTCCAAGCCTTATAGCTGCTTATGCGCAGGCAAATGGAAACTCTCATTCAATGAGTGCATCCCGACATGAGGACATACAAAGAGTTCAAGACTCAAGACAACAGATGCGTTCCGACAGAAACGCACGCAAAAGCCCTTTGCCTCCAGCAGGAGAGCGCGTTTGTGTTATAAACTTGCGAGCATGCCCAGGTTGAATTTCTGCTACCCTCCGTCGTCATACAAGTTCTTCGTCTCCTCAGGTAGAGCTTGATGACTGAACGCTGTTGAACAGACACACAGACCGCGTGCGACAACATAGGACACCTTCCGCTGTCTCCGACATTGAGGAGCCCATTCAGGCACCATTCGTGACAGCGAACAACGTACTGTTCCCGTCTCCCTGCTCATCGAGTACCGAGCCGTCAACAAGATTGTCGACGCGCCTTCAAAAGCTAAGTGGTACCAGGTCGAACCCCCAGCCTAAACTATCTTCGCGGATCCGGAAGCCTGCGAACTACTACGGACTTCAGAAACGCAAACAAGACATTGTTGTGACCAACACTGTTTGCGACCTTGTCGTGCTGCATGCTTCCTAAGAGAGGGAGTAGTGTGACGCGTGTTTCCCGTTACCATGAGCGTCATCTCCACGGCACCGAAACCGGTCTGCCCGGGGAAGCGGGAAGAGAGCTGAAATAAATGCTTTCCCCGGGTACAGCGAGCCAGTCTGTCTGACGCTAGCGAGGTGTGCGGTCTCATTTCTGGACGTATAAGTACTTGCGGCGGTGTACAAAACAAAGTCATATAATATTTACTAAGTTATCTCATGCTTGACGAGGCAAAAGACGTTTAGTGAAAGAATGACGTGGCCTGGTCTCCGAATAATTACACTTCTGGATGCAGCGACTAAAAAAAAATTATCAGTTCCCTTATTCATACAAACTGCATCTTTATTGTCTATATAACTTTTTCATTTTACTATATCGATATATATATATATATATATATATATATATATATATATATATATATATATATATATATATATATATATATATATATATATATATTGATTTTTATTTGTATTTTTATTCTGGTTCTGACTATTTTTTATTTCTATTCGTTTTATTTTCTTACTTCCCTCCGTAGTCCTTAGTCTAGGTAAGCAGAAAATATACACGCGACGTTCTCAGATTGTCGGTGTAAAATCCCCACCTGCAAGCTGAAAATTGCAAATGTTATTTGTGTTGTGCGTGCTATGTCTAAGAGAGGCAATAAAGCGGAAAGAAGTGCATAATATAGTGGTTAGAACGCTCGTATTGGACACGTAAGGGTGGTGATTCGATTCCTGGTGTGAAGATGAGTTATGTTTTCTGTTAATGACTACGATCTTGTAAGGACACGCCATGGTGATAAGCTCTAGTGAGATATCTTCCCACATGGCGTGTACAAGCCAGTTATGCGGCAAGAAATGGGTTAGCATTCAAAGAACACAAACGAACACTGAAGATATTTTTTTGCCGCCCTGTCAGAGCTGTGTAAGCAAACAATGAAACTACAAATCAGTGCACAACGACAAATCTGAAGCAAACCAGGAAGAATGCAGTGAAATTAAGCACCCTGAAAATTATTATACTACTCAGTTTAAATGTGGCGATCATTCAATCATCAGCGCATGAGTTCGACCTAACTGTGGAATGCCAAGGAGTCACTCAGAAGAAAGCAATGCTCAACGACATCGGTGGTTTCTCAGGTTAGTACACGTTAGCGTAGAAACAATTGAAGAGCGGGAAAACAACGAAATCATTAACGTTAAAATTCCTAGCGGCTGTAGGTTCTAAAGAATAAGAGACGGCTATATAAGTATAAGATCTCTATGTTTTGAGCTTGCACGAATAAACCCTTGTATGGGTTGATGCAGACTGATTGTCACAGCCAGTATGTAAAACAAATAATTGCCGTTATGTGTTTTCTTTTTTTACATTTGCATATTTTTCAGCGCCGTCCCTATCGAATTTGTGCAACTAGCAGTACCATTTTCCCTGACTTTCTAAATTTCCGTATCTATGTTTTTCATCATTTTGCGTAGGATTTCCCAACATAGGAGCATATCTGTGAAAACTTCACCCTCCAAAGCCTTTCGAGGAGCGGGGACTGGTTTCAGCAGCCTTTATTCAACATGTCGTTTCGTTTCACGCCATATTCACGCAGATGCTTTCCCGAGAGAAAGCAAAGTAAAAATACAAAAAAAAGAGCAATTGGGACATTTTTGTATTTGCGGCTCCGATTCGCGCACGAAACCAGCTGGCGATGGCTGTTTGCCCGTAGATTTCATTGATCGCATTTCTCGACCCGTAATATGACTATTTTGTTTTTAATAACGTATGTAGCCAAAAAGGCGTCCAGTATAACTGTAAACCGTTGTGGTGTCTAAAGCGCTTTTATACTTCTTGCAGCTAAAACAGGCTTATGGCGCAGGATTAACAAAGTTTCATCCTCGCTTTTTGAACATTGCTGAGCAGGCCCAGGTGCGGAATACATTCCGGAGCATGTGTTTAAAATTTGTTTTCTATAAGTAGTAGTGCCACGAACCATTCAAATCTTTATTTGTTCTTTTTCGACATCCACCGGCATGCGGGCTTATCACCGTGAATGTAACGCATGGATCGATTATGTATACTCTCTGTTCATGCTCCTTGTCATGAGAGGCGGCTTTATCATTCCCCTTATTGCCGAAGATGCTTCGAGATGTAAAAGCTGCAATTTTGTATAAGCTGCTTTTGCTCACGCAATAATCTGTATTGCAAGCCATTTCCTTATGCTTTCTTGTCACTCACATTCTTGTTTACCTTGATTTGTAGTGCCTACTTAGACTTGTCTTTCGTGAATTTACTCATTCCTGCCTGAACTGCCAAGAGGCTGTTGGCCGTATCAAATAAATAGCAATAAAAATAAATAAATAAATCTCGAAGGATTGCCGCCACGCGCGTGTTCCTACTATGTTCAAAGGAACGCTTAGCCACCATATGCGTTTTTATTTCGATCTTTCTTGGCCGCTTTAAATCGAGCGCTAACGCGTGAAATGGGCATTCTTTGTTCTAAAACCAGCAAGCAAGCTTGCTGTTATCGCCGCCACCTAATCACTTAGTGTTTTTTTTTTTTTTTGTAACCCATCACTTGTTTCCATCGACATAGTTACCACTACGTGACAATGTATTAGAAACAGAAGAATAAAAGTCACTGTGGTTAAGACGCCGGCAGTGCAAGAAACCATTAAATGGGCTAGTATCCCCTTAAGCTTATTCTACATTACCGAAGATAACAGTCATAAGTAAGCATAGTGCTATTAAAAACTGCGGAATTTACCTTCAGGAATTTCACTGTATTAGTTTGCACACCAGTAATGAACACAGCGTTAATGTTGCCTTTGGCAGCATATATAGCACGGGTAGTCATTGAAGATATTTTGTACAGGTGTCGAGTTCTTAGTCTCCTGATCATGTTTCCACGACGCGGTTCTCGGGTGGGAGTTTCGCGCTGTGTGGCCAAATTGGCCGGCGGCCCACAGTCCAAGTGTTCTCAGAAGTTTACCTCCGCTGAAGACGTCGAGGTAGCGGGAACACGAAAGAACAACACAGGGAAGAAAGAGCATGCGTCAACACAGCCCACAAAGCGAAAAAAAGCACGGTGACACAACACCACAGAACAAAAACAGCGTTCGGAAAAATAGCAACATGGAACAAAAGCAAGACTACAAAACAGCGCAGCACAGTACGGTGCAGAACTGTGCGAGTAGTTAATTGAAGATAGAGATTGCTCTGTTTCTTTCATTTGTTTGCCTAGCACTGTCCCATTCCCAACACAGAATAGAAAGTTTGGGGAGTGGGGCCAAAGCCAAGTAAACATTCCTCTTCTCGCTGCTTATGAAAGAACATTCCAGTTATGGGTGAGTTGCAGACTGTACCGTAATGTCCAGAGAAGGCGCTATGTACACGTCGGTCTTGGTTCTAAACCGACTCCAACCTCGGAACGTTTTTTTTCGTTTTCTTTTTTCAGTTCATATTATTTCAGGTCGCCGTCTAAGTAAGGTTCAGCGCGTCGTTTTTTGCTTCATATCAGCGATCAGAATAGAAATTGTTTTTTCGCTACGCGAAACTGTACGCTGTACTAGAGTGTTTAGCGAACGTCCCGGCATATGGTACGCGAAAGATCGCTTTTGCCCGAGAGCTTGGCGAAAGTTTCAAATTCTGTCGCATTGGCGGCTGGCATCCGATCTCTTTTGATGTGACTCAGCTTCGCCCTCTCCGCCTTCGGGCATATCTGCAAGCTAAGCAATTTTATGCAACAGATCAGTGCTGCACGATATTATGAAATCTGGTGGCAAATACGAAGGACAGTGAAAACGTCCTAGCATCATTTGGGACGAATTGGAACTCTCCAGAGTGATATCACGGAGTGAGCTTTAGATTATACCATTCTCTTACATGTTTAGAGAGGGTGGGACAATATTTCCCTATTTAGGTGTCACTGCACTTCTCTTCATTGTCTACTTTTCTGAACCTATAGGCACACAGGGCGTACGCCCGAGCAGGCGTGCAGAGTTCGTGGGACGGCCAGAAAATTGGTTAGCTGTAACCTGTTCTTAACTGATGTGGATCTAGATGGGCAGACCCCGTGCTAACGTAGCCAGAGAGAGGATCCGGGGCAGGCAGAAAGTTGGTGTATTGCAGGCCGCTGTAAAAGGCCGATGTAGACATAAAGACATCCGAAAAGTCTTCGACGCTCCGACCAGCCCGCAGACGATTCAGCCACTCGAGGAAATGAGCGCACGTTCGACGTAAACCCAGAAATACCCCGTAAAAGACAAGACTAAATTCATGCTCTTCTTGAAAGCTACAGCGCGTGATTTTCGTCAGCGTCGAAGGTACGACAAACTTTGTTGACAAAGCACCCCAGTATCACGGACGAATATTCCCGACCTCTGCGCCAAAGCTCCTATCGCGAATCGCTTAGAAAACGCCAATCCATCCGCCAGCAAGTCAACGAAATGCCTCCTGGCAATGTCATCCAGCCATCAACGAGCCTGTATGTACCATCAGTCCCTCTGGTGAAGACGAAATACGGGATACTGCGTTTCTGCGTCTATTATCGCCGCTTGAACAGCCTAACAAAGAAGCTTGTTTACCCTCTCGCTCGCATCGACGACACTGGATCGCCTTTGCAAGGAAAGGTACTTCTTACGATGCACTTAGAGAGCGGCTCGGGCTTTGAGAGACGCTGTAGTGGAGGACTCAAGAAATTTCGACCACCTGGGGTGCTTTAACGTACACCAAAATTGAACAGTACATGGGGGCATTGCCTTCCGTCACCATCGAAAAGCAACCGCCGAGGCCGGGATTCGATCCCGCATACTTGGGCACGGTAGTCGAGCGCCGTAACCACTGCGCCACCCCGGCGGTGCACAATGGCGTGCAGTGGAACCGTAGGCTTACAACAAACTACACAGACATAGTGGATATACTCAAAATAATAGCTCGTAGTGCCTACAGGAAACGAACCTCGGACCACAGAGTACACAAACATCTTAAAAATATATATTTTGTGGAACGATCGAATGCAGACTATCCGACTCTCCGGAGGCGTCGCTGTCATAACGCAAAGCGAGGACCCAGCAAGAGGGGTACCATTAAAAACAAATTTAAAAGTTATCAAAGTAAACATCATAAGCCACAGATTAGCAACATGCTCTGTGTATATATCACCACTACACAATTACGATACACGATTTAGAATAACTGAGCCATATGATATTACTGGAAATTTAACGCACACCTCTCAGGGGAAGTGAATACACTGTTTTCTGGAGACAGCTGAGAGAGGATTTTATTCTTTCAAGTAACATAGTTTTAATGAATTCTTCAAAAGCCATGTATTCCTGCCCCAGCTCTGGGAAAATTACCTACCTCTATTTAGCCTTTGCCCTTTCTCTTGGTGATTAAATAATTTTATTTGGGATGTTTTAGACGACCATCCAGCCTAATATCGGCAGCCATAGTAGCCAGCCCACAAGCGTCTGAAACTGCACCAAAAACAAAAAAAAGGTTTTGTGGTCAAAAGAATGCAAATTGCCCAAGAACAGCAAAACAAAGTTTTGTGTATATTTTGTAGATATCCAAGTGAGGAAACTTGCCCACCTTCAAAAGGGCTGAGCTAAAGCACGGTATTTTGACGCAACGCAGAGAGGGTCTCATGGCAACAGTACATATCCTCGATAAACAAGTCGATATCATCAAAGAAAATGTTTGAACTGGTGTGGAAATTAACAGGGAATTTTACTCCTTTCACATTGCTATTGTTGACAGCACCCGGTACTCAAACAACGTAGAAGTGCAGGTCAACATATCGGGTGAGCAATGTTTCAGTTTCAAGCTCATCCAACTACACACAAATTTATCCTAAAAGCACAAAGCAATAGTTAAAAACAAGAACTTCCCTTCGGATCAGGTATACATGAAGACTACAATAAGCTTATGTATTAGATACACCACTAGCATCTAGTACTGGCATTATGCATTGCTGGCCTACCTCTTGAGACTTCCATAGAGGCTTGTCTAAGTGTTTTCAGCAAAATATGGGGTTTGAACCAGATATATATGACTGGATAAATTTCCCATGCATGGAACGGAGCGATCATAATACCCATCCTAAAATCTAGCAAAGAACCAATTAGTCCCATCAGTTATAGACCAATAACACTACTTCTACAGGAAAATCCTTCGAAAGCATTGTAAGCATCAGTCTAACCTTCAGACTTCAATCCCGGTGAGGTTTAGATGTACAGCAATGTGGAGGTAAATAGACATGTTGCACCACCGATCAGCTTGTCCGCTTTGAGAACACAGTCCAGAAAGCGTTCAGCCAACCGACACTGTATCGGAGTCTTCTTCGACCTAGAGACGCGCTACGTTACGTGGAGGTTCCGTATCCTCCATGGTCTAGAGGACATAGGTATCCGTGGCAGGATACTGAGCTGTTTGAGTGACTTAGCAAAAGTCATCCCTAAATCCATAATGCATTCCGTTTACATATATGTCCTGTAAATACCCAAGTAGCACACATTATGTGGCCCACCTGGAGCCCGTGTGGCAAATTGGGCGTGGGCAACCACAGTAACATCCATGAGGGCACCCTATAGGTATCAAGCGGGCAAGCCGAATATGGGCTTGCCCCTGCTTTTTCTATCTGGGCATCATATAGGCGTGGAAGCGGCTGAGTACACATTCCCACATCGGGTCCTCAAGGGTCCCGCTTGGGGAATCTTGGGGCCAATGGAAATAGAATTTTGGCTATGTGTAGAAAAAGCCTGGGCTAATCTAATTGCGATTACCCACTCAAAAGCCCAATACGTCCCGCATGGGCAGCGGTGAACCTCAATACGAGCATGCCCGCACTGAGCAGGCGTGTGTCGCTCGAGCGTCCTCAACTTTACTCAACTTCGGCATCTCTCCCCTCGCATCATTCACTCCTGAGCCTTCACGGACAGCCGACGAGCACGCGCGGGTCTCCCTGGGCCTCGGCTCCGAGCCGCTCGCCGCGTAGTGAAGCAGCTTGTGCTTACGTCCTCGCCTTTACTGGCGCTCGCCTTCAAGCGCATTTCCCTGCTCTTGGATTACCTTTCTTCGTCCTGGAGAGTCGAGACCGTCTTTCATGCTCGGAATGCGTTGATGCAGAAACACCGGAGCATCTGTTTTGCGTATTCCCTATATTCTCCTTAAATCTCTCTTTCTCTCCCCCTTAGATCCTACTTTAGACCTTTCAGGCTCAGAGCTATGCATTCCAAAAAGGGATGCAATACCTTGTGCCTATTCTCGCTAATTTGTAATAAGAATCACTGAACATGGTGCAAGGAAAGCTGAAGAAACGTGCCGAGCGTGCTCATGCAAAACGAAGCATAACAAAGGGTAAAATGCATGAAAAATATAGTAGGGATAAGAAGTGCTACGCATCTACTTCGCATTTGATTGACTATGCAAATCGGTTGTAATTTTTATTTTCTCTTCTGTCCGCAAGAGGCAGGGAGGTGACTCAGCAACAGAGCTCAGTAGCAGGCCCGTGCATTTTCTTTTCATTCTTCCTACAGTCGCAACCAATCATTATTATTCTGCACACACCAATGAAATAAATATTCAGACCAACATTTTGGGATGATGTGGTCCAGCCCACATTATTGTAGTATATGGAATAAATTTCTCTTCTGTTACTGAATGTCGAATACAAGGTAAAGAAACAGTGCTCAATGTTTCTCACTTGATGATTAATGGAACTCGGGCAGCCCAGAAAATGGCAGATTCAGCCATGAGGGCATCACCGGGGCCAGCCCGAAACGGACTGGCCTCAGCAAAGCCCGCGTCGGTACAATTCAGGCATTGGAGGGATTATTCGGCTTAAAAATTAAAACTTTGATCAATGGGGCGGCACTGCCTACACAAACGTAGGACCCATTAGTGATATAGGTATGCTGTCCACATTCGGCTATCTGAATTGATTGCGAGTAGCCCTATTTGGGATTCCCAAACGGATAAAGACTGGGACCGGTCACGGCAAAATTAAGCAGCCCATGTTGGGCCCCTCTGGGTACGTGTTGCAGATTCCCCCATGGGTTCCATATGAACTCTCCTCACGGGCCCAACGTGGACCCCCCTGTCATCATAGCCCACTTTGTGCTACTTGAGTAGCTTTACTTGTTTCAGCATATCTACTTCTGAGCAACATATACAACGACAATAAATAAATGGCTACATGGGTAGATAAAATGTAACTAGGTTTTACTAGAAAACAGTAGCAGTCCTGTTTTTTTTAGACTAAGCCTACAGGCTGACCCCAGAAATAACTTCATCAAAGCGCACTACGACTCAAACAAGAACATAAATTTTTACCTGATCATTTTGATAAGAAATAACATTTTTGCCCCACATAACCTAAAAAAAACCGCCGCCGGCCTTGAGCTTCTTCGAACTACTAGTACGAAAACATTGAGATTCTAACAGGGCATGATTATAACATCTCTATTATAATCACATTCGCTCTAAGTTAGACTATGAGTAAATAAGCATATTGGTCATCACGACTGTCCTACCTGAAACTATTTTATCCAGTCCATAATCTCGCTCAGCGGTTGTCATCCTGCTTACAGGACATCTCCAATAGCGAGTCCTCATGCGGAAACTGGTGGGCCTGCCTCAGAAAACCGAAGAACAGCACTAACATGCACATACTTTCTAAATGTTCGTTGTCGGCCAAAACACCTGTGTTATAACTTAGTCGCGAAAAATGCACATCGAGAACAATCTTCAACCAGCCCCGAGCAATGAAGCCACTGCTTTTGAAAAGAACGACTTGAGGGGCTAGTTGGTGCTGCAGAATACCCAGAAATGTGGCGCAATTGTGTCTCTTCGCATGTGGTTGCGTTTGTTGCGCCATATTTCTGGGTATTACCACTGCTTTTGCATTTCGAAGAACAATCATCATCATCAGCCTGACTATACCCACTGCAGGGCGAAGGCCTCTCCCATATTTCTCCACTTAACCCGCTTCTGTGCTAGCTGCATCCACTTGACCCCTGCGAACTTCTTAACCTCATCCGCCCACCTAACGTTCTGCCGCCCCCTGCTACGCTTTTCTTCCCTTGGAATCCAGTTTGTTGCCCTAAGCTACCATCGGTTATCCTCTCTTCGCACTACATGCCCTGCCCATATCCATTTCTTCTTCTTAATTTCCGCTTGAATGTCGTTAACTTGAGTTACTTCTCTGACCCACTCTGCACGCTTCCTATCTCTTAATGTTACCCCTACCACTTTTCGTTCCATAGCCCTCTGAATTGTCCTCAACTTAAGTAGAACCCTCTTGGTTAGCCTCTGCGTTTCAGCCCCATAGGTGAGTACAGGTAAGATGCAACTGTTGTATACTTTCCTCTTCAGCGATACCGGTAAGCTGCTAGTCATAATCTGCAAGTGCTTGCCAAATGCGCTCCATCCCAATCTTATGAAGAACAATGCCAGGTCTGAAATAGAACGAATCAAATACCCAGTATTGCCACAAGCTCTGAGCCACTCGCTCCGTTTAACACTCTCCTCGCAGTTATTAACCTCAAGCTAACAGAATTTCAAAAAAAGTACACCCCACATGAGCGCATATTACAGAAATACGTTACACTGAAAAACTTAACAAATACACCTCATTTTACACAGATGGTTCAAATACTAACCACAATGTTGGACGTGCTGTGGTAAAAAACTATGCAGAAGACACTATATGGCTTCCTCAGTGTACATTAGCTTTTTCTGCAGAATTGTACGCTGTTTATGCTGCTGTGGACAATTAAGGAATCAAAACATCAAAAATAGCATAATCCACACAGATTCCTTTACTGTGCTCACCGCAATAAGCTACAAAATTCGGTTGAAGTGCTAATAGGAAGCTTAAAGCACGACATAGTAAAGGTCACATCCCGAAAATATATTGTCACGCTGCTTAGCGGCTTACTGAGGAGTTGGAGCTGAAGGTAGAAGAAGAGGGAGACTCGCGCAGACCGATCGGGCTCTGAGGCGCCTGCAACCAAGTTTCATTCGTAAAGACTTCGCCTGTATTAAAACCATTTCATCCGCTACAATACCTAATTCTGGTGGTTTGCCAATAATATTTAAATTAAAGACAATAAGATAGCAGACGCGTGTGCGACAAAAGCTAGAACCATGAATATAAAACGTGCACTTGCCACACAATGATTGCGTAAAGGTAGTGAACAGTAAACAAAAAGCTAAGTCACAGGCCGCTTGAGAAAGTGAAGGAAACAACAGCTGCATTCTGTAAAGCCTTGCTTAGGGGAATATAAATCGTGCCAACACCAGGAACGTTTTATGGCAGTTAATTTGTCGTCTACGCATAGGACACAAACACATCAACCATATATTCCTCCTGGCAGAAAGAGACAAACCATTTTGTAAATTGCGAGGTAATTCACCGTCCACAATCATATTTTAATCGCATGCCCGCGATGTGAGGAACTTAGAAAAATATATTTTACTGTATTTTACAATAACGACATTCTTTTTCATAGTGCATTGCTTTTAGGTGAACAAACAGTCGTCGATTTTTCGCTTGTTTGTACGTTTCCTAAGCAAGCCAATGTTTTAAATCAAGTATCGGTATCATAGCTCCAGGTACTTTACACAACTAAAAACATACTCATCTACAATTCTTTCCATCTCATTTTACGTGCCAATTCTCCTGACTCCATTCAAGCTGCCCATCTTCTCTCAGACTTGGATGGCCCAGGACTGCCCGCAGTTCCTCTGTGAAAACTCTCCATTCTGATCAGACACCTGATCCGTTTCCTGACGATTTCTGCTGCTCGTGGCCCCCTACAAATTTTTCAGTCCGTTTTCGACACCGCCCACTCTCCCTTCGGCCGCACTCACACCGTCGCTATCGCAGTGAGATCAGTTCTCATTCGCCTTTTATATCATATGTCGGAGGCAGAGCGTCGCGTAATTTGCGACCAAGTTGAGGACATTTGTCACGTATCGTCCATTCATCTCACAGCTCTTGATATTCGCCACTGGTCCTCGTAAAGAAAGATGGTTATATTCTCGTTTTTATCAAATGCCGTCGCCTCAACGAAATTACAGGCAAGGAAAATTAAATTACCCCCTTCAGCGCATTGACGGCATGCTTGACTGCATGCGAGGCATGGCATACGTTTTGTCCTCTGACTTACATTTCTCCTAGTTTGCCGCCCCTGAGTGAGCGAAATGGGCATCTTGTACGCCCGATGCCCTTTAGTAAATTATCATGTCTTTCGGTCTGTGCAACGCGCCTGCCACCTACGAAATGTACAGATATATTTGCTTAAAACATACGACTGCAGACACTTTTTGCCCCACTATTTACCCCACTTTTGATATTCTCGGAGACGACTCTGAAATATTTGCGCAAACACCTAAGAATCCAAGTGGCCTCGAGATGTGGGGAAGGGTTCTTCGCACCTTGCACAGACTTATGTACAAAATCTAAAACGCTCCTTGTCTTATTAAGGCCACCTTTCATTGCTTAAGTCCCCTTGTCTAACTCTGCAACGCTCCTTACAATATTAGGTGCTGTTAATAAGGCCTCCACTGCAGCTTCCTTTCGTTGAGGTAGCTTAGCAGCTAATTTCATGCCTCCTTACAGCAGAGAGAAAGACTTAAGCTTCCGCGTTCGACCAGGCAGCCCAGGCCGCAAGTCCTGAACATGGCAAAGTAGGAATGGCTCATACCATTCGTGCCCTGACAGAAGCCTGTGAAGTTTTGCCGAGTTTGTGTTTCGCTCTAGTGATGTTCGGTTCTGGCACATTTCGCTGAAAACGCCGATACGAAAGTGCACACCAATGCTAACAATATCGGTTTGTGCGCTGTCCTAGTACAGATACAGAACACACAGCGCGTGATCACCTATGCTAGCCGGGCTTTGTTCAAGGCAGAGGCAAACTGCTTCCACTGAAAATGAATTTCCATTGCCATTGTGTGGTTTATTTCGAAGTTTCGATAATATATATAACCTCAAACATTCTTCAGCACGCCTCACAACATGGATCATACGACGTCTAGAGTGTGACGTTGCTGTAGCGTAGAAGTCAGGTAGAAGCATTTCGACGCGGATCGCTTGTCCCATGCTCCTGTGCAAACGAGCGCAGTGGCTCCGGAAGCCACTGGTAACGACGATTCACTTCTGAGTTCGACCATTGCAGCCACCTTTGTCGATAACCAACGCAACGATCGAGATATCCGGCATGTAATCGACTCACGGTGCCAACAGCCCAATACCTAAATCTTTCTGTCGGAATATGTGCTGTCTGTGTTTACGTGAAGGCGTTCTCGTCAAGAATAATTGTACCACCAACAGTCGCCAATACCTACTTGTACCAGTAAGCTTAAGGGACGAAATGTTTGAAGCTTGCCTGGCGAACCCACCGTCCGGTCACCTCAGGAAGGGGGGAAGGATAGGTAGCAAGCGCTGAAGAAGGTGACGTATAGAGATGTGAAAACAAGAAGGTGCCAGCTCCAGGACAGAGCACGTACTTGCAGGCAATGACATTGATTTATTGGCCATTCATGAAACTAAGATATACAGACCATATGGCGGACACCTTTAAAACGCGATTTAATGTCTGCTTGAGTCATTCCGTAGGCACCTCAGCAGGTTGCGCCTTATTTATTCGCAGATATATAGGTATCGTATAAAAACGCGACTACACTTCCTGTGCAGGCGGCCTAGTTGCTTGTGTTTGTTCGCTGCTTCTAAACGCCCTGCGATCTGTCTATATGCCGCCAGCAATGACAAAGATCCAAATGAATGTTTTAAGACTTTAAATTGATATCTTACGTATGAGAAAAATATTATTGTATTAGAGATGTCAATAAAGGGTGCTTGGTCAAAGAAAGGAACGCAAATTGAGCGGTACAAGAACGAGGTGCGAAGTATTCAAATATTCTTGTTGAAGATACGCATTCAGAAGACGTTGGTGCAATGCTTCGAGACCGAAGGGGCCCTAAATACACACATTTCTAAGGCGAAAGTCGTGCTGGACAGGACAGAGTATACGTTTGCATTCCGCGTATTCAACTGTGTTAGCATTAAACATGCGCATTTTAGTGATCACAGTTTAGTCGCGTTAATATTTAGAACAAAAATTGCGAAATTTCGCTTTAACTGGGAGTTTTAGAAGCTAAATGTGCAGTTGCTAAACGACGAAACCTTTGTTAAAAAATTTCGAAAGAACGTTGAAAAGCTACTAAGTTAGACGACCCTAAACTTGGCAGCGTTATGGGAGGAGTTAAAAGAAGAAAAAAGTATTACTGCTATCGAAAAAGCGTCAGTGATTCAGTATGAAGGGAGGAATTTGCAAGCTCGACATTTTGTTATCTCTGGATCATGTGCAAGACGAAAAAATAACCCAAGAGAGTGAGCTCGAACAGATCGACCAGGAAAAATATAAAGAAGCGACGATTCAATCACGTGCCGAGCGGTTGCGGATGGGCAAAATGACAGCACAATGCTCGTTCACCGATGAAAAAAAATGAGCTTCGCTGAATGAAATAACCGTAATTTGGTATGGGAACAATATCACTGCAGAATCTAGCTCAATACAGCTAGCGTTTTTTTAATATTACCGGGAAGTGTTAGGGCATGAACGACAATTTGAATACGGATTTGAAAGAGAAGTTTTAGCGTACTTGCCTCGTTTAGACAACGAGACCAAAATGAGCGTGGAAGCCCCAATTAGCGGCATGGAAGTTCTCAAGGCCATTCAAGAGCTTAGTACAGGAAAGACACCTGGAATTAACGGTTTAGGAGCGTCCTTTTATAAACGTTGCATGCATGAGCTATCTGAGGCAGTCAACCGTCTCATAGCCCAAGCTTATCAAGTAAAACAATGCCGCTTCTTTCCGCAGAGCCCACAGTATACTTTTTCCTAAAAGCGACGATCCTGTGATCCTTCAGTCCTTTCATTCATACCGGCCCATAACACTTATAATTGCAGATTACAATAATTTATAAAAGTTCTTGCCCGAAGAATGCAGTCAGTTGTAAAATGAATAGTGGCAGCTTATCAGATGTGCGGCATCAAAGACCGAACGCTTGTTACGAGCGTGAACGTGGCAAGAAGCTTTCTCGAGTGTTCTGGCGCTTGGAAAGGCCGTGCAGTTATCTTAAAATCGGACTTAGTGAATGCCTTTGGTCGTATCGTACACTACATACTTTTCACTGCTTTAGAATACATCGATGTCGGTTATGCTGAAAGAGACAAAATTAGCCTATAATGATTGTACCACAAAGATCATTATTAACAAGAAGCTCACCAAAAGCATTGTCATCCGCTGGTCTGTTCGACAAGGATGTTCACTGTGAGCTTTACGTTTTACCACTTATTTGGAACCATTTTGTTTAAAGATTAATAATAATAAACGTATACAAGGCTTTAAACTGCAACTAGCGTGCAACTAGTTGCAACTGAATTGCAACTAGCGTGGAAAAACACAAAGGACAGCGACAAAAAGTAGCGACGGGACAGCACACTGTCTTCCATGATCAAACTAGTGTGCACCGAAGTTAAAATAATATCCTAAGCGGATGATGTTGCCATATTCTGCCAAAGCGCAAGAGAGATTGTGAAAGTGGAACGATACTTCTGCGACATGTCAGGTATTGCCATAAACTGGAAAAAATGTGTAGGTTTGTGTAATGAGATATGGGAAGAGCTACAAGCAGTGTTCGAGGTAATGCAGTGGTCGTTTATACCAACAAATTATCTGGGTGTGCCGCTACAACATTACGAGAACCAAGTAATTCATTGGAATGAGGAGATCGAAATTGTTTGCGAAAACGCGAGATGGGGAGGTAGAAATCTGTTTGCCCGGGCAACTGTTTGCGACCTTTTTCTTGTGGCAAAAGTGTGGTATACACTGCAGGCAATATGCATGACCGGATTGAGTGTACCGAAATTGTGCAAAGTCTTTGCGATGTTTCTATGGGGCTCGAACTGGGAGCACAAGAGTCGCACAATTTCTTTCTCTCGCTTTGGACTGGCAGCCTTGGTCTGGTAGACCTTTTTATGAGGCAGGTTTTCTCGCGATTTTGTTCCTTGCGCATTCAAAGTGTTTTTTTCTTGAGAACTGTACTCCAGGTGCGGCTGCATCATTCCTTGCCTGATTTTATAGCATCATCCTGCAGTTTTGAATCGACTAGTGTTAAGGGTTGCCTGCGTGTCGTAGTAGAGTCATTTAATATACTCGAAATGCTTTTAAATGGTGTACCTTGCTGTAGTCCCACGGAAAAAAGACTGTACGAGGACCTTATTGATACTTCTTTGCCAGTGCCCATTTATAGATGAAAATGTAGTGTAGATGAGTTGAAGGACGTCTTGAAAAGTATAAAAAGGATGCCTGTTTAGCCCCTCAGTCAAGAGCTTCTTTTCCGCCTTTGCCGTCAAAACCTGGCTTAAGGAAAACTAACTGTTTGTTCCCCGACAATTAGCTGCCTAATATGTCGAAAACCGGACACTGTTGACCATATTTTTCTGGACTGCTGGGATGCGGTGTTTCACTGGGACATGCTGAAGCGCACTGTAAAGAAAGCATTGACCAATTACACCATACGGCATCAGGTTCCTTTCAGTGGCAGACGAAGGAAGCGTGCCTTATGAGATAATAATGGCAACGAGTCTGCTTGCAATATGGAAGACACGCATGGCGCTACACTGTGCCAATGATGAAGTGCCGTCTGTAAGGGAGAACATTTTAGAGAGTGTCATGTATTTTCGGGATTTTTACAAGGCAGAAGGGGAACTTCCTTTATGGTGTAATGTTCTGGATAAGTTCGTTGTTTTAAAGCGCTTTTAAATATCCCACAGTAATAATAGTAAGGTTGAAAGTTGGGCGAGTTGAATCTGGTTCATTCTGAAGGTAGCGCGAGAAACGAGGATCAAGAGTAGAATGACACAATACGAGCGCGTTTTCACAACTAATCTTTTAATTGAAAAACACGGAATAATTACCCATCTCACGAAACTAAAACACAAGAAAACAAACCTGGCAGCATCAAGTACAGGAAAGGTGTAGGGCATGATGCAGCTGGTGGAGGTGCTTACAAACTAAGATAAGATGTAAAAACAAAAGCAAAAGAGCCTCATAGCCACGAAAGCAAACAAGTTACCAAAAAAAATGAAGGAAGCGACAGGAGAGATTAGTTCCATGTGTGGTCTGCATATGCCAGTTCTTTTTGTGTTAGAGCAATCGACGGTGCGCTTATGCATATACTCCCTTGTCTTAGTATGTAAAAAGCCTCTGTGATTTCGCGTTGAAGTCATTCCTTATGAGTTGAGAATATTTCTGCTTCTTCATTAAGGGGGCTTACATTTTTTCTTGCACACCGGCTTACACTCCGGCTTACAGGCCGGCTTACAATCTCGACATTCCTGGCAATGATGAACCCAATGCGAGGACTTTGACCCTGATAGCAATTTTTCGTGTTCCTTTAGCCGCACGTTTACACAAGGTTCCGTCTGACCTATGTAGGTCGTTCCACAGGAACCTGGCAGCTCGCATACCACCCCCGTTTTCCAAGGAATGAACCCTGAACCATGGCAGGGTTTAGATCGTTTTTTATTTTTGTTTTGTTCCTTCCGATTCGCATTATTCTGCTTACTAAGCCACATACTTTCTTGAGCTTGTTTGTACTGGAAAAGATTGCCTTCACACCATAGCGCTTGGCCACGCTGTTGAGATTGCGTGAAAGTCGATGCTTGTAACGGTATCACCACCTTTTAAATTTTTTGCCTTATGGTCAGATGCCCTCTTTGGGGCCTTTTTTGCCTCCTTACCCAGCGGATAAGTTTATCACATGCGAACCTGATTGCGCTGTTCGGATAACCTGATGGCTTTATTCTATTCACCTGTTCATGAAAGCTTTTCACCATGTCGTGGATGCAATATTTTACCAGGCCTGAACGCAGAAAAGAAAGAACAATTTCGTTTTTTACAACTTTCGAGTAGCCTGCGACGCTATGTGGTAAGGGTTTCATTGATCTCGGATGATTGCGCCAGCAAACATGACTGCGGTTGAAGGATAGCAGGACATCTAAAAACTGTAATTTGTCTCCGGTTGGCAACTCAAAAGTAAAAACGAGACCTTTCCCACACTCTCGGAAGACCTTTAAAATTTTCTCAACGCTATCTGTGAAGCATGCACCTTCCACAAACACCAGGTAATCATCCAAATATATAAATGCACGGGAACACATGCCATTTACATTTTCTTCAAGACATCTGTCCACGCTGCAGAGAAAGATGTCTGCGAGAACAGGTGCCACACATGAGCCAATACATGCACCGGACTTCTGTATATATGTTTTGCCTTCCCAAGCAGCATGGGTGTACTTGAGGTAATACGGTAATACGAAGGTAATTCAATAAAAGACTTCATCCGGGATTCCTGCACAATTTCTAAAACTTAACGAATCCTTTTATTCACAAATACAGTCCTTCACACTATACATAAGGGCTGAGTGGGGTAAAGAATAAAACAGGTCAGTAACATCAATGCTAAAGGTTCTGCAGCTGTCAGGATTAAACATCAGCACATCTACCAGTTTGTCAGAATTTTGAACTTAAAATGGGTGTTGAAAAGATAGCTCAAATGACATGTTACCAAGTGTTCCTTCCTGTAACAATAACAGGGAAAGGAATCTCTGGCTAGTGCGTTTTCGCCGAAAAGAAGATATCTAAGTGAGCACTCTTCGCGTTCGAGACAGCCGTTGCAAGACTATGCAAGTTCAGGCCTTTAAGTAGCCCAATAGCCTGCTTTCTAATTTTCGACGCTTTCAAGTCTACAGCGTCGAAACTCTTTTCAATGGCCGCCTGCCTTTTTACCGCATACATGCTCTCAGGAACAACAACGAAGAACCCTTCTTTATCCGACAGGAGTAACCGCAAACCGGACTTGACAAGAAAGCCACTAAGCAGTAGCTGGGATCAGACTTACAATGTCGTGTCCCAGAATCAGCCCTTGCAATCGTGTCGACACATTCCTCAATGCACCTGAGGAGGGTCTTTTCAGGCGCACACTGGCGATGGCTATACCAAAGGACAGTTTGTCAATCCGTGTCCAGGCCGGTTGGTAGGCAAACGTCGGTCCCTGTTGTAGGGTCTTAAGGTGCCGGTGCGGAAGGCACAGGTTCCCCAAAACGAGGAGGTTTTCTTGAGGTAGTAGCGCTGGTCTCTTCCTTACTGGCAATCGGTGGCGGATGGATGCCCAGATGAACTCAGTGGTCCGTTGCGCAGTGTCGCACCATTTCCTGTACCTACGTACTAAGTGGTAGTCGATCCTTGTAGTATCTGACCTGCTTCCAAAACATACATACAGAAGTCCGGTGTATGTATTGGCTCATGTGTGGCACCTGTTCTCGAAGACATCTTTCTTAGTAGCGTGGACTGACGTCTTGAAGAAAATCTAAATGGTATGTGTTCCCGTGTATTTAGATACGTGGATGATTACCTGGTGTGTGTGGAAGGTGCACGCTTCACAGACAGAGTTATGAACATTTTAAAGGTCTTCTGTGAGTGTGGTAAATGTCTCATTTTTGGTAAATGCCAACTGGAGACAAATTAGTTTTTAGATGTGCTGATATCCTTCAACTGCAGTCATGTTTGTTGGCGCTATCATCCGAGATCAATCAAACCCTTACTACATAGCACCTCAGGCAACTTGAAAGTTGTAAAAAACGGAATTGTTCTTGTCTGCGTTCAGTCCTGGTAAAATCGTGCATACACGACATGGTGAACAGCCTTCACGAACAGGTGAATAGAATAAAGGCATCAGATTATCCGGACAGCATAATCAGATTCGCACGTGATAAACGTACCCGCTGGATACAAGGTGAAGGCTCCGCCTTCTAGAATACGGGTCCGCGAGCAATGGTCTCGCCCGACGAGTGAAAAACCAAGTCTTTCTTAAAAACACCGGTTTATTCCGGATCAACAGAAAAGTGTAAATTAAAAAAGAAACAGCATTGGTCAAAACTGCGCAGAAAACATGCCGTCGAAGTACGCGACAATGGACTATGCCGAATAAAACGGAACATGGGTGAGGGCTTCACCGCGGCAACACAAAACACACTGCGGCGCGGATAGGGCGAGTTATAAGGGCAAAGCGTTGTTGACGGTACAAAGCATTGCTACTCGCGTGGCAGAACTCACGCTAATACTCCTAAGGCATTCTTGTAGGCACCGCTTCTGTCTTCGTCTGGCAGGACCTCGCTCCGTCGTCCGTGTACTTATATCCCACCTGCCTGGGACGCTGCCTCGCCGCCCTTTGATGGCCGGCCGCCCGGCGGAAATGCCCCGAGCCATGCTTCCGACGCGCTTATCAACCCTTGGTCTCGAGCCGATAACATGCCGCCCCCGCTCCAGGCAGCTCGCTCATGCGTACTAGCGCTGCCCGGGCGGACACCAACACAAACAGAAAAAAGCGCGTGCGGTTTGAAACACTAAAAGGGGCTGTGGGGCCCCACAAAGGTAACGCACCAAAGAAGGCATCTTACGATATGGCAAAAATAAAAAGCTCCTGATGCCATACAAGCATCGACTTTCACACAATCTCAGCAACTTAGCCAAGCGCTATGGTGTAAAGGTAATCTTTTTCGCTCCAAACAAGCTCAAGAAAGTATGTGGCTTAGTAGGCAGAATGATGGTGAATCGGAACGGAATAAAAAAATATAAGAAAAGATCTAAAGCATGCCATGCTTCAGGGTTCATTCCTTGCAAAACGCGGGTGGTATGCGAGCTGCCAGTTTCCTGTGAAAAGACCTGCATAGGTCAGACGGGACGTTGTGTAAATGTACTGCTAATGGAACACGAACAATCGCTATCAAGGTCAAAGTCCTCGCATTGGGTTGACCATTGCCAGGGATGTCAAGATTGTAAGCCGCAGTGTAAGCCGGTGTGCAAGAAAAATTGTAAGCCCCTTTATGAGGAACCAGAAATATTGTCAACTCATAAGGACCGACTTCAGCGTTAAATCACGAAGGCTTTTTACATATCAGGACAAGGGAGTACAGTACTCACGGATTGAAATAGGACACTCGGAGCGCGTGGCCGTCGCTGCATGCAAGGCAGTGTGGTAAACAACAGGCCGGCTTATTGGCGACCGGAAGGAGCAGTTCTGCTTTTTGGATGTTCTCTCCCTCGCGCTATACCATAATGCAGCACCTTGGTTCCATGAGCATTCACGGGCGGCGCTGCATGCAGCGACGGCCACGCGCTCCGAGTGTCCTATTTCAATCCGTGAGTACTGTACATGCATAAACCAGCCGTCGATTGCTCAAACACAAAAAGAACAGGCATATCTAGACCACACATGGAACTAATCTCTCCCGTCGCTTCCTTCATCGTTCTTGGTAACTCTTGTTGTCTTTGGTGACTATGAGGCTCTATTGTATTTGTTTTTACATCTTATCTTAGTTAGTAAACACCCCGACCAACTGTATCATGCCGTACACTTTTTCTGTACTTGATGCTAACACGTTTATTTTCTTCTGTTTTAGTTTCGTGAGATTGCTATTTATTCCGTGTTTTTCAATAAAATTTTGGTTGTGAAAAAGCGCTCGTGTTGTGTCCTTCTACTCTTGGTCCTTGTTTTTCGTGCTACTTTCAACATGATCCCACAATAACCGAAACCTAGTTGTTCTTTTCGCGTCTAAAAACACTCTTTTGATTTTTGTGGCTCTGGTGTTAAGGAAGCAATAAAGAAAAAATCCTCGTTACTATAATTAGTATATTTGCTTGTTACGTGGTAGACCGGGGTTTGATTCCCCGACTGAGACCTTCATTTTCTTTTTTCTCCTTTCGCCCTGTGTGCCCTACGCTAAGCGTGTACTGACGGGGCTGCTGTGTTTCCTCGTTAGGATATACGCATCCGCATAGCGGAGGCGAAGTTTTCAGAACAGCTGTGATGTCACGATCGGTGCCCGGGACTAAAGGTCACTTTAGACTTTGTTTTGTGCCCTACAAGAGGCATCTTATCAAGACGCTAATCTCTGGTCCCGCACTAGGTCGCGGTGCTTTATGAGTGTGAGTAAAATGATCGGCGTCCTCTTTCTGTATTTCAAATGCCTGCTGACTTTCAAACTTCTCAGCGAGTCGCAACGCTTCTACTGCCAGACGAACACGACACACTAGGGAACATATGCTGCAACCTGTCTTTGCCCGAACAAATTCATTTAAGTACAGTTTTTTCCCACGGACCATCTCTGATTGGAATTTGCTTCCAGAATTTCTTTTCCAAAGCAGTAATTTTAACAAGGCACTGGAAGGTCATTTGTTTGGTTAGGCTCCTCAACTTTTCACTACTTTATATCTGTTTCCTTTGTTCATGCCGAATTGTGCTGTGTGTTATTGCCTATTTTATTTGTTAGACTGTCAAATTTTTTTAATAATTACTATTATGATTCCTTTTTTCTCGCCAAATTCTAGTGTGTATTGTATTTTTTTGTTTTTGCTGTGTGTGATTGTTACCTGGTATGCCCCTCCCGCTTGGGTCATAAGGCCTGCAGTATATTGAAATAAATAAAATAAGGGACCTTTCAGTACGCTGTCGGCAGCAGCAGCTGAATAGACTACTGCTAGATAACGACATCAACTTACTTGCAGTAGAACGAACAAAAATTGAAAGTGAAGAACAATTAGATCGCATAGTGGAAGTTTTTCGCAGCTGATACAACGTATGTTATGTTATGCGGTCCACATGTCTGCCGAATGCATTATTTTATTACGCAAGTCTATCAGCCTTGTTGAAGGTGTGGTAACGTGTGAAACGGGTGGAGTTGTAGTGTGCGATTTCTTTTTTGATGGAATACCATGGACAGCAGTGTGTGTTTACGCACCGAATAAGCGTGTGGAAGGTGAATACTTATTTAAATATGTCGAATCTTACCTAGCTTGTGAATGAGGTTTTTTACTGCTTGGTGACTTCAACTGTGTATGCAGAGCAGAGGATAAGGCAACCAAAACTTTTCTGCGAGGCACAAATTGCTTCTGAGTATTGTTAACAAGAATAAGTTATAAGACATTGGTATGGTACATACACTTATAGCTTAGCGAATTATATGCACTTTCAAGGTACTTCGCATGCTAGACTCAATCGCATTTATGTACCCGTTGAAACCAATGTGTTAGAAGTGCGAGCATGTGAACTTTAGTTAGCATTCGTTAGTGATCGTTACATTTGGCAGAAAGAAGAAAACTTCCAAATTCAATTTAAAACTGTGGATGTTCAATTATAAATTGTTAGAAGGTGGCTGGGAAAAGGAGTGGATAACAATGGGAGCCGGCCGTCAGCGCTAGTACGGCATTTCGCTGCCACGCGCCTCCACCAGAGTAGGATCAAGGTCGGTCATGGATACGCCAGCCGCGGCTGCGTTTCCAGCTGTTCGGTCGCCGATTTTTCGACGGCAGTAGTGTTTTACCAAGTACGATCCAAACGTTTCTGAAAGGGAACCCTGAAGCACTTGTCGCGCTTTGCAACGAGCCCATTTTATACATGCGTCGTACTCCGCTACTGCTGTGCAATGCACTCGCGCGTCGTCTACTGCGCCGATGTGAGAGAGCACGCCTACTCAAATGTAAGGCTTCTCAAATTGTTCTATCCCCGTTAGGTGCCCGATCCAGCGTTCATTCCTTAACGTTTTTGAGAGTTAGGGCTATCGCCTGTGAACGGAAGTTAGAGGTGGCGCCAGAAAATGCGCATATATGCCATGCTTTTTTTTTCATTATTTGAGAATTTAAAGCAGGTTATATTGAGATGGTAAGAAACAGGGCACCCTTCCACGTACTTCCTGCAATACTAATGTGGACAGACGCCGCATGAAATGACACATACACAGTGAAAAATAGAAATGACACATACAAAGCACAAATACACACTAAATAATTGTCGTGCACAAGAAATGCGCCATGCTGTCATTGCTGTCAGTTACGGAACGACCTGCATGCAGATATCACTGCGCAAAGATGATTATATATATTTTTTTTTATAAATAGTCAATTGTGAGTCAGAACAGGTTTACTCGAAAAAAAAGGCATTTATAGTAGAGGGTATAACTCTCTTTTATAGTAGAGGGTATAAAATACTCCATTCTTTAAAATGAAAAATACGTTGTGATATTGTGAACGCGGTAACAGATCTTTCACCTCTTTGACCTGTACGTACGCAGCATTGTCCATGGAGGAAGAAAAAAACTTTTTCTTCCTCCATGACATTGTTATCATTCCCCAGTGTTCGGGAGCTCACATGCAGAGTTCCAGATTTTGGCTAGAATAAAGACGTTTGTTCGACCGGTGGCTCACAAGTGGCGGAGGTGCCCTTAGTATCCCAAGTCTCGCTTTAGACCTGTTTACTGTTCCTCCTGGAGTTCCATTTCGGCCTTCGCTTGCCCTCACAGCCATTCGGTATGAACCAGGGCAACGGAACCTGCCCGCTCCCGGCAGCTGCCCCTACTGTTGTGGCGGCCCCTGCCTGGATCGCCAACAGCCACCAACGTGATCCCCAGCTCTTTGCCGGCCTTCGCGGTGACGATGTCGAAGACGGGCTTGCAAATTACACCAGAGTGAGTTCGTTCAACAGCTGCGAGGACTCCCACAAGCTATGCAACACTGTCTTCTATTTGACTGACGTTGCAAAGACGTGGTTTCACAATCACGAGGACAACATCCCTGACTGGTCAACATTCACCCAGCAGCTGCGGAAAATTTTGGGCACGCCATGTGGTCGGTCTGCGCCGGCTAAGAAGAAGCTCGCCCCCGTCTTCATCAGCCTGGTGAGTCCTACATATCGTATAATTGAGTACGTTTTAGCCCCCTGCTGCCGAGTAGATGCTGTTATCCCTAGTAAAAAAACCCTATGAGTCAAAATAACCTCAAAAAAAATTCTCATACTAAACTCATACTAATCTCATACAAATCTCATATAATCTCATACTAAACTCATTCATCATATAAGAAATATATGAGAAATAATAAAAATTGTACGAGGTTAGTATGAGAAATCTTTATGAGGTTATTGTGACTCATTATTGTGACCGGCCCCCTGCCTCTCACTCCGGCCGGTCATCGATGGGTTGTAACCGCCATTGTCCATCTGACGCGGTACGCTGGAATAGCCCCTCTTTACTCCAGTGCCGCTTCTGAAGTTGCTGAGTTTTTCCTGGGAGCGATCGTCTTGCGCCTTGGTACTCTCCATATCTTGATTAGAGACCGTGGGAAGACATTTCTTTCCCAAGTCCTGGCGGAAGTACTCCACGCTACCAACACCGTCCACAAGACATCAAGTTATCATCCTGAAACCAATGACCTTATCGAAGGCTTTCACCGCACCTTGTCTGTACATCAGTCCTGACCATAAGAACTGGGACATCATTTTGCCTTTCGTTACCTATGCCTATAATTCCGCCATTCAACGCACCACTGGCTACAGCCCAATCTTCTTAGTTTATGGCCGTCAACCAACAACCCATTTCAACACCACCTTTGATAATTTTTTTAGCCCTTCTTCTAGATACATGGGGAAAGTTACCTCAAGCCATTTAAGACGCGGGTCAGCCCTGTCATCAAATTGACAAGCGTCCCAAAAATTGTGGCGTGTGTGCTGCGTCGTCGTGCTGGTATCATGTAGCAGGAACAAACAATAAATGTTCTGCATGAACGTATTTGTTGGGCTTGCGGCTGAAAATAATAAGGCGCAAGTGTGCCCAGCCTGCTCCTTGAGGTGTTCCAGTGCAGCAGTGACACTTGGAGACATGAGTTGGACGGCTCTTGCCACGTTCATTTTTTTCTGTGTTTGTCAGATATACGTGCTTCCTGCTCAGATACCGAACAGGCTTTACTGACAGGCCCTTCTGCAGCTCATAGAGGTTCTTTACAGGAGAAGCGGAAATTTCACCCCTCCGGCCAAGGTCGCGCGACAGAAACTGTGACCTCCCATTCCTCAACACGTGGCACGTGTCAAAGCTAAGGAAAAGAAACCTGCTGCGGTCACAGGGGTGTTCGATACGGTAAGTGAGCAGGCCATTTCTTTGCAACTTCATGCAGTTCAGGTTCACCTCATGGTTGTCACTTACTAGACGAACAATCCTGAACCCACAGGCTTCAACTTTGTTCATGACAGAAATTAGCAACCTGTGGAGTTGAGGTCCAGTGGGACCTTTTGTACAATAATAAACGACTGCAATTCGAAACGTTGTTGACCGTCCACTGATGACAAAGCACGGGAGTGAATTAGCTAAGACAAGGTCATCACTTTGCTATTCCGGCCTTTGTCCACATGCTCAAGAAAGCAATGACGTTGCTTATCTTTTATCCTCATCTAGTCAACAATCAGGGAACAAACCTTTCACTGAGCTTTATCCACATTTTGGGCTTCAGATATTAGTCGAGTTTCTAGAACTTTCTAAGAGTAATATTCTACCGAGCTTAGCAGAACTTTCCATCAAAGAAACCTCCCGTCATCCCACACGAAATCCGGAACACTGGGAGATCCATCCTTATCGCACAAATTTCGCTATTCGAACTCTACGTTATAATACCCCTCACTTATTAAACATGTACCTAAATATTAACATTGACATCTTCGAGCTGAGCGTGCAACGCCTTACAGATACCTTTGTGAAGAGTGCCGCGTTCTAACGTAAAATCACCCTAGCGCCACAAGTAACTGTTGTCAACCATTTCAATTCAATTTTAATCATGTCTGACTGCAATGTGACCACCTGTTTGTTAAGCTATTTTTGTATTTTTCCGAAGAACTACAGTGCTCATTACATTTTCCTTTTATATTATGTTTCTTAGTGTCAGTAACTTGTTTTTTGTACCATCACTCTGAGAGCTGTTTTATTATGTATATATGAGTAGAATTTTCATTTTTTGTTGTTTTCTTTGTACCTGTGCATCGTAATTCCTTCGTTATGTTTGTCATCATTAGATACAGTCTTTGATATGTTATGCCCAGACATTTTTGTGCTGTTTATTAGGTTGTGGCTGGATATCGATCGTACTTCCTGCGTTATTTTTGTCATCATTAGAACGTCTATTGATATGTTATGCCCAAACATTTCTGTGCTGTTTGTTAGGTTGTGGCTGGGTATTTTGCACAGCGTCACACGCTGCTGTTTGTAGGGAACGAGGTACAGTCAAGCTGCTAAAAGCCGCTTTTTAGCTCGTCTCCACCATGCTCATCATCATCATCATCATCATCATCATCAGCAGCAGCAGCAGCAGCAGCCTGACTATACCCACTGCAGGGTGAAGGCCTCTCCCATAATTCTCCAACTAACCCAGTTCTGTGCTAGCTGCATCCACTTAACCCCTGCGAACTTCTTAACCTCATCCCCTACCCAAATTTCTGCCGCCCTCTGCTACACTTTCCTTCCCTCGGAATCCAGTTTGTCACCCTAAGCGACCATTGGCTATCCTCTCTTCGCACTACATGTCCTGCCCATGCCCATTTCTTCATCTTGATTTCCACTAGAATGTCAGTAACTTGAGTTATTTCTCTGATCCACTCTGCACGCTTCCTGTATCTTGATGTCACCCTACCATTTTTCGTTATATGGCATCTGCGTTGTCCTCAACTTAAGTAGAACCCTCTTGGTTAGCCTCCACGTTTCAGCCCCACAGGTAAGTACAGGTAAGATGCAACTCTTGTATACTTTCCTCTTGAGCGATACCGGTAAGCTGCTAGTCATAATCTGATTCTGGTGGTTGAGCCGATGGCGATTGTTTGGACCTTTAAGGCCCCTCGGCAAAGGCAACACACCACTTTGGCCCACACTGACCCACCCGAGGTAAATCGGCAGTCGCCCTTTCCTGTCCTCCCCTCAATCTTTCACTATCCTTTTTTCTTTCTTACAGCTGTCCTCTCTTCTCTTACCGATGGAGTCTGAACGCGTTCGCCATATTGCTAAAAGGCATCGGAACCGTCGCATTCAACGCCTTACGTCACTCTGGAGATATATGTGGTCCATTCTCCGAACAAAGCTTGCTAACGTAAAACGTTTTTGATTTAGGTGAAAATTTTCTACAATGTGAGAGAAATGCAGTGCTACTTGGTGACTTCAACTGTATATGCATACCAGAAGATACCGTCAAATAGTACCTGGGTGGGATAAAAGCACGTTGAAAATTTGCAATCATATGCAGAAGCATGACTTAGACAATGTTGGCAATGGACTTAGCGGAAACGCCGCCCAATTTACACAATTTGAGGGAGATTGTCACACGAGATTATACTATATCTATGTCTCCGTTGGACTGGTGCCACTATATGATAATTGTACTGTTAAATATGTGAGTTTTGGTGAACATAACCTAGTTATGTTTGTACTCGCCACCAAACGTAAAAATTCAAAATTCAGTCGGCTGTCATGGAAGTTCAAGATGAAATTATCTAAAATGAAGTACTGTAAAAGCGAATAATGAAAAAGTAAATCCCTGTGAGCAGCGTTATTTTTTGGGACAAGTTTTAATTTTATATTAGTCTATGCGCAAACGATGAGGCGTGCGCGATACAGTACAAATTCAAACAATGGAAGCGTGAGATTGAAATTATATTTTACTATCTTGTAATCGCAGAGTGTACGATACCCGGGCTGTTTACTAAAAACATTAAAAAAGTAAAAAGTGAACTTGGGGCTTTTGTCCCTGAAAGAAATGAAGGAGCAGTGATAAGAACCCCAGCTGAGTGGCCTTGGCTGGCCGAACGAGCACGCGGTCAGTGACGAAAGGCGTTAGGCATAAAATAAAATTAACGCGATTCGAAGTAGCAATCACGAAGGAACAGGAAAAAATAGAAAAGCGTTTGCTGAGTGTTACTGAACACTGATGCAGAGGCTTTAAAGGGTTCATGGCGGGCTTCCCTCTGCTGCTGCCAAGACTGGCAGAAATCGAGAAAGAACGGCTTGAAACTTCTACTACTGCTTGTGAAATAGAAAACGCCATCAACGACTTGACTGCTGGAAAAGCCCCTGGACCTAATGGTATGGGTGCGTCCTTTAAAACGTTTTTTTTTTGTTTACGCAAGAAATAACATTATACATTCACCGTGTTATAACTGAAATTTATGAACGTAAACAAGTGCAGCTGTCTTTCATGGAGAGCCATGTTGTGCTCACCACAATACCTGATGACGTAAAGATGTACTTTCTACAGAAGCATATCAGGCAATAGCGTTGACTACAAGATGTTTATGAATGTGCTTGCTAAATGCCTTCAATCGGTAATAAGGTTATTACACTAGAGCCGGATCAGGCATGCGGGATATTATTAAACCAACATTCATGCAGCTCGGGTTCTATAGAACGCTGTGACAGGATGTATGGACGAATCGAAGTGCTTCAATTTATTCTTGAAAGGGATTGAGACAGGGTGGCCCGCAGTATCCTTATTACAAAAGTTTAATACAATAATATGAAAAGAATACTTAGTTGTTGAGTAAAATAGCTTACGCGAACTGTTCTACTCGCTAACTATCAAGAAAAAACTAAGTATGTATATAGCAGTTATATCATCTCTTCGACAAGGCTGCAAAACGTCTGCTTTGCTGTGTGCGATATACCTTGAGCCATTCTGTTTAAAGGTTATGCGAGTCGAAAATATCAGCGAGTTTTGAAGCGATAGCTTCACTACGTGAGGTAATGAAAGGTCATCGTGTGCTTCTGATGACTTTTCAACAGCTTCGAGGTCAAATCGGAACTTAAGCCACAACCACTTTGGGTAGCTATATTCCCAACAAAGGTCAAGGTCATAGGTCATAGGTGCGCCGCTACTTCTGCGTCAACACCGACAGCCGCAAAAATGAACGAAAAAAAACAGCGGGCGCAACTTGCATCGATTCCATATGTAACCATGCTTCAGCTGTCGCTTCACACTAGGTTCGACCGAAGCTAAACCACCGCCATTTTTTTGTTTCTTCACTTCCGAAGTGAAAGAGAGATCATGCGCTGGTGACGTTTCAGTGTTTTGTTCTGATGAACAGAGGATGAAAGACACGAAATACACAAGTCTTTCTATATGGGGACTGGCATGAACATATGCTAGAACAAATGCTTAGGTTTCTGGCATGATGAATGGGAATCTGAGCCAGGTCAGATAGAATAAATTAGAGTAATTGGCACGGTTAACAAGTACTTAGGAGTCCCGCTGGAGCACTATCGCGATACAAAAGCACACGGGGCAACGGAAACAGGAAGGGTTAGGACACAAGCGATGAGGTATTAAGGACGCGATTTTTCCATCTTTGCTCAATAGACACGGCCTAACTTGCCTTGGTTCCCGAATATGTTCTGTACATTGCAAATGTTGTCTATGTGCCGGATGTTTATGCAGAAACTGCACAGAAGTTTCGCTGTTTTTATCTAGGAATCGGGATGGGAGCACACAAGTCGCATAAATTTGTTTCATGAGCTTCGAACCGGATGTCGCGACCTTTCACGTTCGTTTCTCAAGCAGATAGTGTTAAGGTTTATCCTTGTCAAAGAATAGAGGGATAGTTTATTGCGGACGACGAATGTAGTACCACCGCGTGACATAATGCCCGATTATAATGTTTCATTTCTTGTCTTACCAAAGGCGGTAGGACTGTTAGTTTTACGGGAAGTCGTGGAAACTTTTCGTTCACTTGGGTCCCATGTTTCGTTTGGCTCTCTTACTACCGCCCCGAGGAAGTAATCGCAAATGGTCTGGTTGATTTATAGTACTCAATGAATTCCCGTATATCGCTTAGTATCTGCATTAGGCACGAAACAAAATGCGTTGAAGAGAGTGAAGAGTACGCACGTTACCGCAGCTGCAAAAATGTTCCTTTTGCATACTCCCTGTTAAGGCATGGGTTGTATGTGTTGCCTCCTTGGCTCCGTCCTGTGGAGTCTGCAGCATTGTACCTTACCATGCCTCATCGACTCGCCTATAACCGCGTTAAGCCGTGATTAAGACTTGACCAGTGATTAAGCTATATATTTCTATATATGCAGCAAGCTAGCAACAATTCAGCATATTTTGCTCGATTGCTGGACACAGTCTTCTGGGGCGTCATAAAGTGAGCACCGAACACTCTTTCCTTTAATGCCTTTTGGAATTCGGTTCCTGCCATTTCATGGTACAGGTGATGTGTCGTGTGATCAGGTATATTGTTGCTTTGAATGCGTAGTATATAGAAGACCAGAATGGCGGTTTGAAATGCAGATATTCATGCCACACCTGCAAAGTACTTTGTAGAAAACATGTCTATGTCCGAGAAGTGTACAAGGCCTTGAGTGAGCCCCCGGTTGCCAGGGTTTGATAGCAAATCAGCACCCCTTTTAAAAAGTCGCCAAGTACATATCCTTGAGTTGACTTTAAAGTGATAAAGTCTTCTGCGTGTTTTATTCGTGCGTTACATCAACGGGTAATAAAGAAAAAATCATTAGCGTAATTTTTTCCAAGTCGGCAATAAAGAAAAAAAAAACAAGGCTCGGTAGCGTAATAGGCAATAAAATTATTATGATGGTGATTTTCGTTAGAATATTCATGTCCTGTATCAAGAAACTTAATAAGGACTTGTGCGATGTCTTTCTTCCTATCGCATCGTACAGATCGTTGTATTGTGCAAGTCCATGGAATTCAGTCCTTAAACGAGTAAAACATATGCCTGTGCCAGGGGGAGCAAACCTTTATTTTTCAAACTCCATAGCAATATACTAGAAGTTACTTGGGTTTTTATACTTAGGATTGATCTTTTTTACCTTGAGAAAATCACTGCTTCACTATCAACAAGCCGGAATCTATCGCACATTTTTTATTAGACTGCTTGGAAGCCTATTTTATTTGGGACATTCTACAATCAACGAATAAAAATACCTACCCATGAATGCATTCGGAATTAGATTTTAGCTAATTGAAAGCGATGATTGGACTGCTTCTGGACATGATCATGGTTTTGTGCCCGCCCTGTATTTGGCGATTCAGAATGCCTTTCAGCCATGGAGACATTGATGCCAGAAAAATGAGGCAGTATTTTCGAGAATCCCTTGGTAGGGATATTGCTGGTTTCAAGACGCAAGACCCAGGAACTGTGTGGCTTCCGAAATTGAAAGCGCTGTTACGCATGCTCAAATTTTAATGGACCACGCAGCCTGAGGTGGCGTGATTTGTTAAGCAATGTTCTGTGTTTGTTCAATTGCTTAGTTCAAAATCAGGTTTTGAAATTGGCAATAAAGAAATCTGAGGTTTCACGTGATCTTTTTGTGCTCATGGGACTTGTTAGCCTGTGGAAGAGCCGCATGACAGATCGCCACGCAGAGCAACCACGCTCATCGAAGTCTCTACTCAGAGAACAGTGTGCTATGGAGCGGGGGGTATACGCTGCGCACGATTGACCTCCAGCCTGTACCCTTTACTCGATGCATTTATATGACTCCCGGAATTTTTATTTGTGGGCAAAGTGAGATCTCGATGCTGGTGCTACTGTGTATGACAGGTTGAGGGATGCGACCTGGTTATATCGGGCTTGATGTACATCCATGCAATAAAGAAACAAAATCGTTAGTGTGGTGGCCGGCATTTTTGCCTGTCACACGGGAGACCGGGATTTGATTCTCCGACGAGGAGCGTTGTTCTATTTTTTTCTGTTTTCGCCTTCTGTTCCTTATGCAAAGCGTTCGTTGCCAGCTTTCCTGCGCCGGCCTAGAACAGCAGGATATGATCTCTTCCTGCTTGTGGTCTTCGCGAATGTTATATTAGGCACCTGGACGTTTTGAGTTGTTTGAACTCTAGACCTGAGAAGGTTTTACATAACGATAGGACGTCACCATCATCATCAGCCTGACTATACCCACTGAGGGGCGAAGGCCTCTCCCATATTTCTCCACTTAACCCGCTTCTGTGCTAGCTGCATCCACTTGATCCTTGCGAACTTCTTAACCTCATCCGCCCACCTAACTTTCTGCAACCCCCTGCTACGCTTTCCTTCCCTTGGAATCCAGTTTGTTACCCTAAGCGACCATCGGTTATCCTCTCCTCGCACTACATGTCCTGTCCATGTCCATTTTTTCTTCTTAATTTCCGCTAGAACGTCGGTAACTTGAGTTATTTCTCTGACCTACTCTGCACGCTTTCTATCTCTTAATGTTACCCCTGCCATTTTTCGTTCCATAGCCCTCTGGGTTGTCCTCAACTTAAGTAGAACTCTCTTGGTTAGCCTCCACGTTTCAGCCCCATCGGTGAGTACAGGTAAGATGCAACTGTTGTATACTTTCCTCTTGAGCAATACCGGTAAGCTGCTAGTCATAATCTGCGAGTACTTGCCAAATGCGCTCCATCCCAATCTTATTCTTCTTGTTATTTCCTTTTCATGGTCCGGATTTGCGGTTACTACCTGTCCTAAGTAGACATATTCGCCTACTACTTCCAGTATTTCGCTACCTAATGTAAGCTGCTGTTCCTTCCCGAGGCTGTTGAACACTGCCTTAGTTTTCTGCATATTGATTTTTAAGCCTACCTTTCTACTTTTCCTGTCCAGGTCATCAAACATTATTTGCAGTTCATCCCCCGAGTTACTTAGCAAGGCAATGTCATCAGCAAATCGCAGATTACTGAGGTATTCTCCATCTACTCTTATCCCTAACTGCTCCCATTCTAAGTCTCTGAATACTTCCTCTAAGTAAGCTGTGAATAATGCTGAGGAGATCATAAGTCGCGGTTTTCGGCGCTTGAGATTCTTCAACAAGCGGTGTCTCAAACGAAGCTCTGCTATCCTTAGGCGCCGTGTCAAAGCAAAACAGGTTGGTGCCGTCAATACAACCTAATGCAAACGCTCAAAAATCGTATATTTCCGTTTCTGTTTGGAATACCGCAACTGCCGAAATATGCGACGGTTGAATTTGCATAGAAAAATCTAGTTTGAACAAGTTACTTCTGTATTCCTGATAAAGTTGTCTGAGTAGTTCTGTTTTTGTATGTTTTTTGATGTTAAGCCTCTCTCACGGTGTTTCAGTGGTCGGGCGCTCGACTGCTGATTTCGAGAACGGGGGTTCGATCCCGGCCGTTTCGAAAGCCGCTCCTCGGCTGTGGGATTTGACTGCACGTCAAACAATCCCACGTGGTCAACGACACCGAGGCCCGCCCCTACATCATCCGTCATTTAGCCGATGTCGCATGGCGCATTAAATCCACATATGTATTTCATTTCTTCTTTTTTTTTCTGTTGAAGGATTCTACGCATTCGTAACATTGGTAATAGGCACATTTCGTTTTAGAGAATTGCTCGAATGTTTCGGAAACAAATCTTCGAAGCACCTGTTACACTAAATATTACTCATAGATCAATGTACATACACTGGTAGCTCATTAAAATTTACAGAATCTCGTTTCGTCTGTGCTGTATTTCGAGCAAACTCGTTGTTTCAGGCAAGGGGAGTAAAAGACCTTTGTACGGGCTTAACCATCCGTGTTTATTTAGGGAATAAATACATATTTATAGTCGCATTATAAGATGTATTCAGTTTTGTTCAGGTTAGTTTTATATCCGGAACCTGTCCTGGAAGTAACCCCAATGTTTTGCTTCGCATAAGATTGAATCACTGCTCAACATTATTCACAATAACAAAGAAATCTTCAGCCTTCAAAATTCCTTGCCAGAACATGACAGCGACCAAGCGCAGTGTTTACAAATTCTTCGCAGCTACTGATTCGTAGCATGCACTTTCTCTGATAGTCCTAAATTTTGCCAAGTGTGTAAACGTTCTCTCCCATGGTAAAATTTATTATCATTGAAGAAAAATAATTACACTACTAATCTACCATTTATAAACATCACACACACCTGAAATTCCTTATACTTTCCTCGGTTTTAGCGTCATTTCACACTGCAACGCCAGATTATCTGCCGCAAGAAGCATCCGCCTTGTTGTGACGTCGGCAAACTCAATCCTCTCACCGCTCTACACGTGAGCAGTCAGCTTTCCTCTGCGGCGAGGTTTCCTGTCAATGTCGGCGTAAAAATTGGGGAATACTTGTACCTGGTTGTCTAGGCAGTGTTGATGTCCACTCAGTCTACGGCAACCAGCTGGGCAGTACGCTGCCAGTGCTAAATTTAACCTGCCTAATCTTCGAGTCAAGTACAATATAATAAACCATGCTGCCTCGATTCATTCTAAAGTACTGCAGGTCCGAGCACGAACCTTGTATCTCCGTGGGCTTGACACTAAAATTGCTTGCGTCATTCGTATAAGACATGCGCACGCTGTTGCAAAGACGATAAGATATGTCGTGTTCAGGCCTGTGGGAGCCGTACAACGCAAAACGCCTGCCAAGAGATGCCAGTAAATCTAAAAGACGGGTGGTTTCTTGCCTTGTTTTCCTAAAATCCTCGCATATATATAGAGCACCGGACGCGTTATTCGGAGGTCATGGGTTCGGTTCCCACCATCGGCACGTTGTTTTTTCTTCTACTTTGTGTTTAATTATCTTCCCCTAAACAGGTTACAATACTAATTTCTGTGATTATCCAAATAAACATTAAAAAAAGACATTAAGTACCATCCCCAACGCTTCCTTGGCCTCGCCGACTGTTGGCTTCTTTCCTTTATTTATATATATATATATATATATATATATATATATATATATATATATATATATATATATATATATATATATATATATATATATATATATATATTGTGAGCCCTCCACGGATCTTCTTTCATTTGTACATACCATGATCTTCTTCTTCCTCTTGTATATACCATCATCATCGTCCCGCGGCGCTGGCTTCGGCACGCGCTTGGGTTCTGTCCATCGGAATAAAACGCCAGACACGGCATCCGTTGCCTTGCCGTCTCGACGTGGCCTTCTTCCACAAGTGGTGGAGGTAAGACTTGATCCCCTTGCCGTTTTGTGCCCTGCCTCTCGCTGGAGCTGCGTTCCGGTCGCTGCTTACCACCTGCCACCATCGTTATGTCTACCGAGAGTACCCACGAATCAGCAGGACCCTCTACCTCGGCTGCACCACCCCCTCCGACTGTGCCCACACGACAACGCGACCCGCCGCTGTTCGCTGGTCGTCGCGATGAAGACGTCGATGACTGGCTGGACACCTATGAACGATGCAGTAACTACAACCGGTGGGACGATGCTCTAAAATTTCTGAACGTTTCTTTCTACCTCATTGAGGTCGCCAGAACCTGGTTTATTAACCGCGAACCCCACACCACTAACTGGACCACATTCAAGCAGCAGTTCCGCCAATATTTCGCGGACCCAGCAGTTAGGACTGAGGTCGCGAAGAACAAGCTCGCCTCTCGCCTCCAAGGTCCCGATGAGCCGTACGCGTCTTACATAGAGGCCATACTTGCACTTTGCCGGCGTATTAGTCCCACCATGCCGGAACCTGAACGCGTACACCACATCTTCAAAGGAATTAATTCTGTGGCTTATAATACCCTGATTGCCCAGAATCCTTCCACTGTTGACGCCATTATTGCGACCTGCCAACGCATCGACCAGCTGCAGTCCTCCCGATTGCAGCCCGGCATTGCTGCTGGCCCGACCTCTGCTGACCTGGATCTACGGGCACTGATTCGAGCCATCATCCGGGAGGGCTTGGAGCCATCATCCAAGCCCTCAAGCCTGTCTGTCGACATGGGTGCGATCATTCTTCCGTACCTTCTAATGACGCCGGTCTCCGCAACATCATTAAAGAGGAGCTTGCAACCATCACCCGACCTATGGCGTCCGACCCTCCTGCACCCCGCCCAGCATCGACTTACGCGCACGTCACAGCATCACCCCCTCCTTTTGTTCCGCCGCCCCAACTGGCATCGCCCTACAACCACATCACGCCGTGACGACGGCTCAGCCTATGCCACCCTACTACGCACCTTGGCGCCCCTCTCGCCCAGTGTGCTACTACTGTGGAATACGAGGACATATATCCCGCTTCTGTCGTCGACGCATTCAGAACGAGCGGCGTGGTTACGGCGCCTTCGAAAGTGACGTACCCTCATATTATCAGCGACGACCTAATCCCGGCCCACCTCGTCGATCCTCTCCACCGCCGGTATCCTCGTCTGAACCAAGTGGTGCCCATGTATCCCGACGCCGGTCCCTTTCCCCATACCGCCGCTCTGTCTCTCCACTTCGACCAGCAACAACTGTTCCTATCCGTCACTCGGAAAACTAAGCGATGCAGTTTCCGGAGGTGAAACTGCACTCTGCGAACTAACCAAAAGTCCTCCTCATCGCCCGTACAATATGATTTACGTTTCAGCTGAAGGATGACCGGTCGAAGCTTTGATTGACACAGGGGCTGCAATTTCTGTTATTCGCGCTGATTTGTGCCACCGTTTGCGGAAGGTAACGACACCATACGATGGACCTCAACTTCGTGGAGCAAATGACGTCCCTCTACATCCTTCAGCAAAGTGTACAGTTCGAATTGTTATAGACGGCGTCCGCCACCATGTGCAGTTTGCTGTGCTTTCACCGTGTGCGCATCAGATGATTTTTGGATGGGATTTTTTGTCGACCGCTTCAGCGTTAATTTCTTGTGGCGACCGTGTCATTCATATGACAGACAGTGATTTTTCATCTGACATTTCTGAAGGACGTCATTCCCTCATTGCCGCAGTTGATACTGTATTGCCTCCACAGTGCGAAAAGCTTGTTACCGTTGTGTCAGAACACATCACTGACGGGGATGTACTCATCGCACCATCTCATCGTCATCTTGCACGTGGAATTGCCTTCCCATCAAGTCTTGTACGATTCCGCAGCGGCTCAGCGATAGTAGCTGCCACGAACACATCCCGTGAATCCCTCGTGCTGACCAAAGGAACTTCCCTGCCATGCATAGTGGATGCTCACCCTATGTCCATGATGGTGCTCACCGCCCCGCTACCTCAGCAACGTGATTCATCGCACGTCTCTCTTCTCATGCTGTCGAAGACAATCAGTCCGGACCTCATGCCGCACCAACGCAAAGAATTGCTGGAATTGCTTCAAGCCCATCAAGCCATTTTTGACGCCACTTCCCCACCACTGGGACGGACTAGTGTTGCACACCACCGCATCATTACTGAAGGTAACTCGATCGTACGCCGACGACCTTATCGGGTTTCTCTCTCGGAACGAAAAGTAATCGAAGAAAATGTGAATGACATGCTCCGTCGCGATATTATTCATCCGTCAACAAGCCCATGGTCCTCCCCAGTAGTATTAGTTAAAAAAAAGGACGGATTGGTACGATTTTGTGTTGATTATCGCGCACTCAACAAAATTACCCGTAAAGATGTCTACCATATGCCGCGAATAGATGACGCCCTTGACTCTCTACAAGGCGCCGAATATTTTTCGACCTTGGATCTCCGCTCAGGTTATTGGCAAATACCTATGCATGAGAGCGACAAAGAAAAAACCGCTTTCGCAACTCCCGATGGACTTTATGAGTTTAATGTTATGCCCTTCGGCCTGTGTAACGCACCAGCGACATTTGAAAGAATGATTGATATGGTACTTCGTGGCCTAAAATGGAGAACCTGTTTATGTTACTTGGGCGACATTGTTATCTTTTCGGCAACTTTTAACGACCATCTCACGCGCCTGAATGAAGTCCTGACGTGTCTTTCTTCAGCGGGCCTTCAGCTCAACACCAAGAAGTGCCACTTTGCACAAAAGGAAATTAAAATATTCGGACATCTGGTTAGCCATGATGGCATTCGTCCAGACCCTGATAAAATCAGCGCGGTCTTGAACTTTCCTCGCCCACAACGGACTACAGATTTGCGTAGTTTCCTCGGCCTGGCGTCATATTTCCGGCATTTCATAAGGCATTTCGCAACTATTGCGGCGCCACTTCATGAACTACTTAAAGCGCGAAGCTCTTTCGTGTGGACTGAACAGTGCAACACTGCTTTTACCGACCTAAAGCACGCCCTCACATCAGATCCCGTTCTTGGCCACTTCAGCGACAGCGCTCCTACCATCCTGCACACTGATGCCAGTGGTCACGGTCTTGGCGCTGTCCTTCTGCAGCGCGATGCAACTTCGCGTGAGAAAGTGATTGCCTTCGCCAGTCGGACCTTGACTCCAGCTGAGAAAAACTACACCATTACCGAACAGGAATGTCTTGCCGTCGTCTGGGCTGTTCAAAAGTTTCGCCCCTACCTCTATGGTCGGCACTTTACAGTTGTGACCGATCACCATGCTCTTTGCTGGTTGTCTTCACTGAAAAATTTGACAGGCCGACTTGGCCGCTGGACTCTACGCCTGCAAGAATACAGTTTCGACGTCGTTTATAAATCGGGTCGCCAACACCAAGACGCCGACGCTCTTTCTCGCTGCCCACTTACGGAATCAGCCTGCTGTTTTTCTTCGCAAAGCATTTCTACCTCTGACCACAGCCGACCATCTCTTCCCCCGACGCATATCACAGCAGTTTCTTTTGACGATTCTGAGCACAAACACGCACTCCGCTCGCAGCAATTAGCTGATTGCTACTGCCGGCCCATCATCGACCGGCTTATCGGCGCTTCGAACCCGCCCAATGCTAGGCTTCGCCGACAGCTTCGCAATTTCAAGCTCGAAGATGGCATACTACGCCGCTACGTATATTGCCCTGATGGAACTCGTTGGCTCCCAGTCGTGCCGCGTGCGCTTCGCCCACGTATACTGGCGGCTTTCCACGATGACGCCACTGCCGGTCACCTTGGTTTTAACAAAACATATGACTGCGTGAAAAGACGATTCTTTTGGCCTGGCCTATCTTCTACCATAGCTAAATACGTCGCTTCCTGCCATCTGTGCCAACGTCGCAAGCGGCCGACTTCTCCGCCCGCTGGCCTCCTACAGCCTCTTCCATGTCCCGCCACGCTATTCGACGTAGTCGGCATCGACTTATATGGCCCCCTACCTCTCTCCGACGGGGGTAACCATTGGATTATAACAGCTGTCGACCACCTTACAAGCTATGCTGAGACGGCCCCTGTACCGACTGGTTCCGCTGAAGAAGTAGCTAATTTCTTTTTGCGGTCAATTGTATTGCGTCATGGCGCTCCTCGGGTGCTTCTAAGTGACCGCGGGACGGCCTTCTTATCGACAGTCGTATCCGAAGTTCTTCGGGCCTCATCCACCCTCCATAAGAAAACCTCAAGCTACCATCCCCAGACTAACGGACTGACTGAGCGATTTCATCGCACCCTATCGAACATGATATCCATGTACATGACACCGGATCATCGAAATTGGGATACTGTTCTACCATTCGTCACATTCGCCTATAATACTGCAGTACAGCGGACTACCGGTTACTCCCCATTTTTTTCTAGTTTTCGGCCGTCCTCCCACTACAATCCTCGACACTTCCTTCTTCTCTACGCCCGATTACTCCTCATCATTACCAGCCCAGTTCTTATCCCGTGTGACCCGATCCCGTCATCTTGCCCGCCTCAACACAAAAGCGTGCCAGCAAGACCGCAAGAGTCACTACGATTCGAAGCATCGCGTGGTCTCTTTTCGTCCTGGTGACGAAGTACTGCTCTATACACCACTGCGCACCCCTCGCCTTAGTGATAAATTTCAGCGCCGCTATGTTGGTCCCTACAAGGTCATCAACCAAACGTCCCCAGTAAACTGCCAAGTCACACCTGTTGATCCCCCCGCCGACCGACGCCACCGTGGAGCTGAAATTGTTCATGTATCTCGCTTGAAGCCGTTTGTGCGCCGCGGTACATCGGTTGATTAGGAGCGGCCAGGCTGGCCGCTTCCGACCCCCCGGGCAGATTGTGTGAGCCCTTCACGGATCTTCGTTCATTTGTACATACCATGATCTTCTTCTTCCTCTTGTATATACCATCGTCATCGTCCCGCGGCGCTGGCTCCGGCACGCGCTTGGGTTCTGTCCATCGGAATAAAACGCCAGACACGGCATCCGTTGCCTTGGCGTCTCGACCTTGCCGTCTCGACGTGGCCTTCTTACACAATATATATATATATATATATATATATATATATATATATATATATATATATATATATATATATATATATATATATATATATCTTTTTTTGCTGCATTGGCGAAATTTACGGATTTTTTTTCTGCAATATTGGAACACTCTAAACAGTAAATCGCTAATGCATTGCATAAGGCACGTTTTCATCGCCAACAAACCCAGCATAAACTCGGAAGCAGACATACGCCGCGTGCTTGAGCGCCGCTGCCTGCCGATTCCTACTATCGGAGCGACGGCACCTCTAGGTCGAATATTTCCGTAATGTTAGCAACGCGTACGTATTAAACCGCTGTTCGTATGTAACATTTTCGTGCCTCACGAGAACGATAAGTTTGCTTCCAGAAGTGAGAATGTCGTACGCATGCATTTTGCTTTGCATATAGCCTCCAGGTACTGCACTGAAAGCCGACAACTAGGACGCTTTATTTCTCTTTGTCCGATGCGAAAAAACGGGGTCGGAGTGCAGCTGGGGCCGCCAAGTGTAACGCCCAGGTTCCGCCTCGCCTGTATGTAGTTACGCACTCTCGGCCAAAGTAACGTTGCTCTCTGCGACAGCGCTGGTCACGAGGGCTGTGCGAACGGTGCAGTTCGCAATCTAGTCAATCTAGTCGGCTTGAGGGAAAGGGAGAGGAAGCAGGTGAGGATGTCCAGCGGCCGTTTCTTTCGCGGAATGCCGGTCGCTCGCTCCCTAGTTGCGACATGGAGTCTCTCTCTGCAGGCAGCTGTTTTCAAAACAACTACAGGTTTTCCTTCTGAATTTAATCCTAGCGCCAGCGGAAATAATCTGAGTGCCGACTGATATAATCTAAGCGCCATGCAATATAATTCGAGTGCCAAGTATCTAATCATAGCGCCAGCATATTTAATCCAAGCGCCGACTCGAATAATGTCCGCGCCAACCAATTTAATCCGAGTGCCAACGCAATTAATACAAGCGCCAGCGAATTTAATCCGGGTGCCAACCAATTTAATCCACATGTGGAAAATGAATGTGGTGGAGGGCTCCAAAGCACATAACATGAATTCCAGAAATAAATAGTAATTGAGATCACATTCCAGACCATGCGACGAGTAAGCGTCACATCTGCATGCACTATTTCGCTTTGTTCTTATATTTTTGCAACAACCAAGAACCATATGTGCAGCTGAAAAAAAAAAAATGCGGTTTGTGACACGTCTCTTGCAGCTTTTAGCTTAGACGCATGGCAAGTGAATAAATATACCTCTCATCTTCTAATTGTTTGGTTAAGCACTGCTTATCATGGGTTGCCTTATGCACTGAATCAGCATGCTGATGGCAAGTGCGGTCTTCACACAACAGCCGGCTGTTTTTATAAATCGCAACCGGTGCAGAAATGTATTTGGGTTTCTAATCATGATTTAACACCACTAGCAGAAAAGGATCAGTGTAACGCACAGTTGGTTTCGGCGTGAAGACTTAGAGTAACGTTACCATGGAAAGAGAGAGCGCGCCCCTACTTTCAGTCTGGCAGCGACGGTAGAGTGAATGAAACTATGTACAGCGGAGCTTACAACCAAGGCCAGGAATAGCTACTGGCTTCTCACTATGCATGGTCACCTTAGCAGCAGTACTTAATTTGCCTGGGCGGCAATCCTAGCAGCGTAGGTTGCCAAAAAACTATAAGCACGTACAAGCACTGAAGTAGCCGACTGAAATACAATTTTATTTTCTAGGAGACACTAGGCAGGTCTAAGTGTAACTCAGAACGTTTTACATATCGTCTTCATGCAAAGCTGCCCGTATAAAAGAAAAGTTATGGCGGTCAAAAGCAGCACACTTTACCCTTTGTATTTGCTGCATAGAGTGTCGGGCAGCGTCGAGCAACAAACTGCGCCGATGGTCCTTTTTAGTCATTCCGGGAGGAGTATTTAGCACCAGGTCTCTCCGCTCGCTAAGGAAAGCTTTGACTTCCGACTTGAACTTCGAAAAGACTTCCTCTATAGGGTTGAAAAATGGACTGTAAGGAGGCAGCCGCTTGATCAAGTGCGTCTGACTGGCCAGGCCCGCCTGTGCTGCACAACTGTGAGCTGGAGCGTTGTCAAAAATAAAAACCACTTCAGAACCAGGTTCTTCACTTTCGACACGGGCTGATATGTCGCTCAAAAATTCATTGAAAACGACCCAGCGAACATTGTCTACGGCCGTCCAATGAATGACACCATTTGCGCACATGCAGGCGAGAATGTTAAGGTTTGCTCCTTTGGTGCCAGTCGTCGTCTGCATCGCAGGCTGTCCCTTCACTGCGCGGCCGAAGCTCCTTGAACACCATATGTTATAGTTGGTCTCATCGATGTAAAACCTGCACAAGCGAGGTCCTTCACACTGCAACCATTGCGCGTATGTTTTGCGGCTGCGTTTCACGTCGTCCCTGTTGCTGTCAATCGGCCTCTGAGTCATCAACTTCATAGCGTAACCGTGCGAATCCAGTAGGCGATCAATGCTACTTGTGCTGATGGCGATTCCCGGCAATTCTTCTTCCACTGCTTGCTTTATTTGCTTTAGCGTGAAAGCAGGGTTGTTATCCACAATAATCTTTAGAGCCATTACTTCCTCATTTCCGAATTTCTTCGATGTTCCGCCTTTCTTCAACGCTTCTCTATCGCTCGCTGCAATGGATCTCGCCGTCTTTAAATTGATGCCCAGCGTGTCTGCCAATTTTTTCACATCTCCTCCACGCCTCGACACTTCGAGAATTCTGGCCCTGTCATGCTCGGAGACTTCGCTGTTCTTTCTTCTTGGTGCACCTGGAGGCTTGAACGGCGGTCCCCGTTTTCGGTGCCCGACTAGGATGTCAGGGCACTGCTCATCAGCTTCCATGGAAGAAAATAATGCGCGTTAAAGTTCATGCAAAATTAATGAAAACACGCAGACTACCACCTGCCTATAATATACGAGTACGCACCACCACCGTCCGGCTCTACTCCGTCGTGCAAATCCAGACGACAACGCGGCACACACAACGGAAACGTTAAGATTGGCGCCTGCTTTGAAATCTCTTGTCTTCTGCGTTTCTAGCAGTTTTTGTTTTATGCTCTTGAGAAAACATTTCTATTTCTTGCAAAATAAAGTACACCTATTTCTAATAGTGAATTCACGTGTCTGTGCTTTCATCCATCCTCCTAGCATAGCGCAAAAACAGACGTCAATTCGGCACCGAGCAAACGGAGGCGGAAAACTTGCCCTCTGCTTTGGAACTTTTTGGCATTGGCTGTGTAACGTTTGGCTGATGAAATTACATATAGCTAAATTAGATACGGTTGATTAAAACATTTTTTATTTGTGTGATAAAATAATTGTGTTTCATCGAAGACATTTTAATTCTGTATATATTCTGTAATCAGCAGTGCGCACATTTGTGGGATAAATTGTCCTCTTGGAATATAGAGCCAGTAAGCCACAGCTCTGGGACCCTTCAGTATTTCAGTGCCGATATTGTGGGTTTGTCATATTATTGACGAAAGTCATCCCATAAGCTAACGCTTCGCTTACTCGTCGCATGGTCTGGAATGTGATCTCAATTTCTATTTATTTCTGGAATTCATGTTTCATGCTTTGGAGCCCTCCACCACATTCATTTTCCACATGTGGATTAAATTGCTTGGCACCCGGATTAAATTCGCTGGCGCTTGTATTAATTGCGTTGGCACTCGGATTAAATTGGTTGGCGCGGACATTATTCGAGTTGGCGCTTGGATTAAATGTGCTGGTGCTATAATGAAATGCTTGGCATTCGAATTAAATTACATGGCGCTTAGATTATATCAGTCGGTGCTCAGATTATTTCCGCTGGCGCTAGGATTAAAGTCAGAGGGAAAACCTGTACTTGTGTGTTTGGAAACCGCAGTAGTCGGGACGAGCAGTCTTGGCGCAGGAGCTAGAATTGGGTCTTGAAGCAACTAAAAAGGATCTATCTACATGACGAGAGTTTGATCAATTTCAACCCGAAGTGAAAATAAGTGTTACGCGTTCACAGCTGTGCAGAGGCGGATTCAGTGGATTCAGATCCCCTGCCTGTTATTCTATCGGACTACTGCTCGTTGACGGCGGCGCTATGCCGGTGGCGTTGTACAACCATACTGGCAGCCCGCCATGCGGATTCGTGCGCATGGTTGCCAGGCATGTGGGTGTCGACCTGGAGCTGCGCAACTTGAACATGTACTACTGGGACCACCTGGCACCAGAGTACCTGAAGGTGAGACACGATTACCCAAAGGAATGCGTCGGTGATTAGGAGCTTCAAAAATACGTTTTCTACGCATCGCATAATTTAAGAGAACATTAGTAAGACGGTCCTAACGAATGCACAGATATCATTTTCTCTTCTATGTTGTTAGTGCCAGTAGTAGAGGCGTTTTGTAGCTATTAACTTGACCGTCATTCAGGTCAAGTTAATAGCTGTCGCAATATACAAACAGCCGCCTCTTTTTCAGTATACAAAGCACAAGACGTGGAGTTTGTTGCAGCCGATTTAATGTTCTGGCCGATTGTTAAGGCGGAAAATTTGAGAACTTTTTTGTGGCTGGGCAAGGGGAAGATAGCGAATTTTCTTAATGTCTTGGCAAAGGCCAATCAAGGTATGCCCGTGGCTTGTGGCTAGATTGCATCGGTTTGATGAGCACTCGAATAATAGACAGAGGTTCCTCGCGGGCTGGAAGATAGATGATCGACGCCTTGCGAATCATAGAAGACATGAATGGCCACCCTTCATTTATACGACGTGAGTTTCTTCAAAACGTCCAGACATTGCGGCCGCAAACCGATTTAATTTGTGAAGACTGTGCAGGATCGAGTCCCGGCTGCAGCGGCCGCGGTTCTATGGAGGCGAAAAGGAACTCGCCAGTGTCCTGCACGATGTTACTGCACGTTAAAGAACCCCAGGTGATCGAAATTTCAGCAGCCGTTCACTGCGGCATCTGTAGCATAGCCTGCGTCGCTTTGAAACTAAATCCCTCAATCCAAACCTAATTATGCAGACGTAGCCCCGCAAGAATAAATAACCAAGCAAACATAAGGTTTTGTTCCAGGCCGACAACCAGGCGTAATTCCGTTTTCTCAATGTTAGGGTCCCGCAACTTCTTTCTCCTCACTGGTTGCCTCTCAGCGGGTTAAAAGGCGTTGTTACCGAGAGGTGTCTCTGTACGCAACCTAAAGGCAATATACACTCACTGAAGGCAAAGAATGATTACGGTGAAGATAATTTAATAGTGTTACCGTTGTCCTGCCGTCACCTAGTGACTGTGTTCATGGCTGGTTTTTGCGGTTATTAAGAATTAAAAACATCACATAATGCAACATGGGAACACCCAACCAGGAAAGATCTTCGTAGCTTATTTTAACGTTGCGCTAAAAAAAATTATAAATAAAGGTGCATAACGGGACTCGAACAGATGTTTTATTTGCTCAGTGCTCAGGTAATTATTGTCAATCCAACTAGAATGACATGCTTTAAAAATGTGCTCTAATTCATTTTTACATTATGTCCGCTATCTGTCGCTCGCCGGGTGACGCTGCTCAGAGGACCTCACCGTTTAAAGAACGGAATCACGCGGCAACCAAGTGTGCTTTGCGACGTAGCTATGCGTGCAATGTGTGTACAGTCTGTTGTAGAAGTTACAGTCAGCGTCTCCGTTCTTTCCAGTGGCGTGGGGGATTTAAACCGTTTGCAACGGACGGCAGCGTAAAGCAACACAGCCGTGATCCCACACTTTTGTGTGGTCAATACAGGAATGGAGAACGTCTGCTGACATGACTGGTATTAACATGAGTATTTTTCGTGACGAATAAAAATATTTGTAGGTAAAAGGTTCACTGGTCAGCTAGCCTTCTCTTTCCTGCCTCAAGCCTCGGCACCTTGCTAACCGCAGTTGCAGCGATAATGCTTTGAGCAAACAATTGTGGTAAAATTCTTCTCATGCTTCTTGATATTGATTTAACACTTAGGGGCGCGCGCAGTCGTTTCTATAAGGACAGGAATGAATTTCAGAGCGCATGTTTTATTGCACTCATTAGGTGCTTGTTGTGAACTTATGTCATATATCTTACTTTTCCACAAAGAAAACTGTTTGTCATTTATGAGTACGGCAGAGCTCCGTACTCTGAAGAAAAGCTTTGTTTACATATCTGCATTTTGTTACCCCTGCCGGAAAATAATGTTTGGAGCCTTTATTTTAATAGCGAACTCCGTAACTCCGTGGACTTCTTCACAGGTAAGGGTGACCAGGATGTTTTTCTCCTAAATAACGTGGTTTCTATTCATTCATTTAACAACATACCTACGTGGTGCTAACGCAAAGAATCTGTCGCCTGAGCAGATATTCTGTGGGGGTCGTGCTGGACCTGTTATACTGTTGCGACTGGCCTTCAATATAGAAATCCTGACTAGTTTCCAGGGCTGTGTCAGCCTCTCTCCCTCTTTCTCTCTCTCTATCTCACACACGCACACGCACACCCGCACTCAGGCACACACACACACACACACGCCCGCAAGCACGTAAGCACACACACACACACAAGCAACGCTAACTACTAAATTCTTGTTGAATCAGAAAAAAAAATAAACCAAAGGGAAACCGAAGAAAGCAGGAAACAAATACCAAGAAGGAAGAGAAAGCGAGGAAAAGTTCTGTTTCTCACATCTTGCCATAATGAGCTTAAATATTCCGAAGTTTTCGTCGTCAGCGCCATCAATGGGGTGCGCACGCATGTCGCACCTTGGCATATGACAAGATAAAAGTGTTTTCGTTTTCTTTTTGTCCCAGATTTTGCTTTTCTTTTCGTTTTGTTCCTTTTTTTACTGTTTTCTCATTTTTCTATAACTTTTGTCTTCCTGAAGAGTAAGGAGATGCAATAAAATCTTCCATGTGTGTATGCGTCTTCTACTCTACAGACAGTTCGTAGCACGCGGGTTTCGTTTAAGTCATGTGCCAACTCGCCATTCTAGCTTTCACGCGGCAAACCTTTTCTTTAGAGCTCTTGAGTATGTGATGCCTAGCGACTGTCGCCTTTTTTCATTACAGCATCATCATCGTAGCGATCTATGTGTTTGCAAGTCATTTTTGTTTTCGCGGCTAAAATTCTGTCATGTGGTTATTTGGTTTGGTTTGGTTTGAGGGGCTTAACGTCCCAAAGTGACTCAGGCTATAAGAGACGCCGTAGTGGAGGGCTCCGGAAATTTAGACCACCTGGGTTTTTTTAATGTACATTGACATCGAACAGCACAGGCGCGGTTAGCTTTTTGTTCCCACAGAAAAGCGGCCGCCTAGGCCGGGATTCGATCCCGCGCCCTAGGGCACACTAGTCGAACGCCCTAACCACTTCGCCACCCTGGTGGGGTTGTCATGCCCTTACAAAAAAGCTTAATGAGTTTCTGATTAAATGGTAATTACATTCCTCATCATGCACATTAACATTTATATACATTTTCTTGATGCGTTTTTGATGAGTTTCACAAGAAAGTTGGCCACCGTGTTTCTGGTTGGTACCTAATGTGTGCATTTCTTGTGTGTTATTCATGAGTGTTGACGAATGAGCACTTTTGGATAAAAAGTAAAAGCTAAAACGTAGCGAAGCACCTCAACTACATTAAAAAAAGCTAAAAAATAAAAAAAAAATTAAAACTAAGCGAAAAAAAAACTGCACCTCTGGCGCGATTCGAACTCGGTACCTCTTACTCCGTAGCTTTCTACTCTAACCACTCGGCCACTCGGGGAACTGGTAATGTCTGTAACGTATTTGCTTCTTATGTCTGGACTGCATTCATAAGATTGGGACAATGTTTCGAAGCATGTTTCGAAGTGTACAGGCCATTGCGGCTGCTCTAACAATTACAACTTCTTGACCATTAGAACTTTCATCTAATGTTCTAGATACCTATGCGCACTATTTTGTCCACTGCAGTCATTTTAACATGTTGAGTTTGGCATCGCTGGCAAATTTATCAGCGCTGGCTCTTCGGTGGTTGCTACCTTGGGCGTAATTTTCGCTGAACACGGAGCTGTAGCACGAACCTTTAAGGAAAAAAAGTGCGAGCAAGCTTCAATACCGGCAAGCGCAGCAGCGCCAACACTATTTTACTGGTAACTAAATCTTATTTGTATCTAAACATTTCGGGAAGCGTTGCGATGACTGAGGGCTCGGCTAATCTATACGCAGAGCAAGAAGGAGCTCTAAAGCTTAAGAAACACGCAAAATATCATGCATTATAAAGAAGGCATTGCTTCTTGTGCTCTGGTCGCGCACATGCTCCCAGGACGGTCCAGTTCCGAGGCAACGCACGGCTCTGGTTACGTTCGCGCGTCGTCGTCGGCGCAGGCAGGGTACCCCTGCTGGTCTTTCCGAAGCGGCCTGCTCGCAGGTGCAAGGAGGCATTGGAAATGGAGCGGCCGTGGGTCCGTTTGCTTGGAGGCGGTGTGGCATTGCGTCGGTTCGCGTACACAACAATATCCTTGCCCGTAACACCCTAAAGCATACTGTCCAAACATAGCACCCCTTCGCTTCGCAAGAAGTGATTTGCAATGGCACAAACACCCAAGACTCAGGGTGTAAGCTTGTTTTGAATGAAACAAATGTCCAAAAAGTTGTTTTTGTTTTTACAGTGCATGCTAAACAGAAATGAAAACATAGTAAAGAATATACATTCGCTTAGTGATGTATAATTTTCCTCATTTGAGAAAGTCAATGTATTTCCACATTAGCTCCTATACAAAAATACTGTTTTGTTTTCCAAGTACAAAACTTCTTGCGTAATCTCAAATGAAAGTCTGTTGCGGATCTCATGTTAAAACAGATAAAAATTGTTTCTTAGGCAACATCCTACATATGCTAATCAGAAATGAAAACATAGGGCTCTGAAAGTGTGCAGTTTACAAAGAAATAATATATATTCACTTAGTGATGTATACATTTCCTCATTTGATAAAGTCAATGTATTTCCACATTAGATCCTACCCAAAAATACTGTTGCGTTTTCCAAGCACAAAACTTCATGTGTGATCTCAAAGGAAAGTCTGCTGCGGATATGATGTTAAAACACATCTAATCTTGAATCTCCTTTGAGTGGTTGATGACTCGTCAAAAACACATTACGTGGGTAACAGAAATTCAATATCCATTTTTGTAAGGGTGGAGTTGTACTTGAGAGAATGTGCAATAGCAAAAAAGGAAATAAGTTATGTCATTTTCAATCTATTCGACTTTTATTAGAAGACTGCAGTTATGTCATCCCTAGGACCAAGTGACAGTATAAAACGTTTTGCCGGGTTGCCTTAGTCTTTTTTAGCCGTCTCATAAACAGTTCTGTCCGTATTTGTTTTATCGGCAGAGATATTTGAAATAAATGTGACGAAACTGCGGATGAATTGACTACTAGAAGTTTATTATTGTCTTAAACAGCTCGGAATAAGCTGGGGTCACTAAATACAGCATACTAATTTCTCCACAGCTCAACCCTTACCATAAGGCGCCGACCATTGACGACGATGGCTTCATCCTTTACGAAAGGTGATGGTAGAATTATTATTATTATTTTTTTATTACGCAAGCTTGCCATAAGGCATAATATAAAAACCCGTGTAAATTATTGCCCGTCAGGAACCGGAGAGGGCTTCTGCTCTTATTGTTGTCAGTGAGCCATTTGGAGAAGTTCTCTTCCCTTGTTGCGGTATCCTGCCTCTTTCGGCAGTATCTTTATCCTTGATGCTCTTGTCCCTGCACAAGTCCACAGCAGGTGGAGAACATCCACTTCTGAAGATGGTGAGGAACACTTCGGGCATGTGGTGGGTCTGATGTCTTCTTCGAATTCCCGTCGGAATGTTACCGACGGGCATTTTATAAATGTATTCGGGCTCAAAGATAAGATGTTGTGTTTTCCACGTGAATTTCATTTTGTGAAATGTGTTCATGGATCGAGCCTGAAGTTTTCATTTGAATTATTTAATTAAGCGTGGTAGTTGTTGCTAGCTTTCAGTAACGCTTTTACATACTCAAATCTTGGTGTCGGTCCTGGCGGACACGTCGCTCTCCTTAGTATTTCTTCGCACCAAGTCTATTACGGAATAAAACTCCGTAAATGTTCAACCAAGAGATAACATTAGGGCGCTGTGTTTGTAGACTTGAATGCCTACGAAGTTGCCTGTGCGAATTGAGATTATATTTAATGCTTTTCCATTATTACCACTACTGATAGCCTCTTTCATTTCTCAAGGTTGCGTCATTCGCCGCTCATCATGAACTCGACTATCGCCTCAAATTGTACGGATCCATTTTTCACGCAGAGCACTAGTTAAAAACATTGAAACGGCGGCATTGGAGGCATGCGAAACAAACCTAACCTTACTCTGTTCCGCTTTTAAAACCATGTGCCATTTTCTCCACAGGACCATATGTAATAGGCGCATACCTGAGAGCTAATAATCTCCTTCGGTGGCAGGTGCAATGACCTATGTCGCACGTTTCCTCCCACTAAAATAAGGCTTCCTACTTGCAAAGCGTTATTTGTTTCACAAATAAACTACTGTTCATTAGTATTCCTCGCAAATACTAAAACCAATGTAGAACAAAAATATATATATCTAACCCAAAAGTAAGATGTTTGCCGAAATGTCATAATTTGGTATTTAGGCAATTCATTACATTCTTTTGAAACATTCAGAGTATGTCTGAGTCCGTAACTTCATTTTATTTGCCTTCATCGTTCAGGTCAATGGTAGACGTTACTGCGCTGTTAAACAAGATGACCACCTAGTAGATACTCTCAACAGAGACACATGGCTGATTCACCCTATTCGCACTGACTACAAGCTGCAAGCATTACAACATAATGTTCAGAAAAGTTTAGATTTATACAATAATATCCGTCGCGCTACTGAGAAACCATTTCTTTAAATATTTCTACACAAATCGGCAACAAAATGTGGCTACGATAAGCGCCGGTGTTCTATATATTTCTCTATTATCCTTCTACTTTTCCAGTTCATGAAATGGTTGTAGCATATTTGTTATCCTTTAATCGGTTGAAGAACAGTTGCAAATTATCACTGTCTATGCTCATTTTTTATTTGTGAATTATTGCAATAATGTCTCATTATGGTCCTGTTTTTGTTACTTTTGTAACGGTGCAAACTGGTTCTTTTGAGTGTGTGCGAATGAAATGCTCATCGTGGTGTAGTCAAGATGCTGAATACGTTCACATGCTTTATTCAGTTCGTCGTTAAGGCCCATTATTACGATCCATTTTTTGAAGTTTCGCCCTTTGCAAACGTTATTACTGCACAACTATGATAACTGCGATTGCCACCGTTATTTCTCAGCAAGCTTTGTGAAACCGCAGCTCAGCGATTGTCTATCTCTTGAACAATTATGCCCCATCGTCTCCGCTCTACCCAACCTGCCCCAAGTTGCGAGCCCAGATGGACCAGGTGCTGGCAACCGTGACCAGCACTATACAGCCCCACTTCTTCAGGTTCTTCGTAAGTCCTCTGTGCAGGTCCTTAACCGCCCAATTATCTCTTCCAGGGGCTGCGGCATGACGCGTCTGTGTGTAGCGCACACTTTCGTGGCTACTTGAATATGGAATCTGAAACCTTACCTTAACTCTGCAAACCGGCATGACGCAAAGTAAAATTTAAGAAGAGCTCCAAAATGTTTCAGAAGATTCAAGCTCTTGTTCAAGGACATGGCGCCACAGTGTAAATATCTACCGCCTGCAGCTTATTTTGCATATACTTATTCGCAAATATGCACCTTACTATCGCTTAAACACTAATTTCTTAATTTATGCCTCTATCTGTCACGCATACTCATTACAATCAGTCATAAGCTGCCACATTAGGTACAGTACTGCCACGCAGAGGTATAACGGCTGGCTTTCTGTAGCCGTACAAAGAGGGCTCCGTAGACTACAGTTAGCTTATCTGAATCAGAATTCAACGGCACCGCAGTTGCTCCTACCTCATAGAAGATACCCATATTGCACGCTTCTATTATCTGCGTTGTATGTGTCTTTGTGAGGTCCAAGAACTTGAAAAACAGTTAGTGCTCGGCCACCTTACCTGCCAATTGCACTCGCAACGAATCACGCTCGTGAATTTTTTCTAGCGACTTTAAAGACGACAACGCCATATTTTCCGCCATTAACTCCTCTGTGTTAAGACTAGTGTGCCGTAAGAGACACGCAGAGTATGTTTGGGTCAGTCCCATTGTGTCCTAGTCTTTTTAACTCTACAGTGAGAGCCCTTTGTGCAGAAAATACGGCGTCGCCGGTGTCGTCGGCGTTGCCGGCTATACATATCAAGCACAGATCGCCCAAACAGTAGTTGGAAGGTGACATGACCGGTCACGCACAGGTGGGTGGGTTGTGTGACGTCACGAGAGCACATTACGGTGGGAGCTGCCAGCTATAAAGCATTTGATGATGAAATCGAGTTCATAAGGCAATTGAATCCCGACTCAGACTCGCATGGATGCAGCCACGTTAATTGGGTATCATTAGCATACAGTCGACCGGATAAACGTGCAGGAAGTTAATTGGGTAGACTGTATGCTAATGGGTGTGAGATAATAGGGACTCAAATTAAAGGATTCATTGTTGAGAATAGAACATGTGCACGCCCCGCGATTTGCAAGAGGTGCAGCGGGCCGAAGGAGTGAATGCTGTAGCGTCATGCGTTTAAAGGCGTAGCTGCATACTAAACTAGCCGGTAGAATCCGTATATCTTCTGAAGAATACGTGGGATGTTGCTATGCTGGTTTCCCGTTCTTTGCAAGAACAGTAAAACATGCTCGATCGGCTACGTCCGACCTGTGCGGAAAGATGATCGCGTGCTAGTGGTTGGAATGGGGAGCCCGACATCAATGGAGCTAGAAATATTAAAGCACAGAATGCACCCAAATATACTAACCTTGCTCTGTGAGGCCTGGGAAGGATTTGCGTTGGTTAATGAAGCTTACACTCCACAGCGACTCAGGCTATGAGAGACGCCGTAGTGGAGGACTCCAGAAATTTCGGCCACCTGGGGTTCTTTAACGTCCAATGACATAGGGGCGCCTTACTTTTCGCTTCCATCGAAAAGCGGCCGCTGCGCCAGTGTTTGATCGCGCATTCTGGGACTGAGCAGCTTGATGCTTTAACCACTAAGGGATCACAACGGTTAGCTAATGTTATGTCGGTTGGTATTTTATTCCACTGATTTCCAAAGGATCGCACTGTTCTTTCGTGAATTCTAGTTTTCGCGTCTAAAGTATGTGAAATATAAGCATAGGTGTGAGCGTTGTTTCGAAAGCCGCGTTTGTGACCTCGAGAAATGCGGAATTACCTCTCTTGGGGCAGAGAAATTTAAATTTTTTATCAAGTTGGCGAAGGTTAAAAATAATTGTAGCTGGGTTTTGTTGTACTTAAAGTAAAATTTCCCGCCCGACGATGCAGCGAAGGCGAGGGAGAAAACATGAAATAATGACAAATGTGCGGCTGTGCTAAAGGAAGATAGAATTCACTCGAACAACAAGAATAACAACAAAAAATAACAAAGCCGCATACATAATAACGAGGTTCAGAAGGATAAACTGTTGGGGCTTGGTTTAACTATAGTTGTTCACTAATCATGTGTGCAAACATAAGTACATCCTAAGTCAATGTTTACACAATACATGTGCCAAAAAAAGACAAAATAAAGACATCAGACATCCAGCCAGACATAAAAATTAAGTAACCGACTAAAGACAAAACCCAAACAAACAAAACTAAACCACAGCAGCAAGGAATGACGGCAGTCATCCGGGGCTAAGAAGGTTCATGTCTCTCTTGATGAGCACCAATGAGGCCTTAGTCTTCTAGAAATTCAAATCAGTCCTTCTCATTAGGCAGAGAGAGAGAGAACAACTTTTATTTAAAATGCCTGCAGAATAGGTTAGGCTCCCTCCAAGCAGGGAGGACAAGCTTTTACCGTGACGCGGCCACTACGTCAGTCTCGTGCGTTGTGCTCCTTGAGGTCTTGTTACGTCCCTCGCTACTTCCGCGGGTTCGAGAGGGCCGCCGCCCCCTTCTTGGGGGTGCTGACCCCTCTCCTCGGTTTCGCTCGGTCGCTGCCTCTCTAGAGCTGCCGAGACCTGCTGGACGGCCTTGAGTTGTGTCTCTTGATCACAGCTCCTCGTTGCAGCCTCTAGCTGCGGCGGGATCGTCGTTTTCTCGCTGGCTTCGCGCGGATTTACGCTACAGTCCCAAAGGATGTGAGTCGCGGTGGCTCTCTCCTTCGCGCACAGTCTACACATGTCGCTCGCGTGCACACTCGGACACATGTGCTTAGCTAGCACCGGGGTGAGCAGGGACCCCGTCTGTAACTGTCTGTATAACACTGCCTCCTTCCGGGTAAGCCCCGGGTGAGGTGGCGGCATAGTCTGTCTGTTCAGTCTGTACCATTTCACTATTTCGTTGAAGGTGGTCATCGTGTCCTTGGCACTGCGCGCGACCAAGACTCCGAGTCGGTCGTGCTTGCAGCCGCGCGGTTGGTTAGTCCGCGCGTGGCCGAGTTGGCCGTCTCGTTATGGTTCACGTTTCCGCGTTCCGACACGTCACTGCCCATGCGGGGCCGGAAACCACTTGATCACCACAGGACTTTTGCGTCCGATGTCTTCGGCCTTGCGCAGTATGCGCGCGGCCTCACTACATACCCTACCCTTGGCGTAGTTCTTCACTGCCGTTCTAGAGTCACACAACACTGTAGTGCATCCGGGGTCGGAAACGGCCAAGGCGATGGCCACTTCCTCCGCCCGGTGCGCTTCTCGAGTCCGGACGCTCACCGCGGTCTTCGTTGCACCCGTCGATGCCCCGACAACCACCGCCGCGTATGCGTTGGTGTTCCCTCGATACTCCGCCACGTCCACGTAGGCAGCGCCTTCTTCTCTGGCGTGGAGGTCTACGAGAGCCCTGGCCCTCGCCAACCTCCGCTCCCTGTTGTGCTCGGGGTTCACGTTCTTCGGGATCGGGAAGACCCTGAGCTTTCTGTTGATGCTATCTGGTATAGGTACGTCTTTCTGCTGCTTGCCTTCCCTCGGTTCGAGGCCAAGGTCCCGCAGTATCTGTCTTCCGGTTCTCGTTTCAGAGAGACGCTCGAGTTGCGCCGTTCTCTGTGCTTCGGCTATTTCGTCCAGCGTGTTGTGGACTCCCAGCGCCATGAATTTTTCGGTGCTCGTGCCCCCGAGGAGACCGAGTGCCGCCTTATACTCCTTGCGTATGGTGGCGTCTATCTTGTTACGTTCACTCGGCCTCCAGTTGGGGAAAGCGGCCACGTACGTTATGTGGCTAACTGCGAAGGATTGAACGAGCCTAGTCAGGCTCTCCTCCTTCATCCCCGCTTTTCTGTTGGACACCCTTTTGATGAGTCTCATTGCTGCAGCCGCTTTGCCCGTGAGCTTGTTGACCGTTTCACCGTTGGCTCGGTTTCGCTGGATGAGCAGCCCGAGTACTCGAATCTTCTCGACCTCCGGTATTACTTGTCCTCCCGCCGTCTTGACCGTGATCTTGGGACGCTCGTACTTGACTTCCATATTCTTTCTTTTCCTGCCCGATCCTTTCGGGGGAATCACCAGCAGTTCTGACCTGGCCGGAGAGCAAACCAGTCCAGACCCGTCCAGCTGCTCCTCGATGGCGTTGACCGCTTCTTGCAGCGTTGTCTCGATGTGTCCGTCGCTTCCTCCCGGTACCCATAGCGTAACGTCGTCGGCGTAGATGGTGTGCCGGACTCCCGCTACTCATTCTAGCCGGGTGGCCACCCCGATCATCACGAGGTTGAAGAGTAGCGGGGAGATTACCGACCCCTGCGGAGTTCCGACGCTGCCCAGCTTCTTCTCTTCGAGCTGCAGGTCTCCCGCACAGATTTCGGTGGTCCGTTCCGTCAGGAAGTCTTTGATGTACTGGTATGTCCTCCTGCCCATGTTTAGCCTGGATACTTGGGCCAGGATAGCCGAGTGCCTCACTTTATCAAAGGTGCTCTGCAAGTCCAGCCCGAGTACGGCTCTGTTGTCCTTGGTGCCCGTCGTATCGTCGATGATCTCGTTCTTCAGTAAGATCATGGCGTCTTGCGTCCCGAGTTTGTTCCGAAACCCGATGATGAAATTTGGGTAAAACTCCGATTCTTCCAGGTAACGCTGCCACCTGTTCATGAGAACGTGCTCGAGGACCTTTCCCACGCACGAAGTGAGCGAGATCGGCCTGAGGTTCTCTATGTTGGGCGGCTTGCCAGGCTTGGGGATGAGGATCGTCTTGGCTGCTTTCCATTGCTTGGGTAGCCTTCCTTCTTGCCAGCACTTGTTGTAGAAGTTCGTGAGCGTTTCGATGGCCGCTTCGTTGAGGTTCTTGAGCGCTCTGTTGGTCACTCGATCGGGACCCGCGGCAGACCTTCCATTGAGATCCTGCAGGGCAACTCTGACTTCCCAGGTCTGGATGTCGCGATCTAGCGTCTCGTTCTCTTTGCCTTGGTAATCCGAGTGTCTTTCCGTGGGGGTGGTCGGCAGGTACTTGGCGTCCAAGCGCCGCTTGACCTCGTCTTCCCCGTGTTCGCAGATTGCCTTGTGTAGGATCCTGGCCAGGTTGTTGTGTTGGTGGCCCTTGGTCTTGGTTTCGTCGAGGAGGTGCCGCAGCATGTTCCACGTCTTGCCCTTGTGCATCTGTCCGTCGGCTTCGTTGCAGGCCTCGTTCCACTGTTGGGTGCATAGCACCCTGCAGTGGACCTCGATCTGCCTGTTGAGCTCGGCGATCTTCTTCCTTAGACTTCGGTTGGTTCGTCGCTTCTGCCACCTCGCCTTTATGGACTGCTTGGCTTCTATCAGGTGGGCCAGCCGACTGTCAATCTTGTCTATCCGTTCGTCCGTCTCTAGCTCTTTGGTGGCTCCTTCCGTCGTCTCAACGACGTTGGCCGCCCATTGCTCGATGTCCGTAATGTCCACTTGCACCGCGGATAGCGCCTTTCGAAAGGCGTCCCAGTCCGTAATGCGATGCTTCCTTATGCCGGTGTTGCCTTGGCCTTCGAGCGGTACGGCGACCTCCACGATGTAGTGATCGCTGCCCAGCTCTTGGCCCGTGTTTCTCCATTTCGCTTCTCTTGATCCTCCGTCAGTTTTGACGAAGGTAAGGTCCGGAGTTGTGTCTCTCGTAACAGATGTGCCGATCCTGGTGGGAAAGGCCGGATCCGTGATTAGGTTCAGTCCGACGTCGGTAGCGTCTTGCATCAGCTCTCTCCCCTTGACCGTCGTTCTGTGGTAGCCCCAGCATGTCATAATAATGCCTGGGTACTGCACTAAAACCCTGAAAATGACGTCATTTTTGTTTCTTTTACTTGTTATGTGTCCGTGTTCTGCAATGCAAAGACCAATAGTCAACGTAAATGACTAGAAAATTGTGACGCTCCCCTAATCATGTCATTCAGGAAGGGCTTTGCATGCCCTCCTGTTCGAGCCACTGCTAGGATGTATCATGCGCCACACTCAGAGTACGCGGATTTAATCTCGTTTCATGCTTCGAGTCATAAGTTTTTTTTTTTATCATGTAGCGCCTTGGTGGCCTGAGCGCACAGGCGAGGCCTATTTTAATATGGCTGTAAAAACATCGGCACAGCTCTTACTCGGTGCCTGTGGCTTTTCTGTTTCGTAATTCTAAGTTTGCGCACGTGTAGGTGCATTTCTTCTCTCTTCTGTCCTCTACTTAATGCGCAATGATTTCCTAGAAATATCTTTGCACTAATGCGTCCAGCGATCTGCAGCAGAGACGGACAAACTCCCTCAATTTCACCTTTCCGCTTCGCCCAACTCTTTCTATCTTTGGCCCTTTCCCAACCTCACGCTTCGTTTGTAAACTTATCTGCCCCCCCCCCCCCCCCCCGACACCCTCCATTCGTAACATTAGCACTTATAACAATCGCGTCATTGATGCGTCCGGATTAAACACCTTGGTGGCCGGAAAATCCGCCGCAGGCGATATTTTCATGTTTGAGATAAAAGAAAAATCACGAGCAGCCTTCAAGCAGATGACAGCTGGCGGGCAACATGCCCGGGCAGTGACTCGTCGGAGCGCTGTGGACGTCATTATGCCAGATGAGATGGCCGAATTTGCTGCAGCCGCGAAATCTGATACCTTCTTTGCACTTGAATCGAGAGATGGGAATCAGCCACTACTTGAACTATGGATCTGGTGTGACACAGGCCGCTACAGAGCCACATATGGGCGCTTTTGCAGGCCTTATTTAGGCTTATGTAGGCTTTTGTAGGCCGCCTCGCATCCAAGAGGACCGGTGTTTATGCATTTATGCTCCTGCAGTCGTTCGGCAAATTGGCCCGTTCATCGGAAAGTAGGGATCTTTCATGCTCACGAAGTCGGCCATTTAGGCACCGACCTGTCTGTCCGACGTACATATTCCCGCATGATAATGGAATGCAGTAAACAACTTGAGTTTCACAGGATACAAACTTCTCGTGGTTCACCGTGCACTGTGACTTTGCCTTATTGCTAATTCTCCTGCACAAACTAGCCAATTTAAGTGGAGCGGAATAAACTAGTTGCACACCTTGGCCATTGGCGACCTTCTTTATGTTGTGTGAAAGCGTGTGCACATAAGGCATGACTTCGATCTTGCTTTTTTTATTTTATCTTTCAGCTTCGTTTGCTTCGTCTTTACTGCCTTCAGCAGTTTTTCAGAGATCCCTTTAATTACATGAACAGGAAACCTCGACTCTATTAAACGTATATATGACTCTATATAAGAATGTCTGTTTCTTAGCAATAAACTCAGTTGTTAGTCCAGCGTTGTGTTGTGTGCTTCTCTCTTTGTCTCCGTCTTTCCGCTGGTTTCAATCATTACCAGGAGTTGGTCACCCTGGTGCAGTAATTGGCCGCAACCTCTCATGATAAACTCCATAAAACCCCGGCCCTCAGTCACCAACGGCTGCGGAACAACTGACCACGGCGGCGGTCAGACCTGTGTCGCAACAGGGGGTGCTAAGAATCTCTGTCTCCGCTGGACAGGCCGCCATTGGAAACTACAACCTGGCAACGTTTAACGCTAGAACCCTAGCTAGTGAAGCTAGTTTAGCAGTTCTGTTAGAGGAACTAGAGGGTATGAAATGGGATGCCATAGGGCTTAGTGAGGTTAGGAGGCCGAATGAGGCATATACTGTACTGAAGGATGGGCATGCACTGTGTTATCGAGGTTTACCAGAAAGACGACAACTAGGAGTAGGTTTCCTTGTCAATACGTATATAGCGGGTAATATAGATGAATTCTATAGTATTATTTAGAGGGTGGCAGGCATCATAATTAGGCTTAATAAGCGGTATAAACTGAAGGTTGTACAGGCATACGCACCTACATGTAGTTATGATGACCAGGCAGTTGAAAGCTTCTACGAAGATGTAGAATCGGCAATGCGAAAAGTAAAGACGCAGTATACTGTACTAATGAGCGACTTCAGTGCCAAGGTAGGAAAAAAGCAGACAGGAGACCAGGCAGCAGGTGTCTATGGCATGGGTTCTAGGAGTATAGCAGGGTGGGAGTGGTGACTAGTTGAGTTTGCAGAGCGCAATAGCTTAAGAATCATGAATACCTTCTTCAGCAAATGGAAGAACCGGAAATGGACATGTAAAAGTCCTAACGGGGAGACTAAAAATGAAATTGACTTCACAATGTGTTCAACCCTCGTCATTATGCAAGATGTAGAGGTAATCGGGAAAGTGCGATGCGGCGACCACAGGATTGTGAGATCCCGAATTAGCCTAAACCTGAAGAAAGAACACAACAGATTAGTAAGAAAGAAATCCATCAACGAATTAGCAGTGAAGGGGAAGGCAGAAGAGTTCAGAATCTCACTACAGAATAGATATTCAGTTCTAAACGAGGATGGCGACATTACCCTGGTAGCAATGAACAATAATTTCAGAGATATCATTACTGAGTGTGTGGTAGAAGTAGGCGGTAGGAGAGTTAGAGAGGATACCGGTAAGCTGTCTAAGGAGGCGAAAGATTTGATTAAAAAACGCAAGAGTATGAAAGCTTCCAATCCAACAGACCAGATCGAACTGGCCAAGATATCAAAGCTAATCAATAAGCGCAAGGTGGCCGATATAAGGAAGTATCACATGGAGAAAATTGAGCATGCTGTAAAGAACAGAGAAACCTTAAAGCGGTAAAGACGAAAGTGGGAATAGGCAAAAACCAGATTTATGCGATAAGGGACAAGGCGGGAAACGTCATCACGAATATGGACACGATAGTCAAAATAGACGAGGATTTCTTTAAAGATCTCTACAGTAGCCAAAGTAGTCAGGACCGTGACGAGATTGGCGTTAGGGAAAAACAGTTAGACGTTCCACCAGTGACGAAGGACGAGGTCAAGAAAGCATTAGAAACTATGAAAACGGAGAAATCAGCTGGAGAAGGTCAGACAACTACAGATATGCTGGAGGACGGGGGGTATCGTGCTAGAAAAACTGGCCACCCTGTATACGCAGTGACTGGTGTCATCGACGCTACCGGAACCATGGAAGAATGCAAACATTATACTCATTCATAAGAAAGGGGACTCTAAGGACCTTAAAAATTACAGACCAATCAGCTTACTGTCTGTTACATATAAGGTATTTACTAATGTAATTGCTAATAGAATAAGGACAACCTTAGACTGCAATCAAGCAAAGGATCAAGCAGGTTTTCGGAAACGGTACTCTACTATCGATCATATCCATACCATCAATCAGGTGATATAAAAATGCTCGGAATATAACCAGCCTTATACAGAGCATTCATTGATTACGAGAAAGCATTTGACTCAGTTGAAACCTCGGCGGTGATGCAGGCATTGCGAAATCAGGGGGTAGACAAGCCGTACGTAAAACTGCTGGAAGATATATATAGTGGCTGAGCAACCATAGTTTTGCATAAATAACGGAACAAAATTCCCATAAAGAAAAGTGTTAAGCAAGCAGACACAATCTCCCCAGTGCTATTCATAGCTTGCTTAGAGGTAGTATTCAGAGACTTGGAATGGGAGCAGTTAGGGATAAGGGTAGATGGAGGGTACCTCAGTAATCTGCGATTTGCTGATGACATTGCCTTGCTAAGCAACTCGGCGGATGAGTTGCAAATAATTATTGATCACCTAGAAAGGAAAGGTAGAAAGGTAGGCTTGAAAATCAATATGCAGAAGACTAAGTAATGTTCAACAGCCTCGAGAAGGAACAGCAGTTTACATTACGTAGCCAAGCACTGGAAGTAGTAGGCGATTATGTCTACTTAGGACAGGTAGTAACCGGAGATCCGGAGCATGAAAATGAAACAGCAAGAAGAATAAGAATCGTATGGAGCGCATTTGGCAAGCACTCGCAGATTATGACTAGCAGCTTACCGGTATCGCTCAAGAGGAAAGTATACAACAGTTGCATCTTACCTGTGGGGCTGAAACGTTGAGGCTAACCGAGAAAGTTCTACTTAAGTTGAGGACAACCCAGAGGACTATGGAACGAAACCTGGTAGGGGTAAGATTAGCAGATAGGAAGCGTGCAGAGTGGGTCAGAGAAATAACTCAAGCTACCGACATTCTAGTGGACATTAAGAAGAAGAAATCGACATGGGCAGGACATGTAGTGCGAAGAGAGGACAACCGATGGTCGCTTAGGGTAACAAACGGGATTTCAAGGGAAGGAAAGCGTAGCAGGGGGCGGCAGAAAGTTATGTGGGCGGATTAGGTTAAGTAGTTCGAGGGGTCAAGTGGATGCAGCTAGCACAGAACCGGGTTAAATCGAGAAATATGGGAGAGGCCTTCGCCCGCAGTGGGTATAGTCAGGCTGATGATGATATAAAGCGAACTTTGTCGTGTGGTGTTCGTATAATGTGGCAGCTGACAACTGTCTGCTAGCGAGTACCGGTGAGGTAACAGATGTACTAATTAAGCGAATTAGTGCTAAATACTCACGCTGTGAAATGCATGTACGAGAACGATGATCCGAAAGTTGATTTGCAGATGGAAGCGGTTAATATCGCCACTGTATAGCCTTGAAAGCCGAGCGTAAGTTTCCACCCAATATAAATGTTTTCTTATACTCGGTTGGTATCGCTGTTATTGAGTTCTGATAAGCTCAAGTTATTTGTAACTGTGTTCGTGTTGGGCTGCTTAAAACCACGTGTGTGCTGTATGTGTTTACATATAGTATTCCAAAGTTTTTCAAGATAACAATAGACACAAAAATAAGGGATGCAATGCATTCATCTGTAGCAGACAGGGGCATTTTGGAGTCTGGTATTTCTCCTGAAAGAGGCTAAGAGGGACCGTTCCGGAAAACCCACGACCTAAAACGTGAATGGCCCCGTAAGTATTCAATCAGAGGCCGTTGCAAGAAGAATTTCAGGCGAGGAAGCCTCATCAGTAGCGTACGACAGACGCTCTAGTATTTAATTGGAAGAGCCAGCCCACCACTGAACACTCGGAAGGCCTCGAAGGGTTGGTACGACAAACTACAACACAGCATGCGTGAAAAAAAAAATCGGATTGCTTCACAGCAGCAGGCCGAAGGCATGAAAGACACAAAGCATACTGGATAGAAAAGCTCATTGTTCTGATTCTGGTCCAACGAAACACTGCCATGCACAGAGTAGCAGCGACAACTTGGTCGAAAGCAGGAGGACTGGTATTGTAAAAATGAAGAAATTAAAGCTACAAAAATATAAACAAATACGGGGGATGGCCAAAAATGACTAGTATTTGTATGATAGCTACAAATATACTGGGGTGCCTAAGCCGTCATAAAAGTGGAAGGAGACACCATCAGAAGCATCTTTGTGGCTGTAGGCTTCTCTCATTGCAGTCCTACGTCCTTTTGTATATTTTATTAGCACGCGTAGCACATCGTGAATGCAGCTCAGCTACTTAAGACTGTCTTTCCAGACGCGGCGTCGATTTTGGCTTCATTACAACATGACCTCTCAAACGCGAGCGCACATGCGTTCGCAGCCATATCACGAGGTTTCATGACGTGAAACCCTCTGGCGACCAGTCATATCTCAGTCAGACCACGCGACTTTCTGATGTCGTCCAATCGACCAACCAAAAACGTTTCTCGCAGATCTCGGCCAAAGTGGGAATGCATTGGCACCACCAAGTTTTAAAGTGAACATTTTAATGGCCTCGTTGAGCCATGGTCATAGGTGCCGCAACTTGACCTCAGATGTGGCGCAGGGAGCCTCGACCCTAGGTTCTTTATTCGTACGTGTAACGCGCGGAACCGGCAGCGGTTTTCCTTCTGTTCTGCTGACGCCTCGATGCTTCTGCTTCGTGCTGCTTGACGCAGTTGACAGACAATGTCACACATCCTCCTCACCGCCATCGCTGCACATGTGGCTCGCCTACTGGTGGAACCTCTCCCTTTAAACTGGCGTCGACACCTTCGTACCGGCTAGACCCGGCTGTGGTGTCCTTGAAGTGCGCAGACAGTCATGGAGGAGTCGCGCACTCGAACCAGTGCTCCGGAGTTGTTTCCTTGACATTCGCATGCAGTCATGTTGGAGTTAAACCACAGCCAACAATATGTAGCCATGGTTAATCAGGCTTCTGCTCTTTAAACTAGGTTCTCTATTTGAGCCGAACCTGGCTTAGCAGCTCAGCGTAACCAAACATAGCAAAGCTTTCGCTTGCCGTGCTAAGCCGTAGCAATTATGCTGTGCATTATGGTTCTAACCCTATCGCATTAAATATTGATATATAAATGCATAGAGTGTTACAAAATTGAAGTTATAGAATAGCAAGGTGAGGTGGAAAAAATAATTGTACACGGAAAAAAAAAAAACAGATTAAGACAGTAGTTGAAAACGGTGAAATATGTTTGTGCCCTAACCTTTAATCTATAGTGTTGTGTTTAGTCGCTTTCGATCAGTTGTCGTCCGCTTGTTTTTTTTTTTTTTTTTTTATTCTGCGCGTACCAGGCGGCGAGTATAACGAGAGGCCTAGGCAGGCCCAAATTTTGTGACTCACCGTTAAGCTCAATAACATAGTATTTTCCTTCCCTCACCCTCATTTTGCCATCTTTGCCCTTCTCTCTTACACTCACAATTTTTTCTGTGCCAGTCCTCTCTCATCCTCACTTCCCCTAGGGAATTTCTGACGAAGCGAGGGAAGGACCCTACCATGAAGGTTTACCCCGGTGAAGTTATCTATAATTATTCTGCAATACTTCGTCTAGAGAGTAGGCTGAAATTCATATAGCTTTCGGTGACAGTCTCTTACAGCGAGTCTGTACAGTACAATTATCTTTCTTCTCTGAGGAATAAGTGCGAAAGTAACTTTCAATAGCGGCGACGAAATAGCCGTTTCTGGTGTCCTCATCGCTGTTAAGCCATGCACGTGCTTAGGAGGGATTGCGAGGCAGAATTTAAAAAATCTGTAATAAAAAAACGCTCCTGAGTTTAATCAAATAGCTGGTTCACGCACATATTTCAGAATAAAGCGTGTAGGTTCTGCTGGAAAGTCTTTCAGCCGACTATAGGGGCTAGTCAGTTTTATCATATTTCCATCTCTCATGCTAGCAGATTAGAAAAGCGATAAAAATCTTTAAAGCTTCAGTCTTTAAAGGAACAAGAGGAGCAGTGATGTAACGCTAACGCGAACAGAGCATTTCACTGACTGCTACAAGTTGCAAGAGGAATAAAATAGAACTCCTTTCAGTGGTAAATACATAGAATGGATTATCCTACGTTCAGGCTAACGCCTTTAAATTAGGTAAATGAAAGAAAATATGCTTTCAACTCACCGATACTACAGATATCTTGCAGCCGCATTAAAAATCATAGCGAGGAAAAGTGTCATTTTCTATAGCCACTTGCGTTCTCTGATGGTCATCTTTTACCCAGAAACCACGATTCTTCGACCTCAAGAAGCCGACGCCTCAAGAAATATCGGCGTTCGAAGATAACGTGTTGGCCAGCTTCAACCGCCACATCGGGAAGAACGGAGGCTACGCGGTGGGAGAGAATCTAACTCTGGCTGACCTCTCCCTTGTAGACCACCTCACTATATGTTTAGAGGTGAGACAATTTCTCCATTCCAACGGTACTTGTATATATTGCAGGAGGGGGTTATTGCCAGCTAATACGAGCGGACATTGATCTCTTCGCGCCCATAGTAACTTGAGCAGTTCGTTACTTCGAGTCCCATTCACTGATTCGTAGTATCGATGAGGGATCCATGGAACTGGCGCTGCCCTTGTCGCCGTAGAACCCTTTGCATTCGGTGTGTTCACCTTGCACCATATTTTATTTATCTGCTCTAGACAAGGAAAGCGCTTACAATAACTGCACGGTTGCCACTTCTGACGCTGCCGAAAAGACCCATCTTTCCCAGCAATTTGCTGTGACCCTTAAGAAATAGAATTTTATCTTTTTCGACATGCTACCACGCTTTGATAACAAAAGCAACATTATAAGGGGTATTCACTGACGCGCTGTGCGCGGTGCATTGTGGGTAATTGAGGCGCAGTCGGCCATTTTTGTGTCCACGGAACGAACAGGGCGAACGTACGTATCAAGTGCTGTCGTGCGGTTCTACAATCAGTGGCATCCGCAGCAATATGTTGTTTATTGAGCTATCGTAGACTGTAATAGACGCGTGCACAGTGTAAACAAAGGAAGCTGAAGAGCTGCGCGAACGACCTCGGCATTTTAAGGTTCCGGAAGTACACACGAACAACTCCACTCGAACGAGATACCTCACCGAGATGCGACGTCACGTATGGCTGGCACGGCTCAACCGCACAATAAGTATCATGGAATATGAGAAATGTATGTCAAAATGGGCTGGACTGGAATCTTCCGGATGTGCCCCAGCAGCCAGCTCTTGTCACTACCCGTGCACGACTGTTCTTCACGCACTCGGACGACACATTCCCGGTATAAGAGCAGCGCGGTATCGCTTCCAGTCATGTGCATGCATGCAGCGTGCCGCCAACACCTCCTCGCCGTGTTTTGCTGCAATAAAATCCTTCAACGAGGGCTCGCTAAACTTTGTGTTTGTCGTACTTGCCTCATTCGATCAGAAGTTCGCATCGTCTGTGTCGTCTGCTAATCAAAGCAGACCGCATGCAGATTTGGCGAAGGAGCGTAGGCGGGCAGAGTTGTTTTGCAGAAGGTTTGAAGAACTTTACAAACTTATTTATTTCTAATAACAAATCAAGTTTAACTTGGCCAAAACTGCGCTGTATTTCAAGAGTTTTGTTGCAAAAAGTTATTTCGAGCCCGCTAGGCAACGAGGTGGCGCCACCGGTGTCATCGCTGTGGCCTGTGGCAGCGGTTTCTTTTGCTTCCTTACCGCCACAGACGATGCAAACATCCGACTTCTGATCAATTGAGGCAAATACACCAAACTAGCTTTGTATAAATGATACTGACTACCAAATGCCATTTCTATGCAGAATATCAGCTACAAAAACTCGGCGGTTTAGTTGCTATAAACGTTGGACGGCACGCACGTAATTACACGAAGAGCGAGTTCGCCTGCTTCAACCGCGGCTGTTAACCCAGCCGCTTGTAACGTAGTTGCATTCTTCAAATGGTCAGTAGGCTTGCGATTGGTTTCTTGTGACGAAGCTCGTCCGTAGGACAAGGAATTCATGAATGTCGCACATATCTATGCGTGGGCACAGGCCGACACTTACCGTGCAGTTGCGCATATCGACTGCACACGGGTAGGTACCAAAGTTTTGTTTCATACAGGTCTCTGTCCGCATCGCGCACACTTTGCTGATAAATCAAACTGTCACTCATAATACCGATTGAGTTTTCATAACAAGGGTGCTGGCATGAGGCAGAGCAAACGGACGCGCACTAACAGCTAAGCTAACCGCCGCCCCGTACTAGTACTTGTTCGAACAGGACACAAATATGGCATCGACTGCATACTGACGTCAGCTGTGACGTCACGTGAATACCCCCTATAGTCGGAATGGAAAGCATGTGTACTACAAAAGACAAAAGCAATGAAGCACTGGTGTCGCCACTACTCCTATAGATTTCTGGGTAAAAAGTTTCCGTCGCTCTAAACCGCACTGGCATTCATTTCAAAGCGGTGACAACCAATCGTTTTTGGTATAGTGAAGCCACAAGTTTGACTGTAGTGACGGAGAGACGTTTAAGTTCAAATGTCTCGTCAATAATTGCTTGTTTTGCACCCGGGCAAGTATCACGACAACTTTAACGAGTTAGACAATACATTTGTACTCGGGGCAACAATTAACGGAAGCTTTATTTAGTGATCCTTTGAGGTAAATGTCATCGGACTGGTCCCAAAAGGCCCCTCCCAAGAGTGCTCGATTGGTTACCACGCCATCACCGAAGATATCGCTTTTGTCTGTACGTGAGCGCTTACAGGGTAGAAGGGATGCTACTGGAGGAATTGCCTTTTGGAGCCTAGAGACGAACGTCAAGTTTAGGAGGTTTAATGCTGAAATGCAGCTCACGGCTAGCTTTCTCTTAGCTTTCTCGGCACATTCATCCTCATCCGCACCACTTTCACTGCCACGTGCAGACAAAAGAGTGTTGAGAGACGCGGCTACCCAGCAGCGGTAAAAGAATAGGCGCGCTGGGGAAACCACGTGCCTGCGATTTCCGCAGCAACAGATGCGCCCAATATCCCGAGACAAAATATATATTGAAGCTGCAGAAACATCGCAACAACAGTTTTCCCTAATGTCGTCCCTGTCATCTCACACGCGCGTGATGTCCGAGTATTATTTTTTTTAATATGGATAAACATTATTTAAAAAGTTCTTAAAAATATGACAATTCGGTCACTGAGGAGACATAAACAGAAGGGTGAATATTACGCGTGTTTTAGTAAGTGGGTAAGAGGAGTAGTTATATTAAAGTCGCTTTTATTTTTGGTTACATGGGAGAATAATAGAACTAGTATTGAAGGCTTTCACTAATATTGGCTGATTCATTTTTATGGTTCCTCAGTGGACGTCATAGCTCGAGCTCTTGAGCTTAGAATATCCGTAGAAAACAAGCCGATACCGAAACCAGCGCGTGAGGTGCGCCGAATGTAGAACAATCCTGCTTCACTCGCGACGAGAACTTTTCGACTTGTTAGAAGCAAAGCTCAGAAATTATTCAACACGCCCAACAATATGCACATTTGTAAAAAAGGAATTCACGGCTTCTGCTCTTGATCTAGAATGAGCCAGTGATTATGTGTGCAGACCTGTAAAGCAATTTCCAAATCACAGAAATAGCAAATGTGGCTATATCTCAGATTGTATAGCCGTACACATCAAACGAAGGCGTCTTTTGAGGAGGTTTACTTCAAAGCAGTTAGGACTGCACAAAAACACAACCCATAATAAATGTATTGTTGCGAACTATTCAAATCTTTATTTATTCTTTTTCGATAGCCGCGGGCATGCGGCCTTATCGTTGTGATTCCATCACGCGAATCGTTTCTGTATTCTTTGTTTGTTCATGCTCGTTGCCGCGAGATGACGCTTTATCGTTTTCTTTGTCGCACAAGATGCGTCGAGAGGAATCTAGAAGATTTCTGCCACTCGCGTGTGTTTCTACAATGTTCCATGTTATTCTAGACACCGTTTGCGGCTTTTTCTAGATGCTTTTTTGCCACCTTTAAATTGGGCGTTGGCGGCGTGCGCTACAGGAATTCGTAGATCGACTACCGCCGAACACGCTTGCTGCTATCGCTGCCGACGATTGCTCAGTTTTTCGCTGTTTGCGGGCGCAAGTCAGCCAAATAAAAAGTTTATCCCAGTGAAGCTGTATAATATGAGGCCGACACAGTCTTCAGTGGGGCAACGCAGCTTACTAGGTTAACTGACAAACAATAGCGGCAGCTGTTACAGCCATCCCCGCTTTATTATTATCACCAGGAACTAAATGAATGTTAGTTGTTGCATTCCTAAGCGTGAGTCAGCCACGTCAACTGGACAGGTGGATCAGCCTGTCTGGGCAGCAGGACTGGGCAGATCAGCGGCGAGCACGGCGACAGCGAACACAGTCAGGTCCAACACGCGCAGCGATCACGATGCCACTGCCTGGAATGTTCCTCTTGCACTCCTTCCGCTTCACAATTACCCGCGAGACGAAGAGGAGACATCCTGGCAACTTACGGCGTGAGCAAGACGGCAGGGTTGTAATAGGGTTTAAGGCGCTGGGCGTGAACAACCTCGCGTCCGCGCCGGCGTAGATCATGACACGGCGTAAGAGGTTCCACCACATAATTAACCGGAGAGGTGCGCTCCAGAACTCGGTATGGGCCATGGTATTTAGCAAGAAATTTTAAAGACAGTCCAGGAGCATTGGATGGTATCCACAGCCACACAAGAGTGCCAAACGAGAAGTCCGGTGCTGAGTGTTGGTTGTCGTGGTTGGATTTATGGCGGTATTTGGTGTTAGCCGTGAATGCGCGGGCAATTTGTCGACAGTCTTCCGCATGCTGGGCTGCCTGAGACGCAGGAGTGTACTCTGATATGTCTGGCTGATACGGGAGTATGGTGTCAATTGTAGCAGAGGGGTGACGGCCGTAGAGAAGAAATAAAAAAGGAGAGAAGCCAGTAGTAGACGGCGTTGCGGTATTGTAAGCGTAAGTGACATACAGAAAGACGAGGTACCAGTTTGAGTGGTTGAAGGAGACGTATATAGAGCGCATGTCGCCAAGGGTATGATTGAAACGCTCAGTGAGGTCATTATTCGGGGGTGATAGGCAGAGGTTGTTCCATGAATAATGTTGCACTTGGTGAGCAAGGCTTTCACAACGTCACTCAAAAAAACGTGTCCTCTGTCGCTGAGCAGCTCTCGAGATGCGCCATGGCGAAGAACAAGTCGCTGCAAAATGAAGGAAGCTACTTCTGACGCTGTGGCAGATGGAAGTGCGGCGGTTTCTGCATACCTCGTCAGATGATAAACGGCTACAATAGCCCAGCGGTTGCAGGCTGCAGTGTAGGGAAGCGGCCCGTCCAAATCAATGCCGACGCGGTCGAAAGGGCGTGGTGGGTTGGGTAGCGGCAGCAACTCTCCAGAGGAATGTTGTTCAGATGGCTTGCGACGCTGACTGGTGAGGCATGAGCGAATGTACTTGTTTACGAAGGTGTACATACCCCGCCAGTAGTAACGCAGCCGGAGAGAGTTTATGTCTTGAAGACGCCCGCGTGACCGGATTGTGGGTCAGCGTGGAAATAGCCACATATTTGCGAACGTAGCTGCCGGGGAATAACTAGCAACCACTTGCGGCCATCTGCGCAGTAGTTGCGATTGGCAAAGTGGGAAGCATGGCGGCAGAGAGCACGCGATGGAGAAGCAGCTGTAGGATTGGAGATAAAATCTAGAGAGAATTTATCCAAGGATCTGGAAGCTGCCCTGACGGCATGTCGTTGATGTGAAGAGATAGCGGGGAATTGTCGGAAGAGGAAAGGCTCGCGACCTCAGCTGTAAGGGGGCAGCGGGAAAGTGCATCAGCGTCGTGATGCTTGCGGCCGGAGCGGTAAACAATGCCGATATCATATTCCCGAAGGCGAAGAGCCCATCTTGCCAGTCTGCCGGACGGATCTTTCAGTGAAGAAAGCCAGCAAAGCGCATGGTGGTCCGTCACTACGTCAAAAGGGCAGCCATAGAGGTAATGGCGGAATTTAGTAAGAGCCCAAATAATCGCTAAGCACTCTTTTTCAGTGACAAAGTAATTGAATTCAGCCTTCGTGAATGTTCGGCTATCATAGGCAACCACGTATTCAGTATAACCTGATTTGCGCTGAGCGAACACAGGGCCAAGACCAATACCACTGGCGTCCGGGTGGACCTGAGTAGGCGCTGTGGGATCGAAGTGACGTAGGACAGGCGGTGCCGTGAGGATGCGGCGTAAAGTATTGAAGGCATCGTCGCACTTTGGCGACCACGACGAAAGGTCGGAACTGCAGGACAGAAGGTCGGTCAAGAGAGCAGCAATTGAAGCAAAATTTCTAATAAAGCGGCGAAAGTAAGAGCACAGCCAGAGGAAGCTACGTAGATCTTTAATGGAAGTCGGTTTGGGAAAGGCTGCTACGGCACGAAGGTTGGCAGGATATGGAGGTACACCTTCTTTGGAGACAACGTGGCCAAGAATGGTGAGCTGGCGAGCGGCAAAATAGCGTTTTTTTTTCAAATTCAGCTGAAGTCCGGCATCAGATAGGCAGGTAAAAACGTGCTTCAGACGGTAGAGTTGTATGTAAAAGTCAGGAGAAATGACGACAGTGTCGTCGGGAAAGCAGAGGCACGTCTTCCACTTTAGGCCACGCAAAATGGTGTCCATCATCCGCTCAAATGTTGCCGGAGCATTACAAGGGCCAGACGGCATAACTGTAAATTCCTACAAGCCGTCGGGTGTTACAAAGCCAGTTCTGGGGCGATCAGCCGCTGCCAGGGGAACTTGCCAGTACCCGGAACGTAAATCCAGGGAAGAAAAGAGGTCGGCGCCTTGCAAACAATCGAGAGCGTCGTCGATGCGTGGGAGAGGGTAGACGTCCTCTCGCGTAATCTTATTCAGGCGGCGATAAACGACACAGAAGCGGATAGAACCATCTTTCTTTTTTACGAGGACAACAGGTGCCGCCCAAGGGCTGCTTGAGGGCTGAATCACGCCTTTCTGAATCATTAGGTCGACTTGCTCTTCAATCGCCTGGCGTTCGGTTGGAGAAACACGATAGGGGCGCTGTCGCAGTGGTGCGTGGGTGCCGGTGTCGATGCCATGAGTGACTGTAGAAGTTTGACCCAAATAACTTTGATGAGAGTCGAAAGAGGAGGGAAATTGATGTAGTAGGTTCAAAAGCTGAGTGCGCTGCGCTGGAGGAAGATCGCCGTGGATGGAACGGAGGAACAAGTCTGTAGAGGGGGGAGTGGGCACAGGTGAAGGGGGGCTGAGCGCAGTCACGGCAGATTTCGGCGCATCGCCGGGTTCCTCAGAGATCACAAGAGATGCGATTGGCTGGATGCTGCCGAGGCATTCACCATGGCGCAAAGCAGAAGAGGAGTTAAATGGGTTAGAGACCCATAACGTGTAAAGACCAGTGGAAATAGCGAGCACGGCGTAGGGCAATGGAAGGCACTTGCGGCGCAGGAAAGTATGGGCTGGTGTGAACAGAACGGTCTCATTGCTAAAAGAGGCACAAGCGACACGAGCAAGCACAGAAGAGCAGGGAGGAAGGTCGATATCTTCGGCGACGAGGGCTTTAGCACAGGAATTTCGTGGATCAGCGTCTGGTAAGGCATCGGGCAAAGTCGAGAACCCCACTTCAGCTAGAGCACAATCGATAATAGCAGCGTGACGCGACAGGAAATCCCAGCCTAAAATTACAGTGGGAGCAACTTGGCAGCACTACGAACTCGATTGTATAAAGGCAATTCTGGATAACTACTCGAGCGGTGCACGCTGCTAAAGGCTTGATATGCTAAGCGCTGGCCATTCGCAACGAACGTCCTGCAATTGGCGTCTTCACTTTCTTTAAAGAGATACATAGTTTTGCGTCCATAACAGACATCTCAGCACCAGTGCCAATTAGAGCCATGACAGCAACGCCTTCGACGAAAACTTCACTAAGGTTGGCCGGCGACAGATGGGGACTTGGGAAGTTCGACGGGGTCACAGTTCTCGCCTCAGGAACTGCGGCCTCTAGTTTTCCTCACGTGAAGCGTTCTGTAGACGTCGCATCGGAGAGATAGAGCGGCGTCGCGGCGACGGTGAACGGCGGTCGGACATGGCTGAGCGGTCTGGGGAAAAATGACGGCTGACTGGAGGCTCAGCAGGCGCGGAATAGTGAGGCGTCGAAAACCAGCACCCAGAACCATGAGTAGGTGGTGCCGACACTGGGAGACGGTTTCGACAATAACAAGAAATATATCCAGCAAGCCCGCAAGTGTAACAAATTGGCCGGTTATCTGTCGTGCGCCAGGGATTTCGCGCTCTTGGAGCCGGTCGAATAAACTGCGCAAATTCTCGAGCAGGACTGGGTGCGGCTGAACGTAGACAGGTTGCGGCGAAGCATATGTAGGTGGTGATCGGGCAGCAACAGCGGCATTTGTAAACGGGGCTGCGACAAGCATGGATTGAGGGGCTGGAGGAAGAGATTCAGCTACTTGTTGCATAATAATCACGTTGCATAATAATCTGGCGCAACCTGGGAGCTAAGTGTGAGGAAGGCTCTTCATGGCAGGACATAAGGGAAAGCTGTCGAGCAACTTCTTCCCGAATGAAGTTCGTGATTTGTGTCAGCAGCGCAGAATATTCAGCTGCATCTGTCAGGCCAGCAAGCGACTCAGAGTGCATGGTGTTCGCGCGAGTCATGGCCCTTTGTTTGCGCAGTTCATCATAACTTCGACACAGTGGGACCACTTGTGCGACGGTGCGGATATCTCGAGCAGTCAGCATCTGGAAGGCGTCGTCATCAATGCCTTGCAGAATGTGCTTGATCTTGTCGGCCTCTCACATCTGTGCGTTCACGCGCTTGCACAAGTCGACGACGTCCTCGATATAACTCGTGAAATTCTCGCCAACCTGCTGAGACCACGCACGCAAGCGTTGTTCAGAGCGGAGTTTCCTCACAGCCAGACGGCCGAAAACTTCAGAGAAGCTGACTTTGAACACGGACCATAATGGAATCGCTTCATGGTTCCGAAACCATGATTTGCTACGTCGGTAAGGTAGAAAATCACGTTGCATAACTTCGTTTCCGCGTCCCATTTGTTATAAGTGCTCACTCGCTCATGGGATGTGAGCCTGTCCTCGACGTCATGGTCGTCAGTGCCGCTGAAGGCGGCGGGATCTCGCTGGCGGAGGGTGCCGGGACAGATCATGGCGAGCCAACTTGTACGGCTTGGTGGTTAACGTCCTCAGGCATCGCAGGAGATGGTAATGTGCGGCTGCGGAGTTCCAGGGCGACAGGATAGATCTTAAACGACAGCTCCACCAAATATAAGATGGGGGTTTATTGAGCAGATCAGCAGAACTCGATCAGCAGGTCTTGGCAGATCAGCGGCGAGCACAGCGACAGCGAACACAGTCAGGTCCAACACGCGCAGCGATCACGATGTCACTGCCTGGAATGTTCCTCGTGTACTTCTTCCTCTTCACAATACATAATATATATATATATATATATATATATATATATATATATTGACGTTGCTCATCAACGCGTGGACGCGACTCCTGTTTATAAAGCCAGCCGTCGCCTCCGAGGCCTACAACCTGAGTTCGAACCACTGTCCACCCCGCTACGAACCATGACATCCACGACGAGCAGCCAGACAAGTCAGCCTTCCAGCAACGCCCCACCGTTCGTCCTTCTCGCACCGCGATCACCGCCATCATTTTATGGTGACCGGTTAGAGGATGTGGAAGACTGGTTGGCCAGTTTTGACCGTGTGGCTGCATTTAACCAATGGGGCGACGAGCGGAAGCTAATGAATGTGTACTTCGCGCTGCAAGACACGGCCATGACGTGTTTTGAGAACCACGAGGCGTCCTTTGTCAACTGGGCAGCCTTTCGCCGTAAGTTACTTACCACATTCAGCTCGAGTGCGCGCAAAGAAAACGCAGAGATTGCAGTTCGTTCAAGGTCTCACAGTCAAATGAGAGTGTGGCCATGTTTGTCGAGGACATGACGCGGCTTTTCAATCCGGCCGACCCTACCATGCCCGAGGCAACGACGGTACGGCACCTCATGCGTGTGGGGAAGGAGCAGTTGTTCGCTGGCCTCATTCGAGACCCCCCAAGAACTGTCGCAGATTTCGCGAGAGAAGCTACCAGCATAGAACGTTCCCTGCAGGAACGGAGTACCCAATACGGCCGTCAGGCAAGCGTAGCGGCCACACCCTGCTGCGCGTCCGTGCCAGCAGCCAGGGACGAGGCATTGCGGAAGCTTGTGAGGAGCATTGTCCGCGAAGAGCTGCAAAACCTCCACTTGAATGCTCATTCTGCAAATAATTATTCTACCGGGGGCGTCATCCGTGATGAAATTCGGCGAGCGGTGCAGCCACCACCACTAGCAGCACCACAACCGGAGCCATACATTATGACTTATAGTGCTGTCTTACGTCGACCTGCCCCCGAGCCAGACCCATTCCGTCCGTTGTCGGACCACCGCCTCGCTACATGCGCCCCGTCGAGCAGCAACAAGATCTGCGCCCCGTCGAGCCGCAGTAATACCAGCGTCCCGCTATCAGCAAGGCGCACTTGTGGCGCACGCCGAACAGACGGCCGCTCTGTTATCACTGCAGCGAACCTGGTCACATTCTTCGCAATTGCCCATACCGTAGAATAGGCTTGCGAGGATTTCCACTAAACGCGCCTCCACCCCGCTATGACGAAAGACCACAGGAGATTGAGGAGTACCTGGCTGCTAACGAGATGCACCCAACGTCACCACAACGGCAGTCGCGATCGATATCTCCGAGGCGTTTTGCTTCGCCCAGTCGGTACTCCTCCTCTGGGAAATTCAGAGGCACGTCCCCTCACCGGGAAAACTAAACACGGCGGCCTCCGGGGGTGGGGCCGCCGCTACGTCTCAGATTAAACAGCCTCCACCCGACGATTTGACGCGACGGCCTGAACGGCGACGACCCGATCCGTTGAACTTACCGACGTGCTGCGAACGCATTGTTTCCGGGAAAATTTTTGTAACCGCCGACAGTTGTGATGTGACCGCATTCGTGGATACCGGCGCCGATTTCTCCGTCATGAGCAGCCAGCTAGCCACGACACTTCGTAAGGTTTTGATGCCTTGGTCTGGGCCAATGGTGCGTAACGCCGGTGGTCATGTAATGACGCCGATTGGCATGTGCGCTTGCCGCATAGAGATCTGCGGTTTTAATTTCACTGGCACATTCGCCGTATTACAAGAGTGCTGCAAAGATCTGATTCTCGGCATGGATTTTCTTCAAGACTATGGTGCTGTTATAGACCTTCGGGAGCAGCTCATGGTATCGTTTTCAACCAAGCGAACCGTTGATAGCAACACGGACTTCCGGAAAACGATGTTGCGCGTCTGTGATGACCATATAACGATCTCTCCGCGTGCGAGCAAGTTCGTCACAGTCGAATGTGATCACAGCACCGGCACGCGTGGCATGGCTGAAGCTAACATGTCACTGCTTCTAACTCGACAAGTTTGTGTAGCTCGAGGCCTCGTCGAACTTGTCCGTGGCCAACCGAAGTGCTAGTGACAAACTTCACATGTGAACCCCAACATTTGACGGCAAACACGACGGTCGCCTATTTTGAAGAACTTGGAGAATGTACGGGCCAGTACGCTTTATCCAACATGTCAGACCTCGACAATGCGACGTCTACAGCCATTCAGACTGATGTGAACCCGCATCTCTTGCCCAGTGAGAAACGCTGCACAGAGAATCTTGTCAATTCGTTATGCGATTGTTTTGCATCAACCTCCAAGGTCCGACAGACGCCACTAACGAAGCACCTAATTATATTTGCCGATGACCAACGTCCACTATGTCAGCGTCCTTACCGGGTGTCTTCAAAAGAACGTGATGCCATCCGCCGCCAAGTAACAGAAATGCTCCAGGACGACGATGTCCAACCGTCGACGAGCCCCTGGTCTTCGCCTGTTGTCCTCGTCGAGAAGAAGGATGGAACCTTGAGGTTCTGCGTGGATTACAGACGCCTCAACAACGTCACGAAAAAGGATGCGTACCCCCTGCCACACATAGACGATTCCCTCGATCCCCTTCGCCATGCCACTTACTTTTCGTCCCTTGACCTCCGCAGTGGATTTTGGCAAATAGAGGTTGACGAGCGAGACCGTCAGAAGACCGCTTTTATTACGCCGGACGATTTGTATGAATTTAAAGTGCTCCCGTTTGGCCTGTGTTCGGCCCCTGCCACATTTCAACGAATGATGGACACTGTACTCTCTGGTCTGAAGTGGCAGGCATGCCTCGTATATCTCGACGACGTTGTGATTTTCTCGGACGCGTTCGACGAGCACCTGAAACGTTTGCGCGCTGTCTTCGAGGCCATCCGATCTGCCGGTCTCTCTCTAAAACCCGAAAAATGCCACTTTGCTTTTAACGAGCTGAAATTTCTCGGCCTCATTGTCAGCGCTCGAGGTGTTAGCCCAGACCCAGAGAAGACGGCCGCTGTCTCTTCATTCCCCAAACCAGCGGATAAACGAAGCTTGTGTCGATTTCTTGGTCTCTGCGCGTACTATCGTCGCTTTGTTAACAATTTCTGCAAGATTGCTGAGCCTCTGACCCTCCTGACAAAAGACGCCGAGCCGTTCTTTTGGGGCCCCGACTAGGAAAACGCTTTCACGGAACTCAAGTCTCGTCTCCAATGTACGCCAATACTTGGCCGCTTCGACGAAGAGGCCGCCACGGAACTGCACACGGATGCCAGTAACGTTGGCCTCGGTGCGGTGCTTGTTCAGTGGCAGGACGGTGCAAAATGTGTCATTGCTTACGCCAGTCGCACTTTGTCCCGTTCCGAAGTTAATTATTCAACTACCGAAAAGGAGTGCCTCGCTGTTGTGTGAGCAGTCATGAAATTTCGTCCGCACTTGTACGGTCGTCCGTTTCGTGTCGTGAGCGACCATCACTCTCTATATTGGCTGGCAAACCTAAAAGATCAATCGGGTCGGCTTGCTCGATGGAGCCTTCGGTTGCAAGAATTTGACGGTAAAATCGTGCACAAGTCCGGCAAGAAACACAGTGATGCTGACTGTCTGTCCCGCGCCCCTACTCCCTGCCACGCGGACGGCTGCGACGACGATTCCGCTTTCCTCGGTGTTATTGCAACGTCCACCTTTTCCCGAAAGCAGCGGGTTGACTGAACTTTTGCCCCTCATTGAATACCTCGAAGGAACCATGTCATCTCCTCCTCAGCTCTTCAGGCGCGGACTGTCGTCATTTTGCCTGCGCGATGGTGTGCTCTACAAAAAGAACTACGGTCCAACAGAAACTGCCTATCTGCTTGTAGTACCCACAACGTTACATGAAAAATTCTTCGTGCGTGCCACGATGGCCTTTCTTCCGGCCATCTCGGGTTTTCTCGCACATTGGCACGGATACGCCGAAATTACTACTGGCCCAGGCTAGCTGCCGTTGTGCACCGCTACGTCCGTTCCTGCCGTGAGTGCCAGCGGTGGAAGACACCACCCATTAAACCAGCTGGGCTCTTACAGTCTATCGATCTCCCGAAATTCCCATTTCAACAGGTCGGCATGCACTTACGCGGTCCATTTCCGAAGTCCTCCATGGGTAACAGGTACATAGCGGTTGCCACTGACTACCTCAGCCGCTACTGTGAGACCAAGGCCATTCCCCGTGGTACCGCAGATGAAGTTGCGCATTTCTTCATTCACAACATTGTACTCCGTCATGGTGCGCCAACAGTCGTCTTCAACTTACAGAGGAACCCCGTTTACGTCGGCACTCACTAGTGAGGTACTTCGACTCAGTGGCACCACCCACCGCAAGACAACGGCCTATCATCCTCAAACTAATGGACTGACTGAGCGGCTTAACAAGACAATTGCCGATATGATTTCTATGTATGTAGATGACGATCATGGGAACTGGGACCGAATTCTGCCATACATCACGTTCGCATACAACACTGCACTCCAGGAAACATGCTTCACTCCATTTCATTTGGTTCATGGACGCGAACCCTTCACTATGCTGGATGCCATGCTTCTTCCAGATTCTGCTCCCTCCACTATCGTGGGGGCTGACCAATTTATTCGTGACGCAGAAGCTGCACGCCAGCTTGCCTGACAGCGAATTCGATCGGCACCAACAAGTACACGACGCCCAGCGCTGCAACCTGCGACACCGAGAGGTGACTTACACGCCCGGCGACCAAGTCTGGGTATGGAGTCCAATACGGTTGCGAGGGCGCTCTGAAAAGCTTCTGCGACGATACTTTGGACCTTACGAGGAGCTCCACCGCCTCAGCGCGGTGAACTACGAGGTGCTACCACAAGGCACTGTCCGCTCCTCTCGGCAGCCACAATCTTAAATAGTTCACGTTGCCAGAATGAGGCCATATTACATTCGTTAAGCCATTTCAGGGTCCGAACCAGAGCCAGAGACTTTCCCGTATAACTTGCCCGGCTTTTCTACTATTCCCCTACGCTTGCGGCATCGGGTCGATGCCCCTTGGAAGGGGGGCAATGCCACACCGCTGACCATCTTCTGGCGCCACCAAGTGGCCGAATGTCTTGGCACGTGGCTAAGCGTCATCCTCGTCTCTCTCGAGTTTCGCTTGATTAAAAAAGGGCCAGCTCGGTTGTTGTGCTGCTTGCTACGTGTGTTGGTGACAATATCCTCATTATACTTTCTAGGTAGACTTTGCAGCGAGACGAATTGGCCGATCGACCAGTCATCAATCTTACAATAGATGCTCCTAAATGTAGTTCGCCTCGACTATGTGAGCTCTTCGGGGGGGGAGGGGGGGGGGAGGGGGTGCGGAGGAACAGTGACTTAATTGTGTAAGCAAATACTACAGGTTGTATTGGTCACATAATTGCATATGCCCAGGCAAAGATATGGTCGTCAGACTCTTCATACATCTGGCTAGCGGTTTGCCAACATCCTAATCAGAATACTGGCCGTGCTTATACATGCATACGCCATGTCCTAATGCATGAAAAATCATTCTTTTCCACACAATGCTAAGCTAATGGCCGCCGCGTTGCTGCCCATTATTAAGAAAGTCCCTCTGCACAAGCATTGCTGCAAAATTACTGCAATTTATTATAGCGTAATGTGTGATACATGAAAACAGTACAGTCGATAACAGCGTAGACTTTATAACTTTGTTTGGCAGTGTGCAGATGATTGCCATTGTTGTGGTCTGCATAATAATAGAAATCGGCCAAGAATTAGTGTACAGAGATATTTTTCGAGATTCATATTTAGATCAGAGAAATATTTTTCCTTCTCTGGAATATTATACCGACTTGTCGCCTTTTCTATTTCGCAGCTTCCAGCTCTTCGGAGGGAGAAGTATCCTGACCTGAAAGCCTACTACGAGAAAATCAAGTCGGGGCTTCCATACTTTGACGAGATTAATCAGCAGGGAATAGACATGTTGAACGAGCGCCTTGAAGGTTTGAAATAGGCGACCGCGCATTCAATGTACACAGCTGCGCTATGGTCTATTGGTGGCTAGTGGTGCTGACCATCTAAAGAAACAGTTAAAAATAATTAAACGACAGCTGTAGCCATGTGCGCTGTAATAGGCTGCTTAAAAGGTCGGCGCACGAAGTTGTATTTCGCAGGGTGAACGCGATATCGAGTGGGTACCGGGACAAATACAATTGAAAACATTCATGATTATGTACTAAACTGTTGCTTACACGGCTGAGGTACCGCTTTGCTGCCGGAACTGTCGAGAAGCATTTTGGTCCGTGTGAACGCGATCTACGTTTCCTTTGTAATGTTGTCTCTAACAATACTGTGCCGAGTTTTCCTGAGAGGTTGGAATTTTTTTGCAGGTCTCCTATGAAGTCAATTATTAAAATCCGTAGTGATCACTCGCTTCATTGGCAGCGACAATCTCTCTGACCTCTTAGTAGCCTTAAGTGAACTAAAAACCGATCAGACGGAAGCATTTAACAAATTATGATATTTCAAAGGAACGCTATGGAATACGGCATGATATAAATCACAGATTGCCAAATTGCCAATGCAACAAATCTTGTGGAGTCACAGATGCGGAACATCGTTACATCAAATATGCAACTGGCCGCACAGGAAACCCCGGAAATAGGGCTCAGTGAAGATACCGGGTGCTTTTCGGCCACACGGCACACGGTGAAGTATGAGCTAAATACTGCCAAACTCTCAGGGGACACTAAGATCTCAGTAAAGGTCAGGTTCGTTCGTTTTCCTCTTCAATTTTCCTGCACCTGTTCAAGGTGCTCGTCGATTTGGTGGGCGACATGTAGCTCTCACACAGTGAGAGGCGAAGGACAACTTGAATTAAGAAGACAAAACTTACTTTATACATAATAACTCGAAGTACAGAAAAGTATTTACAACAGACAGAGAGGCGACTACACTTGTCAAAAGACTGACTCACGTTAAGCACTGCTCCGCGAGAAAGCGCGTTAACTGGCACATGAGCTCATAGCTCTTCTAAGACTGGGTCTGCCGGTCACCGTTAGCGTAGCTTCGCCGAGACAGAATCGATTGGCGCGCGGCAGGTGCTCAAATAACCGCCGCCAAATATTGGAGACGCGGAGAATGAGCGCAAATAGCACAGCGCTGCCAAACCTGCCAAAAGTATACAGGTCTGCAGTCCCCTCCGGCCCAGACAGCCCCGGTATCAGAGGTGACGGCCGTCCCCTTGGAGCATGAAATGCGGCCCCAGAACAAAACGGTAATCGATTTGCCGTCTACTTTCCGCGTCCAGGATGCCCGCCCTGATAATGCACCTTTGGTGGCTGTCAAAATAGCAGGAATCGAAGTGTCCGCTCTACTGGACACAGGTTCCACAGTTTGTTTTTGGAGATGGGGTCAAACAAGCATGCAACGCAAGGAATTTGCAGTTACGAGAGGTTAACAGAAAGCTTAGTATGGCATCGCCACAGATATCATCGGCAACCTCTGTTGCAAGTCTAACAGTAACTGTGAATGGTCGGAAGATAAGGCAGCGTTTTTCCGACTTCGCGAACTCTCCTGTCGGTAATTTTGGGTGGTAATTTCGTTTCGAAAGCAGGAGTCATTGTTGTTCTGCATTCAGGCAGCTACCGACACGGTATTAAAGCAAAACCGTTCAAGTTCATTACAAAGAGAACAGAGAGTCACTCAAATGTTCTAGTTGCCCCCCCCCCCCCTCAGTCGGCGTGGCAGAAAGTGGAGTCCTCACTAACCTGCAGTCTTTCACAGTGTCAGCAGCGGAAAGATCCAGAATCGTGGCGGCACTAAAGCCCTTCGCTACCATGTTCAAGGAGGCTCTTGGAAATGGTAAGGTACTGGCGCACCGGATCGACACCGAGAGTGCCCGCCCGATCAGTGTCAACCCGAGGCCATTGATCGTCCACAAGCGAGGACTTCTAGATGACCCTCTAGATGAAATGGTGGTGCGGCTATTACTGGTGCAGTGACACCCTCAAAACGCCCTTGGGCTTTACCCGTTGTTTTAGCTTTTAAAAACCGCGCAGCACGATTCTGTGTCGACTACTGGCGGCAGAACGCCGCGACAGTCAGACTCGTACCCCTTTCCGTCAGTCGAATCTGTCGTGTATATATGCTTGGGTTAGCAAAGTTCTTCACTACTCTGGACTGTAGCAGGCGTTCTCTGCAAATACCGATTGACCGCAGTGATATCCAAAAACTGCATTCACTTGCCACCGGAGATAATTCGAATTTGTCCGACTGCCCTTCGATTCATGCACCTCGCCAGCTACCTTTCAGCGCGTACTGAATATCGTGCTCGGAGACGCGAAATTCAACTATGCAATGACTTACATGGACGCCGTCGTAGGGTTTGAAAAAGCTAGATGAGAATCTGATCCATTTAACCACTGTTTTACAACGAATGCAGAGTACAGGCATCGCCATTAACCCCCGCAAAGTGTAGTTGATTTCGCGCAGAATCAACCTGTTTGGTTTCGTTGTTGAACAGGGCACAGTCCGGCCTGACGACTAGAAACTGCAGGCCATATTACAGCTGCCACCCCCGACAAACGTCAACAACCTGCAGTGAGTCTTGGGCATGGTGGGTTTCGACCAACCCCGGCATTCCTTAACCTCTCCAGGTCGGAAATTGAAAAGTTGGAGACACTCATCAGGAAAGCCTACAAGACGGCCCTGGGGCTACCGAACTCCACGCCAACGGCCAAGCTCATGGCTCTAGGAGTACATAATACCCTCGAAGAGATGTGGGAAGCACAATGGCTCTCACAACTCAATAGGCTCGCACTTACAACACCCGGCAGAGAACTGCTCGAGAAGATCCATGTTAATCAGCCCTATACAATTGACCAAAGGGAAGAGGTCCCACGCGATGTGAGAAGACGCATCAACGTGTACCCCATTCCGCGGAATATGCATCCCGCATATAACATCGAGAGGAGGATAGCAAGAGGGGAAGCCCTGCAGAAGAAATGGGACAAGCAGACTAACACCCTTTACGTGGACGCAGCAGGACCACACAATGGAGTCATGACTATCGTAGTCTCAACGCCTGCGGGGTCGATGGTGAACTGCGCCTCGGTGAAAACATCTAACCCCACTCACGCAGAGGAGGCAGCTATTGCATTAGCTGTAGCATCTAACCCCAACGCCGTTGTGCTCACTGATTCTCAAAACGCCTGTCGCAACTTCAATTACGGATTAATTCATAAGTCAGGGTTGTCATTGCTAACTAAGCACCCACCCAACCAAGCATCAATCATCTGGTTTCCCGGTCACCTGGAACTACCAGGAGGAAACGAAGCCGCTCACAGGCATGCCCGAGCTCTTCTATACCGGGCTTCTCCCCCTGATGACCATAAAGGGTGCCGTGACCTGATAGGTTTAGCAGTGTATGCTGACAATCTCGCGCCATACAGAACAGCCAGAAAGGAGTACCCAACACCACACAAATCCCTCAATAAGTTAGAAGAGAACATCCTTAGGAGACTACAAACCAACACATACCCAACACCAGCTAAATTACACCTGTGGTACCCTACACTATACTCTCCGCAGTGCCCACACTGTGGAGAGGTAGCTAACCTCTACCATATGGTGTGGGCATGCCAATTTAATCCCTTAGTTGACCCCATTCCCAACCCCTCGGAGGAGCAGTGGGAGGCTATTCTGCTCAGCGATGATCCTGACCGTCAGCACAGGCTGGTGGGGAGGGCCAGCGCAGCAGCAGCAGCCAATGGACTACCGGACTAGGCGGCCCACCCACATGTTCTGAGAATACTGAATAAATAAAGATGTTTTCAATCAATCAATCAATTCGACCAACCCGTCATTCCAAACTACGCCAACCTGGCAAGGCCTATTCATCAGCTTTAATGGAAAGGTGCCCGTTGGTTCTGGATAGACACCGAGCAGAAATCATTCCGGACGCTGTCAACGGTTATCGCCGATACTGCTGGTCAGCGGCTGCCGGACCTAAACCGACCCTTTACAGTGCAGACTGATGGAAGTGCGTATGGCGTCGGTGCTGTTTTGCTTCAGTAGAACGAAGGGAAGCTTTGCCCTTTGGCGTTTGAATGCCACAGTCTCACACCACCAGAACTAAATTACACGGTAACAGAGAAAGCATGCTTGGCAATTGTATTTGTACTATAAATTTGTGTGATATGTATTTGAATGGGGCTGAGTTTACGATTCAAATCGACCATCAGCCGTTATTGTTGTCAAAGCTCAATACCCAGCATGCCGTTTAGCCCGCTGGGCGCTTGCTCGTTAGAAGTATAGTTACAGGGTGGGACACAAGAAATGCACCTTTAAAGGAATAGAGATACCTAATTTTGAAGCTGTGATGGCGATGCGACTCGACTTCTGAATGAACCGAGGTACCTTGCAGCCAGTTTCATCCGCGGACTTTGCGTGGAACATATTTTAATTTGATTTTATTGCCATGCCTGGAGAAATGTTCAATATTCCAAACCCATCGGCATCGACATGATCACAAAGCCACCCATCGCTGCACGCAAACTCGACATTCAGTCGCAGGGCAATTTCTCCCGCTTTAGCTTTCAGTAGCACCCCATTCACTGGCAAATTCGCACTGCGCGCTCTCTTCACCCAGGCAAGCAGAACGTCTTCAAAGGCTTTGTGCATAGCTGTGCGCATCCTCTTCCGCTTCGGCGCAAACTCACCATCTTCCAAAGCACTGGTAATCCGCACTTCGTCTTTCGTGATACCGCTCACGGTACTTTTCGCGATGCCGAACTTGCGCGCTATTTCAGTCTTTGAAATCCGGCCGGCGCGAACTTCGGTCAAAACTGCGGCCTTCTCACGAAGCTCAAGCGGCTTTTTTCGAGTTGTTGGCCCTAGCCATAGTAGCAACACGGCGAACACGGCGCGCACGAAAACAGCGCACGCAACGGCAGCACACATTGAAGGCAGGACTCGAACCTGCCTTCAATGTTAGCGAGTCATAGTTCACTTGCATACTATTACGTCTTCCTCCCCTTCCGACCTCCCAACGCGAGGTTTTCTCACGTCCACATCAAGCTTTTTGGACCGCTCCCGTCATCACGTGGGGCCCTTACCTTCTCACATGTGGATCATTTCACCCCCTCTCCCGAGACGTTGCCCATTGCTGACACTAAGCCAAAGAGTTACTGCTGCCTTCCTGGCCTCTGAGTGTATCGTTTAGGTTGTCCGTCTGTTCTCGCCACCGACCTCAGCCACCAATTTCAAAGGGCCTTGTTCACCGCATTTGCCATGATACTGGAAGTCCCTCAAATACTTACGACCGCCTACCATCATTCGGCAAATGATATGGCGGAATGCCGTCATCATCTACTGAAGGCTGCTCTTAGCACTTATCAGCAGAGGGAGTGTTGGTCCGACCACTTTCCCCTCGTCCATATGGGCATCCACTCAGCATTGAAGGCTGATCAGGCTGCTGTTCTGCTGAGCTAGACTATGGTGGACCCTGCGACTACCTGGGGAATATTTCTCTCCTTCGTGCCCTCCGCTCATCCATATTTACGCAATACTCTTACCACCCTTGCTGACCGTCAGTCTTAGTCTGTATTTGTCAGCCACGATATATGGACTCCTGCAGCCATGTCTTAGTCCATTGACCCAACTCTGTTCTCCCCTAATACCATTCAACGATGAACGGTTCCGTGAGCAACATCGTGCAACGAAAACTTTTAGGCTCGACATCAACGATCATGTCCGCTCACAGACCCATCTATAATGCAGCTCCTTCCCCCGCGGCTATTCACTCGATTCGACTTGGCCACCTTTCGTGAGGTCTCATATATACCTGTCCGCTGGGTAGATAGTCAGGCTTCTGCTCTACAGAAAGGAGCTTTGTAGCGCTTCTCAGGCCGTGCTCTAGTCGCAAGTCATGGCAAGGCGCTGGAGAAGGAATAAGTTTGCACTAGGCGCCACACCGCGAGGAGCACGAAAATTAGTTGAAACCCCAAGAGCAGATTCTTTCTCGTCTTTGTTCTGAGAGTGTCACTAAACATTATGACAGCCGATGCTTCGTAGCTAAACAAATTCGGACTTAATATAATTTCTCTCATCCTGTACCGAGGATGTCCATCAATCCTCTCAATTTTGCCTATTACCAACCTCTAGTATTGTATCAACCATGCACATCAGTTCTGACAACTGTGTTTCATCGCCTGGCTTGAAACAAAAGAAAGGTTAGAGCCGGGTCTGATTCTCTCTAGTTCGGTCTTTAATCTTTGTAGGTACAAAATGAACAGCAAAGCTGGTGGAGGGAACAACTGCCTAAGCCTCCGTTGCACCTCTAGAGAGACCCCGAAGCAATACTCATAACATTCGTCGGCGCGCGAACGTATTGTATTCTCCATATTCGCGACGGCATAAGTACATCAACTTCCTGTTCTCGCCTCCAGGCTCATATACAATTGTGAGTGGAAACAATCACACAACGAAACCTGAAACGGAGCAACGGAGACAGCAAGCCTAATAGCGTTTTTATTCGTTTGCACAAATATTTTCGCGCATACACGTAATAAAACGTCGTACGCCAGTGAATGTCTGGTATGAACTCATGAGGAGCTGAAGTAACTCTGCTGTCGTCACATGTCACAGCACGACGTTTCCCCGCACTGCGTAGTGAGCGCATAATAACGCACAAAATGAATGAATATCATATTGACTGCGAAAACGATTCCAAACAACAGGGAGACGATTTATCCTTTTCGAGTTATAACGAATTACAACCTGGCCATATCTATTCATTTCCCATGAAGCCCCTGGCCGCGGTCTTGTGTAACTAAACCATCGGTTATCCTTTTCAATATGGCATTCATTATACTAAAGCGATGTTTTACGTACATACAGTCTATTTAGAGATGTGACGCAAAACCGAAGACAAGAGTCATTGCAGAGCACCACTAAGAAATAGTGTCACTCCGGTTCGAACTCGGTCTGTGCGTACTGACCCAGGCAGCACCAGCCACCGACCCAATAATGGGGATTGATTGGGGATAACTGGCAAACAAGTGGCCCAATGGTGCCAATGAGCTACCAATAATGCGCAGCCATGCTATAACATAAGTATTATTGGCCCAGTGAACTTCACCCATATTAATCATTGGCATTCAACCGACTAACAGCGGTCAATAATGCACACACATATTGAACCTCTTGCCATTATTGTATACACAATGAGACAACCTGGTCATTATTTCCCAACCAGCAACAATGCTTTGCCAATATCTTCCACACCATGTTGTAACCTCGTAAATATTGTCCGCTCAATAACAACGACTTCTCAATATTGAATATATCTAGGCATACAGTGGTCAATAATGCCCAACCAACTTTGGCAGCTTCCTAACATTGTAATATCTTGGTTTCTACTGGTCGATATTGTCTAATGAGCCTTGATGGCTGGCCAGCATTGCACATATCATGGCATAGGTTGGGCAATAATGTTTTGCCAATATGGCTGTCTTGTCAGCATTGAATATATATTGGCATACATTGGTCAATATTGTTCTGACAGCCATGGTGGCCTGCCAACAGTGTATACAGATCGGCTTATAGTGGTCAATATTGTTTGATGGACTGTGATGGCTAACCAGCATTGGACATATCATGGCATAGATTGGTTAATATTGTCCGGCCATTATGGTTGTCTTGATAACATTGAATAAATCTTGGCATGCATTGGTCAATATTGCCCCATCAGCTTTCGTGGCATACCAACATTGCATATATCTTGGTTTATAGTGATCAATATTGTCTAATAGGCTTTGATGGCTGGCCACCATTGCACATATAATGGCATAAATTGGTTAATCTTGTCCAGTCATTATGGTTGTCTTGTCAGCTATAAATAAATCTTGGCATATATTGGTCAACAGTGACCCGCCTGTCATGGCGGCCTGCCAACAATATATACATATCGCATTATGTTGTTGAATATTGTTCGATGGACTGCGATGACTAGCCAGCATTGCACCCTAATGGCATAGGTTGGGAAATAATGTTCTACCAGTATGGATGGCTTGTCAACATGGAATATATCTTGACATAGATTGGTCAATATTGTCCCATCAGATTTGGTGGCATCCCAATATCGTATATATCATGGTTTCTAGTAGTCAATATTGTCTAACGAGCTTTCATAGCTGGTCACCGTTGCATATTTCAGGCTGCGGCGGCGCCAAAAAAAACAGTAGAAGCAGGTCTGACCGACACAGACATTTTTCAATGTGCATGTATCCCAATATGACAGTGTTTTGGACTAATTTCGTCCCAACTAAATTTTTCGCTGCCCCGGACATCAGTTTACGTTCAACTGTAGAAGATATTCATACGCCATACGTAATTTGGGCTACCATATATATAATGCTTTTTGGGATTAATGTACAGATTGTCTTAAAATTGTTTGACTGAGCTGACCACATGAAATGCACAGAAGCGCCCATCACAGAAAATGTAGAATGTATTTTTCTGAATATATTTTCTGTGATTTACTAATTGTTGCGGATGACCTGCGATTATATTTGCCGATTTTGGTAGAGTACTCCTTTATTTACGATTTTAGGCACGATTAATTGTTATGTAAAATTCTGTATATAATATCTTCGAGACAATTCCAGCAGACTAGAGGGCCGGATGTTGATCACGCGTGGACGTAGCCAACGCAAATAGTGTTCCAAACTTTAGCCAAGTGTTGAAACAATTCTGACAGCACGTGGAATCTAAACTGCAGAAATTTGCGAGGGCGAGATTAATGATGCGGCATACAGTGCATCACGTATCATTATCGTTATTAACTAAACGCAGCGTCATTGCCATTGATACTATCATCATTGTCATTACCACTAATTGCGGCGTCATTCACGTCGCTATCCTCACAATAGACAAGAAGAATTATATATGCTGCTTGTTTCGCGATCCAGGGTTTAGCGCAGCTAGTTAACGCGCGAGCTAGGCTAGGATTCCGAATCCCGGTGGAGACGATTTGCTTTTTCTGATCTCGTCAAACCAGAATGATTGAAAGTGATAGACACATCAGTGCAGAGATCCTGAACACATGTCGGCAACAACTCTCGCGCATGAAATCTCGTTCCACGGGCCTATGTATACACATACGAGTGCACAAGCTTACGCACACGCTCGAGCACACACCTGACAAGCAAAAGTTTAATAGATGCGTGTCCGCGAAAAAACACCTGCGCAGTCAAGTAACGCAAGGTACTCAAATGCAAAGAACGTAACAGAAGGTGTGAGTCGCTTGAACAATCACCAGTGGATACGTTTGGATACTAAACGCAGAAACGATCGAATATATCCGGTGAATCCACATCCTATAAGCGTTTGTCTATGATTGGAAATACACACGCGTAGCATCATTATTTCCGCCTTTTTTACGCGATAGAAAGAAACCCTACATATGTTCAAGCGATAGCAGAGGTAGGAGAGATCGATCGTGCTAGCCAATCAGACACTCACTGCATGATTCGCCATTACGCTAGCTGTTTCCGGCATTCAGCATCAGCACCGACTATACCACGCCTCAGTACTAGCTGTTCTTATAGACAGATATATTGGCTGCTTTCAAGGCCTTCGAGTTCTAATATCTACTAAACACAAATTTGCAGCTTATTCCTGTACTCTTTAGCGCTCTGCTGTGGGCTTCAGCAACAGACAGATAAAGACTGAACGACTTTATCCATTGGTGTAGCAGCGCATAAAATATTTCAGCTCAAAGAAAAAATACAAGCAACATATATTCTACGCTATGTCTAGGTAATTCACTTGAGAAGAAAAGAAATCTGAACTGTACTGGAATGGTTCATATTCTAATGCCTCGTGAATCGCACACCGCCGAAACGTTGTGTGCATGTGGAAGATAATAAAAAAAAAAATCAGCAGCATTTTCATGTGGCAATGCAAACGAAAAAAATACAATTTAAAACAGTTACCTACAGTGAAATGAATGCGCGCTCATTTGTCGCCAGCATATATGGTAACAAAATTGAAATTGCATAATAACAATGCTCTCTATGGAAGTTATTTTTGTTCAAAAGCTGCAATACAGGGCTTATAACGATGCATTTGACTACAGCTTTTGACAGCGTTCTCCTAAGCACTGATCAGAAACTATTCAGGCATTTATTGCCTTATTATCCAACCATATAAAAACCGCACCGAAGGCGTTTCCCTCCAGAGAACTAAACAATTCTATCCCATCGTGTAAACCAGGCAGCTAACGGCAATTCATATATATTAAAAAGTAATGCGAGTGTGTTATTTAGGCAGTTTTGGGGTATTTTGGGATAACCACTGGTATTTTGGGGTAACCAGTTTTGGGGTAACACCACTGTCGAAGAATTTAACACATGATTGCGAATTAGGTTTCCTCTCTGTAATATTCTGTCGCTTTGACAAGCACAGCTTCCGCGGGCTGAAAGATGATTTTACCGCGCTTCTTTCTGAGGTCTGCACCTTGTCCCAAGTTCGTAGATATAGCTTCAATGTTGACCCTTGCTTTCTTTCTATTCTTTCTTTACTGCCAAATTAGTTCTTCAGATCTTAGCTCGTCAAGTATTTTGTACTTTTTGCTGCTTTATGTGCCCACGATTAGTTCTAAGCGGATTTTTTCTTGCTCTAAATGTCGACCTGATTTGAAAAAAAATAATAACATGGGAATTTTAACCTTGAAGTACCCGTAGTTTAGTTGTTTTCGCTTTTCTTTTCCTTAATGGGAATACAGCAAGTATACGGACTTCTACATCGCTCAGTTGCGCGACATGACGTTTCAAGAGCACTCCGTCATGAACCTGTGTGTCATCTTTAGTAAAAAATTATGTCCATTTGTTCGAACCGAGAACGATTCCGTGAAAACTGAAGATTCTTTTACGTATGTGATTATTACTGACACACATAGGTAAAACGCACTTTGCATTAACAAAAAAAATGTTGCGAAATTATCGTGCCACTGAAAACATTACCGAGCCAACAGTCGAGGCGACCAAGGAGCTACGAACGCACTTCTCGTTGTTTTAGCGAAGCCGAGGGCAAAACTCTGCGCATTCCTCCTCACAAGCTTGGCGCAAAGAACATATGGTTTCCATTCTCTCGTCTTTTTGTCGCCTCTCCGCCCGAGGGCCTTGACTGAAGCAATTTTCCAAACCGCTTTCAACTTTACATCTTGTAGCCTTTTCTTCCCGTGAAGCAGTCATCGCGGAAGGGCATCGACTTTCACTGCCCTTTCTTTCTTCCCAGCTAGGCATGCGTTGCTCACAATGCCCCCCAATCTACTCCCCCGCACTCTTCCCTTCCTGCCCGCCAACTTCTTCTAGGATCTGTGGGATATTCTTGAGGGGACAGGGAATCCGCACGCGGGTTATACCGGCCTAATGTCGCGGCGGCACTCTTGGCGTCCGGGGGAAGGGGAGATGGGACGTGGGGAGGGGAGTGGGGAGCCAACTTTCTTGGCCGGCAGCCTTCTGGGCTCGCGCGGTCCTACGAGACCTCTTTCATTTCTCTCACCGCCTTTCCAGCTTTATGCCTCCTCTTTCGACAGATCTCAAGCAAAAAAAAAGAGAGGGAGAGAGTGAAAACACAACGACCCGTCTGCCCCCTTCCAACCGTGCCTCGAAACTTCACACAAGCGGCTGATTCAGAGGCGTCCGGCAGGCCAAACAATCCCCACCCGCTCGAGCTGCTCGAACTCCCGCAGCTTTGGACAGCAGAACCGCAAAACCAAGCATTGTGAAAGTTCCAATTCGTTTTAATGTCCATGCCTGAAAGAGGATATCTGTAAGTACCACCAGCATTTTAAGTTGTTTGTTCATAGCTGAGCTTTCTGAGATTATTTTTTGCTTTGTCTCGTCGTAAGACCGCTACTTTTTCTTACCAGGTGTAATAAAGCATCAGATCACTGGGACGTACTTTGCGTGGCAACATTCATTTTGGATTGTTGCAACTGAGGTCTGAGAATTCACGCTAGCCGTACGGTAAGATACCTTTTTTTGCATGATTTGGTGCTGTATGTTGCAAGCCTTGATCATCATGTCAATAACCGATATGCATGCGAGAAGGGGAAGCCATTTAATTCGACCGAACCACACCAGTCTATTCTGAACTGTATTTTCAGCGCACTATTTTGTATGCATAAACTCTGGTCGCGAAGAACTCTATGAAAAAAAATTCTGAAAAGTTGATTCTCATTTACAGTTGCTCAGTTCAGTTCAGTTCAGTTCAGGCGTTCAGTCGTGTCCGACTCTTCGTGACCCTATGGACCATGTCACGCCACGCTTTCCGGTCTCTCACTATCTTCTTAACATCACATAGCTTCATCTGCAATGCCTCGAGAATGCCATCTAACCATCGCGTTCTCTGCCTACCCCTTCTCCGGCGACCCTCAACCTTTCCCAACATCAAATCTTTCTCCAGCGACTCCTCTCTTCTCATCAGATGACCAAAGTAGCTGAGCTTTAACTTTAGAATTTGACCCTCCAATGAGCAGTCAGGGTTTATCAGTCGATATTGTCGACCATATATGGTCGACAATATTGACTGATTTGATCTTCTGGCAGTCCAAGAAACTCTTAAGAGTCTTCGCCAGCACCACAATTCAAACGCGTCAATTCTTCGGCGGTCAGCCTTTTTCACAGTCCAACTCTCGCATCCATACATCACAACTGGAAAGACCATAGCACGGGTTATACGGATCTTGGTTGGCAGACTAATGTCTCTGCTCTTTACTAGGCGGTCAAGGCTAACCATTGCTCTCTTTCCCAGAAGCAGGCGTCTCCTAATTTCATGGCTGCAGTCTCCTTCCGAGGTAATCTTGGCGCCCAAGAACAGAAAATCTGTCACAGCTCCCACTTCTTGTCCATTGATGCTCCAGGACCTGATAGGGCAAGACGCCATGATCTTCGTCTTTTTAATATTCAGTTTAAGCCTAAACTTCTCACTCTCTTCTTGTACGCGCATCAGAAGTCTCTTGAGTTCCACTTCACTTTCTGCCATTAAAGTAGTATCATCCGCATATCTAAGGTTGTTGATACGTTTTCCAGCAATCTTCACTCCAGCTGAAGACCCGTCCAGACCGGCCTTCCTCATGATGCACTCTGCATATAGGCTAAATAGGCAGGGCGACGGTATGCAGCCTTGCCTCACCCTTTTCTCAATCGGAAACCAATCAGTAAGACCATGACCAGTTCTGACTGTGGCCTCTTGCCCTTCATAAAGGTTCCTGAGGAGACAGATGAGGTGAATTGGAACTCCCATCTCTTGGAGAGCTTGCCACAATCTGCTGTGATCTACGCAGTCAAACGCTTTCGCATAATCAATAAAGCAGAAGTAAATGGGTTTCTGGAACTCTCTTGCTTTTTCCATGATCCAGCGAAGGTTGGCAATTTGGTCCCTAGTTCATCTGCCCTTGCGAAACCCAGCTTGCACGTCCGGAAGCTCCCGATCCACATACTGCTGCAGCCTACCTTGCAGGATTTTTAACATCACCTTGCTAGCATGCGAAATAAGCGCGATCGTGCGGTAGTTGGAACAATCTTTGGCACTGCCTTTCTTTGGAATGGGGATGTAAACTGACCGCCTCCAATCCTGTGGCCACTGCAGGGTTGTCCAAATCTTTTGACATAATGTATGCAGTGTGTTAACAGCGTCGTGGTTGAGGTTTTGAAGCAACTCAGCTGGAATACCATCAATTCCGCTAGCTTTGTTCTTAGCAAGGCTGGCTAAGGCCCATTCAACTTCACTCTTCAGGATGCCCGGCTCGAGGTCAGTAATCACAACCGTCCTATGTTGGGTTTGCACATCCGGGTCCTTCTTGTACAGTTCTTCTGTGTATTCCTGCCACCTCTTCTTTATCTCTGAGGCTTCAGTGAGGTCCTTGCCACGTTTGTCCTTTATCACGCCCAGCTTAGCACAGAAGCTTCCTTTGATAACTGATTGTCTTATACAGAGCTCTTGTGTTCCTTAATTGGCTGTTGTCCTCAACTGCTTGACACTGTATGTTCAGGAAGGCATTCTTATCTCTCCTTGCTATTTTCTGAAAATCCGCGTTGAGAACCTTGTATCTTTCTCTTTCCCCCATACCTTTTGCCATCCTCCTTTCCTCAGCTATTTGCAAAGCCTCTTCAGATAACCAGTTTGCTTTTTTGCATTTCTTTTGCTTTGGAACTACCTTAGTAGCAACTTCTTGTATTATATCACGAACATCAGTCCACATCTCTTCGGGCTCTTTGTCTTCTAGATCTAATTCTTGAAATCGATTCCTCACTTCCACAGCATATTCTAATGGAATCTGATCCAGATCATACCTGTAAGGCTTTCTAGTTTTCTGCGTTTTCCTCAATCGAAGCTTAATTTTGGCAACAAGAAGCTAATGATCGGTGCCACAATCGGCCCCAGGCCTTGTTTTTACTGCTTGTATAGCGCTTCTCCATCTCTGCCGGCAAATAATATAATCGATCTGATTCCTGTATAGACCGTCCGGCGAAATCCATGTGTACAGGCGCCTCTTGTGCTGTTGAAAATGAGTATTCGCTATGGTCAGGTTGTTTTCTTGACAGAACTCTACTAGCCTCTGCCCAGCTTCATTTGGCTCCCCAAGACCGAACTTGCCTGTAATTCCGGCAATTTCTTCACTCCCGACCTTAGCATTGCAGTCTCCTATGAGAAAAACGACGTCTGATGATGGGGTGCGGTCTAAAAGGCATTGTAGGTCCGCATAAAATCTGTCAACGTCAGCTTCTTCAGCAGCAGTGGTCGGTGCATAGACTTTGATAACTGTTATGTTGAAAGGGTGACCTTGGATCCGAAGTGAAATCATTCGGTCGTTTTTGGGGTTGTACCCTAGCACTGCTTTGCCCATTCTTCTGTTTACTATGAGAGCGACCCCATTCCTTCTCTTGGATTCGTGCCCACAATAAAAGACATAATGGTCGCCGGAGTTAAATTCTCCCATTCCGGTCCACTTGAGCTCGCTGATACCCAAGATATCAATGTTCAATCTGTCCATTTCTCGCTTGTCGATATCCAGTTTACCTTGCGTCATAGATCTTACATTCCATGTTGCTATGTGATATATCTCCTTGCAACATCGGACTTTCCGGTCGCTTCCCGACAGATCCACAACTGAGCGTCCTTTTGGCTAAAGCCCAGCTGCTTCATTCGTCCTGGAGCTACTAGGAATCGCCCTTTGTTCATCCCCAGTAACATGTGGGACGCCTTCCAACCTGGGGGGCTCATCTTCCGGCGCCATATCGATAATGGTATTGTGACTGGCCATAGGGTTTTCTTGGCAGGAAATACTGGAGTTGGTTGCCATTACCTTCTCCAGTGAATCACATTTTGTCAGAACTCTCTGCCGTGACCTGTCTATCTTGGGTGGCCCTACACAGCAGAGCTCACGACTTCATCGAGTTTCGCAAGCCCCTCCGCCACGACAAGGCAGTGATCCATGAAAGGGTTACAGTTGCTACCATAGTTCTTATACTTTACATACGTACAAACTTGTTCCCACAACAAACGTGATGCTTAGCTACGGATTTCTTTATTTTTTTATTTGAATAAATCATATAAACCCCAAAGCATCTGTGTCGTACGTTGTTTTGGCTGCAGCTTTGACAAATTTTAAAATGTTCTGTTTGCAGTAATGATGCGATCTACACTAACTTTAGTAGCCGCGGTCAGAGTGCGACTGGATTTTTTTGCGTCTCTTTTTTCTTTTGTAGTTTCTTCTAGTTCTTGCGGCAATCTATCCTAACGAAAACTATTCAAAGGAGAGCTATTGATTTGAAGCATGCAGTTATGACGTCTTTCTTCTACAGGTGTTCGATCACAAAGGCACTACAAGTAGAAGGGGGCAAGCACTGGCTACCGTTTAACGAATAGATAACAGCAAATACATTTTGTTTTATGCTTCCAGCGTCAACAACACATCCACATGGGAAGCCGTGCACTGCCAGATGTTGCAACCAATGTAACCAAGTTAATATGGCCGGCCTCACCGAGTATGCAGCTTAATTCAACCTGAGTAAACCAGACAAGAAAGTTGTCTGAGGGCCAACAAGCGGTGCTTTATTTTGCATTTTTACTCCACGGTCTAGCTGTACTTCCGCTTCCCAAAAATTTTCTCTCTTAATGGGATTTATGAATGTTCCTTTTAATTCGAGGTGCCATCTGCGAAAGGAAATACATTGTTATGCACGCGGCTCAAGTCCATATCTTTAAAGGCTGCTGGGAGCTGCTGCCTCTACAACCAACCACAAAAGAAGCTGCGATAAACTGAGCGCCTTCCTCCAACCTGGGACCTGAGAACACCTTGCCAAGGGATGCAAAACCAGGAGGAGTACTGAAGTCTAAGAGTTCTGCCTAAATTTTTCCACGCCCTGTAACCCATGCACACCTAATAAATCGCCATGCAATGTACCTTTCAGCTGTATTATTTTCTGTGCATGGATAATCTCAGCATGCTTTATTTAAATAAAAAGCTACATTAAAATATCAGCACTGCATACGTATGGGATGGCTTTGTAGTTGCCTATTAGCCATAGCAGAAAATAGCAACTAGCCATAGTACTAATTATTGAAACATTCAGCACTATAATGTGCCGGATTCCCAATTACTCTGGCTGGATGCCAATAATGCAAAACCACTGGGCAAGACTGGATTGGAAATATTGTGTAGCCGAGAAATCTGGCTGGATGCCAGTTGTGAATATCCAGTGAATAAGCATGGATACAAGATATTGGATGGCCAGTGAGCTTGGCGGGATGGCCGTCATATAAGAACTAGTGAATGAGCTTGGATGGAAGATATTGAGTAGCCTTGAGTAGTCATTGAGTGCCGTTGAATGCCAGTAAACAAGGTAGTATAACAATACTGGTTTTGATAGGAGAGCCAATCAAATTGGTTGGCATATATCTTAGATCTTTGTGTCCCCAATCAGACGCCAATATTAAACAGTATTGGGACCAATATGTCCCAATATTGGACTAGTGGCGGTCCATTGATGGCGTGCTGCTTGGGGAGCCATCACGGCAGCCTGACATCACACGTGTTAATCAGCCAGTAGTTCTCGCACTGTGCTTCGCCGTCTCCATCAACTTCCATTCGTGCGCAATTCAGTCCTAAAAAAGACCAGGCAGGCACTTGCAAGTGTAAGCCGAGATCTGAGCACGTGGGCGCATCCGCTTGGTCAGCCGTGCCACGCTGCAGGCGATACGATTTTCCGGATTGCTCTACGACGTTGCTGATGAGAAGAGCAATGGTAGAGACCAACCCAGCCGTCTGCACTTCCGTCCCATATTTGGAGCCTTCTACCACTCCCATACCCAGAAACCATAACATCTTTTTTCGCATATTGTTTAACGTCACGGCAACAATCAATGCATCTGCTAACTTCCCTCAGCAGGCTCCTAATGTTTTCTCTTAATTTTGGATAAACGCCTCCAATTGGTTTTCTATGGAAAGTCCCAATTACACGTTGGGAAAGCAGTGCAGACTTCAAGACAACATTTGCTGCGTATCAGTAGCTTATACCATTCATATCTATACATTCATAAACGGCACCTTATAATATTCCACATTTGTCTCACAATTACTTTCAAACCATACACAGCCCATTGTTTTCCTATGAAATGCTTAAAAATGCTATCTGTGAGTGCAGGAAAACTGAAAATAATTCTTAACATGCGCTGGAAGCTTAAACCACTGCCATCGTCTAGTCCACCACAGTATCTTATATCCAAAATTTTCATCAGAATTTAAAGGCATCACAAAATCATGGACCCCATACATTTTGATGACAAATGCCAACTAGCTCAAGCGCACTGATGTGCTCAGCTACTAAGCTTAGCTCTACCCAAGTTTCTCTCTGTATAAGCACCTGGTTACATTTATAAATGTCTTTAAATATCGGCTACTCCATCAACCACACCTTACGCATCCAGAATGTCCCACAAGGCCACTTGAACTACGCGGGCGGTCATATTGGCTCCCTTGAATTCTAGAAAAGCTACCCACAGCTTTTCTGGAATTCAAGGGAGCCAATATAACAGTGTAGTAGAAAGAAGAAGTTGTTCTTTACCAGAAGGCTGCGTTCCCGTCTCCGCTGTTAATTGGAACTTGTGACATAACCGGGAGGTGTAGCTCCCTTTTTCTCACGGCGATGCAAGTGGTGGACACCCATGGGCCTCCTATGATCCCGGTGCGCAGGCAGCGGTCGCCCAGAAGAAGCGCCTCTACAACTCTAGTGACGCAAGCAGCCAGGCCAGCGTGCTGTACTCGCCTGCCAGTGATGACTCTTCGGCCGATGACGATGGGTTCGTGCCGGTGCTTAGCAAGAAAGCAAAGCGAAGATTACACCGACGGCAAGATTCGTCCTCATCAAGCACGTCTACGGTCATCGCTACGCGATGCCCTCCGACACACACTGTCTTGTTTGTGCCAGAGACGCCAACGGACAATCTGAACCAACTCAACAGGCAAGTCACGTATGTTTTCCTTGAAAGCCTCGTTCCTGGCAAGATTAAAGACGTCAGAGTGAATATTTACAAAACATAATTGCCATTGATGTCATGGAGTGGAGCGCGTTGGAGAGATTGGCCGCCATCAATAAACTCGGCGACATCAGTGTGGGCTCCCATATTCTTGAGGACAGTGGCACTATTGCCGGCGTCATCTACAATGTTGACGTGGCCATCGCTGACACCGATCTACCAGTCTTAATCAAACCAGCATCAAATAGCATCTCCCTACTGCAAGTGCAGCCCCTAGGGAGATCGAAATGCATCAAGCTCACTTTCAAGGGAGACTGCATACCATCGCATGTAAAGGTTGGACATTTCTGACACCCGGTACGGCCTTTCGTGCCCAAGCCACTTCAATGCAGAAATTGTGCGAAGATCGGGCACGTGAGTGCAGCGTACAAAAATTCCTTCGTGTGTCCTAGATGCTCTGCGTCGCATAGCGGCGACATTTGCTGCACGACTGTTCTGAACTGCGCCACCTGCAGTGGTCCTCATGGCTCCTTCTCAAAGTACTGCCTCCGCCAAAAGACAAAACGAGCAGTGCTGAAGCAAATGGTGCGTGATCAATCTACACACAGAGAGACCGCGGCTAAGGTGCGACGGCGTCGTTCGCGTCGCCGAAGATCATCGAAGAAAGTTAATTTTGATAGCAAAGCCTCTACCACTCCTGCACCTTATCCTACTCCTGTGCCTGTAGGTTTAAATGAAGGGACCTCGACGGGCAGTGAATCTAGAGGTGCTGCCTCAGACGTTAACTGGCCACCACTACCAAAACCTTCCACGTCCGCTTGGCCAGGAAACTTGCCGCGAACCGAATGTCCGGCACCTACTGCCGAACTTGAGAAAAGTCAGGATGTGGGACATGGCCAAGACCTACAGGTAACTATCATTCTCACGTTCATGATGAATGCAATTCGAGCTGCGCTAGTCAGCACACGCCAGCGCACAGAATGTGCTACAGGTTCTGGACGCGCTGACAGCAGTTCCAGCGGCTCTACAGTAGCAGGCACAATGGCTCCCCCGGCATTAACATTTAGAAAAAACTCAAGACCGCCTTTATTTTTCAATGGTATGCACATGGGCTTCAGTCCCGAATTGAAGATATTCGACAATATTTTCATGCGAATCGCATCCCCATCTTGTTATTTGTGAGCCGAATGTACCAAAGATCTTGCGACTGTCAGGCTACGAGGCATTTACACCTCCAACGCACCAGGGAAACAGCAAATCATCATTTATATTAGGCGAGAACTCACATAGATAATCATCCGGTTTCTCCCAGCAACGATAACCAGTACGTTTGTCTGACAGTGAAGAAGCGCAATGCCATGTTTACACTTGTGGGTGCGTATATGTCGCCATCAAGTCGTTTTGACGCCACACGATTGAGCGACTTGATGGCGATTACACCTGGCCCTTGGATCATCATAGGAGACCACATCATGTGGGGAAGTGTTTGAATGAACCTCAAGGGAAGAAGCTTCTGTCTTTCGCCTCTGAGCATGACCTGCAGTGTCTTAATGACAGTACATCGACATTTATTCGAGCGGCAACTTACAGCAGCTGCCTTGATTTAGCTTTCGTGTCTCGATGCCTTACCAGCAACGTCCAATAGTTTGCAGATATCGAAACATACGGAAGTGGCCATATTCCTACATATGTGATCATAAATGGCCTTTCCACATCCACGCCTGTCCCATGAATGCGCCACATTGATTGGTCGGCATTCCAAGCACTTGTGGAAGATTCTTGCACAGCAGGCCTCTCTGCAGATATTGAAGAGACAATTAAGGAGGCCATGATAAACGCGACGTCTTTCTTCACCCCAATGCCTACCTACACAGAGTTTGATACGGAATTACAGCGCTTGCGAGCATTACAACGTAGGGCAAAGCGTAGATACTGACGCACGAAGTCGAGCCTCGACCTCAGAGATGCGAGGCACATGCAAAAAGAAATTCAGCGCCGAATTCAAGCTGTCCAAGCAAAACGTTGGCGGTCATTCTGTGAAACACTTGATCCCCGCAAGCCTTTATCACGCATCTGGAATGTCGTTCGCGCTCTCCAAACATCCCCTAAACAGCTCTACCCATTCAAATCTCTCGCACTCTACTAAAGACGTGGTGAGGTCGAGGTAGCAGAAACTTTCTGCGCTAGGGTAGCAGGCCAATCGACTCCAACGGTAACGCTACATTTCAACGCTGTTCCAGCTTCACGGGGTTCTCGAATGGGCCTTGCCTTCTCCGTGGAGAAACTTGACGCTGCGCTGGCTTCTTGCAGACGGTCATCATCGCCGGGTCCCGACGGTGTAACTTACACTGCGCTTAGAAATATTGGACCAGAAGCTAGGCACGCTCTTTTGGAATATTACAACAAATCATGGAGTGAGGGTACAGTACGTTCCAGACGAGTGGAAGTGCAATCGGTTAGTTCCACTCCTGAAACCTGGCAAATCGCCTCTGGACTTGGCATCATACCGTTCAATTGCACTGGCTAGTTGCGTTCTTAAAGTACTCGAAAGAATGCTGCTTACACGTAGTGAGTGGTACCTGGAGCACTACCGCATATATCCGGATATAATCTCAAGGTTTCGACGTGGACGCTCTTATATTGACAACGTGGTGGACCTGGTATCATCGGTACAACGCCAAAACATTTTGAAGCGTTTAACCGCGGCGTTGTTCCTGGATATAAAGAGCGCATATGACAACGCCACTTACCAAGCCATTTTGGACGCTCTGGAAGCTGCCGAGCTTGGCGGTCGTGTTTTTGCTGGATATGCAGTTATATATCCAGCAGGTCTCACTTTATGCAGACTGAGGATGGCCTAAAAGCGTCTAATTAGACTTCCCGTGGAGTCCCACAGGGCGGAGTACTAAGCCCAACGCTTTTCAATCTTACTCTTGTAGGACTTGTCGACTTAATACCACAGTCCGCGTAACTTTCAATATATGCAGACGACATCTCTATCTGGGAATCAGGAGTTACGCGCCCACAGGTTAGAGGGAGGCTTCAAAAGGCGGCAAGTATAGTTGCGGCCTACCTCCACCTGCAAAGTCTACAGTATCAACTGAAAGTGTTCGTTAGTTGCATTTACACGCAAGAACATGTCACCTAACACGGTACGCATTGATGTAAAACAATACCCTACGAAAGGAGCCATCGCTTTCTGGGAGTGAAATCTTTCTTGGACTCCCCATATTTCATTCATGAAAAAAAGGCTGACAGCAATTGCTCACGTACTTGCCTTTATTGGGGGAAAGTCATCAGGAGCGTCCGTGCGGTCGATGCTCCTACTATATCGTGCAATATTTATGGGATTCCTTCGGTACAGCTTACCTGCACTTGGAAATATCAGGAAAACCAACTTAGGAATTTTACAGAGCGTTCAAGCTCAAGCTCTGGGAAACTGCCTGGGATTGGAAAAATGTGCCTCTATGGCTCCTACCATTTTAAATGCACAGGAGCATCCCATATCTACCTACCTAACAGTTGACATCCTGAGGGCACATTTCCGACCCATCTCCCGGAATCCCTGTCATCATTTGGCCAGTCATCCTATTACCAGGCCACGAACATCGTTTAGAGAGACCGTTGATGCGCATCGCGCTATTTTGCCATCCCAGTTTACACCCGCATCTAGACCATCTCTTCACTATGGAGCCTGCAGAAATCACACGTGCTTCGTTCAATATCCGGCATCAGGAAGAAGGTCGAGCTATCTCCGTCAGAACTACACCAAATCACTCTTGAATACTTCCATGAGCACCATGTAAATCGTTTGCACGTCTATACCGATGGTTCAGTGAATGTCCTGAGTTCTTCAGGCTCCATGGTCATACCCTCAGTTAATACAAAAATAAAAGTTAAGACAATTCACCAGACTTCTTCTACAGCTGCAGAGCTAACAGCTCTTCGTGTCGCAATTAGGCATATCAGTCAGCAGAGCCCTCAGCAGTGGTCTATTTTCACAGATTCAAAAGCAGCCCTGCAAGCCTTAAAAGCGGCTCTTCGCCGTGGAGCCCATGAACAACTTGTTGAAGAAATATGACAAATTCATCCCTGTGCAATTAATGGAGGACATGACATCATCTTCCAGTGGCTTTCAGGAGTGGCTTCCAGGACACAGAGGCATAGCGGGCAATATTCGGGCGGACGAGGTCGCACGAACAGCCCACCAAGAAGCCGATTGTGTGTTGATTCCCTTTTCCAGGGCAGACGCAGCTGGCGGGCGTCGCGCACTTGCGTGGGAACACACGCTCTCCTTGTGCAATTCTGGCCAGTTTGCGAACTGCCGGTTAAAATTCCTGGACCCTGACCTCAAGCTCCGGCTTCCACCTGGCCTACCCCGACGAGAAGAAACTTTGCTGCGCCACCTGTGGGTTGGTGTAGCATTCACAAACTCGTATTTTTTGTGATAGGCATGGCAAACAGCCCTGCATGTACAAACTGTGGGTGCAACGAGTCTGTTAGGCCACATTCCTTGTGAGTGCCTCATATACAGTGAGGAAAGACAGTGTATATGCCATGCGCTGGAGCATCTAGATGGACGCTGTTGTGCCAGGCCGGCTGAAGCCCTCGGGTATTTAGGCCGGCCAAGCTTCACCACGTCACCGGGCTTTGTGCCGCCGCCGTATCGCAGGATGGACTTTGTTCTTCTCCCCCTGCGTTTACGGTTTCGGGAGGAACGCGATCTCGGCAAGCGGAAGAGAAGGAACCAGCGTGCTGCTCCAGTATTCACAGGCCCGGATGTGCGGCCGACCATCGGACGCTTGTTGCCATAGGCTTCGAGATGGGTCCCGGACCCTGTGGCCCCATTCCTGCGACCTTGGCACCTGCAGCTGCATCTTGACCGCCTACTGCCTGACAGTGATTTCTGACCGCGTGGGTGATACCTGACGAGAGAAAGACGCGAGAGTGTTTGGGACAGGAGTGTGTTGCGAAGCGACTGAGAGATTGCTCGAGAAGCTCTCAACGAAAGCAGGCTGCCGTTCTGCTCTCCTAGTTCTTTGTTCCTGCTGCAAATAGCTGTATAAAGCTCTTTTCATTTGTTCTTCTCAACTCTGTCTCGTATCGTCGACTTTATTGCTGTTCGCAACCCGACACCACGCTACCCGTGAATCTCGAGAACTGGATGGCAGCTATGGGATGGACAAGTCAGTTAACGGCTCCAAAGGACCTCGGCAGCAACGGGACTGACGGCCACTAGCTACTTCGACATGGTAAGTGCCTGAGATTCAACTCACATTTCGCCAGACCTCCCTAGCAAATGAAAATAGTTAGGAGGGATTGTGATTTTCGGGAAATGAGTTTCAGGCCATTTTGAGTCTGTTGTGTTTTCGCCAAAGTGTACAAGCGGTTGATAACACACGGTGTAACACCACGATGGAGAAGTTCAAGGTACAGGAGCTGCTCGAAATTTATGACGAGTTGGGAATTTCGCTGGGTTCTGTGAAACGATAGAAAGATATTCAAGAGGTTATGAGTCGGGAGGCAGTGACGATTGAGGAGGCCGGAGAGGCTTGGGAAACGATTGTATATCGCCGCGCGGAGCAGAAAATACGAGAACAACGCGAGGAACAGGAAAAGCAAGAGCTCGGCGCGGAGCGGAAAAGACGAAAGCAACGCAAGGAACAGGAAAAGAAAGAGCTCCGCTATGAGAAGAAAAGACAGGAGCAGCGGGAAGCACAAGAAAAACGAGAGGCCCGTGAATATGCTCTAAAAATGAAGGAACTTGAAAATGCTTCAATCCGTATGGACACGGCGCGTCCTAGCCCTCTATCTTTGGCCGGAGAACAGGTGAGACACACAGTAAAGGATTCTGTCCCAATGTACAGAATAAGGGACGATATTGCACTTTTCCTTGTAAATTTAGAGCGTGCATGCGGAACGTCACATATTGATAAAAGTGCTTAGGCAGAGAGGTTACTTCCTTTCCTTCCCGGCGAGGTGGCGGAGGTGGTGGCGCGTCTGTCGGACAGTGACTGCGACGACTGCGACATTGTAAAAAGTGCACTGCTGCGAAAATACCGGCTGTCAGCAAAAGCATTTCGACAGCGGTTCCGCCAGGGAAAGAAAAGCGGAGAGTCCCACACTGACTTCCCGTATAGACTCAAAGCCAACCTAAAAGAGAAGCTTAAGTGTGCGAAAGTGTACAACGATCACGTCAAGGTGCTGGAGTGTATTGCTTTGGAGCAGTACAGCGTAATCTCAGATGATTTGAGGCAGTGGTTGCTGGATAGGCTCACGTAAACCAGCCTGGACAAAGCAGAGCAACTCACTAAGGAGTACTACGTTCGTAGAAATCAGAGCAAGGTAGCTTGCGGTGACAGATCAGGAAAAGGGGAATTAAATTTCTTTGCGAAAGGTCCCCAATCAAAAATCGCCGCTACCACGGAGTAATTACCGAAACAATGATTCGGGATTGAAGCCAGCAGGTAGCGGAAATAAGGCAGAGTCACTAAAGTATGTCGAGCCGCGGGATCCAAAGGACGGTAGGACTCGCGTGTTCGAAAAGCGACGACCCATTGTCTGCTATACCTGCAACAGAGAGGGTCACATCTCCTCCAACTGCAAGCAGCGGAAAATTGCTTACTCTAGCACACGAGAGACGGATGAAAACATGAAATTGTTAGAACCGTACATGCAGGAAATATTTATCAATGGGAAGAAATCTAGGGCACTTCGTGATTCAGCGGCAATCATGGACGTTGCTGACCCTTCGTGTGTTTTCTCAATGGACTACGCAGGCGAATGCGCCAGTACCCAAGCAGCACGCCGTCAATGGACCGCCACTGGTCCAATATTGGGATATATTGGTCCCAATACTGGTCAATATTGGTGTCTGATTGGGGCGCACAAAGATCTAAGATATATGCCAATCAATTTGATTGGCTCTCCTATCGAAACCAGTATTGTTATACTACCTTGTTTACTGGCATTCAACGGCCCTCAATGACTACTCAAGGCTACTCAATATCTTCCACCCAAGCTCATTCACTAGTTCTTATATGACGGCCATCCCGCCAAGCTCACTGGCCATCCAATATCTTGTATCCATGCTTATTCACTGGATATTTACAACTGGCATCCAGCCAGATTTATCAGCTTCCCAATATTTCCAAATCAATCTTGCCCACTGGTTTTGCTTTATTGGCATCCAGCCAGAGCAACTGGCAATCCGGCACATTTTAGTGCTGAATGTTTCGATAATCAAGACCACGGCTAGTTGCTTTTTCGTGCTATTGCTAATAGGCAACTACAAAGCCATCCCTACATATGCAGTGCAGATATTTTTCATGCAGCTTTTTATTTAAATAAAGCATGCTGAGAATATCTATGCACAGAAAATAATGCAGCTGAAAGGATCACTGCATGGTGATTTATTAGGTGCCAGGTGTTACAGGGCATGGAAAAATTTAGGCAGAGCTCTTACACTTCAGTGCTGCTCCTGTTTTTGCGTCCCTTGTCAAGGCGTTCTCAGGTCCCAAGTTGGAGGAAAGCGCCGAGTACATCGCAGCTTTTTTTGTGGTCGTTTGTAGGGGCAGCAGCTCCCAGCAGCCTTTAAAGATATGGACTTGAGCAGCGTGCATAACAATATATTTCCTTTCGCAGATGGCACCTGGAAATAAAAGCAACATTCATAAATCACATTAAGACAGAAAAAGTTTGGAAAGTGGAAGTACAGCTAGACCATGGAGTAAAAATGCAAAATAAAGCACCACCTGTTGGCACTCAGGCAACTTTTTCGTCTAGTTTACTCAGGTTGAAATAACCTGTATGCTCGTTGAGGCCGGCCATATTAACTTGGTTACATTGGTTGCGACATCTGGCAGTGCACGGCTTCCCATTTGGATGTGTTGTTGACGCTGGAGACATAAAACAAAATTATATTTGCCGTTATTTATTCGTTAAACGGTAGTCAGTGCTTGCCTCCTGCTACTTGTAATGCCATTGTGATCGAACCCCTTTAGAAGACGTCGTCATAACTGCATGCTTAAATCATTAGCTTTCCTTTGAAAAGGTTTCGTTAGGACAGATTGGCGCAAGAACTAAAAAGAAACTACAAAAGAAAAAAGAGACGCAAAAAAAAAGCAGTCGCACTCCGCCCGCGGCTGCTAAAATTAGTGTACACCGCATCATTACTGCAAACAGAACGTTTTAAAAGTTGTTCAAGCTGCAGCCAAAACAACGTACGGCACTTTAGGGTTTTCTTTTTTTCGAAAAGTTTGCCACAAGGCATAAGTTGGGAAAGGGGGAATGGGATGCAGGAGATAGAAAGTTAAAAGAAGAAGTGAAGTCCAGTTGCGCTTATGTATTCGAGAAGATTGGCAGTGTAGCGATTGTCCATTGTCCATTTCTCATAATCACAATCGCGATTCCACCGCAGGCCCACCTTCATGATTATCCGTTGCCTGATGTGAGTCACTGATGGACACGTTCACAACAAGTGACGCACATCGCAGACGTCAGGTGGAGTGTCACAGTGAGGGCACCTGTCAGTCACTGGTAGATCTTAATCCCGCCATCGATGTCGAACAGATGGGGTCAGAGCCGCCAATGCCCGGATCCGGCGCACTTTTACCTCCTCCTGCCGAGTAAGACTACGGGGAAGGGGGTGCGAACACGGAGGAATGAGAGCGCATGTTCGCTGGCGTAGAACTTGCGAATCGGAAACGTGGGACAGGAAAGGATCTGGGGGAAGAGGGGAAGGTGGTGGATCGCCTGATGTGTTTATGTGCGCCATAGCATCCGCTTGAATATTATATGGATCGCGAACATGGAGGCGAATCCAGTGTATGCGCAAATGACATGGGTACTTTGAACAGAGCAAATGTATGGACTGTGTTATTTGGATTGTGCGTCGAACGGCCTTAAGCTGTTTAATGGCAGTGAGAGAGTCTGTGTAAAAATGAACTGCATTGAATGTAGGAACTGGTGGAAGGGAATGTATGGCATTGTAAACGGCTTGAAGTTCCAATGCCTGAGGGGTGCGTATGATACACTCAAATTGAAAAAATAAAGAAATCTGTAGCTTAGCATCACGTTTGCTGTGGGAACAAGTTTGTACGTGTGGCAAAGTATAAGAACTATGGTAGCAACTGTTAATAGAATCCCCGTTTCAGATTTTTTTCGCACGGACAGTAGAAGCTCTCGCATATAGAAGATGCAGAAGTGTCATGTTTCAGGCAAACCCCTTTTCTCTGCACGATATACCAATCTGTAATTGTGGATAAGTGCATCTTTGAACGAAAAGATTTTTTATTTTTTCCGCAAATAATCAAATATAGAAGTAAGAATAAGTGCGTCGGCAGATCTTTCTGGTCGCTTTGTTTTCTACAATTGATAGTAAAATTGCACCCTTGGCTATTTTATTACACTTGTACTACTCGGGATTAGCGCAGGAGGAAGATCAAACACGTGAATAAGCTACGCGTTGTTTACACCATTCCAATAGCGCATTCACAATGGCAAATTACAATATTAAATATTCGCTCGAAACTAAAAATTATGTCCCAGAAAGCTCAACTTAACTCTGAGTTTTGAATCTAGTATGTAAAAGAAACCGGTCACTTGAGACACACAATACACGCGCGAGGAAGTTGTAGCCTGGAAATCACACAAAACACGCGTCATGTTTTACAGGACCACGTTTTTCTTTTGCAATACAAATTGGCCGCCTCTGCGCCGTAAATTTTGTCAGTGTGACCTAAATTTATGCATACAAAACAGTGCGCTGAAAATACAGTCCAGAACTGATTGGCGTGGTGCGGTCGAAATAAATGACGTTCCGTTCTCGCAAGCATATATCGGTTATTGACATGATGATCAAGGCTGACGACATACCGCACCAAATCATGCAAAAAAAGGTATCCTACCATACAGCTAGCGCAGATTCGCAGACCTCAGTTGCAACAATCCAAAATGAATGTTGCCACGCAAAGTGATCTGATGCTTTATTACACCTGGTAAGAAAAAGTTGCGATCTTACAAGGAGACAAAGCAAGAAATAATCTCAGAAAGCTCAGTTATGAACAAACAACTGAAAATGCTGGTGGTACTCACAAATATCCTCTTTAAGGCATGACCATTAAAACGAATCGGAACTTTCACAAGGCATGGTTTTTCGGTTCTGCTGTCCAAAGCTGCGGGAGCTTGACCAGCTCGAGCGGGTGGGAATTGTGTAGCCGGCCGGACGCCTCTGAATCAGCCGCTTCTGTCGAGCTTCGAGGCACGGTGGGAAGGGCCAGAAGGATCATTGTGTTTTCTCTCTTTTTTTCTTGAGATCTGTCGAAAGAGCAGGCATAAAGCTCGAAAGGGGGTGAGAGGTCCCCGTAGGAACGCGTGAGCCCAGAAGGCTGCCGCCAGGAAAGTTGGCGGGAAGGAAGGGAAGAGTGCGGGGGAGTAGAGTGGGGGTATTGTGAGCAACGCATAGCCGGGAGGAAAGAGAGGGCAGTGAAGGTCGCAGCCCTTCCGCGATGACTGCTTCACAGGGAGAAAAGGCTACAAGACGGGAGGTTGAAAGAGGTTCGGAGAATTGCTTTAGTCAAGGCCCTCGGGCGGAGAGGCAACGAAAGGACGAGAGAATGAAAACCATATGTTCTTTGCGCGAAGCTAGTGAGGACGAATCCGCAGAGTTTTGTTCTTGGCTTCGCTAAAACAACGAGGAGTGCGTTCGGAGCTTTTTGGTCGCCTCGACTGTGTGCTCGGTAACGTTTTCAGTGGCATGATAATTTCGCTACATTTTTTTATGTTATTGCAAAATGCTTTTTACCTCAGCGTTTCAAATAATAATCACATACGTAAAAAAATCTTCAGTTTTCACGGAATCGTTCTCAGTTCGAGAAAATGGACATAATTGTTTTACTAAGGGATGGCACACAGGTCGCTGTTAATGACGCAGTGCTCTTGAAACGTCATCATGCGCAACTGAGCGATGCAACATCCCGTATACTTGCTGTATTCCTATTAAGGAAAAGAAAAGCGAAAACGACCATAACTACGAGTATTTCAATGTTAAAAATTCCCGTGTTATTATTTTTTTTTTTTCAAATCAGCTCGACGCTTAGAGCAAGAAAAAATCCGCATAGAACTTATCGTGGGCATATAAAGCAGCAAGAAATACAAAATATTCGACGAGCTAAGATCTGAAGAACTAAATTGGCAGTAAAGAAAGATAGAAATAAAGCAAGGGCCAACATTGAAACTATATCTACGAACTTGGGACAAGGTAGTCCTCAGAAAGAAGCGCGGTAAAATCATCTCTCAGCCCGCGGAAGCAGAGCTTCTGAAAGCGGCAGAATATTTCACAAAGGACACCTAATACTCAATCATGTGCTAAATTCTTGGAGAGTTGTGTTCTCTAAAAATGCCCCAAAACTGATAAAGTAACACACTCGCATTACGTTTAATATATATGAATTGCCATTAGCTGCCTGGTTGACACGATGGGATAGAATTATTTAGTTCTTTGGAGGGAAACGCCTTCGGTGCGGTGATTATATGGTTGGATAATACCGCAATGAATATCTGAAGAATAGTTTCTGAACAGTGCTTAGGAGAACGCTGTAAAACGCTATAGTCAAATGCATTACTATGAGCCATATTTTATTGCAGCTTTCGAACAAAAGTAACGACCGTAAAGAGCATCGTTATTATGCAATTCCAATTTTGTTACCATATATGCTGGCGACACATGAGTGCGCATTCATTGCACAGTAGGTAATTGTTTTAAATTTTTATTTTTTATTTTCGTTTGCCTTGCCTCATGTAGTGCTGTTGATTTTTTTTATTAACTTCCACACGTACACAACTTCTTGGCAGCGTGCGATTTACGTCGCATTAGAATACGACCCATTCCAGGACAGTTCAGATTGCTTTTCTTGTCAAGTGAATTAGCTAGACATAGTGGAGAATTTATGTTGCTTGTATTTTTTCTTTGAGCTCAAATATTTTATGCGTTGCTGCACCGATTGTCAAAGTCGTTCAGTCTTTATCTGTTTGTTGCTGAAACCCACAGCAAAGCGCAAAGGAGTACAGGAATAAGATGCAAATTTGTGTTTAGTAGATGTTAGAACTCGAAGGCATTGAAAGCCCCCCAGCCCAAGATATCTGTCTTTAAGAACAGCCAGTACTGAGGCGTGGCATAGTCTGTGCTGATGCTGAATGCCGGAAACAGCCAGCGTAATGGCGAATTATGCAGTGCGTGTTTGATTGGCTAGCGCGATCGATCTCGCCCACCTCTGCTATCTCATGAACATGTTGGGTTTCTTTCCATCGCGTAAAAAAATGCGGAAATAATGATGCTACGCCTACGTGTTTTCAATCATGTACAAACGTTTACAGGATGTGAATTCACCGGATATATTCGATCGTTTCTGCTTTTACTGTTCAAACGTAACCCCTGGTGTTTGTTTATACGACACACACGTTCTGTTCTGTTATTTGCATTTGAGTACCTTGCGTTTCTGCGTTTCTTGACTGCGCAGGAGTTTTTTCGCACACACGCATCTATTAAACGTTTGCTTGTCAGATGTGTGCTCGAGCGTGCGCGTATGCTTGTGCACTCGTATGCGTATATATAGGCCCATGGAACGAAATCGCGTGCGCAAGAGTTGTGCGCGAGATGTGTTCAGGATCTGTGCATGGATATATCTGTGCATCGGATCTGTGCACTTATGTGTCAATCACTTTCAATCATCCTGATTTGAAGAGATCAGAAAAACAAATCATCTCCACCGGGAATCGAACTCCTAGCCTAGCTATAGCACTTTAACCAACTGCGCTAAACCCTGGATCGCAAAACTAGTACCATATATAGTTCCCCTTATGTACAGTGAGCATACCGATGAGAATGACGTTGCAAATAGTGATAATGACAATAATGACAGTATCAATGGTAATGACGCTGCGTTTAGTTGATGTTACGTGATGCGTATGCAGCAGCATTAATCGTCGCCTTCGCAAATTTCTGCAGTGTAGACTCCACGTGCTGTCAGAATTTTTCGAACACTTGCCTAAAGTTTGGAGCACTATCTGTGTTAGCTACTTCCACTGGTGATCGACATCCGGCCCTCCCCAGGCAGCACATTTTATCGGCCCAATAATGGGGATTTATTGGGGATTACTGACCCACAAGTGGCCCAATGGTGCCATTGAGCTACCAATAATGTTCAGACACGCTATACCATAATCATTATTGGCCCAATGAACTTCACCCATATCCGTTATTGGCATTCAATGGGCTAACAGCGGTCAATAATGCCCATTCAAATTGAACAGTTTGCCATTATTGTATGCACAATGAGGCAGCCCGGTCATTATTGGCCAGACAGCTGCAATGATTTGCCGATATCTTCCACACCATGGTAAAACCTGGTAAATATTCTCCGGTCAATAACAACAGCTTCTCAATATTAAATATATTTAGGCATACAGTGCTCAATAAAGTCCAACCAACTTTGGCGGCTTCCTAACATTGTAATATCTTGGTTCCTAGTGGTCGATATTGTCTAATGAGCCTGAATGGCTGGCCAGCATTGCACATATCAAGGCATAGCTTGGTTAATATTGTCCGGCCATTATGGTTGCCTCGTCAACATTGAATTTATCTTGGCATACATTGGTCAATATTGCCCCACCAGCTTTGGTGGCATCCTAACATTGTATATATCTTGGATTATAGTGGTCAATATTGCCTAATGAGATCTGATGGCTGGCCAGCATTGCACATATACAGGCATAAATAGGTTAATATTGTACGGCCATTATGATTGTCTTGTCAGCAATAAATAATTCATGGCATATATTGGTCAATAGTGACCCGTCTGTCATGGCGGCCTGCCAACAATGTATACGTATGCATTATATTGTTCAATATTGTTCGATGGACTGTGATGGCTAGCCAGCATTGCACCCTAATGGCATAGGTTGGGCAATAATGTTCTGCCAATATGGATGGCTTGTCAACATTGCATATATCTTGACATAAATTGGTCAATATTGACCCATCAGCTTTGATGGCATCCAAACATTGTATATATCATGATTTCTAGTGGTCGATATTGTCTAACGAGCTTTGATGGCTGGCCACCTTTGCACATTTCAGGCTGCGGCGGAGCTAAAAAAACAGCAGAAGCAGCTCTAACCGACACAGACCTTTCTAATGCTTGTATCCCAATAAGACAGTGTTTTGGGCTAATTTCGTCCCAATTAAATTTTTCGCTGGCCCGGACGTGAGTTTACGTTCATCTGTAGAAGATATTCATACGCCATACGTAATTTGGGCCACCATATATATAATGTTTATTGGGATTAATGTATAGATTGTCCTAAAATTGTTTGACTGAGCTGATCAGACAAAATGCACACAAGTGCCCATCACGGAAACAGTAGAATATATTTTTCTGAATACATTTCTCGTGATTCGCTAATTGTTGTGGATGACCTGCGATTATACTTGACAATTTTGGTAGAGAACTCTTTTATTTACGACTTTAGTCACGAATAATTGTTATGTAAAATTCTGCATATAATATCTTCGAGATAATTCCTGCAGACTAGAGGCCCGGATGTCGATCACGCGTGGACGTAGTAACACAGATAGTGCTTCAAACTTTCGCCAAGTGTTGAAAAAATTTTGACAGCACGTGGAATCTACACTGGAGAAATTAGCGAAGGCGAGATTATTGCTACTGCGTACGGTGCATTACGTATCATTATCGTTATCAACTAAACGCATGCAGCGTCATTACCATTGATGCTGTCATCATTGCCATTATCACTAATTGCAGCGTCATTCTCGTCGCTATCCTCACAGTAGACAAGGAGAACTATATATGGTGCTAGTTTCGCGATCCAGGGTTTAGCACAGTTGGTTAAAGCGTTAACTAGGCTAGGAATTCGATTCCCGGTGGAGACGATTTGTTTTTCTGATCTCGTCAAATCAAGATGATTGAAAGTGATTGACACATCAATGCACGGATCCGATGCACACATATATCCATGCACAGATCCCGAACACATCTCGCGCACAACTCTCGCGCACGGGATTTCGTTCCATGGGCCTACTTATACGCATTCGAGTGCACAAGCATATGCGCACGTTCGAGCACACATCTGATCTGACAAGCAAAAGTTTAATAGATGCGTGTCCGCGAAAAAAATCCTGCGCAGTCAAGAAACGCAAGGTACTCAAATGCATAGAACGCCACAGAACGTGTGTGTCGCTGGAACAAACACCAGGGGTTACGTTTGGATAGTAAACGCAGAAATGATCGAATATATCCGGTGAATCCACATTCTGTAAACGTTTGTCCATGATTGGAAACACACGCGAAGCATCATTATTTCCGCATTTTTTTACGTGATGGAAGGAAACCCAACATGTTCAAGCGATAGCAGAGGTGGGAGAGATCGATCGCGCTAGCCAATCAAACACGCACTGCATGATTCGCCATTACCCTAGCTGTTTCCTGCATTCAGCATAAGCACCGACTATACCACGCCTCAGTGCTAGCTGTTCTTATAGACAGATATGTTGGGCTACTTTCAGGGCCTTCGAGTTCTAATATCTACTAAATACAAATTTGTACTGTACTCTTTTGCACTCTGCTGTGGGCTTCAACAACAAAGACTGAACGACTTTCGCCATCGGTGCAACAGCGCATAAAATGTTTCAGCTCAAAGAAAAAATACAAGCAACATATATTCTACGCTATGTCTAGCTAATTCACTTCACAAGAAAAGAAATCTGAACTGTCCTGGAATGGTTCGTATTCTAATGCGACGTAAATCGCACATTGCCAAAAAGCTGTGTACATGTGAAAGATAATAAAAAAAATCAACAGCACTGCATGGGGCAAGGCAAACGACAAAAAAATAAAAATTTAAAACAATTACCTACAGTGTAATGAATGCGCGCACGTGTCGCCAGCATATATGGTAACAAAATTGAAATTGCATAGTAACGATCTTCTTTTTTTTTTAAGTCGATATTTATTGTCTCAGGGCATCAGTAGGTTATGAGATGAAGGATGAATAAATGAATAATGATCTTCTTTACGGAAGTTATTTTTGTTCGAAAGCTGTAATATATGGCTCATAATGATGGATTTGACCACAGCGTTTGACAGCGCTCTCCTAAGCATTATTCAGAAACTATTCTTCAAACATTCATTGCCTTATTATCCAGCCATATAATCACCGCACCAAAGGCGTTTCCCTTCAGAGAACTAAATAATTCTATCCCATCGTGTCAACCAGGAAGCTAATAGCAATTCATATATATTAAAAGTAATGCGAGTGCGTTACTTGAGCAGTTTTGGGGCATTTTCAGAGAACACCACTCCTGAAGAATTTCACACATGATTGAGAATTAGGGTTCCTTTGTTAAATATTCTGCCGCTTTCAGAAGCGCTGCTTCCGCGGCTGAAAGATTATTATACCGCGCTTCTTTCTGAGGACTACCTTGTCCCAAGTTCGTAGATATAGTTTCAATGTTGACCCTTGCTTTCTTTCTATTTTTTCTTTACTGCCAATTTAGTTCTTTAAATCTTAGCTCGGCGAGTATTTTGTATTTCTTGCTGCTTTACATGCCAGCGCTTAGTTCTACGCGGATTTTTTCTTGCTCTAAATGTCCACCTGATATGAAAAAATATATATAAAAATAAATAACATGGGAATTTTTAACATTGAAGCACCCCTTATTATGGTCGTTCTCGCTTTTCTTTTCCTTAATAGGAATACAGCAAGTATACGGGCTGTTGCATCGCTCAGTTGCGCGTGATGACGTTTCAAGAGCACTCCGTCATGAACAGCGACCTGTGTGCCATCTTTAATAAAAAAATATGTCCATTTGTTCAAACCGAGGACGATTACGTGGAAACTGAAGATTGTTTTACTTATGGGATTATTATTTGCAACACTGAGGCAAAACGTATTTTGCATTAACAAAAAAAATATAGCGAAATTATCATTCGACTGAAAATGTTACCGAGCCAGCAACCGAGGCGACCAAAGAGCTCCGAACGCACTTCTCGTTGTTTTAGCGAAGCCAAGAGCAAAACTCTGCGCATTCCTCCTCACACACGTGGCGCAAAGAGCATATGGTTTCTATTCTCTCGTCCTTTCGTCGCCTCTCCGCCCGAGGGCCTTGACTAAAGCAATTCTCCAAACTGCTTTCAACTTCCCGTCTTGTAGCCTTTTCTCCCCGTGAAGCAGTCATCGCGGAAGGGCAGCGACCTTCACTGCCCTCTCTTTCCTCCCGGCTATGCGTTGCTCACAATACCCCCACTCTACTCCCCCGCACTCTTCCCTTCCTTCCCACCAACTTTCCTGGCCGGCAGCCTTCTGGGCTCACGCGGTCCGGCGGGACCTCTTTCATTTCTCTCACCCCCTTTCGTGCTTTATGCCTCCTCTTTCGACAGATCTTAAGCAAAAAAAAGAGAGAGAAAGCACAACTATCCTTCTGCCCCCTTCCAACCGTGCCTCGAAACTCGACACAAGCGGCTGATTCAGAGGCGTCTGGTAGGCTACACAATCCCCACACGCTCGAGCTGCTCGAGCTCCCGCAGCTTTGGACAGCAGAACCGAAAAACCAAGCCTTGTGAAAGTTCCGATTAGTTTTAATGGCCATGCCTGAAAGAGGATATTTGTGAGTACCACCAGCATTTTAAGTTGTTTGTTCATAACTCAGCTCTCTGAGATTATCTCCTGCTTTGTCTCCTTGTAAGATCGCTACTTTTTCTTACCAGGTGTATAAAGCATCAGATCCCTTGGATGTACTTTGCGTGGCAACATTCATTTTGGATTGTTGCAACTGAGGTCTGCTTATCTGCGCTAGCCGCATGGTAAGATACTTTTTTTGCATGGTTTGGTGCAGTATGTTGTCAGCCTTGATCATCATGTCAATAACCGATATGCTTGCGAGAACGGAAAGTCATTTATTTCGACCGCACCACGCCAGTCAGTTCTGAACTGTATTTTCAGCGCATTAATTTTTATGCATAAACTCTGGTCATAATGACAAAATTTACGGCGCAGAGGTGGCTAATTTGTATTGCAAAAGAAAAACGGGGTCTGTAAAACATGATGAATATGTTTTGTGTGATTTTCAGGTTACAACTTCATCTCGCGTGTGTTGTGTGTCTGAAGTGATCAGTTTCTTTTACAGGCTATATTCAAGACTCAGAGTTAAGTTGAGCTTTCTGGGACATAATTTTTAGTTGCGAGCGAATATTTAATATTGTAATTTGCTTTTATGAATGCGCTATTGGAACGGTCTAAACGACGGGTAGCTTATTCACGTGTTTGATCTTTCTCCTGCGCTAATCCCGAGTAGTACAAGTGTCATAAAATAGCCCCTTAAAATGGGTTATATACAGTTGCTACCATAGTTCTTATACTTTACCACACATACAAACTTGTTCCTACAACAACCGTGATTCTAAGCTACGGATTTCTTTATTTTTTCAATTCGAGTGTGTCATACAAACCCCAAAGCATCTGAGTCGTACGTCGTTTTGGCTGCAGCTTTGACAACTTTTAAAACGTTTTGTATGCAGTAATGATGCGGTCGGAGTGCGACTGCCATTTTTTGTGTCTGTTTTTCCCTTTGTAGTTTCTTTTAGTTCTTGCGGCAATCTATCCTAATGAAAACTATTCAAAGGAAAGCTATTGATTTGAAGCTTCCAGTTATGACGACGTCTTTCTTCTACAGGCGTTCGATCACAAAGGCACTACAAGTATAAGGGAGCAAGCACTGACTATTGTTTAACGAATAGATAACGGCAAATATCATTTCGTTTTATGTTTACAGCGTGAACAACACATCCACATGGGAAGCCGTGCACTGCCAGATGTCGCAACCAATGTAACCAAGTTAATATGGCCGGCCTCACCGAGTATGCAGCTTATTTCAACTTGAGTAAACTAGAGAAGAAAGTTGCCTGCGGGCCAACAGGTAGTGCTTTATTTTGCATTTTTACTCCACGGTCTAGCTGTACATCCACTTTCCAAAAGTTTTGTCTTAATGGGATTTATGAACGTTGCTTTTATTTCCAGGTGCCATCTGCGAAAGTAAATAGATTGTTATGCACGCTGTTCAAGTCCATATCTTTAAAGGCTGCATGGAGCTGCTGCCCCTACAACCGACCACAAAAGAAGCTGCGATGAACGCAGCGCCTTCGTCCAACCTGGGACCTGAGAACATCTTGCCAAGGGACGCAAAAACAGGAGGAGCACTGAAGTCTAAGAGTTCTGCCTAAATGTTTCCATGCCCTGTAACACGTGCACACCTAATAAATCACCATGCAGTGAACCTTTCAGCCGTATTATTTTATGTGCATGAATATTCTCAGCATGCTTTATTTAAATAAAATGCTGCATGAAAAATATCTGCACTGCATAAGTAGGGGATGGCTTTGCAGTTGCCTATTAGTCATAGCACGAAAACGCAACTAGCCGTGGTGCCGAATTGCCAATTGCTCTGGCTGGATGCCAATAATGCAAAACTAGTGGGCAAGATTCAATTGGAAATATTGGGTAGCCGATAAATCTGGAATATCAAGTGAATAAGCATGAACACAAGATATGGGATGGCCAGTGAGCTTGGCGGGATGGCCGTGATATAACAACCAGTGAGTGAGCCTGGGTGGAAGATATTGAGCAGCCATTGAGTGCCGTTGAATGCCAGTAAACACGGTAGTATGCCAATACTGGTTTTGATCGGAGAGCCGGTCAAATTGGTTGACATATATCTTGGCTCTTTGTGCGCCCCAATCAGACGCCAATATTGACCAATATTCAGATCAATATATCCCAATATTGGACCATTGGCGGTCCATTGACGGCGTGCTGCTTGGGTCTAGTCTGCGGGAATTGTCTTGAAGATATTATACGCAGAATTTTACATAACAAATAATCGTGCCTAAAATTGTAAATAATAGAGTTCTCTACCAAAATTGTCAAGTATAATCGAAGGTCATCCACAACAATTAGCGAACCGCGAAAATGTATCCAGAAAAATATATTCTATATTTTCCGTCATGCGCGCTTCTGTGCATTTTGTGTGCTCAGCTCAGTCAAACAATTTTAGGACAATCTATACATAATCCCAATAAACATTATATATATATGCCTAAATTACGTATAGCATATGAATATCTTCTAAAGTTGAACATAAACTGACGTGCGGGTCAGCACAACATTAGTTGGAACGAAATTAGCCCAAAACCTCTGTCATATCGGGATACATGCAGTTGAAAAATGTCTGTGTCGGTCAAAGCTGCTTCTGCTGTTTTTTTAGCACCGCCGCAGCCTGAAGTGTGCAATGGTGGCCAGACATCAAAGCTCGTTAGATATTATCGAAAACTAGAAACCACGATATCTGCAATATTGGGATGCCACCAAAGCTGATGGGACAATATTGACCAATCTATGTCAAGATATATTCAATGTTGACAAGACATTCATATTGGCACAACACTATTGCCTAACCTATGCCATTAGGGTGCAATCCTGGCTAGCCATCACAGTCCATCGAGAAATATTGAACAATATAATGCATTATGTATACATTGTTGGCAGGCCGCCATCACAGGCAGGTCACTGTTGTCCAATATATGCCAAGATTTGTTTATTGCTGACAAGACAACCATAATGGCCGGACAATAATAACCAATTGATGCCATTATATGTGCAATGCAGGCCAGCCATCAAAGCTCATTAGACAATATTGACCGCTAAAATCCCAGATATAATGTTAGGATGGCACCAAAGCTGGTGGGAAAATATTGACCAATGTATGCCAAGATATTTTCAATTTTGACGAGACAACCATAATGGTCGGACAATATTAGCCAAGGTATGCCATGATATGTGCAATGCTGGCCAGCCATCAAGGCTCATTAGACAATATCGATCACTAGAAACCAAGATATTACAATATTAGGAAGCCGCCAAAGTTGGTTCGACAGTGTTGACCACTGTATGCCTAGATATATTCAATATTGAGAAGCCGTTGTTATAGACCAGACAATATTTACCAGGTTATACCATGATGTGGAAGATTTTGGCAAATCATCGCAGCTGGTTGGTCAATAACAACCTGGTTGCCTCTATGTGTATAAAATAATGGCAAGCTGTTCAATATGCATGGGCATTATTGACCGCTGTTAGCCGGTTGAATACCAATAACCGATATGGGTGAAGTTCAGTGGACAAATAATGGTTATGGTATAGCGTGGCTGCGCATTATTGGTAGCTCAATGGCACCATTGGGCCACTTGTGGGCAAGTAATCCCCAATCAATCCCTATTATTAGGCCGATGGCATGTGCTGCCTGGGGATCAGGCAAGTCACGGAGGACCAAAGCATATGATTACCGATAGCAAAAGTAACTCTAGACGGAGGCTTCGGTAAACTGGAAACGGAAGCAGCAGTGAGCGCCAATTTGCCTGCACATTTGCCGTATCTGTTCTCAAATAAGTCAAAGCAGCTACTCAGAAAAAAAGGTCTCTCCTTCGCTGCAAATCTGGCTTGCATGACACTTACGCGCTCCCGAGCACGAGAGCTGTCGCAAAAACTTGAGTGTGCTGAAGCGAATGAGCAGGAGCAGGAGCTTTTCCTGGATCAGACAGATCGGGCTTGCGTGACCGACCCACAGGACCCTCAAAACAGGGAACCAGCTATAGCTCCCGATATTCAACCAACAGCCATAAACCAGGATAACGGGGAGCCGTAGAATAACTCGGATGGCTCAATATTAACTACTGTCTCAGCTTGTTGGGAGGAATTGACTAACGTGAACAGGGAGACGCTCATGGCAGAGCAGAAAGCAGATCCTTCACTACGACTTCTGAGCGAGGCCGTAAGAGAGATCGCCAAAAATAGCATCTGCTTTTACACAAAAGCAGGCCTCAAGTACCGGAGGTACTGTGATGCAAAGGGGCACTCATACGAGCAGCTGCTAGTGCCAGAGAAATACATGCGAAAGCTTGTCGAGCTCGCACACGGGAATGCATGGGCAGGTCACCTGGACATAAAGAAAACGAAGGCTAGACTAGCGCTCGAATACTACTGGCCCGGCTGCTGGAAGGTGGTCGAAAACTGTAAGATCCTGCGACCCGTGCCAGCGGGTAGGCAAGTCGACGGACAAATGGAAAGCATCAATGAATCTTGTCCCCCATCATCACAGAGCCCTTTAGGCGCCTCGTCATAGACATTGTAGGCCCGCTGCCGCAATCTAGCACTGGCTGTCGCTACATTCTGACCGCGCTGTGCGCAGCCACCAAATTTCCGGAGGTCATCCCTTTGTGACAGCTGAGCTCTGCAAGCGTTGTGGAGGCGCTTTCGTCAATCTTTTCCCACGTCGGGTTTCCAGCAGAGATACAGAGTGATAACGGAAGTGTATTTACAAGCTGTTTGACAACAACATTATTTGAACGATGCGGGATAAAGATAATATGCAGTTCCATTCACCACCCGCAGTCGAACCCAGTCGAGCGCATGCACTTGGTGCTCAAACGAATACTTATGGCTCTATGCTTTGAGCATACGGAGGATATAAAAGGCTGCATTCCGGCGGAACTCTTCGCCATGAGATCAGTCCCGCACGACAGCGCGGGATTTAGCCCCGCCGAGCTCATCTACGTCCGAGACTTCAAGACCCCTTTGAGAATGTTGAGAGAGTCGTGGGAGAGTTATGGAGAAGACCGCAGTGTGGTACAGCATGTCAAACCTGCTGGAAAGACTCAGGAAAACAAAGTAGCTCGTAGAAGAAACTGTCAGAGCAGCCCAGTTGCAGTCGAAAACGTACTACGATAAATCGGCACGAAAACGCACCTTCCAGGTTGGCGACAAGGTTATATTGCTACGCGCAGGCAAAAGGTATAAACTTGAGGTACAATGGGAAGGGCTCGCCGAGGCGGTGTCGAAGCTTTCGGACACTAACTACAAGGTAAAATTTGGGGAAAAAGCACAATTGGATCATGCACAGTAATCTGATGAAGCCGTATGTGCAGCGACAGGCACTAGGGAACATGGCCCTAAACTTGCCAACGGAGGAGTCTCTAGGCATTCACTGTTTTTTTCCCGAGAAGGAACAAGATGCGCTTGAGTTACTTGATCGGATAGACAAAGAGCCGCCTTTGAGTCAGCGTCAGCGAGAGGACATGAAGAACCTTTTCCAAGACTTTGAGGGCGTGTTTTCCAACCGTCCCGGTAAAACGGTGCTGATCGAACATGACATTCAGCTGTCCAGGGAACAACCGATTAGAAGTAAGCTGTATCATGTCTCACCTGGACAAAAGGAAATCCTTGAGACTGAGACCCGGAGAATAACCGAACTGGGAGTCGTAATCCCCTGTGAGAGTGACTACACGTCGCCAATCATTGTTGTAGAAGGTCCAGGCAAGGATCCGAGACCTTGCGTTGATTATAGGAAACTAAACTCAGTCACCGTCGACCAAATCTACCCAATCCCTAACGTCGAGGAAAGGGTTGAGACAGTCGCCAAATCTAGGTACATCACCACGCTAGATCTGGTCCGTGGTTATTGGCAAGTGCCGCTCACCGAGCAAACGAGTAAGTACGCAGCCTTCGTCTTTCCGTTGGGCACATTTCGCCCCGTAGTGTTAAGCTTCGGCTTAAAGAATACCCCGTACTGCTTTTCAAAATTAATGGACCAAGTGCTAAAGGGGTTAGCAGATTTCGCTCTCCCTTACCTCGACGGTGTGGCAGTCTTTACGAAGACTTAGGAAGAGCACGTCGACCACCTACGTGTGGTGCTGAGCCGACTGCAAGAAGCTGGCCTGACCGTAAGACCGACAAAATGCCATTTGGGATGTGGTGAGGTGAGTTACCTGGGTCACGTGGTAGGACGGGGCCAACGTAGACCCTCCGAGATTAAAGTAGCCGCCGTGGTGGGTTACTGACGTCCATCCGCAAAGTCGGAGCTCAGAGCCTTTTTGGGACTAGCTGGCTACTATCAGCATTACGTAGAATGTTACTCAAGTTTAGCGAGTCCTCTGACGGATCCGCATCGAAAAACTCAACCTGTTACCATCCTTTGGTATGTAAAGAAAAAGAATGCGTTTCTGGGTCTAAAGAAGGCCCTGAGCGAACGTTCAATTTTGGCAGTACCATATTTCTCCAAAACATTTGTCATTCAGTGTGACGCCAGTGACCGCGGATTGGGCGCTATTCTCTGTCAGGAAGGCGACGACGGCCACACCCGGCCTGTCCTGTACTTAAACCGGAAGCTTAGTAGCCGGGAGGAGGCTTACAGCACATCTGAAAAAGAGTGCGCCTACCTGGTTTGGGCCATTGACCAATTGGCCTGCTACGTCTCTGGGTCTCGATTCACGGTAGAAACCGATCATTGCCCTTTGACTTGGCTACACAATATGTCGCCCAAAAATGGTCGTCTGCTGAGATGGAGCCTTGCACTTCAGCACCACAGCTTCGTGGTCAGCTATAAGAAAGGCAAGTTCCACACCAATGCCGAGGGATTGAGCCGAGCATTTTAGTTTTCTAGCTCGCACGTACGTCGTCACCACCTGCGCTGAGTTTTTTTAATCTCTTTATCAGTGCCTTAACTTCATACATTTTGGTTCTTTCCTCAAGATGATAGGATACTTAGCATGGTTTATTCCTTTGAGTGACTTTTGTGCCTGAGCAGCTTAATCCCAGTGTGTTTCTTGTGGCCAAGGAGACAGAATGGCGCGTCTTGACGGTATATTGGTTCATTCGGGTTATTATTGAGGCCAAATTCAAAACCTGCTTCGGCAAGGTCGGTCGTCCCTTCCTTACCCGATACCTTCCGAGATGCAGAGAACAGCGCATCCTTAGCTCTTAGAGAATTACGAGCGTGGTCAAACGCCCTAGAAGGGTCTTGACCAGAACTTCTTACTTGGTGTGCACCTTGTGTTTGTTTGGAAAATTTCATATTCATATCAGATAGATGTATGCGAGATTTTGTATACACTTGCAGGTTTGAATATCTTGGTCTGGCGGGATGAGTGGTTTTCGAATGGCACTTGTTCTCGTTGAGTGTGGCTTGAGGCCTGTTGTCCCGTCAAGCTAGCCACAAATGAAAATCGGAGACCGAACGTCTCCTGTTGGCGACCAGTGGCTCCGCTTCATCGTCGTTACGGGAGCGGAACACTGCAAGGGAGAGGATTTTCTTGGCGCGCCTGAACTGCTGAGCTGCGTGTGAGCAGGTCATCTTCCGCCGCAATGTCTGGCGGCGGGGGTGCTGTTGTGTCAGGCTGGCTAAAGCCCACGGGCATTTAGGCCGGCCAAGCTTCACCGCGTCACCGGGCAGTGTGGCGCCGCCGTGTCGCGGGATGGACTTTGTTATTCTCCCCCTACGTTTGCGGTTTCGGGAGGAACGCGATCTCGGCAAGCGGAAGAGAAGGAACCAGCGTGCTGCTCCAGTATTCGCAGCCCCGGATGCGCGGCCAACCATCGGCTGCTTGTTGCCATCGGCTTCAAGATGGGTCCCGGACCCTGTGGCCCCATTCCTGAGACCTTGCGACCTACAGCTGCATTTCGACCGCCTACTGCCTGACAGTATTTTGTGACTGCGTGGGCGGGGCCTGACAAGAGAAAGACGCGAGAGTGTTTGGGACAGGAGTGTGTTGCGAAGCGACTGAGAGATTGCTCGAGAAGCTCTCAACGGAGGCAGGCTGCCGTCCTGCTCTCCGAGTTCTTTGTTCCTGCTGTAAATACCTGTATAAAGCTCTTTTCATTTGTTCTTCTCAACGCTGGCTCATATCGTCCACTTGATTGCTGTTCGCAACCCAACACCACGCTACCCGTGAATCTCGATAACGCCCACTGACTGAAATTAAGATTTTAGGTCCCTGGCCACGGCCGTTTTCTGCGGTGAAGGCCTCCTAGGCACTGCTCCGCTTTATTAAAAGCTCAGGCCTAATCGAAAGTTTGCTGTTATGCGCCGTGATATGACTGTGACGTGATGTGACATGGCTGTGATGTGACTGTACTAACTTCACCCATCCCTATCTCACGACCTTTATATCCACTCACCCCTTTCCCCAGTGCAGGGTAGCAAATCGGTTTCTTTTACAGGTTAACCTCCCTGCCTTTCCTCATCATCTTCCTCCTGCTCCTCCTAGCCACAGAGGTCTCGTTTCGTTTCTGTTATTTCATTACACTATATCAATGAGAACAGATTGCCCCCTAACCTGCATTGTTTTTAGACTCTAAAAAATGGGCGAGTCTGCGTGCGCGATGCGGTCGAAGAAGTAACCGACGCCAAAACAGCGGAAGACTTGACAATAGAAGTGCCCGCGCGCGCTCAGATTTCCGTGGGCGTCACCATTCCGTCATGTCTATGGGAAGGCGCGCGGCAGCACGAGACCGAACTGAAACTCGCTGTAGACTACACAATCGAAGAGCATGAAGCTACGGCGTGTGTACAAACTCATCCTGACACTTTCAGTGCAACAGATGCGGGCGGAACAGCGACACCGGGCGCGATAACAAAGAACAATGCGCAACAGCTGATGATTAAGTGATAGCGATCGCAATCGATCAGATCGCCGAGATCAGATATGATGCGTTTACCGTAGAAGGTGCGGTTCGCAGGACAGCTGTCTCGGCAGCTGCCGGAAATACCAAAATCAGAGCCGCAATCGCCGCGGAATCAGACAACGCTCACTCGTGAACCCGAGACGCATGGTGACGCGAAGAGCTCCCCATTCGAAGAATGGCCTTCAGCACGCTTCATGAGAGAAAGCCTACTCGAGTTGCCCGATGAGACACACTTGCCTAGCTCTGGAGATTGCCGAGGCAACGAGAAAAACGCCACTTGAGCCTGAGAAGCGTCCCGCCGACGGGAGTGAGCGGATCTCGCTCGTCTGAGCATGGACATGTGTGCTTGTTTACGACGATTGACCAGCAAAGTGATACAACGTCACTGCATGAACAGGACCTCTGCGAAATGTAGTACGTGCAAAACTTCAGGAACTAAAACTTGCGAAAGGTTTGCACGCTGCGCAGTGTCTGTATCCGAGAAAGGTGCTTGCGACCTTCGTGTGGCAGGAACTGTACCCTGTGTAAGGGAGAGCAAGCAGAGACACGGTCATTCTCTTGAACACCCTGCTTCATTCTCCCCTCATCGTCTTCTGCTTCGCTCCTGCACTCTTCACTTCGTCGTCGGCAAAGTATATCACACTTGGCCAAGACTGCGTGCGTCCTTAAATGCAGCACCACCACATTGCTAATATCGCATCTGTTGCATATGGCGGATTTTTTTCCAGCCTGTCCTCTTGCGGAGCCATGAGAATATTCGCATTGATAATATTTAGATATTTTCTCGTTCACTGAGTGGCAAGTTACTCGCTGGGCGAGGGTCTGGGTGGTTGCCACTTGGGCGTTTTGCCAAGGCCTTGTTGGGAGTAATGCACCTGAAAGTTTATCCAGTGCCAGTTACTTGCTGTTGGCTTACTTTCCTTGCGCGGTATATGATCGTTCTCCCCGATCTGGAACTGCTCTCGTGAGGCATCCACATGGTAACAGAAATTTAAGAAGCTGCACCGCAACACTTGTTGCTGCTGCCACCGCTTCCACCGGAAGCACCGTGCCGTGCACAGCTGCCCTGAGTACGCCGGGAGGTGTAGGCTCGTTCTTTCCCGACGAACTGGTGATGTTCCTTCTCGTCCTTCACATCTAGCACACTGACATTTGCAGCAATGTGGCCTTTTTCTCCTGGATCACCTCAAATTAAACATCCTGCACTTTCCGGATGCGGCGAAGTTAACGCGAGTGTTGTAACGTGGTACGGTCGTCAAAAATGCCCACGTCAGTGTCAGTGGGGTTGATGAAGCCGTAGCAACCGATCACGTTAAACCACTTCACTGTTTCACTCATCCTCCCTCGGGAAACAGAGGCTTCCTTGGAGTGCTGCACCGCTTCCTGTCGGTGTTGCATGCGGTTAGTCTCACGTTCAGGATACTTGTCCATCGGCTGACTAGAGGCGGTACGGCATGAGTGGAGCTGCACTTCGCCGTTTTACATGGATCATCATCATCATCAGCCTGACTGTACCCACTGCAGGGCGAAGGCCTCTCCCATATCTCTCCACTTAACCCGGTTTTAGATGGATAGAGTCATGCAATGCGGGCAGCATGCTGAGGTGCTGCTGATGTCCCGGCAGCAACAAGAACCCTGCGACGACTGGCGGTGTCATGAAAGGCGGCCGCCCGGTGGACAAAGATGGGCAGGCTGTCGGTGTCAAGTGTGGTCATAACGGATGCTTGGGAGGCATCGTGAAGGCCGTCGACGATGTACTGTTTAGCAGCCGGTGCGGGCCACTCGATAATGCAGGCCTGAAGAAGAAGGGCGTTGTCGTAAATGCGTAGGACGACGTCGCCATCTGGAGCCTGGCGCCGCGATCTCATCGCCGTGAATTTGACGTCGTACGCACTGGCCAAGGGTGTAAAGGCGGCAAGGAGGGCAGCAGTCCATGCCGACCAAGTGGTGTAGAGGCGGCCTTCGTACAGGTGCCAGACGCGAGCTGCATCACGGACATGGTCTTCCGCGACGGCCTGCGTGGTGGCGGGAGACCACACAAAACGCCGGGCAGCAATGTCGACAAGTTGAACGCACGCTTCGACGTCATCAGAAAAACCATGAAACTCTGGAAGCGAGCGGTACCGGAGGTACTGGGCACCCAGAGGACAGCGAGACGCGGCCAAGCGCTGCAGTGAAAAAGGCGGATAAATCCCGGAGGCTGGAGAGGGCTTCGGGATGGAGGGTCAGGTTGAATCCGCCGAGGACGCATGGACGGCTCTCTCGGTCTGAATAGAAGTTCCGGGCGCCGAGTGAGTCGGTCGTGTGACTGCCCTTCCGCTTCGAAGGAGGAGCGCGTCGGGGACGTACTGTTCTGGTCTGAAGTTAGTCGAATACGCCATTGTAAAGGAGAACAAGCTGAGAGACGGCCGTTCTGTCGAGCGCGCCCTGCTTCATTCTCCCTTGTTGTTGTTCTCTAATGTGATGGCACATACCCACACAGGGGGATCGGCCAAGAATTTGGGTGCAGAGATATTAGATTTTGAGATGTATAACTACATCGCAAAAATAAAAAAAGTAAATGCTAGGGAATAGAGAAGGAAATGTAAATATGATAAACCAAAATATAAAAGAGTAAATACTAACGCACGCAGTAGGAGAATAGTAAGATTTGTATGTACACATTAAAACTTCGAAGCATATTAGCAAGGTAGACATTTTGTTTCTAATAAGAAGTTTTGAATGGCGTTAAAAACATGCCTGTGGCTGTACCCAAGCATGGTGGCACCGAACGACAATAAAATTTGGTTGCTCAAATTAAGACCCAGCTGTTGTAACGGCTTCTCTAAATACCGTTTTCTCATCATGGTAAAACGGTGGCAAAATATCAAGAAATGATCTATTGTTTCCGGTTGCCCGCAGAATGCGCAGACAGGAGAAAACGCCAAACCAGACCTGTGCATATAGAAATTTAGGGGCGGAATACGGTTTCATCGGCTTCTCCTGCTTCGCTCCTGCACTCTTCACTTCGTCATCGGCTAAATACGCCCCACCTGTTGTGAACGTCCTGCATGTCACAAAAGGTCTATGAACACAAATTTCGTATGTGGAATGTGTGTTAGCGTACGAAAAGCCGTTGGTGTTTGTAGGCGTTCGGTTTGGCTGGGTAAAAAAATCCCAGAAAATATTTTATATTGAGGCTTGTAAGGCCGCGATGGTCTCTTTACCAAATGCTTCGGTTAATAAGGAGGAGAAAGCGGCGCAGATGGAAATTCAAGCGCAGCCGATTGCACATTTCTGGCCACCGCGCTGCAGCTTCTCGCTCCCTTCGAGACTGGCGAAAAGGCACGTTGGCCCATGCATATATCCCACCACTCCGACCCGGTGCTTCTCATTTCGTGTCACTGAGAAGGCAACGTGTGCAAAAGAGTTAATACACGTACAACCCATGGCTTCCAGTAAGTTCCAGGTTTCTCTAACGAGCCGGAAGAGAAGAGCATAACTTTGGCAGCGCTGCGCTGTTCGCGCTCCTTCTCCGCGTCTCGAACAATTGGGCGGCGGTTATTTTAGAGCGCATCGCGCGATCGCCGGTTCTAGTTCTCGACGAATCTACGGTAGCGGCAGTAGGCAGGCCCCAGGTTAAAAGAAGTCGTAGAGAGCTCATATTTTTTTCTGTTCAGTGTCACTTGACGCGTCTGATCGCGGGGCAGTCTGTAGCGTGAGTCAGTCTGTTGTGATCAGAAAAGTCACCGCTCTGTCTTTTGTAAATAACTTTTCTGTACTTTTTGTTATATAAAGCTTTGTCTGGTTACTTCAAGTTCGTCATCCTTCGTCTCATTGTGTGTGTGAACTACACGTCACCCTCCAAACCGACGAGCGCCTCGAGGACTTGGAGAAGGGAAGAAAAGAAGACAGCGAACCTGGTTTTACTGCCCGGTTTGATCTCTTGAAATTGTGCATTCGCACTAAAACACAAAAATGGCACTTTTCATGGTTCTCATTGTCAGTATGGCAACAGTGGTAACTGCTATACAATCTTGACATAACGTAAAAGCTGTCGAATCTGGAGAAGCAAAAATAGTTTGCTTGTTTTGTTTTTCATCCGAATACGACGCGCTTACGAAGCCGCATCAAGAAATGCAAACAGTGACTTCCGGACAGCTGCCACACTTCACAATCGACGCAGAACGACGAGTAAAGTGCTGCACCTTGGCACCGCCTGTCCAGAATTCCTGCTATTAATGTAATAAGGGCTGTGAACGAAATGTACGTGAAGAGAATGTCATGATCTTTGTTGCCGCAATATTTGACGCAATATTATTGAATGATGTGGAAAACTGAGGAACACGGACACACTGCAATGTATGCAACAAAGACAATGTTCCAAGATAATAAAAAAAAAATCTTGGAAGGCAGAAATTATTCCCATTGTAAGAGGCAATTCCAGCCACGTGAATGCACATTGGTCCTTATTAAAACAGGGGTTTGTGTGTATGCAATTACCTTTTTTTACGACAAAAAGCGGCTTCTGGCAACTCCAGAAGTTTGAAAAGCACAGTCTATGATCAAGTATTTAAATATTTCTCACGTGTCAACCGTTCACTACGCAAGATGCGTTCTAAAAGGAAACTCAGACCACAATCAAACTGCGTGCTGCTACCACACTTGACAGGCCTTGTTACGTTTGCTGAAAGCGTTGTGCGTCTCTGCTACGTCTCTGAAAGCAAAAACGGCTCCTGAAAAAGAAAGAATGCTGATGTGTGCTGTTCTTGGCTCATGGCAGTTACTCGTGGAGGGTTTCAGCAGCTTTATGTGAGAAGAGCCAATAGTGCTGAATTAACGGGATTCAAACTGATGAGGGGCTCAGAGCTCCCTCCCCCCCCCCCCCAATAGATGAATAATACAATAAAGTCAGTGTTTTCCTTAGCTCATACCACATACCTAGGAAGGAATGATTGACCTGAACTTAGTGAAGACAGCAACATTTATAGATGAGTTTATTAAATTGAAGATGTGCTAAAGAGGAAACCATATAATCCAAGACCCCAGAAATGAAGAAAAGCAAACCCTGCTGAACGAAATTTTCAGCTACCTATATTGGGAGCACCATTAGCAAAGAAATCAGTCCTAATTTTGACATAGTTGTGGTGGTAATTATAAATATGAGGCAACGTAAACAGCTGGCACTCAAACCGGAAGGGAGAAGAAGCGAGACTGTCACGGTAAACACCAATTCTGGTCGGGGAATTCCTAAATGTATCCTCCTCTGAAGCGAAAACCTCTGAAAGCATATCTGTGTGGGGTTAGGTGGGTGTACGTCTACTCTTGCATACATACGTTCGCCATATAACTCCGGCAGTGCATGTGACTTCGGGGCGGGCATTCTCTGTGACGACATGCACGCCTACAGAAAGCCTTGGAGGTAGGCGCGCGAGGTTGGCAGGAATGCAGTGTTGAGCGGTAGCCGACGAAGCCCGAGAACTGCTAACAAACACAGTCTTTATTCGAGCCCGGCGTAAGCCTAACTCCGCGGCATGAGCCGCACCCCAGCTCCTGCTAGCTACCGCGAGCGCCAGCAGAGCCCCACAGGCTATCCATGACTAGCCACTGCAGGTGGCTACTGCCTACTGCAACATGCAGTTCCTCAGAATGGTGACGGTCTGTTTTGCGTTCTATAGTCTTCTTTGGTGGGAAATGATAGCGCAAACGAGACTAAGGGGTTAAATTTGAAGTTCAAGTACAAAAACACCAACCCTTCTTGCCGTATTGGTCCAATCTGGCCACAACCACTTTAAAGAAGCGGCTCGCAGCGTAGAACTCAGAAATGAGCAACGAAAACTACACAAAGAGTGTATATACAGTAATTAGCATATCCGTACACTTTTTTTTCTATAGACAGCCTTCAAGTGTCATGTGCAATTTAAACCCTTCAATGTTTTCTGCTGAAAACATGCCTGCAGCATAACGCGTTTGTAATGGGCGCGCGGGTTTGCAGAAGAAGGAAGAAGCCCTTGGAAATGACTGCTTGCCAGGAGCGACCAGACTTGCGACCACTTCGGTGGGCCCGTGATGCCGCTAAACCTGCAGGACCATCAGAACCTACAGAGAGGCAGGTGCCTTACGGAGACGGTGCCTTCCAGCTCTTGGTTCTCTTCAGTGCGAGCATCTCTCTGGGTACATACGGCCTGCACTACGAGAGCTTCAGTCTAACCGCCGGTGTAATGAACCACTGGTGCAGACGACCAGACGCCTTCGCCAACCTCAGCGTCTTCGAGTGGAAGAACATGGCAATCCCACTCGACGAACGAGGAGAGTTCAGCCGTTGCTTGATACGCGACCCACCAGACGCTGGCGACGCTACCAGGGTGATCCCATGCACTTCGTGGGAGTTTGACCTGGACCAATTCGGCAACAACATTGTGAGTGAATGGAACCTGGTGTGCGACAGGCGCTGGCTCATCGAAGTCGCCAAGCTCGTGTCTTTAGCAGCTTGCTTGGTTTCACTGGCTGTAGTTGGAACTCTGGCAGACCGGGTCGGCCGCAAGACGGTCGTTTTCATCACCATACCTGTTGTTCTCATAGCAGGCACTGGGAGCAGCGTACCAAACAATTTCCTCTTCTTTGTTATCGTTCGTGCCGTCCTTTTGGCTGCCATGGTCGCCCTTATACCACCAATGCTAGCTATTTTTTACGAAGTCACACCCAGTTCAAGAATTCCTGAGTACACGACGGTGGGCTCGCTGCTCGCGGTAGTCATTACTCCTACCACGCTGTTCTTCGCAAAGTTCTACAGGGCCGGTTGGGCGGCACTACAGCTTATTCTCATGATTCCCACCTGCCTACTACTTCTCACGTACTACAGCGTCGACGAGTCTCCAGCCTGGCTTTTGGCGAGAGGGCACGTTAAGGAAGCCGAGCGCGTCGCTTTGCTCGCAGCAAGTCTCAATAAGGTGTCGCTTGAACACTGTCACGAGATGATGCTGAACTACCTGCAGACCCATACCGACAACCGGCGCTCTCCCGAAAGTGGCAAACTCTGCGGCACCGATATCAGAGCACGCACAGTTCTTCTCGCTTGCATGTCGACGGCTGTCAGCTATGCCTATGACACATTCGTTGTCAACAGTGTCGGACTACCCGTCAACGATGCGATAACGGCCATTTACTACATAGCAACATTCATCGGCCTCTTGCTGGTTGTACCTTGCCTTGGTCGCTTCGGCTTCAGAAGGGTCGTTGTTGCCACTGCATGCATCTTCGGGACACTGTTGGCTGTCTTCGTCATCGCGCCAAGAGAAAACGACACCCTTGTACATAATAGCCTCGTAGTCTTCATGCGCGTGGCCGGAACCATCTGCTTCTCCTCTTTCGTCTCTCAAGCAGCCGGCGCATACCCAGTCGTAGCACACAGCAGCGGTCTGGCTTGGCTCCTCGCTTTCAGCATCATTGGTGACAGCCTCGGCCGGACGAGCACGGCAGTCTTCGATGACCGACACATTGACGTGAGACTGGCCATAGCGGCTGCGGCAATGTCGCTGTTCGCCGTCGGCGCACAGGTTTTGCCTTACCAGGACGACTGGGTGCTCCAAGGGCAACGCACCTCCGGTCTCCGATCGGTCACGACGCATGCTCCAAACAGCACACGCACAATGCAGGAGACATTGCTACCGCTGCCCAAGGAACCCGTGAAGCGCAGAAGTACCACTGAATCGGACAGGGTCTCGCTGCCTCGCGACAATTACTCCACTCACTCGATACAGAAGTCGGTGACGATTTCCTTGGGATAATATGCGAACTCTACTTTTTTGTTTCTGAACGTGGTTTATATTCTTACCGAATAATGCTTTTCTTCTGCTCATTTTCTGCGATGTGAGCAACTAATTCTTTCTCATATTTAGTTAGTTCCGTATGTTAGATACCCTTTCATTTAGCGTGATGCGTTAATTCATTATTTATTGATATGTGAGCATCAACACAGAATGTGTACACAATAAGACCACGGCCTTACGAAAATGAAGTTTGTAACACATACCTATTTTGAAGCCGAAGGCATACCTTGCTTGAAGAAAGCACTCTCGTTGATGTTTGTGCAGAACATTGAGGTCCGAATGTTTAGGGCATTAAAACACATCATAGCCATGTCACTGCAAATGCTAACTTTTGTCTGTCATAACCTGAATCGCTTTAGGATGATAAACCCAGTAAACCAACAAGACCATCCATCTTACGAGACAATCAGTTTGTGCATTAGCATATATATATATATATATATATATATATATATATATATATATATGTGCAGGTTCTTTTCTTCGTGCCGCCGCCGTCAAGCTTCAGTCGACCTGATTCGCCTGGTTTGTCAGGACATGCGCTATGGGTTCCTGAATCTTCATGCAGCACGTGGAATCAACTGCTCTGGTCACAAGACTGCCCTACCTTTATCATCGCAGAAAACAGAATACCGCATGGGCTTCACTGCTCAGTGACGTCAACGGAATACGCCATAAAAGGCCCGGATTCTTCGCATCGCCTCAGAGGGCACGGCAGCACTCTTCCGAGCATCATGTTTCACCATGTCTGGATCGCTGTGCAGGTTCTTTTCTTCGTGCCGCCGCCGTCAAGCTTCAGTCGACCTGATTCGCCTGGTTTGTCAGGACATGCGCTATGGGTTCCTGGATCTTCATGCAGCACGTGGAATCAACTGCTCTGGTCACAAGACTGCCTTACCTTTATCATCGCAGAAAACAGAATACCGCATGGGATTCACTGCTCAGTGACGTCAACGGAATACGCCATAAAAGGCCCGGATTCTTCGCATCGCCTCAGAGGGCACGGCGGCACTCTTCCGAGCATCATGTTTCACCATGTCTGGATCGCTGTGCAGGTTAGTTTTTACAATCCGTTTTCTTCTATTCGGACAAATTCTCGTGCGCTCGTCATGCTGCCGTGCCCTCGGCGATGTGCTCAGATTGCTATTGAGTGTTGGTGTGTTTTGTTACTCCTGCTTTGTGGCGATGTGGAAAGTAATCCCGGCCCCAACGTCACAGAAAAACTAAATGCCATCCTTGACGAACTTCAAGAGATAAAAGATGCTGGTAGAGTACGTGATGCTACCCTTTCCGAACTAGATAAAAAGCTTACCAAATTAGACGAGGTCTTAGAGTTAACCAAAGCGAATGAATCTAAAATAAAAAAACTCGAAGAAACGATACACCATCTTGAAGAAGCATTGTTGGCTCAGAATAAAAAACGTTGATTTTGAGGACCGTGCTCGGCGGAATAACCTTCTGGTTTTTGGTATTAAGGAAAGCTCGAACGAAAATAGGCAGGATCTAGAAATCAAAGTTGTCCGCCAGGTTTTCGAAGAAAAGCTTAGCGTCAGTGTAAGTTCAGTGGAACGCATTCATAGAATTGGCAAGCCACGAAAGGATCATACACGACCTGTGATTGTTCGCCTATACAACCACAATGAAAAGATAACCCTGTTTAAGAACTGTTCAAAACTAAAGGGTTCCGGCATATCAATTTCTGACGATTTTTCTCAAGAAACCTTACAGATAAGAAAGAAACTGTGGCAGTCCAGATTAGCTGATAGCGGTCCGAATGACAAAATGAAACTTTTTCACGGCAAGTTGTTTCTAAACGATGATGTATATGTATGGGACAGTGATAAGAACAGCAAAGTTTTGTTTCGCAAAAGTACGAAATCAGATGATTGACGTTCTCAGGCAAAAGAGAAGCCTGCGCAGAAGCTTCTTCGAATTGTTTGTTTGAATGCGCAAAGTGTGCGCAATAAGTCAGAAAAGCTTGAATGTGTTTTGCTCTCATATGATCCCCACATGGTCATCATCACAGAAACTTGGCTTCACGATGATATCCCGGATAACTGCGTATTTCCACCTTCATATATCTGCTATCGAAAAGATCGCGAAACAAAAGGTGGCGGTACTGCAGTCCTTGTGAAACATGGGCTTTCATCCTTTGCGTTACCAGAAGTTGACAATGCTCACAAAAGCGTATTTTGCAAAGTTGAATTTAGCGGCAGCACAGTCATTATTGCGGGTGTTTACAGGCCACCGGGGTCCCCACCAGAATTCTTACTAAAGCTCTACGACCATTTAGAAAAATACCGTGATAAAAATATTATAGTGGCTGGAGACTTTAACCTTCCGGCTATTAATTGGGTGGAAATGAAATGTGGATCAGTTGACGCCCACAGTTCTGAAGTGTTGCTTGGCATGCTACTTGTATATAACCTCACCCAAACAGTTCTTGTCCCAACACGAGTTACAGATGCTGCTTCCTCAATTTTAGATCTTTTACTTTGTTCTAACAGCATTCAGGATCGTACAACACAGGTTCACGATGGTATTTCTGACCATAGCCTCATTTACTTTACTTGCAGTTTTCCACGGGGTTCGGGATCTTGCAAGCCGAAACCTGCTTTTGTCAAGAATTACTCAGCTGCTGATGATCTCCAAATTACGCATTATTTAGAGAATTCTCTTTTTTCGTTTCATGACGATGACATTGAAGCATTATGGACTAAGTTTCAATCATGTTGTCACTACTGTATAGACAAATTTGTTCCTGAGAGATTGAAAAAGGTTGGCCGAAGCACTTGGGTAACCAGAAAGCTGCTTCAGTTAAAGCGCAGACTAAAACGCCGTAGAAAATTGAAGCGAATTAATGATGATGTAGTTTCAGAGCTAAAAACAACCCTAGAATATAACATGCGAGAATCTCGAGAACGCTATTTCACTGAAACTCTTGGCAGGTTCGCTTCAGAAAGCCCCCGAAAATTCTGGCAGTTCCTTGGGAACAAGGCTCATCGGCGGATTGAGCATGTAGCAGTAGGTGGTAATATGATTACAGACAGCAGGAAGATAGCACAAGTATTCAACTATCATTTTCAAAGTGTATTTTCAAAGTCAGGCAAGAGTTGCGAAGGTGTTCCCGCACCTAGTGAATCACGCACTTTGTTCATATCCTTGGAGGGTGTACTTGAACTGCTACTACGACTAGACGCGAAAAAATCAACAGGTCCGGACAAAATTCCCGCCATATGTCTTAAAAGATACGCGGAGCTTATGGGCAGATTTCTCGTCATAATTTTCAATAAATCCTTAGAATCTGGTAAAGTACCGACCGATTGGCTTCTGGCTCGTGTAATCCCAGTTTTTAAGAAAGGTAGCCTTCTAGAAATCAGTAATTATCGACCTATTTCACTTACGTGCATTTCTTGCAAGGTGCTAGAGCATATTCTGGTGAAACATCTACATACTTTCTTGCATAAGCACAGTATTATAAATAAAGCGCAACATGGCTTCCGAAGGGGCTTTTCTACTAACACGCAGTTAATTGTAACCATTAATGAATTTGTTAAAGTTAGAAATAAAAACGGTCAGGTAGATATAATATTTCTGGACTTTTAAAAGCTTTTGACAGGGTGTCACATAATAAATTAATTATAAAGATGAAAGCACTGTGTATACCTCCTGAAATAATCAACTGGGTAATATCTTACTTGACAAACCGAAAGCAGTACGTAGAGGTAGACGGAGCGTGCTCTGAACATTTTGACGTTTACTCGGGTGTGCCACAGGGATCTGTACTAGGACCGGTCTTATTTAATATTTACATAAATGACCTCGTCGATTCACTGAATCCAACGACATAAATTAAGCTGTTCGTTGATGATTGTGTCATTTTTAAAACCATAAATTCTCTTTCTGATCAACTTGAGCTAAATGATAATCTAAAATTGCTAGCAGAATGGTGTGACAAATGGGACATGATAATTAATTTTGACAAAACTGTTCACATGTGCCTTACCAATAAAAGAAACCAGCTGGAATTTCTTTACAGCATGGATGACAAGATAATTAAACAAGTTGAGGAATATAACTATTTAGGGGTTACAATTACATCCAGACTTAAATGGACAGCGCACATTGATAACGTGTGCTCTTCAGCTCGTAAAAAACTAGGTTTATTAAAACATAAATTAGGCAGATCAACAGCTGCACTGAGAAACAAGGCGTACAAAGCCATGGTGAGACCTTCTTTGGAGTGCGCGAGCATTGGGTGGGACCCTCACACAAAGGTAGACATAGAAAAACTAGAAAAACTTCAAAGGTCGGCCGTTCGTTTTATTTATAACCGCTATAAACGCCGAGACTCTCCATCTGCTATGTTAAATGACGCAAACCAGGAGTGCTTGAATGAACGCAGGAAATGCATTAGGTAGACACGCGCAACCCAAGCTATATTCAAGGCTTTCTTTGTGCGTAAATTGAAGGGTATACAAGTCTTCAAATATTTTTCAACCGTGATTTTATCTTTGCGATGGCACTGGTACCTTGTATCTATATAATTTATGTCCAAATAACAATGTTCACAGAAAATCTTGTTAACGTCTTAACGATGTACTTAATCAAATTCGGATCATGTCGCGAAATTCATTTCAGGCAGTGAATGTCTGCTAACAGATGACTCCTGTTGCGGGTGACAGCTAGAACCTTGAGCCGAGAGGGACAGGAGACAGAACACATCGCTGTGAAGGGGGGGGGGGGGAATGAAAAAGAGAAAAAATGGGGCGCCCAGCGAAATAGAAAGGTACTGGAAAATGGCATTCTTCCGGGCTAGTTGGTATGATTCAGCTGTTGTGGGCGTCAGCTTGAGTTTTGTGACGAAGGAGACACAAAACACAACATGCAGTGATGTTCTGTGTCTCCTATGTCAACCTCGTCTCAAAGTTCAAGCTAGCACCCACAGCAGGAATCATAACAACTAGCCCGGAAGAATGTCCTTTAACAGATGACCTTTAACAGATGGACACACAGTTGCAATATGAATATCAAAAATGATGTTTGATATAGAGACCATTTGTGGACATCCTTTAAATGTTTCTAGGTTTCTCGGCAATGTGAGATGTCAGAGTTCCTTTTCGCTGACCTTGTCAGAATGCACCGAAGACCGTGACCGATTTTGAAAGGGAATTGCATTCACAGTCGATAAGTCCATCAGTGCCCTGATGCACCAGTACAATCGACCCCTTCAAGCAATGTGCGCAAGCTCCTACAACGGCACATCTGCAAGCAGATATAGCCTGCCGAACATTATCGGCGAGGTCGTTCGGGAAGAACTGCGCCGGTTAATGCTATCGTTCCAAAAGCCCCAGCTTTCAACGCTCACGGATATCGTCAGTGAAGATGTGCAGCAGGCACTTGGCACCCCGACCTTGATGGGTATGAAGGACAACTACGAATCATTAGCTACGCCGCCGCGTAACGTAGCACGCCACCTCGACGACAGACGCCAAGCCCTAGTAGTTTTTGGTTTGCTCCTGAATACCGTCTCTTGGCCCTCACTCATCCAGCCTACAAGCGACCCTGAAGACCCATGAAATGCGACGCCTAGACTTCAAACAACCGCCCGCTGTTTCCAATCCGGTGAGATCGGCCATATGCTACTGCCGTACATACGAATCAGCCTTCGCGGTTTCGTATTCGAAGCGCCATGACTCGCCAAGGCGAACGACCAGTATAAGTCAACAACTACCTACGATTTGAGGTGAGGTTGCTACACTGTGAACTCGCGAAGATCCTTTACCGCCGACGGTGAATAACGACGCCGCAGCTCTTACACCGCCGCTACACACGGGACATCAACGGCCACGCGATCTGATCTCAAACTGACACCAAGCATCGCAAAGTGAACGGTGTGCCCAGATGTGATCCTAGTACATAGTCGAGCTCGGAGACCGAGACCAACGTGTAACGTGAGGATGGGAATAAGTGACCTTGAAGTAGCTGTGGACAGTGGCATGGTCCTTGCCTTAGTGGACACCGGAGCTGATTATTCCATTATCAGTTAATCGCTTACCGCCAAGCTCAAGAAATTAACGACCACTTGGGATGGCCCACTGATCCGCACCGCTGTCTGCAACCTTTATGCTTTCAGGGCAATGTACTGCCAGAGTATCAGTAAATGAGCATACTTATCTTTCCAGCTTCTTGGTCTTGCAACAGTGCTCCCGTGACTTGGGATTGGGTATAAAATTTCTCAACGAACAACGAGCATTTATAGACTTTTGATTGAAGCTCATCAAACTTTGGACAAATAATTAAGCCATACTAGCTGCGATATATTCGAAGCTTCATGTCACTGTAGATATCACCGAGGAAGTATTAGCGTACCGCCTTAATCAAGCGTCATAGTCCGCGCGTGTAGCGGAGACTATGACGCTGAAGGCGTCGTCGAAGAAAACACCCAGTTGCTTTTACATCGAGGGCTCGGCATGAAGAAAGATATTACATATCTCCAGGATAGAGAGCTACTCGATGGCGCTATCCACACGCCACAGCTTCTTCACAGGCTCTGTCTTTTCAGCCGCTACCACTTCACGACAGACTCTGTCTGCTTCGAGGCTCAAATCAAGCGATCCCTAACGTTCCAAGGAACCTGGTGATACCATTGTTACCAAGGCCTAGCCTTCGACCATCTGGCATTCGACCCCATCTCATCATGCTATAAAAGCGTCGCAAAGATCTCCGAACAGCCAGAGTGCAATCCCGCAAGCTCCAATTGCAGACCTATCTTTCAAAGTTGCGAGACGATATCGTGGCATATTGGGCTACGCTTTAGGATTCTCGATCGGATACCTTATGCAACAATCTTGACACGGCGCTCCATTAAAATCAACCTGGAGTCTTTTTTGAACCCTCCTTTGTAGAACCCTTGCCTCTGCCCCGACTATCGCTAAAACACTAGCCACAGCGTCCCAATGAGGTTTTCGCAACCCTTGCAGATCTTTATCTCCCACCCCCTTTGTCCCCTTTTTACCTTTAATGTGCAGGCTGTGCACGCAATGACCTTGATGCCCCCTTTACACTGCAAGAGCTTGAAGCTGCACTTCTTGCTAAGGCCACTCGGTCGGCTCTCGGTGAAGATGGAATCACTGCGCTCTTCACAATCTTCCCGATAATGCAAAAGAGCACCTTCTCAAGCTCTATAACACCGCCTGGGAATTATGCTCTCTGCCATTGTCCTTGACTTATTGAATTCTCCCATTCCTAAACCTGGAATGCCTCCAGCCCTTTCCAATATCCGGCCCATTTCTCTGACCTCCTGTGTCAGCAAGACGATGGAAAGAATGGCTCTCACTAGGCTTAGTCGACATTTGGAGGACTCGAACTCGCTTCCTTATACCCTCATTGGTTGTTCCCATGTGTCTGCACAGGACCTTTTCTTCATACTTCAGCATACTTTCTTCACCTGTGGTAGCTCTCAGATTCATGCCATGGTTACGATCAATGTACGCAAGGCATTCGATTGGGTCTCCCATGACCATATACTTACATGTCTTTCCAGCACCGACTGCGGCTATCGCATAACTACGTTCGAGCTTTTCTTTCTAATTGCGAGGCCCGTTTCCGAGCATTGGACTTTACTTCTACATCCCATCATCTCACCCGCGGTACCCCGCAGGGTGCCGTTCTTTCACTCATCCTTTTTAATATCGCCGTGGCTCTTCTCGCGGTTCAGTTATTGTCAATTCCTGATCTTCAGCACTTTTTTAACGCCGCCATCACACTGGTGCTCGCGTGGATCTCTTGGTCGTGTTCAAGACACCATTCAGCAGGGATTAGATATAATCTCTTCCTTTCTTCACCATGCAGGCCTGTCTCCCGCGCCCGAGAAGTGAAAACTCCTACTTTTTCTAACTCTGCCTATTAATGAGCTCACAACTCACTGATGTCCCTTACCTTGGGCGGCTCAGTCACCGCTTTTTTCAATGTCGTGTTCTTGGCATGCCTCTGCTTGCCGCCAAAATTTCCGGGCTCTCCATGCGGCTGTTTCCACCTGTCAATCTGTCACCCATTTACTTCGCCGAGTTGTAGGATGGTCCTCTGGCCTGAGGGAAACTCACGTCTGTGCACTGGCTCACACGCTGGTCCAACAAATTCCTTTATCTCATACCATGTATTTCATTCGCCCAGCGCCAGCTAGACACACTTGCAACATTTCTTCCCGTCTTATAAAGCTGCTCTCCGTCTTCCCATAACCACTTCCACCGATAAGCTTTATGCCACCGGGCTCTTCCATCTTCTTTGAAGTCTCCTTTCCTTTCACCGCGACCGACAGGTAGCTCGCCTCTCCGGCACCGCTCATGGACGCTGACTGCTCAATCAGGCTAATATTTCCCCCCCTCCAGTCGGAATAGCGCCCTGAGGAGTACCACGTGTGAGGGGAAAAGGATCAGATATCGAATCGGGGAGACGGAACTTGGCCGTACGGTCGCGGAGAAATGCTGTGAGGTAGCCATACATCTTTGGACCACAGCCAGTAGAGGCAAGGATGTTTAATAGAGGATCGTGGGCAAGGTTATCAAAAACTTTTCGCACATCAAGAGCCACTATGGCTTGGATCTGGCAAGTGGGCGGAGGGTCAAATTCGTGCACGAGGAGAAAAAATAGGTCCTGAGTAGACACACCTTTTCGGAAGCCAATTTGTTGAGGTGGAAAGAAATCTATGGATTCAGTCACCCACCCTTTTTAACCTTGGAATGGCTCCTCTATCTCGTATTTTAGCGTCTATGCCAAACCTAAAACACACGTTCTATGCAGACGACCTTACTCTTTGGTGCACTTCTGGATCTCCTGGAGCAGTAGAGGAGACCCTACAGCAAGGTATCGATGCAGTCGTTAGTTATCTTGATAAAGTAGGACTATCTCCCGCACCTGAAAAATTCTAATCGCTGCTGATTGCAAAACTCGCTATCAACGCCAACATAACCAGCTGATCAATCTCACAATGGCAGGTCACCCCATCCCTCGTGTATCATCCTGCCGGATCCTCGGACTTCATATCCATAAGTCAACCAATCAGGCCAATGTATCTACAACCGTTAAAGTTTGCAATCAGCTTACGCATCTAGTTCGCCGCATAGTCAATAAGCACGCCGGGCTACGCGAGGGTCAAGTCAGGCAGCTTGTCCACGCATTAGCACTTAGCAAAATTTTATATACGATTCCTTACCGTACACTAACTTGTCGCCAAAGACATCAGATTGAGGTTGCGCTTCACATATTGTACAAGGCCGCCCTTAACGTCCCTGTACATACGTCCACGGAGCACCTATACTCTACGGGGCGGTTCTTGCCCCTGGGAGACCTCATACAACAACATCGCGACCGGCAAATGACACGTCTTTCTAGCACCAAACAAGGACATTGGATACTACAGCAGGTTGCACTCAAACCTATAGACCTCCCTATAATTACCCTTCCTTCTTCGCTCCCGGATAACCTCAAAATAATCTCCATTCCAAAAAACGTTGCACCCGACACTAACACAGGCAGACGTTACGCTCGCGTTTCAAACCATGTTCACCCAACAGATTCCACGATCATCTACACAGATGCATCACGAACTAACGTCGGAGCGGCTGCTTACTCAATTCAGAGCTGTAGCGATGTAGTGACGCATACCCTCGGTCCTTACATAGATCCTCCTCCTACAGCGACTCTCGAGAGCCTACCAATAGTTACCAGTATTCAAGACCTCGCACAAGCACCCCCTAACCCTTCAGGATATACCATATACACTGATTCAATACAAGCTATACGCGCCATTCACACTGGTCACATTCCTGAAGAACTACACGATGATCTACACAGAGCTCTTACCAAACTACGTCCCCACACTGTAACACTGAGGTGGATTCCTAGTCACGCTGGAATCCCAGGCAATGAGTTAGTGCATCGCCTCGCCCGCGAACTTCAACACCGGGCGCCTGGGATTCCCTAGCCTTATCCACCAACGTGGGACACTACTCTTCACTACAAAAAAGAAATCAACGTTCACTACGACAACATTAGAGAAACTCTCCGTACACTTCCTCTTCCTGATAAATCTCTCACTACCACGCAAATCCACATTCTTAGATGCATACAACTAAATACACTGCTTACTCCTGCCCGATCTTTTCTATACAGAATCATACATTCCCCTGCATGCCCAAATTGCCCAGAACACTATGCAAACTTGGAGCATTGCATCTTTTCATGCCCTGTCGCCCTCCAATCTCCTCACTTTCCACACCCTCCTCCCCCAACGTGGCGGGCTTGGTTAGCCTCTGACCAGCGGCAAGATCAGTTGGCCTTGGTGACCCTGGCCCAGGACATTCTTAACGCTTAATGTAATGCGTTAAATAAAGTTGTTTCCTCCTCCTCCTCCCCCTCCAGTCAGTACCTCTGCAAACTCCTCCCACGCCGAAGGCTACTAACCTCCGTATACTTCCTCTTCCAGCCAATATGTCGCCGGTCCTGCATGTTGGCCATCGACATGCTGCTGCCTCCTACCGTAGTCCGCCCTTCAATAGCCATGGACTCGTTTACACATTTGCTGTATAAGAAGGAAGGCACATCAGCCGATGCTAGCCGTAGTTTAGTGAGGTCAAAATCCCAACATGGCGGTCACACTGCTCCTCGAGCCTCATGCTCTCACGCTTTTTCTTCCTTTTTGTCTTTTTCAACCGTACGGCTCAAACCTTAAATACACACCGGGCCCCGAGGTGACAACCGCTAATGCATAAGTATGTTAAATAAGGCTAACAACCTCCCATCTCTGCTGTAAACAAATTCGGCATGAGCAGATTATCCCATTATCACCATGACACCAGTCGGCATTGTTCAGAGTGACAGATTTAGAACATGTTTGCTGTTCATCATTACTTTCTAGCGTAGACAAGTGAAGATATTCCAACACGAAATGTGACGGACACCTGGCTAGTTAACACTGGGTAAATAATGGTGATTGGTCTTGAATGAACAGCTTCAGTTTCAGATAGCAATGTTTCCATCTGCGGTGTTCCCAAACGTTTTCAGCTGGCACATCTTCACGATTCTGACCAATATTTCCCACCCCACCACACTGCTCTCTCAGCAATAAACTTGCGCGTTATACTATCACTAGCACGGTAATCTTCCGCCTGTTGCTGCCTAATAGAAATTTGAAGGTCTTTTTCACCAATCGAGAAAATCAACACCTCTTATTTTGAAATGTCGAGCGTTCTGCAGCCTTTCGCATGGAAGCTGGTGCTGTCGGAGCAGCAGCTACTTTCAGCAGGAAACGCGCACACAGCACATATTATTCCAGGACACTGATGAGCTCATGCCACCGCACCCTTCCTCGCAGATCAAATAATGTGTCGCCCAAACCGCCATGGAGAACATTGCGATGTGATGCAACACCATAAGGCGTTTGACGCGTCTTCACCAGGGAGCAAAATAGGCGCTACTTCACTGGACGTCACTGGAGCATTCTGAAGCAGGGTGCTGATCCCGGGCACAACGGCTTCATTGATGGTGAGGATCTCGTATCATCAAGGATGCGTCAAGACGTTTTCTCTTCGTGTGTTTGAGGGAGAGCTCCATAGCAAAAGTGTCTTTCTGAAATTGGTTGCACCAGACATTCTTAGACTCTCGCAGCTCTTGTGGATCAAGGGGACCGGTACGACGAGTGACAAGTGAACTACAGTTAGCGATGCGGTGTGATATCTGTGCTGTTACTCGAATAATTCTTCTCTAAATGCTGAACCAAATTAGTAAAAAAGTGGCTCCCTGGTCGCGCTCAGTAGTCATCACGCTGCACTTTATATTGACGCAGAATGGGGATAACCATCCCAAAGGATCAAAAGGCGTGCTGATGTCTGTAAAACGTAACGCTTCGATGGCGGAGCTCACGATAGCCTCCTGGGTTTTGGCACCATAAATTGTAGAAGGAAAGCTCACCAACCGATGCTAGCCGTTCTTTACCGAGGTCGACGTGATGCGATGTGTTGTGATAACAACTTTATTTTTCCACCAGATAAGGAGGCCCCCAATCTCCGCCCCTGTACGGACCTCCGCGATCAGAAGCAGGCAAAGAGGTCTTGGCTCTTCGCGGCTTCTTCCGCCAGGCAGATGGCTTGTTGCTGTGGAGCAGTGACCTCGCTCTGCAGCAGGGCTTCCCAGGCTTCTCTACATATTATATTTGTTTTTGCCCCTCGGGAGCTAGCACATTCCCAGATTATATGATCGAGGGTCCCTCTCTCCCCATAGTGCTTGCATTTATCGTTTTTTCTATCGTCCATCTGGACATAATATGTCCAGACCGGGTTTACAAAGTTGCCAGCTTGCAGGCGCCGCCATGCGACTGCCTCCCTATTGTTTAGACTTATTTTTCAAGTGACAGAGGTGAGAAATCTCGCGTCACAACGTTGGTTACTGAGGTCGAAAACCCAACATGACGCTTACACTGCTCCTCGAGCCCCACGCTGTCACGCTTTTTATAGCTTTTCGTCTTTCTCAACTGTCTGGCTCAAATCTTAAATAGATGCCTCTTATGTAGTCTCTCGCGGGTCCGGAAGCCAGGTCCTCTGTCATTCTAGTCTATCTAGCCCTGTCAATCATGCTAGCGGCCCGTTCTCCATCCTCCGAATATTATCTCGCTTGAGGTCCTCTCCATCATTCATGCCATTCAAAGTTTCCATTCTGTCCCACTTGTGCCTGAGTATTTTATTTATTTTATTTATACAGTAAATGCAGACCTCATGTGGTCCAAGCAGGAAGGGCAAATAACATAACATGTTGTAAAACACCATGCAAAAACAGTTGACACATGACACAAACGAACGAAATAAGTCTAAGGAAATACATTGCACATACTTTCATTAGTAAATACATTCACTGCTAATATACTATATACACTGACTTAAAGGCGGCTATCCATGCTATTAAATCTAATAATCTCACACCTTATCAGTCCATGGAGCCCGAGGCCGCACTTGTTGCACTGCAGCCCTGCCCGTCTTCCTACTATGGATCCCTGGACACTCAGGGATTAACGGCAATGAGCTGGCGAACCAACTCGCCCGTGAAACTCGTAACCGGACAGCGTTCATCCCCTGGCCCAGGTACCTGCAGGGCGGGCCGAGACCGTCTCTTCGCGCCACCATCAGCGAATATTACAAAGCAGCTCGATTAGTCCGCTAGCTCTACCCCGACCCTCATCCTAATCTCTCCGTTCGGGAGGCTCACGTCCTTCAGAAGATACAGCTGAATACGCACATAACCCCTGCACGGCTATATCTGTTCAAATTCCGCCGCGATCCTTCATGCCCCAACTGCCCTTCCCCGTACGCCAACCTTTCCCGCTGTTTATTTTCCTGCCCGGTTGCATTGCAATCGAGTTTCCAACCCCCTCTCATATTGTCTGGACCTCGATGGACTGGCCTGGTGCTGAGGGTGAGGAATAACAGCGCCTGCTCGCCCAGCAGGTCTTTGGTTTATTAGGTGCCGATGTGTTGCGCTTCAGTGGTCTTCTACTACTACTTCTCTCCGGGAGGGACAATTAAGCGGTCTCGGTGACCAACTTCGAAGAATACCGGCATTTCGTAAAGGGTGTGACGATTGCTTTCCGTGACGAGTTGGAAGACATCCGAGAGGTCTGCGCGCCTCCCCGACCAAACCAACAAGATACACCTAACCATGCCTACCCGCCCTCGACATCAACCCAGCACTACCCGCAAGCACCCCCGTTAGCTGTTGCCTTTGGAAAAAAGACTTTCACTAATACAGCTTAGGCCGCGAGTTCACCCTCTTCAAGGCCTCTGAAAGGGTTCATCGGGCATAAAAAACCTATATCTTCCTTGGCAGCAGCAGCTTGTATACAAAGATGGGTGCTGTTCGCAGCTTGTGGTTGCGCATGGCGATATCGGAAGGGCAACTCAGTTGCAAATGAAGACACACTTTAGCGAATTTCACTGAGAACGTCAATTACATCAGCGACTATATACAGTTTTCAGTGACTAGTGAACTGCCTGGTGTGGCTGACAAGATTCGCCAAGAAAGCAGCCGGGACTCGGTCTTGTCTAAAGTATTGTGCGCGCGGCATGGGTGGCCCTCCAAAGTAACCGAAGCGCTTGTTCAGTATTTCACTTGGCGTTATAGACAGTGACTGTATCACATGACACAACTGGGTGCTCTTGTGTGATTCTTTGAAATGTCGAGTAATGAAGCACAAGTGTCATCTGGGAGTCACTATCCTAGAAATGCTTGCTCGAAGCCATGTCTGGTGAATGGAGGACATCGAAAAAATAGTGGAGTGCGTAAGTTATCAATTAACTCAAAATACTGCGCGGTGCCTGCCTATAACTTCATGGCACTTGCCGACAATGCGGTTGCAGATAATTCATCTCGACATACTGCAAGCTTACTAGTTCCTCGTTCTAATGGACACTTATTTAAGATGGGTAGCAGCGACCCGCATTAGTGTTACAACTGCAGCCTATACGATGGAAAAAGTACGAACTATGTTTGCTGCGTTTGAGCTGGCGAAGGAGGTTGTCACCGATACAGCCTGCAGTTTGTATCTTCAGAAATTGGAACCTGGAAAAAAGTGAAGGATAAAAAGCGAACTGGTGCAACAAAGTCTATAGAGTATTGTGTTGTCCAGTTTATTTTTCAGTACAGGAATTCGTATGTGCGAAAGCTGCAAAAAAAGAACTACCGAATTGTTCTTGTCCTAGAGTCCAAGCAGGTGGCTAAACATGCCACATCTTGAACTTCACAACCATCTAGCGATAGACAAGACACGGTACGTCCAATAGCCAGAGACAAGAAGAAGCCAGCTGCCCGTTGGCACGAGTTCATAGAAAGTGAGAAGGAAAAAACACTTTATTTTACGAAGAATTTGAGGCACACAGACCTCCTGGGGCTCCGCACGACTTCACTCGCGATCTAAACGTCCATGTGATGTTGATCCATGACGTATGCGGCCCGACTGACGACGGTCTTCTGCCTGGTCGGGTCCACTGACCGCAGTGAGGTCTCCCATTTCTTCCAGGTTTGGAGAGGCACCGGCCCGGCAGGGGGAGAAGGCGCTGGACAGGATAAAAGAGTGTGGGTAACGGTGACCTTGGGGTGGGGGCACAAAGTGCATATGGGGGATACCGGCCTAACTGTTTACAGTAGAGCTGGTGAGGGCAGCGTTCGTGTCTGCAGGCGACGCCAGATTGTTCTCTGGTACTGAGGGGTGGGTGGGATGACGAATAGATGAGGCGCTCAGCGCGGGAGTTTGCAGTGAACTTAGCAAACGAGTGCATACGCTCCTTCGAGAAATCCCCCACGAGTGCCGCCTGTGTCCGGTTTCTAGACCCTCGGGCTAAGGTGTTGGAGGCCTCGTTGCCGGGATTTCCCGGGTGCGCAGGCACCCAGATGATCTCAACCTGTCGGGGGAGGTTGGGGATGGGCATGTGCAGCTATAGCGGTGTCCTCGGCTTCCCCAGGTATGGTGCCTGAAAGAACCTGAAAAATTAGGGGTGAAATGTTGGGGTTGTGGACAAGCGAAGTGTCTCCGTTCTAATCGCAGGCAGCATCCACCTAAACTGCACCGGGCTCATTCCCGTACCATTTGTAGAGTGCTGCCGCGCGCGCCTTCCTGTGACCTTGGTCAAGATGGGGGTGCATGTTCCGTGGTAATGGTTTGGCATATATTGAAGTGTAAATGTGGGTAGGGAGTGTTCTTAAGGATACATTGTTTGCGGGAATAGTATAAGTATGAGTCGTCCGGTAGTAGTAGCGGCCAATCTGAGATATTGTGCTTGTAAGTGGGCCTCTCGAAGTCCATGTATTGTATTATGGACTGCAAGTTCGAGTAGTCTCTCGTTGCTGGTGCTTTTCGGTAACTTAAGCGCTGCCTTTGTTGCCTACCGAATTAGAGTCTATTTGCTGGACTTCACTGCATGATAGTTTGAGGTATGGTGTGACATAAATAATTCGGAAAGTGGCAGTGTGTGGGTGAGGGGAACTACACCAGGTGACCCCGCATGGATGATTGATATCATTTTCAGACGAATAAGGGCGGGGATGCAGTTGGTGAACGTGCAAAATCAAGAGCGTTTTGTTCACGCAGACAACTTGGTAAAGGCAATATTCTCTGTTCCCGAGGAGCCACTGATCAGTCATCCAGTGTCACTTCCCAGAGCTCAGCCGACTCTTTAGAGGGAGCTCAGCAGGACTGCCGACCTTGCAGATCCAATGGGACCTGGCTTGCAAGAGTCCGTATAAGATATCTGCTTACGAAATACAGACAGCAGGATCCAGCGATGCCCCAAAAAGGCCTTGCTGGCGGTACACCGTAAGCGCCTTCTTTACCACCCGTACCTCTGTCAATAAGGCCTAGACAACGGTGAAACACCGATGCCCATCCCTCTCTGGAATAGCACAAGAAATCGTCGTCCACCAGAATGTTGGGGTTTCACTAAAATAATAGAAAAGAGGCAAATAGTGTAATGTCATTGTATCAACATCAACGGCAGCACTAGCGCTGCCGAACAGAGGAAGGAAAGGTGGTGAAGGGTGGCTGTTCTTGACCCTACGGGGCTGGGGCTGGTAGGTCAATACCGCTTGCGGCGGGGGCTAGCCTGCCACTAAATTTTTATCCGGAGTGCTCCACTTCGGCGTCTTTCATAGCCTGGGTTGCTTTGGGACGTTAAACCCAACAAACCAATCTGTTGTAGGCCGTCATTGCACCCGCCACCGCTTAGGTGGTGGACGACGGTTGTTGCGGCGCGCGTCTCTCTCTCCCTCTTCTTTTTCTTTCTTCTCCACTGTATCTATTCTGCTGCTGTCGTGGCTGTAGAAAGAAGGAAAGGAAAATGCACGGGCCTGCTTCTGGCACTGTAGCTGAGCCACCTCCGCTGCCTCGTGCGGACAGAAGAGAGAAAGTAGAGAAGAAAGAAAAAGAAGAGGGAGAGAAAGACGCGCGCCTCTAAAGCCGTCGTCCACCACCTAAGAGGTGGCGGGTGCAATGACGGCCTACAACAGATAAAAATTCGGTGGCTGGCTAGTCCCCACCGCAAGCGGCGTTTTCCTACCGTCCCAGCCCCGTAGGGCCAGGAACAACCACCACGAAGCAGCGGAGGTGGCTCAGCTACAGAGCCAGTAGCAGGCCCGTGCATTTTTTTCCTTCTTCCTACAGCCACAGCAACTAGCACTGCCGAACGCTAGATAATAATTAATCATAATAATAAATGTTTCACAGGAAAAGAAAGGCGCAGTCTATGACACACACGCTCTGTGGACGTCTAAACCACGCCGCAAGGGAAGGAATAAAGGTGGGAGTGAGCGCGAAAAGAGAGAAAGGGGAGCTGGTAATCGCGGTGTAAGAATAATATATTCTTGCACCGTATGTAATGGAGGGCTCTGGAGTAATTTCGATCACCTGGGGATCTTTAACGTGCACTGACATCGCCCAGCACACGGACGCCTCTTCGTTTCGCCTCCATCGAAAAGCAGCCTCCGGCGGTCGGGATGAAACCCGGGCACTCCGGCACAGTAGTCGGGCATCTTAATCACTGCACCGCCGCGGCGGGGCACGCTAGACAATTAAGCATTGCATGTACGACAATGAATGACATTACTTCCTTGGCAATGATGTTCTTCAGATTTTCACAACTAAAGAAATAAAAATTTGGGGACGCTAAACCTTCGCATTTAAGAGTTCGACGCTATAGCGTTGGAGTTTAAACAACAGAAGCCCCGTTGCTTTGAAGACGATGGATGGGTGTATAAGGCCTTGAATCGGACGGCGGCTCGCATCATCTGTTGCGGCAGTGACGTACAATCGAAATAGGTTTCCAGTCAGCGTCGCATCGCAGGTAAGCAAAGCGGAAATGCGCTTTGCTACTCGCTTAACAATTACTTTTGGAATTAGTTTCTTTCTATTGGCGCACTTAAACAATAGCTGATAACCATAAGGCAACACTTACATTAGGTGCACATTTATTCGGAAAAATACCAATGCGGCTCTTTGGCGGGGTGGTTGCGTACTCGCATCGCACTGCGAAGGAACCGTGTTTGACTTCGCGGGTTTCCTCAAAACTTTCATTGTTTCTTTACTTTCTTCTGAATTTCCCGTTACAATCGCAACGCCGACACCGGCTCTTCTGCGACACGGGGTCCTTAATAAAGAAGACGCTTAAGTTTGTTTCGTCATATCGTGTATAACGCAGAGAAGTAATCGAGAACATAAAAAACAAGGTCATTTAAATAAGTAACTTTGTTTCCGCGTGAGCATGTAAATGGAGGCAGACCCGACGTCCCCATAAAGCATCAACCCATATGGGTTGATGCTTTATGGGGACGTCGGCCATGCATGGCCGACGTTGTAGACACTGAAAAGTAACATAGCATTAGTGATTGTGAACAATCAGGAGCTGTTCGCTTTCTGAGCTGATGGGACCTCAGCCCTCCTGGGCAGCGTAAATTATTAAAACAATTCATTCTTCGGCAGATGAACTAGTGACAGGTTTGTATCCTCGCCAGGACGAAGGGCTGCACGCTCGTGGCTGCAGTATCGAAATAAATCAAAGTCGCAGCAACGCTACCCCTTATACCCGCTCGTTTGAACGTTAATTTAGTCGCCTCGCTTGTACCTGTTGCTACCACCCAGGTACAAGCGCGACCGAAAAGCGCAGCACCAAGGCATAACTTTATTCGCATATTTATCATTGCTATACAGTTAGTTAAACCCATAGGGCTCAACGCACAAGGCTACAATTAAACACTCCGCACAGGTAGACACCCTAACACAGGTCCGCGCAGCATTCGCAGCCATACCAGCACTGATTCTTCAGCTGTCGTGGACCTGAAGTAGCTATATTTTCATCACTGATATCTTAGAGAGCACACTCATAAGAAAGAACATTCATATAAGCAGCGTTGTCGCACATCCGCAACTGACGTTCTTCTGGAATCGTGCTGGTGGCATTTTGAACTTTTTTCAAGCGATAACCCACTTCAAGTAGTACGTCACCTTTTCAAGTTTGCAATACGACAAGAACATCATCTGCGTTTCGAAACTCCAGAAGTCCCCTCGAAACTACAGAAAAGTCCGCCAACTTTCCACTCCGCTGCCAAGCTCGCGTGGCGGCTCCTCACGACAAACGATGGTGATGAGACTGGATGGCATTATACGAGACCTACAAACATTATATTTTCTTTATAAGCGATCTTTTCTCGCCTGGGTGCAATTCACGATAGTGGCGTGATGGGCTGTTAAACAGCAATACTGGCCTTAAGTATTTTTCCACTACGGATTTCATGGATTCTTGGCTGTTGAAGGCTCACAGGAACCCGACGACACCAGTTAAGATTATAGTAGTCATGTAAGTCTAATACAACAAAAATTCTCTTTTCCGTAGCAAAATGGCGGCAACGGCTAATATCCAGAGCATTTCCTGAAGACTGTGACCACTAGGTTGCAATATGAGCAGTTGAAAACACTTTTGTACGGAATATATGTTCTGGTATTTGAAACACCTATGAAGTGACCACGGTTCTAAGGAGAGAGAACGATATTTCTGCCACTTAATAAACTTCCAGGTTTGGCCTCTACGGCGTAAATACTCTACAAGGCTAAAAAGAGACCTATGAAGAGAGCACTTTTGAAACGCGTTATACATATCTGAGACAATTCTGCTTTCGCGTAATATATTTATTGAGAGCGAAACGAAAAAAAAAGACAAACATTTAGCTTAGCCTTATTCAACTGCTTTTCATTCTTAGCCCACGTCACCAAAATAGCTGCATGGTTCGACACAGTACTGCTCGATAATAATTCACGCAATCCAAAAAATCTGGGTGAGCATAAGACCGGCAAAAAATGCGCAATGGTGCCGATTATGCCTTTTCAAAAGACAGTATTGACAGATAACGCGAAATGGGAGATCCCTTCTTCACCTAACATGACCGAGGCAGGTTGCGTTCCGTGTACATGATATTTATTCTCATTGATGCCTCAACTAACTGAATCGAGGCGGTGCCACTAAGAAGTGCGACGGCGGAAACCGCAGTAGACATGCTCCGGAACATCTTTGCGCGTTTTGGCCTTCCCCGGACTATCGTATCCGATAACGGCCCGCAGTTTACGAGCACAGTGACAGCACTATTATTTAGGGAAAATGGCGTTCGTTATTTGAAACCAGCTACATACAATCCTCAATCGAATGGCTTGGTAGAACGTGCCGTGCGCACTGTGAAAGAAGGATTGAAGAAACACCAGAACGCAACTTTGCACACTCGACTTGCCAAATTGTTGTTACGTTACAGGCCCACACCGTCCTAGGAGGGGAAGTCACCGGCAGAAAAACTGCTGTGATTTCAGCCACTAACTCGCCTGAGCGCCCACTTTCCAGAGCAGCACGGAGTACTACTACAAGCAAGATGTCGATTTCTAAAGAGCAGCCTCTCGCACCAGGGATGCACGTATGGGCTCAACAGTAAAATCATCTGGTGAAAGGTGGCTACCCGGGACCGTGACGGAAGTTAAGGGCCGACGTTCGGTCACAGTAGATACGCCAACGGGGGTGCAGCGGCGGCATGTGGATGAAGTGCGACCACGGGGATCGCTGACTGCAGTCAAGAAGGAAGTCAGCGAAACATCTTAGGGCCGAGCAAGCCCCAAAGACAGGGCCCTCCGCACTCTACGAAACGCAGTCAACAGATTAGCAAGCAGCTCCAGCCAGGCAGCCCTTAGGTAATGAAGCTAAGGCGACCGGCTCCAGCGATCCAATGGAGAATACAGATGCAGCAATAGAACCAACTTTATCAAGACGCTCATGCCGCACCCGCAAGCCTCCTGACAGGTTGCAGATATAGGGGGAGGAAGTGCTATATCGTATCTAGCCAGATAAGGAGGCGGTGGCCGCGTCCGGCTTGACACGGGCGTTCACAGCTCGAACAGCGCATGAGCAACCCTCGCCATTTCCTCCCCCATCTCCCGGACCACCGGTTAAAAAGCACTGGCCGGTTACCAATAAAGACTTCTTCTATTCCTGCTCCCTGGATGGACTGTCTTCTCAGTATGCTGCGGCCCGACACTGAAATAAGTAGGGGCAAGAGTTACACAGAAAACACAGCGTAAAAGTAATAAGTCAGATCAAGGTTAAACAAAGGCGAAAACAATATTATATTAACCGACAGTCTGTGGCAAAAGAATTCTCACGGCTTTCTTGTTAGTTGAGACGTCGAAGTCGCTGAGTTGATCGGTAGCGGCGGCCGTACAAGAGGAGAAACGATGAGTTGATCACGGGCTCGGTGAAAAACAAGACGCTAGAGAGGGCGGAAGACTGAGAATCTTCCCAGCACTCACTACCGCGGTCGTGTTGGTGCTGCGGTCCTTTTTATACTCTCGGCTGGCTGGGCTGTGGCCGCATCAAGGACGCGTGGTCGCTGCCCCGAGCGTCATGTCGAAGCATTATCGGAGGAGCGGGGAGATCCCTTAAGTTCCACTCTCTAGGTGAGGCAGCTTGTGACAGTTCCCTACACCGTTGTATTGGCAGCCTTATCTTGGGTTTTTACAAACCAGTTTTCTAAAGCATGTTAGGCGAATGTAGATTCAGACAGCCGCAAAAACGTTCTTTTTCAAACTACACCAGCGACGCTGCCTGTCAAGACATTTCTATATGATAAGGAGATGTTCGTGCCGTGGACGGTGAATTGCCGTCTCTGCAATGTGCCTGAGACAATTGATCATTGCTTTATTTTGAGTCGTGATGATATGCTCTTTTGGGACATACTACTACTAGCTCTTAAAGGGACAGAACGCTGGAATTTAGGTGCCAAATTGTTTTTGGTGCAATGGAAAGATTGATATCTAATATGTGCGATTCCATAGCAGTTTTGGTAGAAACACTGTAGAAACTTTTTACTCAGAATTTTTTGATCAGTGCATGCACCCATTTTTATGTAGTCGGATGCTGGAAACCATGAGCAGCGACCGCGATGATGACTGGTGGTCGACAAAAAAGACGTACCGAAAACAAATATAAATTTAACTCGTCAAACAGTATGGTTTGGTTTGGTTTTGGGGTTTAACGTCCCAAAGCGACTCAGGCTATGAGAGACGCCGTAGTGAAGGACTCCGGAAATTTCGACCAGCTGGGGTTCTCTAACGTGCGCTGACACCGCACAGGACACGGGCGCCTAGCTTTTCGCCTCCATCGAAAAGCGGCCGCCGAGGCCGGGATTCGATCCCGGCCTCCTTTCAGTTTCACGCTCAAGGCTGTTACAGCACAATAACGCACGCCTTGTTGATGAAAGTTTTAATGGGCACTATTTAATGGGCGTTCTGGTGTCATGCCGGACGAGTGGAAGCATTCTATTGCTGTTCCAATACCGAAGTCAGGTCATCCTCCAGTATCTCTCTCGGCCCTTTGTCCAATTTCCCTGACGCCAACAATCTGCAAGCTTTACGAAGTATTCTCGCCACTCGCTTATCGTGGTGGTTGGAATCCCATCATTGTTATCCTTAGAATCCCAAATTGGCTTCCGCTCGCAAATAGGAGCGGAGGACGATCCTGCTATTTTGGCTGCTGACGTGCTTCACCACTCTCCGCACAGTCATCTTGTCACAACCGTGATCGCTACAGATATAACAAAGGCATATGATAACATCCTTCACTCACCCATTCTTGCCTTCCTATAAACTCTTGGTTTCCCTCACAGGTTTCTCCTCTCCATTCATGCCTTTCTAACAAATTGAACGTTCAGTGTGCGTGTCCATGGAAAGCCCTTTGGTCACTTCCCCTCAGACAGAGGAGTGCCCCAGGGCTCCGTTCTCGCCCCTACATTATTTAATGTGGCCTTCATTCCACTTGTTCGAGCCCTTGAGGCCATCCCTTCTATACGCGTGCTTGCGTATGCCGATGATATAACCTTATGGTGCTGTCACCCAGATACGTCTGTCCATCAGGCGGCCCTCAAGCATGCGCTGGATGTATTGACATTTTGCCTCCTTCCTTTGGGCCTAACTCTTTCGCATACAAAATCCTGTTTCATTCGAATTGGAAATAAAGCTGGCTTACGGAAAGCTCCCACTATAAATTTTATTATAGATAATACCCCGATTCGTCCGGCACAAACCGTTCGCATTATTGGTCTTCTTCATTCCTCTGGGACTGGCACCCCGTGGCTGACAGTCATCCGTAAGTCCGCTCACGCTACTCTAGGTCTGATTCGTCGCATAGCTATGCGCTCTGGCGACGCGCGTGCTCACACGGCCCGCCAGCTTGTTCGCTCTGTCCTCCAGCCGCGTATAATCTACCAGGGACAGTTTCAACGTCTCACCCGCAGACAGTGGGACTCCCTTCAGGCCATCAATCGTGAGGCTATGCTTGCAATAACATGTCTTCTCCGCCTAACACCCGTACCAATACTTCAGGAGTACGCCCAGCTAAGTACGCTCAGTGAACTCATTGATCAGCGGATGGCAAACAGAGCTTGCAAACAGTCTTTACAACTCCATCGTTTAAAGACACTACCTCCATGGTCGTACTGCCAGCTCACGGACAATCGCCCCACTGCTTCCCCGTCGGTATCATCCGCACATCTGCCTGAAGGGTGCATATTATATACCGATGCATCACATACTGCAGAGCGAGGAGTTACTTCTGTGTATAGTCCCTATCATCCGCACCTCAACACTCACGTGACATATACCGCGGATGCGTGCACCCCTCTGGCACTGGAACTTCAAGCCATTTACGATGCCATTTATTCCCTTCCCCCAGTTCCTACATTCAATGCAGTTCATCTTTACACAGACTCTCTCACTGCCCCTAAAAAGCTTAATGCCGTTCGACGCGCGTTCCAAATAAAACAGTCCAAATAACAAATAACATTTGCTCTGTTCAAAGTACCCATGTCCTGTGCTCATACAATGGATTCGCGGCCATGCTCGCGATCCACATAATATTCAAGCGGATGCTATGACGCACATAAACACATCAGGCGATCCACCACCTTCCCCTCTTCCCCCAGATCCTTTCCTGTGCCACGTTTCCGATTCTCAAGTTCTGCGCCAGCGAACATGCGCTCTTATTCCTCCGTGTTCGCACCCTCTCCCCCGTAGTCTTATACTTCTGTCACACGGGCAAGTCCCACCTCCCTCGAACGTCTTTTCTATAAAGGACCACGGAGGGAGTTCAGCCCTAAAGGAGTTGTCGCCGTGTCACACGGCTAAGAACCAGCTTCTCCGAGACGCCGTCGGGGTCCCATTAGGCGCTGTTCGTTTTGTGTATGCATATAAAATAATCAAGCTAAAAACATGTAAAATAATTTTTAGCTGCTTTCTTTTCAGCAGTTTGAATTGACTTTAAAATATAAATGTATCTTCATTCATGTGAAAGGAATGCGCTGTTACTTTTACTAGCATATCGGGTTTGTTCTACTGGCCACAATGTGCTTGCGAAATTCTTTCGTGCATGCTTGGATATTTGCATATTTACTTTTTTTCATGCTTTGCGTTGTGCTACAGTATTAAAATTAGTTATAAACTCAAAATTAATGCATATGCGTTTTTTAACACCTGCAATGAAGCTCACAGGGAACCAGAGTACTCCCTTTACTTGCTCGAGGGAGATGATCAGAACTCCTTACGCTAGGAACTTCCTTAAACTTCTTTTCCTAAAGGACTGCCGTGTGACACGGCGCGTATCTCCATTGAGATAAAGACTACCTTGGTTGAAGGGAGTTAAAAGGAGTTCAGCAGTGCCCGTGTGACAGCAGTATTAGGCCTCATTCTCACAGCCGGTGCTCCTCTCCGTCGCGGCGGCATCGGCGGGGGACACCGCACGACAAATGGAGCGGCGCGATGCTCAAACAGAAAGAGGCGCCGGACGCCGTCAAACTTGTTTGGGCGGGGCCTCGCCGCTCACACGCGACTCTACGTCAGAGCGGTTTTTTTTTCTCCTGCAAAAAAAAAAAAAGGCGGAGGGCGGCTGCCCTGCCTGCAGCGGTGGAAGTCGAGTGCTCCGCGTCTGTACGAAAAAAAAAAAAAAGAAAGCGTGCTGTCTCACGTGCTCTAACAGCAGTTTGAAGATAGAACGCGTTTTCATCTCAGCTTCGGTAACGGTATAACACCACGCGTACTGCGCCAAAGCAAATGAGTATAATTATAGCAACCATGTATTAAACCGCAGAAAATTATGCTCACTCCAATAACATTATTCTGCACAATCAGCGAAATTATTCTTCTCAATCAGCACAATCACAGAAAGCATAATGAACTATTCTATCAATAAAAGAATTGTTCGTGACAGCATGACAATATGGTTTTGATACAAGCATTAAAAATCAAGTTAAAATGGCACCGACTGAAATAATATTTCACGCAAATCTGTTGGAAGTCGAGGTTAGCTGTGCCGTCCTGCATATTGAAAAATTAAATAAAATCTGCATTTTTTGTTAGCCTCTTGTGCTTTGGGCCTGGAAGGCATTGCCATCTTAGCTTCAGTAGCTGTACGCAACTCCACAGTTTACTGCAAAGCGCCGCGCGTACAGCACGGAAGCAAATGGGTACGAATATAAGCAGCGAGTACTAAAACGTAGTGAAATGCACACTCTTATAGTTATATTACTCTTGATAAGCAGTTTCGTCACAACTTTCATAAAAGGGGTTCTCTGTCTGGCAGGTAGACTGCGGCCTTTTCTTGATTTTTTTTCCCCATTGGTATACTTTTTATTTCCTTCCTTAGACCTCCTCCCATTCATGATATTTTCTTGCCGCGCCATTCACCCACTGTTTGCTTTTTTGCTCTTTTCTTTGTTCCATTTTCTCCCCTGCTCCTTTCCTCACCTCACCCATTACCTCTTTCTTTTCCTTCACCTGTGCGGCAGCCATTTTGACTTCTTCGCCTGCCTAGCCAATAGATTTTCCGCCCGTCCGAATATTTACTGTCCCGAATCTTGTTTCCCACGCCGTACTTGTTTTTGGTTCTGGTTGTGTCTATATAATGGATCTTAGCTCAAATTATGAGCCACATGCTATATGTTATTTAAGTTTGCCAAGCACCTGTTCTGCGTTTGGATCGGCTTATGTTTACGAGAAAAACTACCCGCTTAACCGTTTGCAACGAGGTATTGTTTGCGCAGCTCCGGAATGGAAGTGAGTGAAATTCCAAATCCACTACTTGGGAATAGTACTGTTACTTGAGCACCCCTAAAAAAAAAAAAAAATCCGCGTCTCTTATATTCCACATTTAGTGTCGCGACTTCTCGCAGCAGTTCAGAGTTGGAACGCCTTCTTATTTCAGCCTCAGTACAAACACCGCACGTACTACGAAACAACAAATGGGTACGAATATATATCAAGGCAGTATCGAAGCTCAGCATAGATGCGCACTCCTATAATATTTGTACTATTATTCATTGCAGTCAGCGAAATCGAAGAAATCTGTAGGAACATATATAGTAACTCTGTCATCAATAAAGGAATGGGTCGCCAGAACTTGCAAGATTTCTTTTGATAAACCCATTCAAATATACAACTGAAACATTGTAGGGTTTTGCAGGAGGTCATGTTTAGCTGCGACACCCGGTGCATTGAGAAATGAAAAAAAAAAATAATAACAGCATTTGTTGTCTCATGTCAGCGCGCGCTTCGCGGGGCACCAGACAGGAGAGAAACCCCCGCTTTTTGTTTTCTCTCTGTGCTCGCGCACCGCCGTCTGCATGCGAGCCCGCGATGGCCGCGCGGCCGCTCCGCCGGCGCTCGCTTGGTCGCGACACGCAAGCCGTGACGTAGAGTCACGTGAGAGAAGCGGGCGAGCGAACGTGTTGTTCGAAATCGAAGCTCACCTGTCGGCTCCTCAGAGGCCTGGAACATACGGCCGTTATGACTCTAGATCGTCGTTTCCTCGGTGCTACCGTTCCCCAAGTCCTCGCCGAGACGCCGGCTATCCTGAGCGGCGTTCTCCCTGTCCACGTCGGGAAAACTAATTCCAGCGGTCTCCGGAGTCAAGGCCGCTGCTGTCGGGAAAACCGAAGATCCTCCGTCGCCGATACGCCGAAACGCCGACTTCTCACAGGGGAAGGGTAGCGACAGCATCCGACGTGCTACCTCTGATTTGTGCGCGACAATTGACGGTACTGACACTGTCGCTTTACTTGATACTGGTGCAGATTATTCGGTGATGAGCCATGCCCTCGCCCAGGACTTGAGCAAAGTTTTGACGCCGTGGTTGGGCCCTAGCATTCACAAGGCTGGAGATCACCTCATTAGCCCGGCCGGAAGGCGCACAGCCAGAATCAGCATCCGCGGTTTCGTCTACGTCGGTGAATTCGTCCTTCGGTGATCCTGCGCCTTGACTTTCTACAGGCAAACGGTGCTGTGATCAACCTACACGAGGCGCAAGTCACATTTTCCACAAATCAAGCCTTGGCGCTCAGTGACACAGAAGACCCAGGAGTCAACGCTCTGCGTATTGTAGAAGACGACGTAATGCTGACACCACGGTCCAGTGTGCTGGGGTTAGTTAGGAACGACTGGCTTCACGACTACGAAGGTATTGCGGACAGTAACCCTTCGCCACGGTGTAAGAGTAGTTCCCTTCGCTGTTGCTCGAGAAGGGAGCGGCTATTGCGTGCGGTCTTGTCGACCTGAATGACGGCTGTGCGACAGTTTTCCTGACTAATTTCACCAACGAAATTCATCACCTCTCGAAGGGAACGGCTGTCGCCTTCCTCCACGATGTAGATGGGTTGCCGAAACTGTGCCGCGTGGAGATGAATCTTCATGCCCATGCCGGAGCACACAACGCCCTTCAGAAGGTTAAAATCAACCCGGGTTTGTCACCTCATCAAAAGAACCTTCTGTCGTCCCTGCTACTTGATTTTAAAGATTGTTTCGCAACGAGCTCCAAGGACGTACGCCACTAGCCAAGCATCGCATCGCCATCGATTCAGCCACGACACCAGTTTATCAGCGTCCATACCGTGTTTCGCCTAAGGAGCGGGAGGCTATTGGAGTGCAAGTCGATGAAATGCTTGCAGACGACACGGACGAAGGAAAGGCAGGACGCACACAAACGCAGACCAATCACGCAGAAGCCGCACTTGTCGCCAAGCTTCAGACTTCATGATCTTGCAAATCCTTCTGGCATGTGCCCTCGACGGACCAATATAACCAAAAAGTAAAAGGACTTGGATAGGCACGATCTTCTTCTTCAAACAAAAGGCCAAAAACCTCGAATGGCACGTTGCCACTGCTATGAGACAGGCGCAAGAGATCACTGCATTTTGCCTTGCTTGGTTACATAAAAAAGAGCCCGCAGTACTAGAAAGATGCTTCAGCAAAATTTGTCGGGCTAGTTGGTTCACAGTTCAATGCAATAAAAAGCTGCGCTAATAAGACACGGACGAAGGAAAGGCAGGACGCACACAAACGCAGATCAATCACGCAGAAGCCGCACTTTTCGCCAAGCTTCAGACTTCATGATCTTACAAATCCTTCTGGAATGTGCCCAAGACGGACCAATATAACCAAAAAGTAAAAGGACTTGGTTAGGCACGATCTTTTGAAACAAAAGGCCAAAAACCTAGAATGGCATGTTGCCACTGTTATGGGACAGATGCAAGAGATCGCTGCATTTTGCCTTGCTTGGTTACATAAGAAAGAGCCCGCAGTACTAGAAAGAGGCTTCAGTAAAATTTCTCGGGCTAGTTGGTCCATAGTTCAATGCAATAAAAAGCTGCGCTAATAAGACACGGACGAAAGACGAAGGCACATGCTAGAAGGATTTGCAAGATCATGAAGTCTGAAGCTTGGCGACAAGTGCGGCTTCTGCGTGATTGCTCTGCGTTTGTTTGCGTCCTGCTTTTCCTTCTTCCGTGTCTTATTAGCGCAGCTTTTTATTGCATTGAACTATGAACCAACTAGCCCGACAAATTTTACTGAAGCATCCTTCTAGTACTGCGGGCTCTTTTTTATGTAACCAAGCAAGGCAAAATGCAGCGATCTCTTACGCCTGTCTCATAGCAGTGACAACGTGCCATTCGAGGTTTTTGGCCTTTCGCTTGAAGAAGAAGATCGTTCCTATCCAAGTCCTTTTACTTTTGGCTATATTGGTCCGTCGTGGGCACATGCCAGCAGGATTTGCAATACCATGAAGTCTGAAGCTTGGTGACAAGTGCGGCTTCTGCGTGATTGGTCTGCGTTTGTGTGCGTCCTGCCTTTCCTTCTTCCGTGTCTTATTAGCGCAGCTTTTTATTGCATTGAACTATGAACCAACTAGCCCGACAAAATTTACTGATGTTATACAGCCATTAACAAGTCCGTGGGTGTCGCCGGTCGTCCTGGTGAAAAAGAAAGGCAACACGTTACGATTCTGTGTTGATTACAGGAAACTGAATCAGGTTAGCAAAAAGGACGTGCACCCACTACCCAGGATCGATGATGCGCTTGACCGACTCCGAGACATCAGGTTCTTCTCTTCCTTAGATCTGAAAAGCGGATATTGGCAGATCGAGGTGGACGAGCGAAACCGCGAGAAAACAGCTTTCGTGACGCCCGACGGTCTGTAAGAATTTAAGGTGCTCCTGTTTGGCCTCTACTCTGCGCCGGCCCCGTTTTAACGCATGATGGACACTGTTTTAGCTGGTCTGAAGTGGCAGTCATGCCTTGTGTACCTGGACGACAAGGTCATCTTTTCGTCTAGTTTCGAACAAGACTTGCAGCGATTGCGCATTTTCCTTCACGTTCTCCAGTCTGCGCAATTAACTATCAAGCCAGAGAAATGTCATTTCGCCTTCGATGAGCTCTGTTTCTTGGGACATGTGGTCAGCGGACAAGGTATTCTTCCAGATCCCGACAAGACTTCCGCCGTCTCCAGTTTCCCACGCCCAACCGACAAGAAGGCCGTCCGACGTTTTCTGGGCCTCTGCTCCTATTACCGCCGCTTTGGTAAAGATTTTTCTCGCCTAATTGAGCCATTGAAAGCCTTGACTCGAGGTGACACATCCTTTTTATGGGGGAGTGCCCAAGACGAAGCCTTCGAGGAACTCCGTCGCCGCCTGCAAAGTCCACAGATACTAGCTCATTTTGACGAGAATGCAGACACATATCAACACTGACGCCAGCAATGTCGGCCTCGGAGCGATCCTCATACAGTGGAAGGATGGTTAAAAACGAGTCGTCGCCTACGCGAGCCGTACACTTTCTCTTCCGGAAAGGAACTATTCGACGACGGAAAAACAGTGTCTTGCCGTCATCTGGGCTCTGAGTAAGTTCCGACCGTACATCTGCGGGTGACCGTTTCGTGTTGTCAGTGATCATCACTCGCTATGCTGGTTAGCCAGCATTACCTTCTGGGCGGTTGGACAGGTGGAGCCTCCGGTTACAGGAGTACGATATGACAGTTGTCTATAAGTCGGGCCGGCAGCACCAAGACGCGGACTATTTATCACGAGCACCCGTGGAACCGGCTACGCAAGACATCATCGAAGATTGTCCTATCTTTTGTGCCGTCAACATCTCTCGTATGGCGCAACTTCAACGGACCGACTCTGAGTTGTCGCCACTCATTGAGTACATGGAGGGTGTTAATGCTAGTGTACCCCATTTGTTTCGTCGTGGACTGCGGTCCTTCGCTCTACGGCGTGGAGTGCTCTACAAGTGCAACTTTGACAGCACCAGGGAGACGTTTCTGCTTGTGCCATCCCTGTTACGGCCAGAAATCTTGATGCGCTTGTCATGATGAACCATCCGCCGGCCACTTGGGGATCAGTCGCACACTGGCAAATATTCGGCTGAAGTACTACTGACCCAATTTACTGCCATCAGTGCGTAAATACGTAGAAACATGCCGTGATTGCCAACGGCGCAAATCTCCTCCTCTGAGACCAGCTGGCTTTCTGCAGTCTATAGCACCCCCAAAGACCTCTTTTCAGCAAATTGGCATAGACCTCCTCGGCCCTTTTCCGAAGTCGTTCACTGGAAAACGGTGGATTGTGGTCGCGCCGGGTTACTTGACCCGGTACGCTGAAACTGCGTCACTTGCAAGCGGTACTGCTGCTGAAGTCGCCGAATTTTTTGTCCACGACATAGTCCTGCGTCATGGGGCTCCTGCAGCTATTGTTACCGACCGTGGAGCAGCATTTACGGCTCGCTTCACTCAGGCTGTACTGAAGCTCACGCACACCAGCCATAGCCTACCAGCCTACCACCCACAGACAAAAGGCTTGGTGGAACGCCTCAAGAGGACCTTGACCGACATGCTTTCCATGTATGTTGATGTTGAGCGCAAAACAGGGGACAAAATTCTTCCATACGCAACATTCGCGTATAATACCACGCAACAAGAAACGACGCGGTTCACTCCGTTTGAATTAGTATTCGGTCGCCACGTAACCTCCCCCCTGGATGCTATGCTACCCGTGGACCTCCCTGACAGTGAGACGAAACTTGACATCGATGTCGCCACTTATGTTCAGCGCGCGGAAGAAGCGCGGCAACTGGCTAGAAAGCGTATTCACCGCCAGCAGCAGATCGATGCTGACCTCTACAACCTTGGACGCCGCAACGTTGCCTACATCCCGGCGACTATGTGTGAATCTGGACGCCCGTTCGTCGCCGCGGGCTGTCCGAAAAGTTACTGCGCCGCTACTTCGGCCCTTACCTTGTTGTCCGCCGCCTCAGCGACGTAACGTATGAAGTTGTACCAGCCTCGCCGGCTCATTCATCGTACAACGGCAAGCGCAGTGACGTTGTGCATGTGGTACTTGAAGCCCTACTACGAGCGAACCCCCGACTGACTTTCAGGCTGCATGTAGTCTATCCCGTGATGCCAGGCTATTGGTGTAACTGTTCAACGCTTTTTCTTCCCGCTCTTCTGTCTGATGGTAACACCGCATCGATTAGATGCTCCAGGGAGGGGGCAGTGACACGTGCATTAGAGCTAGAAGAAGAATGAGCGAAATGGGACGAAGTAGAGGACGAAGTTCCCGCCCATTCCTGTTGCCCGCCTTCCTGATTCAGCTCTCTCGGTGCCCGCGTTCAGCGGTCGCAGCAATTCTTTAGTGTAACAGCCGTTACAATATGAGGCAAGATCTTTTTACCTTCCCCATAATCTCATGACGTAATCTCATGACCCACCGGTAAAAATGGGTACAAGCGTCCGCCGGCCTGGCGCCCGGCTCTCACAGGTGTGTGTGCTTGGAAGAGGCTCCGCAAACCCCGCTGCGCTCCTTCTGGGGTAAAGTAGTTGCGGACACTTCAGTCTGCAAAAGTGGTTCGAGTTAACATGATTCACGGGGTTCAAAACTGAAAACGAATCGTGTCTTGCACACGCAAAAACTCAGAAAAGCCTTGAAGTTTCAAGTGCGAAACGCTCTAAACCAGCGTGTCGAAAGACGTAAAGATTCACTGTCACTGATGAAGTTCACTTCTCAGAGATCACTGCAGTCGTGGGCAAGTCCGGATTTCCGGCTGTCTGACTTTGCGAGAAAAAAAAGGGCCACATAATGGGCGGACTTATTGTTGTCCGATGGCGGAACGGATCACTGCCACATCGGCGCAACTATTTGGGCCGTGACACTTTTTCCCAAGCATTTCACACCAGAAGAGCCGAGCATCAGGCCGGGGCCTCTTGACAAAAACTCTGTTGTGCCTCATGATATATTTGTGTGGGTGGGACTGTTCAGTCTTTAGAAAAGTCGTATGATGGACAGGCATGCCGAGCCACCAAGATCGCCCAAATCCGTGTTTCGTGAGCAGTGTGCTTTGGTGAAGAGTGCATATGCTCCACGCGAAGAACCTCCTAACTGGCTGCCGTATCTAGATGCATGTTTGTACTTCCCAGAATTTGTATGTTTTGATGGTGGTGCAGTGTCGGGATAGGGATATGGCGGGCTCGTATTAAGCAGCCCCAATAACTTGAGACATGAACAAGTTTGAGTAAATGAAGTGTTTCTTTTTTTTTGCGGACGTTTCCCCATGCAATATAGCAGAAAAAAAAAACGCTCTGTTTAGCTTAGTTCGTAGAGCGACTGCACTGGGAAGGCGGTGGTCCCGTGTTCGATCCCCGGACCAAACAATTTTTTTCTTGCTTTCTCAAGTTCCTGAGCAAGCTGTGCCTTTTCTTTGTATCCGTATGGCTGTGCTTGGGTTAATGTCAATGAGTAATTACTCCCTTATTTTGTTTAAGGATGGAGCGTGTGTTTTTTTAGCGACTGTAGTTAAACATTCACGCGATATAAAATACTGTAACATTTCGCTCTGATGTGGTCTGCTTCCAGTTAACGGACGTTAGGTAAGTGCCCTTGATGTAAATATTATTATTTAAAGGTAGGCGTTTGCTTCATGTTTACTCACACACTCCTTTTTGTAAGCTTCCCGAGTCTCTTATGTGCGTGCATTCGTTCCTTTAGTAATTAGTGTGTCGGATTCGGAATGACCGGCTCGGCTACCCCTGCCAACGCCTCAATGGCTCAATTTTTTGTGCGCCCTTCGGCCGGTCGCGAACTACACCCTACTCGCTCGAAAGCGAAAGAACGCGAGTAAAATCTTACGCTCACATACGCTTTCCATTTGGTGTTCGTGCTAAGTAGCGACGTTGCATGTGGAATAAAGAAGTTTACTATTTAGCTATTTAGTGCGTTTTCTGGTAGTTGGCTTTTTTTTATGAGCATTTATCCTTTGTTTCACAGAAAAATTTGTACAAAGAAATTATATGTATATATATATATATATATATATATATATATATATATATATATATGCTGTTCCCATCTTCATTATATCATTCTCTCTACTCTAATTTTATGGGGTATGATGTGTAGAGAAGAGTACGTAATATGGCAATCTCGTCTAATACTAGAACGTTTTTCTTTAAACTTCATGTTGTACATGTAAAAGTGCTGCTTCACAAACATACTTTCGTTTCTTCTGTTAATTATTGGTTATGTGATACGCTTGAAACCATCTAACACTGTTTTATTGCTGTAAAGATGCGATATTATTTTGGGGTGTTCTAGAAAGAACTCTGAAGACTTTATTTTGAATTCCCACAGTGTGCGTTACTTAATGGTCACCGAACATGACCATGAGCCCTTTGACATAATTTTCATACTTGGACTACACAGCCTGTGGAAAACGCGTATGTTGGACCGGAATTCTGAGCCTGTCGCTTCCCTCCGTACTCATTTCGGCCAGAGGGTGCACCAGTTGAGAGCCACTTAACCCTTTGAAGGTTTTTTTCGTACGTGTACGGCGGCGGTTTTCCGTCGCGCAAGGTTTTTGTCGTACCGGTACGGTTGCAATTTTCTGTTTGAAATTTCGAGCCCTAATTACGATGCATGCTCACTGGGAGGTGCTGCCACCTCTTAGGGCTTACAAGAAGTGCTTGAAATTTATGCCGATGCCTTCTTGCGAAGATAAACAGAAGTGATTCCTAGGTTTGCGGCAACGCCGCCGCCCTATCGCAGTTTCGGTTTCGCGACGTGATAGCAACGAAGGCGTGAAACGTGATTTCTATCTTTATGGCCGCTTCCGTGCAGGGGATAAACAGAACTGATCCCCAAGGCTTTTGCATAGTTTCGGTTATCCCCCCCCCCCCCGTGATCGCAATGGAGGCGCGCAAATCTTGATTTTGATCGTTATGGCCACTCCCGGTGCAGGGGCCGCAGAAACCGATTTCCATCTTTATTGGGGCTGCTGTTAGCTAGTTTATCATCGATGCTCACGAGGTATTCCTACTCTCCTTGTTGTTTCGAGTTTTCACTCTGGAGCAACGTTCACTCCAAAATACGGTTCCTAATATTTTTCTACTTTTCCTTGACTTTACTCATACTGAACTTTCAAAATCTACAATAAAGTAATTTCACCACCTGGGGAATTTTTTTTTCAAAACAATTCGACCCTGAAAGGGTTAAGATTATAGTGACTATCAACCGGACTGACTCCCATCATTGATGTGTTCTTTCCTTGCAACCGTTTTAGTAAAGTTGTGCTAAGACGTGTTGTAGTTGTGTGGTGTTTTGTCGTATATTTTAATTGAACCTGTTCGGCTTCAGGCTGATTACTTTGTGATAATGTATGCAACTGTTTCCTGCATTTAAATGTGTGTAATAAATGCCATGCAGAAAAAAAACAATTGGTAGCTCAGTTGGTAGACCGACTGCCCTGAAAGGTGGGGGTCTCAGGTTCGATCTCCGCATCAGGACAATTTTGTCTCTATCCTCTAAATTTTTTAGAAAAGTGCCGGTTAGTAGAATGACTCGTGGAGCACCAGATCAGCTGCTTACGAGAATGTACACTGGTCTACAACGCCAAACACATACCTTGGTGTGCCACTCGGCAGCTATCGTGCAAGCGGGTCGGCTTGGGCGAGCAAGACGGATGAAATGAGAGAGCTAACCTCCCGATAGAGTGGATACGACCTCTCTGTATACGCGCAATGGGTTTCTAGCTGCCAAAGTGATGTATATATTGCAGGCCCTGTATTGTGCGTGAGCAAATATACGAAACTTCCACCGTGTATTTCCGACTTTCATATGGTGTTCTAGTCGGTAGAGGACGTCACGAACTAATTTCTTTCGACGAGTCGGTGAAGGGGGCCTCGCCCTGTCTTGTTTGTTTCCGCGTCAAGTTGTGCTACGGTTCATGTTTCTCTGCGACCAAAGACACCGTTTCCTCCAGTGTTTTGCCCAGTTTATGCTGTTCAATGCATTGCCTAACTTTGTTGTGTCATCTGTCGAAGGTGGAAGATACGGAACATCGCGCTACCTCTGCGAGGTGTTTGCGTCTTATCACTTCCTTTTCACGCGTTTCTCGAGATAGCATCTGCCATCAGACAAGAGAAAAGACCTGACGAAGGCTTTAGCTGACTCAGTTTTCCCCGTACCCTTGTATCGCTTATCTTTCACGACCGCATCCGGGAGAAATGTGTTAAAACGAGTGAAAAATACGTGGGTAACGCCTCCAACGAAAACCTTTTTCTTTCACCTCCACACAGGTACCCTACCAGTAAAAACCTGGCTGAACGAAAAGGGAATTTATGTACCTTGGGGCACGCAGTGTTTCCTCTGCAAAAAAAGAGGAGAACGTAATTAACTGCAATAATGCCGTGTTGTTCTGGGATGTGCTGCAATGCACCTGAACAAAGACCTCCCGTTCACACCACACGGGATTAAGTATTTACCTGTAATGGACGCAGAAACACCATATGACACAATTGTCCTGCTCGGTTTGCACGCAGTGTGGCATAGTGTAATGGCTTTCCGGCACTGTGACCCTGGAACGCGATCTGTATATGAATATTTTCTCGAGAGCGTTACGAAAATCCATGAAGTCCTGATTGACAGAGACTGCAGCGAAGAATCTGCTGTCCTGTTTGAAAAACTCAAGTAAATAAAAAAGTTACATTACGCACTGCCAGCTCGGAGTGCTATAAGTGTGTGTGAATACTTGAATTGTTTTTATTGCAATGCATTGAACATGTATTGTATTATATTGCATTGTGCTTTACTGTATGATATTATATTGAATATTACATGGCATTGTATAGTATTGTATTGTAGTGTTTTGTTATATTATACCGTTCAACCTTCAAGGCCATAAATATATAAAAAAGTATGGCCTTCCTTTGTAGCCATATGGCTGCGCTTGGGTGGATGTGAATGAGTAATTAATTCCTTAATCTAAATATACACCACCTTGAGGGATTCTCCTAAATATTCGACTAACGTCCTTAAACATCTTTCCCATTTTTCCAATCTTTTAACAGTTTATTTGGAAATAACAACCAGATTTTTATTAACACAAACTGCATTTAATGATATAAAAAAAGCAACATTGTATTAGTGTCTATAGAAAACAACTTGAAACAGTGCAAACACACTCAACCACAAAAATAAGGACGACCTGCCTCGTTTATGTTTTTGTGGTTGTGTGTGTTTGCGCTGTTACAAATTTTTCCTATAGTCAAGGTGAAACAACTCTCCTAAAAAAAAGTGTTAATGCAGTATGACAGCATCCTGAGCGCTCTTTGTTCCCCGGCAAGATATTGCAGCTGCCTGGGCGTCGTCAGCGCTGGCGTATATATCGGAAAACTGGAGGCATGTCTTACTCTTCAGCTTCCAAACCTTTGTGAAGTTATTTGAGGGACACACAGTCATCGGTCCGTATGCAGTCATACGAAAGCATACGAACCGCATTGCCTCCAACACCTCTGTTGTGCGCGTTTGCATTTCCCTTAATAAGCCTGCGATAAATCACATGGCAGGACTGATTATGCGAGCTTCATTTCCCTCTACGAATATCAGACACGCCGGACAGAACGACTCCACCTGGTAAGCTCCAGGCGCCAGCGAAGCGACCGTCAAGTCAAGCTTCCTTCTCGGCAGTTCCAACTGTGCACAAACACGCATGCGCTGGCAAAGGGAGCGACATCTGTCGCTCCAGTTTGTCTTTCCCACCCTTTCTCTCGTGATTCACAGTATGCGGCCGTTTTCGTTTCGGCTTATATGATGCTACGTCATGCTGCAGCTCACTTTAAGTTCACGTGATTATCGTCTCATGTAGCGGTTTTATAATTTTTATTGTCGGACATTACGTGCATATATTGTGGCGTCACTACTGGTAAGTGTATGCTTCAGTTGAACTTTGTTCACCGGCCTCAGCTTAATTTGTCCAGTTCACCAATTAAAGTCTACAACTTACTCCATCATTGTCTTCATGTCTTCAATTAAGTGCTCTCTGTTTCATTACTTTCAGGGTGTTTCTGGCGGTTTGGTTAGAAATTTTACTTTACTAATTAGCGGTTAATAATTGACGCTTAATACTTGCATCTTCAGTTCGAGCACCCCTCCTTTCAATACACCAGGGATTTTCATTTCCTTCGTTAAAAACTGTTTAGCAAATAACATTGACTATTTAATGGTTGCTGGTTACTCTTTCACTCATTATCCATTTTCTCTCAGTCATTAATGCTTTTATGTTTCCTTTCTACTGCATGGCTCTTTCCTAGAGTGACTTCTGAAATTCGGTGCCATCGACAAGATATCCCGCAACTGTCGACGCCATGTTTTTTTTCACCTGGTGTACCTGAATGCTTTCGCGTTAGAAAAGATCGCAGAATGATAAATTGAGTGCATGGGCTATCATTTCGATTCGATGTAAAGCCACGTTGCGCCCACTAGCTCTTCACATAGAGTGCGCTCCCGTGTTCATATTAGGAGCGGGTGAGACTAAACATCGAGATACACTTCAGCGTCGGCATGATGAGGTCACAAGGAAACTTAGTAAAAATTCCGAAGAAAGTTTTGAACGCAACTTAGGGTGAAATTACCAACGTGTCTAGTGCAACAAGATAAACATCGAGGAAGCTGCTAGCTAATTCATCATCCGCGTATATTAGTGACGTGGTAAACGATAAATGCTAAATAATGAAGCGGTAAACGAATTACCTATTTGGGTAACAACACTTCAGTTACTTTTCATAGGCTGTAATTAGACAATAAAATCTGTTACATTTCCGACTGAAATATACAGGGTGTTTCACATATTGTGAACCAAGAATTAAAAAAAAAACGATGAAGCGAACCTTGGTGAAATAAGCAGCACATAATTCTCCGACATGCGGTGCTCCTCAGAGCATTTCACATTCCCCTGCAATTAGGTAATTAAGAAAGATAAATTTTGCCAAATATTTATTGTTCACTTTGGAGCCAAGTGGGTTTCATCATGTTGGGGAGGTGGTATGGAAACAACCTATTCAGTTTTTTCTACCAACGTACCAACGGCGTGGCCGTTTTATCCGGCATTTGAAGAAAACCGCCGAAATATATAAAAATAAATATCACATGACTGTCCCCGTGCATTATAATATTGTAGCGCTGCCAACACCGTTTGGATTCAGTGCCCTGTTTGGTTGAACAAAACGTACGCAGTGGCAGAATAAAAAAAAAATACTCTGAGAAGCACTACGTCGCCTCAAACAATATGTTGTTGGTATCAGCTCGCTACAAGCTTCCCTTTTTTTAAATCCTTGGTTCAAGTTACGTGATACACCCTTTATAAATAGATAAATGAAGGGGAAATGAGGGTGCTCGTTAAATACATGAAGGAAAGAAGGCAACAGCCGGCGAGACTAAGGAAAGCATTGGGGATTGTACTTTATGTCTTTTCTTTTAATTTTTGCTTTAATAATTACATAAGTTAGTAATGTAATCTGTTTAGGGAAAAGATAATGAAACATAAAGTAGAAACAGAAACAACGTGCCGATGGCGGGAACCGAAACCATGAGCTCCGAATATCGCGTCCGGTGCTCTTCCAACTGAGCTATATCGGCCGCTGTCCCACCTGCTACTTTCTTGGGTATTAATGTTGCCTGTATACGAACCTAGACAGTGTTCACCAGCGCCACCCTAAACCATAGCGGTGGACGCGGAACATCCTGTGTTACCGCCAGCGTCACGTAGAACGTGATTAAGAGCGAGGGCGAAAGCTGTGCTAGAACCCTCTTACGCTAGCTATGCCTTCAAGACTGTCAGAACCGAGACCCCCGCAAGCTACAAGCAGATAAAGGAAGGGGAAATGAGGGTGCTCGTTAAATACAACAAGGAAAGAAGGCAACAGCCGGCGAGGCCAAGGAAAGCATTGGCGATTGTACTTTGTCTTTTTTTTTTTAATTTTTACTTCAATAATTACATAAATTATTAATTTAATCTGTTTAGGGGAAAGATAATTAAACATAAAGTAGAAGGAAAAACAACGTGCCAATGGTGGGAACCGAACCCACCATCCCACCATCCCAACCGAACCCACCAGAGTGGTTAACACACTCAAGGTTCGTATACAGACAACATTATACCCAAGAAAGTAGCAGGTGGGACAGCGGCCGATATAGCTCAGTTGGAAGAGCACCGGACGCGATATTCGGAGGTCGTGGGTTCGGTTCCCACCATCGGCACGTTTTTCCTTCTACTTTATGTTTAATTATCTTCCCTTAAACAGATTACATTACTAATTTATGTGAATATTGAAGTAAAAATAAAAAAAGACAAAGTACAATCCCCAATGCTTTCCTTGGCCTCGCCGGCTGTTGCCTTCTACCCTTCATAATTGTAACGTGTACGAAGGTGAACAGAAGATTACTTGTTTTGTGGCTATAACCGTTATAACCACCATTTTCTGATCCCGGCGCAGCAGCCAGCTTTACGTTTCCACGCGCATACATCAGAGGAGACAAGAAAAGAAGACGACCGCGACCCCTCCAGCTCGTGACACCCTCACGCGCAGTCCGTGTTCGAAACTCGCAGCTTCAGGCCACGCTTTCTCTCGTCTCGCCACAGCGTAACCTTCTTGACGATCTGTCCTTCTGCTATGTGAGTACAGTCTCTTCGCCAGCCTATTCTGCTGGTAGGCGCCACCACTGCAGGCTCAGAGGGGTTCTGAGACAGCTCACTGCACAGTTTTTCGTCCCCGCGCATCTCGTAGGGATTATGCTTCTGAGCGACACGAGCACGCGGCTGTGGCCGTTGTTGTGCTCTTCAGAGCCCTCCTGTGGGGTCATTGCGAGAGATTGGGGACGGCATTCGTGCTACTCTCCCCTTCCGATTGCAGGTCCTTTCGAGAACTGCTGTCAGACACCCTCCCTTCCGTTCTTCCAGCATCGGACAATTGGTGACGCAATGGGCTTTTGTTTTGACGTGAGGGTGCTTGCAGGATATGACCGTCGATACCTCTATCGACAGGGGAAGCAGCAGGGTTTGTAGGTTTTGCCCTCCGGGTTCCTGGCCTGTGCCAGACGAACACATATGAAGGCTGTAAGCGCGCGCACCGTTCGAGTCCAGGCCCTTACTGCGCCCCCCCCCTCACTATTCGGCGCTGATGCTCCCGAGACGGTAGAGCCTAATTTTCGATTCCCCGCCATTGTGGCCAATGCCGGCGGGTACTCGTGCTGGGGCATCGACGGGCGACCTCATCCTCTATAGTGCTGTGTAGGGGCGCGATTTGCCCCTTCGGTTAACCGTGCAGTCCTTGAATGACCTTATATCCGCCACGAAACAAACTTTCAAGGCATAATCGTGGTCGGGACTCGATGATTTCAGAGCTTCTGTGGCAATACAGCTTACTGTGGCAATACAGCTGCTTCCCCGCGCCTTTCTCCCCTCGTAGGCAGAACGTCTGTGCACACGCAGTTAATGCTGGCTCGGCTTGCTCTGGCATTTGTGGATGACGTGCTACCTAATAGAACACCAAAGGCGACTCCACAATCTTTACTTGTTCAGGCTATATTTTCGATTTATTGTGTTTTCAGTCTTGTTACTTTGCTGTATGTGGGTACTGGCTGAATTAGTAACTGGACACGCTGTTGAACATTTTATTTCTGCTTTCATTCGATGATGCTAATTTGCATTACTGTTGGCGCAACGCTCACAGACCATTTCTGCTAAAGTGGAACTCTGCCTTTTTCGAGTTAATCTCATGCTTTCTGGCTTTTTGAGCGGCTTCCTTTTTGTTTGTGCTGTTTGTGACCAGGACCTTTCCTCCTTAAAACACCGGCGTTGGGCCTGAAGTCGTCTGTTTCGGGGCTCTCAAACTAACCTTCATCTACGATTTGTCGCGCTCACAACAAGGTCATACGTTTTGGGCGAAGGTCCTTCAGACAGACGACAGTGTTTTTCGCACCAGCATGTCATTTGAAGACTCTTGCTTTGATGCACGCGCATTTTTCTTTTGCATGCTTGCGGCCAACACTTTGCGGCACGGGCATACTCAGAGCTCAATTTCATAGAAAGGATGCTCACCACATGTATCAGTATCTTTACTGATACTGTGCTGGTGTAATGAGACAAGGATACTACTAGTGTAACGTTTTAAAATGTTTTAGAAGAAAGTTGAGCTAATTTGTTACAAATGAGTATTCTCTTCTGCATAAGCTGTGTAGCTTTCCTACGTGGCCGCATACGTCTTCTTTTTGGAGGACAGTAACTTAGTAATTGCTTTGGTTATGGGCAAATATTAGGGAGTGGGCTAGCACGACCAAGAAGGTTGCATGACTCTGAATGCTGACGAGAAACTGGCGCTAGTTCTGTAAGAGAAGCGGGACAGTCACTGGTTCCCTCGAAATACGTCGGGGAGCCTGTGCTATAATTCGAAGCGCTCGAGGTTCAAGCATTCACTTGGCAGCATGGGTAAATCATATTGTCTGGGCTAAGAGCCAGTTTTTCCTGCCACGAGGTAAAGCCTAGGTGCGCTGCGGTCTCGTCTGAATAAGCCTGCACTCTGCTGACTCGGTCCAGATGCCAGGCCCTAGTACGATGGCACCCAGCCTCGAGCACTTTTTTCTATTCCTTTTTTTTCATTTTTAAGGTCGCGGTGCGCTCTCCGTTTACTGGAGACAGACGGAAGCGAAATCGCACACATCTTGAAAATTTCGCGCGCTCTTTATTCGATTCCCTGGTATAAAATAGAGCTTGAAGAATACGTTAAGTATGCCAGCGTGCTGGTTTTCGAGGAATTTACTCTGTATTAGTTTCCCGTCTGTCCGACTGCAAGGGCGATGCACAGCTGCCGGGTTCCACCGAACTAACACCGAAACCGCCGGGAGAAGCTTTTGTTTTGTATGAGGCGCGAGAAATTTCCATTGTTCTGCATTCTTTCCGACTAGCTGCCGCGCTAGACCACAACTATGTGTCAGAATCAACCAACGCAATCTGCCTTTCTGCTCGCTTTTCGTTTTCCCAAGTGCCCAGTAACCTAGCGAAGCACGCGGCAGTACCGTCCACTGTTCTTTTTTTTTTCATCGACCAGAGAACCCTTCGTTGCGTCAGCAGCAGAGGCAGCCATGGAGCCGGTGACCGACACCACGGCTGCGCCGGACACGAGCAGCATGAGCGCAACCGTGGGCGCGTCGACGTCGGCAGAGGTGCCATCAGCCGATGTAGCCGCCTCACAGGCATCCATGGAGGCAGAGTGAGTCGATATTCTTTCCCATTGCTCAGTTGCAGAATCCACTCTCAAGATACGGTAGCTTTACAGGACCCGGCAAGGGGAAGCTTTTGATTCAACTTACTTTTAAAAGGCGCCATTTCTACTGCCGCACAGGTTTTTGACAACCCTTATATTGTTTCGTCGACCTTTATATTCCCAAGCAGCATTGGCCGACTGCCGACCTATGGCCGGTCATCGGCAGCTGGTCGGCAGCCGACCTGCCGGCATTCGGGGCTCGGTCCAATGACAGCCCATCGTTGGCCATGTGCCAGGTAGGGCGGAAGTCGGCCATCAAGCAAGGCCCAAGCTCGAGCACCCGACTGAACGCCGACCAATTTGGCCATGGTAGCTCGGCCATTGGGCGGCCCATGGTCGGCCATGTACTAGGTTGGGCAGAAGTCGGCCAGCAACCATGGCCCGAGCTTGTAACCCCAACTGAATGCCGACCTGTCTGGCAATGGTTGCTCGGGCATTTGGCAGCCCACGGTAGGCCGCGTGCCACGTTGGCCAGGAAGCCGGCTAGCACTCCCGACCCAATATGCTTGTAGTGGACGCCGATTACATCCCTGGATCTACTTAACCTCTAGTACAAATCCAGTTGTTAGTGAGAACGCGCATACAAAACGAAACCATGTTGCCATAGCACGATTCAGTTCAGTTCAGGCGTTCAGTCGTGTCCGACTCTTCGTGACCCTATGAACCATGTCACGCCACGCTTTGCGGTCTCTCACTATCTTCTTAACATCACATAGCTTCATCTGCAATGCCTCGAGAATGCCATCTAACCATCGCGTTCGCTGCCTACCCCTTCTCCGGCGACCCTCAACCTTCCCCAACATCAAATCTTTCTCCAGCGACTCCTCTCTTCTCATCAGATGACCAAAGTAGCTGAGCTTTAACTTTAGAATTTGACCCTCCAATGAGCAGTGAGGGTTTATGGTCGACAATATCGACTGATTTGATCTTCTGGCAGTCCAAGGAACTCTTAAGAGTCTTCGCCAGCACCACAATTCAAACGCGTCAATTCTTCGGCGGTCAGCCTTTTTCACAGTCCAACTCTCGCATCCATACATCACAACTGGAAAGACCATAGCACGGGTTATACGGATCTTGGTTGGCAGACTAATGTCTCTGCTCTTTACTAGGCGGTCAAGGCTAACCATTGCTCTCTTTCCCAGAAGCAGGCGTCTCCTAATTTCATGGCTGCAGTCTCCTTCCGAGGTAATCTTGGCGCCCAAGAACAGAAAATCTGTCACAGCTTCCACTTCTTGTCCATTGATGCTCCAGGACTTGGTAGGGCAAGATGCCATGATCTTCGTCTTTTTAATGTTCAGTTTAAGCCCAAACTTCTCACTCTCTTCTTGTACGCGCATCAGTAGTCTCTTGAGTTCCACTTCACTTTCTGCCATTAAAGTGGTATCATCCGCATATCTAAGGTTGTTGATACGTTTTCCAGCAATCTTCACTCCAGCTGATGACTCGTCCAGACCGGCCTTCCTCATGATGCACTCTGCATATAGGTTAAATAGGCAGGGCGACAGTATGCAGCCTTGCCTCACTCCTTTCTCAATCGGAAACCAATCAGTAAGACCATGACCAGTTCTGACTGTGGCCTCTTGCCCTTCATAAAGGTTCCTGAGGAGACAGATGAGGTGAATTGGAACTCCCATCTCTTGGAGAGCTTGCCACAATCTGCTGTGATCTACGCAGTCAAACGCTTTCGCATAATCAATAAAGCAGAAGTAAATGGGTTTCTGGAACTCTCTTGCTTTTTCGATGATCCAGCGAAGGTTGGCAATTTGGTCTCTAGTTCCTCTGCCCTTGCGAAACCCAGCTTGCACGTCCGGAAGCTCCCGATCCACATACTGCTGCAGCCTACCTTGCAGGATTTTTAACATCACCTTGCTAGCATGCGAAATAAGCGCGATCGTGCGGTAGTTGGAACAATCTTTGGCACTGCCTTTCTTTGGAATGGGAATGTAAACTGAATAGCACGATTATGTGACATTAAATTAGTGATTAGAAGGTAGCTTTTTCATTGCCGAGAGAGAAAACGTTGCCGCAAGTTGATCGAACAAATGACCGTTTTCTCAGCCGTTTTTTGTCCTAGTGCTTTTGCATTATCCATAAGGAAAAGCACGCGCAGCATCGTCTGTTTACCTGGGGAAAGGAACGAATACGATGTGTGTACTTTCTAGACGCAATCCCTGGAAAATGAAAAGCCGGAAGACCCGAGTTTGCCATTTTAGTTTTGGGCATTCACACGGTGGTAAAAAATAAAGAAAAAAATGGCAATTTTTCGCGCAGACTGCGAGCATGACAAGCCCCGGTACAATTATATGGCGCGCAACATATATATCGGCAATAAATAACAAATTAGTTTGTTCCGCCTATTAGTTTAGAGTCCGATCATTCTAACCGTGCTAGGCGGAGCCCTGGACTAGGGGCACCGACCACCCAGCTCCTGGGAATTTTAACAGATTATTATGCTCATTAAAAGCTTTCTCCCTCCCTCTCTCTTCCACGTAAGAAAAAAAAAAGACTGTCGGTCGACCTTTTATATTAATTTCCAAACTTTATATAACATTGTCAGATACATGGAAAGAAGAGATCTGCAATTGGTTTTGCTGCCAAAACATTTTTCCGGCCACACGAAATTAATAATGAAGAGGCGGAGTTTCGCGCTTATCTTCTCTGCTCTTTTGGACAACTTTGGTTTTGAATTACGCAAAATATGTTACAGTTAATTGAAAATTATCGGACTAAATATATGCATGTTTTTATTTGTATTCAGTTATTTTTCGCTTTTCAAGGTAGTGTAGATGTTTTTATAAATTTTCACAAAATCGGCCGAAGAAACGAAATTTTTCTACATTGCAGACCTAATTATTTCAAAAGAGGTTTATGGCAGAGCCGCAAAAAATCCACACTATGTTCTCAGCATAGTTATGTATTAAACAGCTAAAGCTTATATTTATATAACTTTTCAATACACAGATACGATCGCGCTAATTTAAAGAAAACAGCGAACATTGAACATTTCTTAGGAAAGTAAAGCTAGTTTAAACATTGTTTAAACTTCTACTACGTATTCTCCACTATACCCCAGCTTTCGAAATCATTAAAACACCTTACATAATTTTGTTGCGCAAGTAATTACGGCCACTTCAATAAGGCCCTGGTGCAAGGCGTAGCGCACCACGCAGAACTGAAGATTCTACGGCATTTGTGAATCGCCCATGACCTCATCGAGACGATGCTTCCTGAGGAGGGGGGCAAATGACACATAGAAGTCGAAGCAAAAGATGACATATGAGACGACAAGCGCGAGCCTGGAAGAGAAAGAAGCTTGAACGCAAGACTCGCTCTGGTCGACCATCCAAACCATCTAACGCTAGGCCCTCCTTGGCGTTCTACCGAGACGTGACAATATTATTGTAACAGGGAAAAATATATTTACAAAAGAGGAATTAAGATATATACAATGAGAGATAGCCAAGGAGCTAGGCAATGAGGGCCCCCCGTTCGACGCACTTTTTTCTTAATCTTACGCAAACGAGCGCGCCACTTCGTCTTCATCATTCTCATCGTCATCCAGTAACGTTTTGTCTCGACATTGCAAACTAGCTGTGACAGACACAGCAAAGAATGGTTCGAAGTCGGGGCAACTGCACAGTGCAGCACAACAGCAGCAGAACAGCGCACGCGTGCGAGTCACGGCAGCAGCGTCGCCGTCTTTGTCAAAGCGATCGCGCTTCTTCTTCGGGCGCTACAATATGCATTTATTTGCTGTCACGAAGAAACGCAACGTAAAAACACGCGTAACGGAATCCATAAAAGTAATATGACAATTGTTCAAACCCTGAAACGCGAAAAGGAGGAAAAATGCAAACTCGACTAAATAAGCGAATAAGCATCAATATCTATATATTACAGGCAGTAATAGCGAGATTATATATCTAGACAAAAAAAAACGAAAAAAAAACGCACTCGGAGAGAGAACATAAAGGGACTACGGCGAAAGCGAAAGGTTCGGCGATTGTCGACATCGTGCGAGTTCGAAAGCGGCGCGCCCAGTACGATGAAACGCGCTCCTCGGCGCCTGTAATTTGGCCTCAACGCGCCCGCAGAGTAAACATCCACCCGCTTCCTCCGCCTGTTTCCCACCGACTGTGCTGGCGCGTCTCACATGCGCTGTTGGCTTGCGCACGCTCTGCGCAGACTACCGGTGAACAGCAGGGAGGCGAGAGAGGCTGATAGAGGCAAGAACCTCCTTCGGTTTCACGTTCCAGCTTTAGTTCCCCGCATTGAACCAACACGTACAGCTTCGAGCAAACCGCTACGATTGCTTTTTTTTTTTATGTTATACAAAACAATGCGCCAGACAACATTTTTTGGGCAAGATGGCAAGTACATTTAGGACAGTACCTTAAACAGAAATAACCGCTTCACCGTCAGAAAAGGCGGACGTGCAGACTTTTCAAAGCGCGTGACCTCTCCACTTTTTCTCGCAGGTGTGCTCACCTCGCTAACACAAGTCTCAAAAGGAAGGTCGTTTATGTCGGCCTGTGGCCACAAAAGCCTCGTAAATTGCCTCTGCTCGACTGTTTTTAATACCTATGCTCAGTTGGTCCGTCGCTTCCAGAGTGAGGCCTATTGAGCCTTAGGAAAAACGGCGAGAAATTGCGCCTATGCATGCGCGCTATTGCTTTCGGGACCCATGATAAGTAGAACATTCGCCCACAATTCACAAGGATTCCGCAAAATGTCCACAAAATTGATATCCGAATCTGAAGCGTATAAGGCGTGATGGCTCCGTGGTTACGCTCGAGCTCTGAATACAAGTGCGAAAGTACTTGTATTCAGCCAAGGAGCCAGGCAATGACTTCGACGCACTTTTTTTTTTATTCTTCCACAAACGAGCGCGCCACTTCGTCCTCATCATCCTCTGTCATTTTTTGTCTCGACGTTGCAAACTAGCTGTGAGAGACACAGCACTGAATGAATCGGAGTCAGCTTTGTATGCGTAGAGTTCCTGATGCGCTGTAGCATAAGGCAGCCCACAGACGTTTTTCGCAATCACCTTCACCATTATTACAATGAAAATTTCTGAGGAGAATAAAAAAAATCGTGTATGATATCTTTTTAAACTTTGTTCACGTATTCTTCTCTATATCAATTTGCAACTTCAATAAAAACACATTGCACAATATTGATGCACTAGTAGTTACGACCAGTCCAATAAGACCCTTAAACAGGAATTTGCAATTGCTGTAGGTCTGACTTCTTGGCCACTAAGCGAATAAAATGCAAGCAGGATTGAATTTCAGGTTCTAAAAATATGTCCAACAGTAGGGAAAAGATGTCGACGGAAATGAGGACAGTAATGTTGAGATGTTGAGATGACCGGAGCGGCCATGAGCGCGGGGGTGTGCTCACCCCAGACGTTCGTTTTAAGAGGCGGAGCAGTGAGAGCTCGTTTTTACGTCTTCAGACCGACAGACTTCGATACATATATTATGGTGAAGCTACCCAAAACTAATAAAAAATACTTCCTTGTAGCAGTTCAACGCATCGGCACTAGAGCTTCACTATTCTATCCGCCTGTTTTTCGCACCGTAACCGGACGCCAACAACACGGGGTGAAGTTAATGAGATGCGACCACTGTCGGGAAGCCCGCTTCACCAGCGCGGGCGACAGCCTCTGCCGCATGAGAAACTGCTGCGCCAGATGCGATCGGTGGAAAGCATAACTGGTGCTGCAGTGGCAAAGCAAGGTATGGAATGCTACAAAGAAGGAAAAAAAACAATTGGTAACCGGATGCTCGTGCCTCTCTCAGATGACGGCATTCAGACGGCCTGAAGTGGGCCTTTTGCCGCGCGTTCACGCTAGCCAGGACTGCCTGGAAGACACTGTACAGGAATGAAAATAATGTGCGCTGTCGAGTCATTCGAAGAAAACGGATGCAGCCCAGAAACACTGTTTTACTGAGGCAGTTTTCCATGCCCTTCACAATTTTTCCATTCTACTGAAATGATTCGGAATACGTTGCTTGCTCATTGAACGTTATCGTCTCCTTCTGTAATTCGCGTTAAGGTGAAGGTGATTGCGAAAAACGTCTGTGTGGTGCCTGATGCCACAGCGCATCAGGAATTCGACGCGTACAAAAGTGATTCTGAATCATTCATTGCTGTGTCTGTCACCGTCAATTTGCGAAGTCGAGACAAACAATAACCGAAGAAATACTTTTATAGCTGGAGAATGATGAGGACGAAGTGGCGCGCTCGTTTGTGGAAGATTAAGAAAAAGAAGTGCGTCAAACTGGGGGCCCTCATTGCAAGGCTCCTTGGCTGTTTCTCAATGCATATATCTTTAATCCCCTTTTATAAATGTATTTCTCCCTGTTACAATAATATGCCAAAATTTAAAAACCTTGAACGATTCACAAATTCGGGAGAACTTCAGATCTGCGCGGTGCGCTATAATTGGACACATGCCTTATCAAAGTGGCCATAATTACTAGCGCAACAAAATTATGCATGGTGTTTTTAATAATTTTGAAAGCTGAGGTAGTGTAGAATAGGCGGAAAAAGTTTAAACAGTGTTAAAACAGTTTTTTTTTATTTTCCTAAGAAATTTTCTATGTTCGCTGTTTTCTGTAAATTAGCGCGATCGTATCTGTATTCAAATGTCACAAAAATATAAGCTTCCCCTGTTTGCGGATAACTATGCTGAGAACATAGTGTGGAATTATTGCCGCTCTACCATGAACCTTTTCTGAAACAAAGGCCTGCAATTTAGGAAAATTTCGTTTCTTGGGCCGATCTTGAGAATTTTTATAAAAACATCTACTCTTACCCGAATAGCGAAAATTAACTGAATACAAATAAAAAACATGTATATATTCATTCAGATAATTGCCAGCTAGCTAACTTGAACATAGTTTGTGTAATCTATAACTAAATTTGGCGAGAACAGCAGAGAAGCTCGGAACTCCGCCTCTTCGATATTATTAATCAGTCATCATGCAACAATATATAATATTTTGAAGTAAATATAAAAGGTCGAACGACCGTCTTTTGTTCGATCATAGGTGGAAGCGGGAGGGGAAAGATGACGTGCGCATTTGTCGATGCACCACACTGTAAAAAAAAGACCGTAATTTTACGCAGACAACCTCCTTAAAAGAACGTCAAACGGTTCTGTTTTCCTCAATACGTATTGAACATCCGAGAATTGGCGCACGGATGAAGGAGAATGTCCTTATAAGCATTTCAGACACTTCCGTTTTACTCAATAAGTATTGAACATCCGTGAATCGAATTTCAAGCGCTTCCGTTTTATTCAATACGTATTGAAAGTCCGTGAACCGGGCATGGATGAAGGAGGAGTTCACGCCACTGCGACGCCCGCATGCTCGAGTATGGAAGATCCCCAAGCATGCACACTGTACATGCTCCCACGCCTTCCCACCGGGCTGGGCTTCTCGAACCACCTGCACCATTCCAAAGCCGCGCATCGTTCCTCCTCTGGCCGGTTGCTGCTGCTGTCAAGCATAGTACACACAGCAGCATCACCTAACGCGCAAAGCAAAGCGCTCTCGGCCGATGATCGGAGAAGCGCTTTCATCGCGGCCGCGGCGGCGGTATTGCAATGGAGTCAAAATACAGGAGCGCCTGTCTGCTATGCGGTCTCAGTGTAAGTTGAGATCAAAACCTCCGCTGGCGTACTTTTTTTTTCATTCTTTCGTTCACCTCTTCCCTCCCGGCGCTGCGCCCACCGACAAGTGAGAGGTATTGTACATAGACCTTGGGTACTGCGCCTAAAAACAAATAGAAAACTGCTCTAGAAGTCGGCGTTCCAAGGCTCTTCGGTTGTCGCCGTGTTGGCCGATTCGATGTAAGCCATTTTTTTTTTAAATCACGCCTTGTACGTGTCATCTCCCAGCGGAAAACAACGTTTTCACGCCTTCGCGCTTACTCCGCACCGTCTGCTGCATAAAGCCGCCCGCGCCCGCGCCGACGACTGCTTCGTCCCCTCGTCGATAGGGCAATGACGCATGCGCCGTAGCGGTTGCGCACTGCATTCTCGCGCCTTTTTCAAGTGAGCACAGGGCGTGGACGCGTGGAGCTGAACGTCTGGACTGCGATACCGCATTGCAACTTTTTATCTTTGACGACCCAGCCATCTTGTGCGCTTGCGAATACATCTGGATCACCGACGAGCAAAAAAAGACAACGTGTTCGCCTAACAGGTGAGAACAATCTTAAAATTGTCTTTGAGGTGCAACTCGTGACTGGCTTCATACGGGTGTCTAAGAGCAGTGCTGCGCGCTTCGCAAAGGCGCCATTCAGGCAGTGCAAACGTTTTATTCAGTGAACGATTTCGATACAGGGCGCGCTCTCTTTAAAAACTTGTTTATTTGCATTGCTCATATGATTTTCGCTTCTCCGCATGATGAGTCCAGACAAAGGAACTACTCGGACCATATCGAAACTATTCTATAGCACTGTCCGACTAAACGAACGACCGGTGTTGAGCGGTACTTAAGCAGCACACAGCAGCACCTTGGCTTGTATTTTGGTCAGCTGCGGTGATCAGATTTAAGGAGGCATAAACCACTTGTCAATCGCGAACTAAGCCGCTCGTTTGTACCGTGGAAGTTTGTTTTCAACTGGAGCTGTTCGACCGCAGTATGCAATAATTAATGCGATAACGTTAAAGTTGCCGATTAGCAGAAAATCCGGCTAATTGTCAGCGAAAAATCACGGGCGTGGCTTTAGCAGGGGAAAAGACATGGTGCTGATTGTTCAGAGGGTTGTGCGCGGAGTGGTCTTCGTATGACAGCTTGTTTGTAAATTATATGACAACTTATTTTTTATTATAGCGTTATTACCGGATGGTGCTGAAAGATGAACAGATGCCCGAGATGTGCGCAGAGCTTTTCTACATGGCTGGCCTACTTTGAACATTTTTCTTATCATAGTAGTGTACTCAGTGCCGGTGGAGCCTTATGTCCAATCAGTCAGTGCGGTGCTACGTTCAAGAACTACCGAACCTTCAGAAGCCATGTCTTCAGGCACCACAGAAACCATGCTGAAACAGAAAACATGGCCTTCCTGTGTACTGTGCCATCCTGCGGGAGATACGAGTCATTACGGATGAAGCTTGTGGCACATATTGTGGACCATTTCAAATAGAGAACAGAGTAGAAAATTAGCATCGTGAAACACAGGCACTGCAGCAGACCAAAAAAAAAAAAAGCTAAGAAAAGTAAAAGCAGCAGCAATGGCTGTCAGAACTGGCAGCCTGTTCAAAAGCCAATTGCCGAAAATGACCATGAAAAAATTGATTTTTTGAAAAAGGAAGGAAGGAAACCATTCAGAGATATAGACGTGCCGCTTGCAATGGCGTGCATGAAAGAAACGTATTTTTACCAACGGGTGTTCATCAACTCGGCTAACCCTGTGCATACCACAGCCCAAGTGAAAGAAGAATGGCCATTGTTATTTCACAGACCATTCTTCTACAGTCACGCACATAACTTTCTTGGGAAAGATGTTCAGGTAAGATAAGGAGAATGGCTGCAGTGTACAAGTTGGAGTTGTGAATATTCAGTTCTGCTGACTGATATGTGAGGAAACCAAGCTATGCTGTGAAAGATCTTGCTTTTGCGAATGAAAAATTTGAGCATTACAAGCACAGACCTTGTGCAGAGCAGCGAAAGTTGTGGAAATCCTAGGGTGGTGAAGATCTGCAGCTAAATTTAATCAGTAAGATGTAAATGGTCATCATTTTATGAGAACATTTAATTGTTTATTTTTTTCCCGATAATTTGTTTCTTTGGTTTAGGACTGCCAGACCCGCATCACATTCAATGGTGATACTGTGATAGCCGTAGAAAATTGGTAGCATACTGCAGTGTTTCTTGCTGCAAATTTAAATTTCTTCATACATGTCAAAGCAAACATTTGCCTTTTGCCATTGAAGCCTACCAATAATCTTTGCTTGCCAATGATGAAAAAAAATGTTTTAATTTATTCCAGGCCACATTTCAGGACATTATTGCAATATGCGCTCCACTCCTTGTGAAGTACCTTGACAGTGCACCTTCAAAGGAAATCATGTACCTGCTTGCAGAGCGGCAGCTCGAAGAAACAAAAAGCAACATCAGAGCTGAGGCAGATGTGGTAATGCATCTCCTTGCCGCATACTTCAAGGACGACCCTTGTGCTCTCTACCGCATCTTTGAAGTGAGTTATAAACCCCACTGTACCTCAGTAGTGAATCCTGAGCAATCCATTTTGGAGATTGTAAAATAATGTGAAACTATTGTGGTGTCAGGTATAACATAACAGCCTTCATGGTCTTATTCATTGAAACTTGGAACTATATGAAAGAAAGAAGAAAGAACTATAATTATTAGAAGCCTTGATTATTGCAGTTTGACTTCCCTTACGTCTTTTCAGTATGCTTGTTAGGTTCGGTAGCTACCATATGCTGGCACCACTCTTCTCTACTTACAAGACTGATGCTTATGGCTATACGGAATAGGAGCGTGGAACCCATCAAAGAAAGGAAACTTCTTAGTTGTAAAAAGAAAAGGTACACCAGTCACCACCATTTTATTTTTGTTGAAATGCTTAGCATCTGTAGTATGGAATAGAGAGCTACATCATTGAAGTTAAATCTGCAGGTGACTGTCAGGATATCCGCAGCTGTATTGCTTGCCGCGTATATGTTCCTAGAAACGAAAGGATTCGGTGCATCGGCTGAGTAAAGAAACATGGCTATAAAGTTAGTCAGTTATCACTGTTTTGGAGCACTATAAGCTGTTCTTGTTCGTTACCACATGAATTTGATTTTACTCCCGTCTCTTATCAGGAAGGCACGAGCATTACATCCAGGATCTCCGATTTGCCGTCCACGCCAGTTATATTTGTACTCGGTAAGCTTGATGATGGTATTTATTATCATGCTTTGTACATATGGCTGCGGCAGCAGATTGTGTGGTTAGACTAATTGTAGTGATTTCATTTCATTTCATTTATTCATACACCGGTTTTTAAATGGGTACAAGCTTTCCCCCGGCCTGGTACTCGGCTCTTCTGGGGTGAAATGCTTGGGAAAAGGGGTCACGGCCCAAATAGTTGCGCCGATGCGGCAGTGATTCGTTCCGCCATCGGACAACAATAAGTCCGCCTCGCGCGGCAACAGCCCATTATGTGGCCCTTTTTTTTTTTTCGTTTTGTTTTTTTAGGACTGCTGCAGCTGAGGCTCTAAGGGAGCACTTCAGGTGAGGGTCAAAGGAAGTACCTTTGCAAGACAAACAGAACCACCTTTTGCAGGCTGCGAGGTTCGAAACTGGGTTTGGGGCCACTGCGGAGGAGGGGCGCGCAGCGGGGTTTACGGAGCTTCTCCCAAACGCACACCCCTGTAAATCCGAGCACCAGGCCGGGGGACGCTTGTACCCATTTTTACCGGTGGGTGTCCGGCGGTGGGTTTCGAAGTGACCACCTCCCGCAGCCGAGACGGGCGCTCTAACCATCCATGCCTTTTCCTGGATTGCTTAGCTCTTCATTCACAAAAAGGCTAACTAATCAAATTAAATGACGGTTTGAATTTTGGGATGCTGTCTTCATAGGTTACGCGATATTGTCATATATCTAACCAATGAGTATGGGTATATGTTCTTGTAAATTGTAGATATGCGAGCATTATACAAGATCACCATGTGTTCCTATTTCAGTCAAAGACCATTTGAAGGCATAGACTTCCGAAAAAGAATGGGACAAAGTTGCCACTTCGAGTATTCAAATAATGATTGCTATATAATTTTGCGCGACAGGCACATCATTCTTTTTTTTTTTTTGGTACTAGCATTTTTTATGGCTTACAATGCTGAAGTCAATATTTATGTTATTAAAAATTAACCAAAAAATTTGTCTTCATTTTTTTTGCAAATTAATTGCTCCATTCATACTGACAGCACCAGTGCGTATGATGCCATCACTTTTTAGGCTACTTTAAATAAAGCACTGGCACTGTGTTGCATTAGAAGCAAAACAAAAATGTTTATTCTATTTCAGGTACCATATATGGAAAGCAGTGCGTGTTTTGTGAACAGGAGGCTGTATTTATAGAGCCAGCATCATTCAGTGAGGTAGATTACCTGCTTTTCGTGCTGTAATAAGTCCTGAATCTCGAGTATGCAGAGCCAGCGGCAACGACGCTGGAATTTATCCAGAGGTGAGGCTCTTATCGTTTTTTTTTTTTTTTTTTCTGGTTGTATCGTATATATGGGATTAATGTCATTTCTCCATTTAACACTTGATTCTTCGTTTATTGTACTTGTTGAGGCGAAGCATTTCAGGATAGTGCCTTTAAAGGACCATTTGCAGATATCTTTCCTCCTGGCCTTACTTTTCTTGTTGCTTTTAGAACTGGCTTATAATTATGTGCTGTATATACTAATGCATGTAACGCTACTTTTCTAGTCTTGTTTCCAATACTCAACTGTTTCATTAAGGAAATAGTATTCCCTATCTTGTCAAATTCAGCAGTGGTGCAGGCAAGAAAACATAATTTCTGTGCACTTCTATGAGCTGGCTTACTACTAGCTTGCCTGCTCTATTGTAAACCGGGTGCTGAGGCTCCTATGGACGAGCCCACCGCGGGTGAATGCAGACGGTGTACAAAGCGATAGGCTATGAATAATGCACGCACCAGTGATTTGACTCAGCTAACTTGCCACTTAGGACGCTCACCCTTATCGATCTGTGAAAAGTACATCCTTCAGCAATTCCGTCTTCACACAGCAGCCAAATTTTATTTCTACAAACACTCTTCCATGTCACAGTGCCCTAGCTGTTCACATATATAAGCAGATATAGAACATTGCCTCACACAACGCAGACTTCTAGTCTCCCACTTATTATTTGCCTCGAACCCCACCATGGCTCATTTTGCTTGCCTCGCGGGACTAGGCCGCACAATGTGCCCTTGTCACTTTCGTCAATAGCCTTCTAAACACCTGGCCCAAGGGCTTTTTAATAGACACGTTACTCACATGCACCGATGTGATGGCCAGATCTGTTCCTTACTGTAAGAAAAATTACGAAATATTTTTGCACATAATTTAAGCTGTATTAGTGTGCAACCTCTCGTAGCTCCAACAAAATATACACCTGTGACTTTATGCGCGTTTGAAATTCCCTTTTGCTGGGGGTATTGCAGAATACGTGAATCTATGCCACAGTACATTACGATTTCATTTACTTATATCCAGAGATATATAAATAACTAAAATAATTTTTACAGGTTGTTTAGCCACTATTTCACCTTTTTCCGCAGACGAAGTTTTTGGAATAGTAAGCAATCAGCGATACACATCAGTGTTCGAGAATTGCATGAATGTTAAATAGTTGCGCTGAAAACGTTTGTTCGCCTTTGAATATTCTAGCAGAACTACTTAGCCAACTATTCAGTGTTTAATACGGTTTATAAAATACTAAGCAACAAACATAACAAGCATGTTACAATGTATTCTTTGGTAAAACAAACATAACTAAAACAAGTCATTTCTGTTTTACAGGCAAATATTTTTCATCTGTCCCTTGTCAGGGAGCAAGTGGCGAGGCGGAAAGAAGTCACTCACCAGCGTCCATTCGACAGTTAAGAAGTTGGCGCAGAAGCTTCGTTTCATCTCCTGATACACTAAGCATGTATGTCAATTTTCTCATGGTTGTTCCTCAGTGCATGCCGTCATGGCTCTCTTGATCTTTTTTGATGAATTCTTGCTACGTTAAAAACAACTGATGCCTCCTCATTTAAATATATGTATATATATATATATATATATATATATATATATATATATATATATATATATATATATATATATATATATATATATATATATATATATATATATATATATATATATATATATATATATATATACATATATATGTGTGTGTGTGTGTGTGTGTTTAACCATGATCCTGGAAACAGTGTAATAATTGAAAATTCTGCGTTTCCGCATCACTTAAGCTTTTTTCCCATTTCATCTCCTCGAAACAACTGCGCGAAGCATGACTTCAAGAACTAAGCGAATTTTCGTCCGGGTTACATGCAAGCAAGTGCGTGGACTGGCTGCGATATGAACAACATTTGCGCCGAAAATAGAGAAGCCATGCATAACAGGTGTGTGTGCCACCAACGCGCGACAGAACACTACCGGCAGCCATTTGCGCAGTTTTTTGACTGCGCAGCGCGCCGCAATCAATTAGTAACCGAATACTACGCGCTCGGCTTTGTACATATATTTTGGACAGCGTCTTTTCTGCGCGCAGGAAGCCATGTTCGCTCATTTTTTGGATTTTGTTAAGAGTTAGGGCAGTTTTTTGTTTTCAAATGTACAGACGATGCTTTGAAAACTGTCCGTGCGGTCTGTGCAAGCGAATTTTAAAGTGGGGCAGACGTTATGTGCGTGATGCCGCTTGATGATTAGGCTATAATTCAGTCATAATGAACCTCCACTTTTGTAATGATTAATATCATATTGAGGATTTGAAAGCCGTGGACCCTTTTCAAAATTTTCTTAATCGACGCCCCCCTTCTGAGAACGCACCTTCAGGTGAAGGCGCGCTGTCAGGAAGCGGCGACAATAGGAGAGCGGTTTCGCAGACGCGCTTCGAAGGCTGAGGAAAATAACAAAACAAGCAAAAAGCCGCATCAGCCGTGTGTGCACTGCCCCCCTGTCACTGGAAAGTAAACAACGTGCACGTGGGACACATTGTACAAAAAACTGACGGCCGGTATGAGGCGACCATATCGTCCGAGATATATAGCTCGCGAAGCGCTCGATCACGGCGCGCACTTTAAATGGGACAGGACGTCAGGTCCGCCTGTTCGGCAATTATAGCTCTTTGTGCCTCACGTACTGTATGCATGAAGTGCACGTCATAGCCATCGTACAAAAATATTAAACCGAAGCAGCTATCCACGTATTCTAATTGTATAGGAAATCATTTGGGAGTAGAAAAGGGCAACTTAATAAGATGTGCATGGTTCTTTAATGAACAATATGTATAAATGGACGGTTGAATAGTTACAGTAATGGAGTATTGTGTTAATTCTTTACGGCCGTGACCGCAATAAATATTACTCATATTGCTCTTAGCTTTAAGCTCTGGCATTGACAACCCTATCCAAAGAACCGACTAGTAGTGACAGGTTGTTTACAGCTGTTGATGATTAGGTAGGTCATCATGCTATTATTGCAAGCATATTTGCTCCTTTTTGTACCTTTGTTTATTACAAGCAAAACTTAATTTTGTTCCCTATTCCTAGAGACGCTGCACCTCTTACAACACCCACTGTTAAGTCGCTTTCATTCAAGGTACAAAAAGGAGGAAATGAACATGCACTCATAGGATAGCCTGTCTTACCGTTAACAGCTGCAAATAACGCGCCGCAGCAACCTTGGATGAGGTTTTCAATGGGGTTACCTGAGATGCCTAGCAATTTCTGCAATATTTATACCAACCGCTGCAGTGAAACAAAAAAAGGTAACACTGCATCACTGTAACTGCTGCATGCACCTTTAAATGTGCCATAATTTTATTGCCTATTCTTATAGACGCAGGACCTCTTGCTATTCACTTTGTTCAGTAAGCAACCGTCTTTCATTGCTTCAATTTCTATCTCTCCATCACTTTATTGTTGCTCCGGGTGTGATCATTTGATTTTATTGTTCAAATAATATTGTTTTATCGTGTGTGAATGATTTAGCCTACACATACATGCTTTCATTTTTTTAGATGCGCATCGGAATGTTTTCTACGTAGAAATGGATCGATTGAGTTGTATCACTGGTGCGAAAATCGACAGTTCGGCACCCCCAGAAGATCTGTGTCCTGTGGCTGGAAGGGGAATAAAGAAGAGGATAATCAGTGGAAAAGCCTGCCTAACAAAAGGTAACACTGCATCACTGTAACTGCTGCATGCACCTTTAAATGTGCCATAATTTTATTGCCTATTCTTATAGACGCAGGACCTCTTGCTCTTGGCTTTTTGCAGTAAGCAACCGCCTTTCATTGCTTCAATTCCTATCTCTCCACCACTTTCTTGTTGCTTCGAGTGTGATCATTTGATTTCATTGTTCAAATCATATTATTTTATCACGGGTGAATGATTTCGCCTAAACATACACGCTTTCATTTTTTTAGGTGCGCATCGAGAGTGTTTTCTACGTAGAAATGGATCGATTAAGTTATATCACTGGTGCGAAAACCAAAAGTTCGGTACCCCCAGAAGATCTGTGTCATGTGGGTGGCAAGGGTATATAGAAGAGGATAATCAGTGGAAAAGCCTGCCTAAAAACTTACAAAGATGACGCAAAAGCGAAATGCTGATCAGGGTGAGTGTCTGATTAGTTCTGTTATCCCACTTCACTTGCTAGGTGATGTGACTATATATGAAGCACCTTAGTATATTTTGTGGTATACTCGCTTAAAATTGTGTAGACATTAAATTTTTCCTCGTTTAATTATTTTCAGTGACGTACGAATTGGAATAAAGCGAAGTCATCCACGCATCTAATGCCCATAGACATTAGATGCGTGAATGAGTTCATTAATTGTGTTCCTATGTGAACATGCAATAGTTTGTCGAATATATTAATATGGTAAAAGTCGACTTTTTTTACTGTTAACCGGAGTAATACATATGCTCCGTATCATAGCCTTATTTGCCTATAGTTTGTGACTGCTCTTTCTTAAACTGTATTCTGCAGAGTACACGTGTGTCATCCCGTACGCCTATTTAACTCGCGAACAATTTGAAATCGAATTCCTTTTGCGATGTTGTTTCAGCTACAAATAACGAATGACAGTTGTGACAATATAGGTAGCTTTAGGTACAACGTGTAGCGCGGAAATCTTTATTATATATGATGATATTTTTATTCACCGCATTGCCTAAACCAGCCTGTTTGAAGAGACGAAATGAAAACAAATATGGATGTCTTTGGACAGGAACAGTAATCGTGGAGTCATGACCATTTTGTTTTAATTAAATTTCCCTATGTCGTGGGCTAATCTCTCGACACAAAGGAAAGACCCTTAGGTTTGCAAGATGCGGCGTAGTTTTCTCAGAAAAAAAAAAAAAAAACGCCTATCACTTAAGCTGGAAAACCCCGTTTTTGTCATTTTAAAATGTTGCACGTTTGGAGGCCTTCTGCTTGCGCACTAAAATTTTGTCATCCATTGTTTTTTACTCACCCCATCAACATAACTTTTATTTGTATAAGAAGTATTGAAAGCTTGTTTCATTGATGCAGTTGATTTAGTAAAATATCGCAAACATTGCTTCAAGCGCAACGCGCTACAAAAAAAGTTTATTTTCAACCTTACATACTGGCGTGATGCGTTACGTTGTTTGCACTAAAATATTCTGTCTTTATTACGCAGGTTATATTGTAAATTTAAGGCAGAATCTGGAGATCTAAGCTGCTATGTGTGTTCTCTGTAACGCTGGAAAGCAATTTGCTTATGATTGCATTATAAAAAATTACACATTTAAAAACCATCTTCAAAAATATAGTATTGTTAGTTATGGTCAAAGCTGAGAAATGGAATAATATATTAATAGACTAGATTGAATACTACCGCACCTAGAAATAAAAAGAATGAAAGACAGAGAAAAAGTGCAGCCTTCACTTGCGTTCTGCCATGAAATTGACAGAAATATCGAATTAATACCATTTTAAGCTAGATTATGTCCTTGCTGACAAGCAGAAAAAGGCTTTATTAGCGCTGACAAGGCTTTAAATTTTACGTACAGTAAAATGTAACTAAATTCAGCAAATACTAAATTGAAGTTTTGATGCCTACTCTATAAGGGGGAGTCATATAAGCAAATCTGTAGATTAAAAACAGGCATTTTTATATTTCTAATTTTACATTTTGCAGAATTCAATATATTTACTGACTCATATTAACAAAGTACTTTGCATTGTTTCCAGAGATTTCGATAAAAATCGATGTTGCGGCATTTTCTTCAGTCCTAATCAGTTTTCCTTATTTTACCATTTTTTTAAATTTTGGCCGATTTAAGTATTATATGTAGAACAAAACAAACCTAGAGCTTCAAGTTTTTCCAGAAATAAAGAATGGAACCTAGATAATGCAGAGAAATAGTTTCAGTGCCAGGATAATATTGGATCTTGCAAGAATGCAGGCTGAATTTGGCCATTATCAGGACAAGCACTTGGTTTACTATTTAATGTTATATTTTTAAACAATATAACGCAACACTTTTTAGTCCGCGATATTGTTGAGGTACTGAAGATTCTTGAAAGGTATTTGAAGATCGAAGATGATCTTTTTTTTAATTGCAGCAAATTTACCCTTTACTGCTGTTTTCGAATTTGGGGCAATTTTGATGCGTTGTGTAGAACACACCTAGCGGTCTGGAGCTCCAAATATTGCCTGGAATTAAGAACATGCGTTAGGAAGTGGAAACATATTTAGTGCAACCGACCTAATGCATCACATTCCAGTATACAAGGTTAAAAATGCATATTTTTACAGCGCATCGCTCCTGAACCAAAGTTTTGCGATTTTTTAATAACTCAACTGCAAAAACAAAACGGGTTCCAAATATTGTTTGTAAATGTAAAACCTGCATATATTTAGTGAGTAAAAAATAGTAGATGACAAAATCATGGTATCCAAATTTGCAACATTTTGAAATGGCAAAAACAGCGTTTTCTACCTCTAAAGATATACCGTAATATTTTTTTTTTGTTTTCGTAAAAACTACGCCGTATCTTGCAAAACTAAGGTTAATTCCTTTGTGTCTAGATATTTGCCCACCACATATAAAAAAATTCATTTGAAACGAAAGATGGTCATGGGACCTCTATTATGTTTCTTATTAAGGCACCCATATACGCTGTGAGAAAGCCACTAATCAAGGGCTTATTTTTAAAATTACATATTTCGAACGGTTGGGCCATGTAAGAAAATTAGAAAGCTAGGCACACCTTCGGTGTCGCCAGCCCTCACTTTCTGTTACAGCTGCACTTGCGAACCTAAATTAATACGTTGAGTACTTTATTTTAGCCACGAATACTGGTGTCAATTTTAAAGAAAGACCGCAGTGACGCGATTCTCGTGTCGTGACGCTGGGGCTATGGCGACCCGGCCTTCACTTGGTAGCGTGCAGAGACTCCGGGTTGAAGAAGGACTGAATCTTCGAAGTTGGTAAAATATGTACAAGCAGGTTTACTGGCACTTTGAGAAAACGTATTTACAAGAATATTTACATGAAGAAGAAGGGTACATCAGCAAAATGACAAGCGTTAAGAGTTCATAGCGAGAAGCGACTGGATGAGCCGTTTACCCAGGGCCCAGAGCGACCTTTTGTGCTCTGCAGCGTCCTTAAAACCCCCCCTATGTCCAGCCCCTCTCTGAAGATGTTGACCAACCAAATCCAGGGCACGCCCCTCAGGTATCGGCATCCAATCGAACACATCACTGCACTGATGGTCTGAAGCACTGACTGGTCCGGCATTCATTCGTTGGGCGTGATCACTTGTTGGCGGGAAAAGCTTGGGAACGGCGAGGAGAGGAGGTACATTTCTATTCTTCAGCAAAGAAACCACAGGCTGGTTCTGACCTCAGAAACCCGAGTGCACGTGGCGCCGCATAGGGCTCCCAACATTGTCCCTTTTCGACAATTGCAAATCTTTCCTGCATTCCCGGGAAATCACTTAATGGCCGTATGAGTCATGCTCCTTTCTTGTCCTGCACGTCAGCGGACATGTCACTCTGTCGTCTCCTTTGGATAGGAGGCATTCATCACTGGAGGATAGCACTTCTCGACTGGAAGGGTGAACAAAAGAAAGAAAGCACTTCCTGCTATTTCCCGCAGGGGGACGTTTCTTTGTGTTTTTCCAGACGTTCTCTTGGCAGGGTCAATTTGGCATTTGCAGGTTGTCCACAAAGCAAAACATGCTTACAAAGCAGGATTCCTGGAAACAGGCTCACTTAGAGCCATTGGACCATCACCACATATTCACAAAACTTATCCATGCCCACAGGCGAACAATAGAGCGCGCAATTGCGGATGCTTGGTCGTAACACTCGTAATATTTGTAAGTGAAATCTGTAAAGCTTACAAATATACCTATATGTATGATCTCATGCAGGCTTTATTCAAGTTACATTACACCTGCTGTGCTTGATAGCTTGAGCCAAGGGTTAGAAATAAACCATTAGAAGCAGGCGATGGAAACCGATGACGCATTGCCGGCAGCCTCTTAGGACAGCACAGTAAATTTTTTTTTGTACGTAGGGAAGAGAGGTTATTCGCTCCAAGTACTAAATATTCACTTTAGACAATAAATGCGACTTACAAAGTCGGTGAGCACGTTCGGAAACCTCTGTTTCAATATCTGCGGTTAGAAACCTCATGTGTACCTTTTTTTTTTCTATCTGCAGTGTTATGTACATACCGGTTATGTAGATACCGAAACCGTTACCAGCCCATTCGCACACCTCAATTGTGCTGCTCTCAACATGATTTTGAGCGGACGAAACAACCTGCCGCTATGATGGCTGGTCCCATGCATGAGTAAGGGTGATATGCTGGCGATGGTTGCCTCGCGTCAGCCCTTTGGCGCACATGAAGGCGCGAGTTACACTGACCACGCTGAACTTTGCAATGCGGATAATGACTACAAAGCGGTAAGGATACAAATGAGTGGAACATTATTTTTCAGCTGTAAAGTACAAATATGGTCTTGTTGAACGGTTGGGCTGGCGCGGACAAAGAAACCATAGGCAACTTATAGGTCTAACGCTACACAGTGCTGTCGAGCCAAGCCAAGGCCTCAATTGTATTGTCCGGCAATCTGATTTTCGTATTTTCGGGGTTTCCTATTGTATCTGGGGAACGAAATGCAGACGTGATGGTTCTTTATCGCTAATAATGCAACGTGGTTTGTGCCGGTACTCTTCAAAGTAGCAACACCATTTATTGTGCAAGTCATTAATCGGTAATTTAGGTAAATAATGTCAATTAAGGATTCCAAACAAAACCTTGTCTGTGGCGCTCAATGTAGCTTCCAGCAATATGTTTCTGGTTTCCTTCCCCTGCCTCGGAAATGTCTTTTTTATCCCTTGGATCAAATTTGCTTGGACAAGCAGTATATGTGTAAAAATGGTGCACCTCATATTTCAAATGACTTCAGATATCATCGGATGACTACATCACTACTGATACCACTGAAGGTCCTTATAAATGCTTGAGTGACAGCCTTTTATCATTTTAACAGGCTTGGAAACTCATATGAATACGGAATGAAGGCTGATATTTTTTTTCGTATATTTTCTAGGATGCCTGAGGAGAGGCAGCGTGTACCTGAGTGACGTCCTCTCCAGGAAGACCGCGGCAGCAATCAAGCGATGGCTCGTGATAGTGAAGTAATAGGACGGCGGGCACAACGAGCAGGGAAACGTGATATCTTCAACTCAGTCTAGAAGCTCAAAGCCAGAATAAATTGATGTGAAGCCTCACAAACTTAGTAAGCTGTAAGTGCCATTTTTTTATTAGCAGGGCTTTGAGCATGTTTCGAATATTTAAGAAAAACCAATAAAAAGTGCTGTTTAAACCTACATTTGCCGATGCTCAGGCTTTTTTGAGCTACATACGTATGGGTTGCTTTTCACCTGCCCGGAGAACACCATTACTGATGCCACAAAGTTAGAGCCCGCTTGGAGGAGAAGATGCGCATCTCAAAATACTGCCACAGCACTAATTTTCCATGCACAATTGAACTGCAGACGTTTTAATAGGTACACCATAGGCCATGGATGAGTAGACCACTAATTATACATCGATAAACCACCGGGCAGCGTGTACCGCCGAAGTTGTTGGGCCATGTGTGGGTAAGCCATGGCCCATATGCATGACCCTAGCGCGGCAGTAGGCTGGCCAAGTCGGCCATACTCTTTGGCCCGAGGTGCACTGCCGACGGTGGATAAACCACCGGCCAGCGAGTACCGCAGAAGTGGTTGGGCCATGTGTGGGTAAGCCATGGCCCATTCATGACCCTAGCGCGGTAGTAGGCTGGTCAAGTCGGCAAGCCATGGCCCATGCATGACCCTAGCGCGGCAATAGGCTGGCCAAGTCGGCCGTACTCGTCGGCCCGAGGTCGATTGTCGATGATCGGCCGTTCTTAGGCCATTGTCAATCCCCGACCTCGGGCTGAGGTAGGTGGCCTAGGTCGGCCCGGTGAGTTTCAGTCGGCCATATTGGCAAGGGCCGAGTGCAGGCCGACCATAGGCTTGCCGCTTGGGTTCACAATGCCGGAGTCTACAATTGTCACGCATATGATTTGCTTAATTGTCCGTTAATCAGGGGTGCTTAACTCTTGCTTTTATGTCACATCGAGCCACCTTCCGCCTATAGGGCATGAGCTAATCTTGGGAATAAGGACATGACAGTGGTCAGTTGCGAGAATTCCTTACTGAGGAATGGAATTGATTTAGGTATTTGAACACTTGTGCTGGATGCGCTTCCGCAGCGTCTAAAATGACGTAAGTTTGCCTCCATTACGTCTCCTCACCGTGTACGGCTTGTTCGGCTCATTTCACCATCTTTGTGCCCGTTCACTAAGAGTTTGGCTGCCCTTTCTCCAAAAAAGCTGAAGTGGTACACAGAGCAGTACAAGGCCACTCGGAGAAACCTGGAAAGCATGTATCTGAACAGGTATTTTGTTTTCGGAGGACTCAGCTCTTGAACGAAGCAAGTTACCAAAATTTTGATTGGCATAGACTCCCAGTGGGTTGTTGCCATGTGATTTAGCAAGTCGCGTCGCTCAGCCCTGACTGTCCGGCATTTCTTATATAGGCTTGCGTTGTGAGGCATACGTTCGAACATAATCCACGCCTCCTGGTAAGGCGCCCCTTGGTGATTATTGTGGCTCTCCAAGAACCTTTAGTGTTCAGCAGTTGTGTACATATGGGTGGGAACTATTTCACCGTGGATTCTGACACCATATCTGTTGTTTTGTGGGAGCCGTGTACTCGGCTTTAGATTCGGTTATTCATGCGGACATTCTTGGGAGATGCCCGAGCGACAAGCAAAATGGTCTGCCCTTCTTAGTTGACCAAAATCATACACTGCACTCTGATCGGCTGATATTATCAGGTTGGTGCTATGGACGGAATCAGCAGTTAAGTTATCCGGATGCTGCTTGTTGGTGTACCTGTTGCGACTGTAGGAAGAAGGAAAAGAAAATGCACGGGCTTGCTACTGGCTCTGTAGCTGAGCCACCTGATTTATTTATTTTATAGGAAGGGAAAGGCGCGGTAACTGTCTCACTTGTTTTCTGTGGACACCGCAACCGCGCCGTAAGGGAAGAGAGGAAGGTGGGAGTGAAAGTGGAAAGAGAGAAAGAGGAGCCGTAGTGGAGGGCTACGGAGTAATTTCGACCACCTGGGGATCTTTAACGTGCGCTGACATCGCACAGCACACGGCCCCATCTCCACTGCCTCGTAGGGTAGTTGAGAAAATAGAGAAGAAAAGAAAAAGCGGCAGAGAGAAAGACGCTGGTCGCAACAGCCGTCGTCCACTACCGAAGTGGTGGCGGGTGCAATGGCGGCCTACAACAGATCCAACCACCGGTGTCAGGCTAGACCCCGTTGCAAATGGCGGGGACCTACCATTTTCAGCCCCGTAGGTAGTACATATGTGACACGCCTTCACTGCGAGAAGTTTACGTATGCGTCAGTCACATTTACTCGCAAGATGTGCTCCTCACTTTACGGCGACCGAACTCCAAGTCACAATACTAAGACGCCCAGGACAAACAACACGGCAGTTATGCTACATCTGCTACGCGAAATTTTGGGACCACAGCATGAGATGATTTATGTAAGCCGCTAACATTTTTCGCAATGGAAGTTATCCGCACCAGCTACCCGTCCTTGTATGCAGAGAAGAGAGAGTAACTTGTTAGCTGACGTGTTGAAGAACCAATTACGTTCGTAATTTCTATATATGCTGTTATTCATTTGCAGAGGAGTCTCGCATTTTACATACACTTGTGAAATTCCATCCAATGAATGGATTTCGAAATTACTGCCTTTTTCCTCTAGCTTTGCCGCTTCAAGGTGTTTGCGCATCCTTGTTGACGCAGGCAGGCCCGACGAGAGCGGCATACGCTGCAATTTTTGTTTTCCGAGTGGCCTCAGAATTACAAAAACGTGTCAAACATTCAGCTACTTGTGATTACACAATTCACTTAGATCTTGTGATAAGCCATTTGAAATTATTAGCGGACTCAATATAAGCGCACAAGTTAAGGTCTCTCATTGGATGTCTCACTCTGATATATCTATTCTGCTCAGCGGCGTTCCAAATTGGTTTATAGGGGAAAAAAAGGCGCAGTATCTGTGAAACTTCTCAGCGGACACCGGAACCAAATCAAAACGCTACTGATTCCTGCCTTACTGCGTCTTCATCTGTGTGCTGTGTGGTGCGGCGTTCGAGGAATCTCCAAAGGAAAGGCGCAGCACGGCCGCCTGCATCGGACGCCCAGTGGGATCAGCTTCGTATATGCGTGAATCGCCTAGTGGTGTCATTCATGACCGGATATGACGTCATAATGACGTCTGTTTCGTTCATGACGGCACATTCGGTCAGGGCTGTTATGACGTCATTGGAAATCACTAAATATCGCGGTATTCCGTGTAATCTCGCGAAGAAGTGACACCTCACGGACGAACGCGCGCACGGATGGACATTAATGAACCTATAAAGTTTTCGTCTTGTGGAGGCGAAGCCCCCCGCCTAGCATTTGGGTGCTCTCTCACTGTGAGGAGGCACCCTTACACTGCAAAAGAAATTCCTTGTATCGTAATTCTTCTCATGGCACTGGAGGTTATCCGACGCTGGTCTTGAGCGGAAGCTCTGGCCATAAGTCTCCCAATAAGACTCCACGACGGCCGCTGATGGGAGATGAAGGATGGTGGGGCATGTAAGAAGGATATCTGGAATGTAGTAGTGTGGGGTATGGAGCAGTCCGAGTCTGCAGTCGTCGCCATTGTGAGGCTTGTGCTATGGTGAGGGATGGGACTTGAGGTGGGTATTCCCTTTGCTTGTTCGGGTAGTACAAGAGAATATCACGGAAAGAGAGCAAACATTCCACTGCTACGCCTATGCGTGAAACGTAGCAATGATAATTTATAGCTGTGGAAAAGAAAGGCGCAGGAGCTGTTGCACTCTCGGTGGACACATACATTAACTGTGCTTCGTGGGAAGGAGAGGAGGAAGGACAAAGTGAAGGGAGGAGAGACATGGTGAATGGCTGTTCCTGGCCGTACGGGGCTGAGACGGTAGGTCTAGGCCGCTTGCGGCGGGAGCTAGACAGCCACCAAATTTTGATCTGTTGTAGGTCGTCATTGCACCCGCCAAACCTTAGGTGGTTGACGACGGCTGTGGCGGCGCGCGTCTTTCTCCCTTTTTTTTTCTTCTCTGCTTTCTCTCTTCTAGACGAGCCCCGCCGGGACGGTACAGTGGTAAGACGCCCGACCACTGTACCAGAGTGCCCGGGTTCGAACCCGACCTTGGCGGCTGCGTTTCGATGGAAACGAACAGGCATCTGTGTGCTGCGTGTTGCCAGCGCACGTTAAAGGTCAACTCCGGGGTTTTTTCCATCATTCTGTGTTTTTCGCTGAATTACATTCCTCGGCACATCCTGACTCGAACACAAAAAAATCGTTTCTCGAAATTCCAATTAGAAGTATTTTTAAAATGAAAAAACAGCAAATCGAAACCGAAACTGCTTTCATGGCCAGAAACGACGTCCCGGGTGACGAAATGGTGACGTCACACAGTATTAGAGGAACACCCGTGCGTGCGTTGGATGGTGAAAATAAAGTATGGAAATCATGAAGCATTGCATAAAATGTCTGAGGTAGTTCAATATAAGCCTCACAATTTCATAATCATGCGGGAAGTGGTCAGTAACGCCGGTATACTGTTTGTGACGTCAGAAACTCAGTGTTGCCGGCAGAAATAGTCTCAACTTAAGCCATGAAAACAGCATATTTTAAAGTCGTGTTGCGCGCGAACGGATTATCGTACGGCGCCGAAATTTTGCAGAATGCGTCAGGACGAAGAGGAGAATCTACAGTAAAAATTTTATTAGAATATTCGAATGTCAAAAAACCCCCGGAGTTGTAAAGATCCCCAAGTGGTCGAAATTACTCCGTAGCCCTCCACTACGGCTCCACTTTTTCTCTTCCCACTTTCACTCCCACCTTCATCTCTTCCCTTACGGCTTGGTTGCGGTGTCCACAAAATCAAGTGAGACAGTTACCGCGCCTTTCCCTTCCTATATAAATCGATCTAGTCCGCACGAGGCAGCGGAGGTGGCTCAACTACAGACACCCCGGCTCAGCCACAGAGCCAGTAGCAGCCAAACGGAGCCCTTTCTACAGGCCGGGGAGCGCCTTCTCTCTTTCCGTGGTATTCTCTTGTACTACCGGGACAAACGAAGGAAATATACACCCCCAGCCCCCTCTCTCACCATAGCGCAGGCCGTACACTGGCGAAGCTTGCAGACTCGGACGTATCCATACCCTACATTTCTACATGCCCGATACCCAGACCAGTTTTCCTCATCATGCAGACTCTGCGGCAAACCAGGACACTTCATACACACCCTTCTTACATGCCCCACCTTTCCTCACCCCCATCACCGAACGTCGCAAAGTCCTACTGGGAGTCTCTCATGAAGAGCACTTCAAGTCAAGAACAATGGAAGATTATCTCCAGTGCTATGAGGAGGATTGCTCTTCAAGGACTTTATTTTGCTTTATAAGGGTGTCTGCCACATAGTAAAAGAGCACCCAAGTGCCATGCAGGGGGCTTCGCCCCCACTGTTTGGTAAATGGCAATAAAATGTTTCTACCACCACCGTGCATTTTATTTTCCCTCTTACAGCCCCAACAACAACGACAACACGAAGTGAAATATGAAGATGAGTTTGGTTTATGGGCTTAGACGTCTCAAAACTGACTCGGCTATGAAAGACGTGGTAGTGGTTAACTCCGGCAATTCCGACCGTCGGAGGTTATTTAATGTGCACTGACATCGTAAGCACACTGGCGCCAAGCTTTTAACCTCCATTTAAAAGCAGCCGCCGCGGCCAGTATTTGATCCCGCATACATGTTTATAGTATTCGATCGCCCTAACCACTGCACCAACACGGCGGGTTGAAAGGTGAAGAGGAAGGGCCATCTTAGTGGCCGGGCTGCTGATTATTTCGATCACCTGGTAGTGACCTTTGTACGCGGCTTCAGGCCGGAATGCGGTACAGCAGATTCATGTCCCCAGCAAGCCAATTTTGAGAGCGCTCCATTCTTTTTAAGCTACGTTAACTTGACAACGATGCAGAGAATTTCTTTTATTTCGCTTCATTGCAGGAAGAAAAAGGCCACCAGCAAATTTGAAGAAGCGGCGCCGGCATCCTTCTTGCAGCTGGTGAGTGCAAGTCATAGTTCACCGTACTTCGCTTGCGACAATGTTTTAAGGGCCAATTAGCTCTTGCTACTTACATTTGCCAGTTTCTCGTCCGTTTCTGTATCGCTCAAAGATTCAATACGGCGGCCAAGTCACGTGATCATAGCTACAGCATTGGTAATAACTTCTTAGCTACCACGTGACCATCCATACAATGGAATCCAGTGCCTTGCGTCATGATTCCCCAATGCCACGTGACTATACAACCGATTCCCTAAAGTCCCGTCCATCGCACATGCGGAATTAATGTTTAATTTAGGAACCTGCCCATGCCTTCTGTTCTGGTAACGTGCAAAATCCACGTGCTTGAAGTGCAGAGCAGCCTGTATGTCTAAGAAGTGTGTTTGGAATTGAAAAGCGAACGATCGAACTGAAGCGGTGAAGTACATTCTAAAAACATCTTGTCTAAAATGCCAGGGATTTCGATTTGCATTTCTTTAGTCTAAAGGATCTGCCAAGAAGTAGTGATGTAGTCGAATACAACTCAAGAATCCAGCAGAGATTGTCCCTCAAAGCTGGCTCTTCAGCGAATGTTGCACTGCGGATTTCATGAAGCAGTGGTTAATCCCCACGCGTGATATCGCAGATGAATGAATAGCGCGTCGCTGACTAATACACTCCTTATAACTTATTCGTGCGCATTTAAATGGGTCTAAAATATTACCACACAGGCTAATACTATCAAGTGGTGGCGACAAGAGCGATGACGAGAAATGAGTCTGGGCGTGCACTAAAGAAGCTGTTTATTGGGCTGACTTGCGCCCTCAAAACAACTAAGCGATTCGGCGGCGGCGATCTACCTTGGCAAACGTGCTCACTGGCCGTTGAAGAGAGAATGCGCGTTTCACGAGTCAGCGCTCGATTTAATGGCGGCGAAGAAAGGTCGAGATAAAACCGCAAATGTTGACTAGCATACCCTGGAATACTATAGAAACACACGCACACGGCTGCAATCGTTCGAGATAAATCTCAAAGCATCTTCTAGGAAATCCTAAAGCCGCGTCTTGCTGCAAGGAGCATGAACATATAAAGAATACAGAATTGATCCGCGCGCTAGATTCACAATGATACGACCGCATGCCGGCAGATGTCTAAAAAGAACAAATAAAGGTTTGAATGGTTTTCGGCAATACGCTGAAATGGTGACTCAGACAGCTATCTTTGGAGGCATGTATCATTTGGTTTCATGCTATCATGACTTAACGGAACCACTAATATTTCTTGGTTTCCGCTCTGTTTTTTAGGCCAGCTTATCTAACACAGTTGTCTCTGCTTGCAAACGGGAAAGTCAATATGTAAAGCGCTGTCTTGGGCGGTAGCTAAGGATGGTTTGCCTTCTAACAGAGTAATTTTTAATATATTGCAAAGCGCTTTTTGGAAGACTATTTGATTATGGAACAGTTATCGAATACCAGCACTAAATACTCAAATTTACTCAAATTTTCCTTTTTCTGGAGCGATTACAGTCGTTGTAACATTACACCTTTCAGTGGTCGGTGGTGCCGGCGTGTCATCCTGGAACTTACTCTTACTAAAGTGTCCGTAAATACGACGGTGTATCGATTCCTGACAAACAAGCCAAGCTTTCTCACATCACCATCAACTTAGTTCATCAGCTTCAGGTCAGCCTGCCGTTATTTATTCATTTAACTACGCTCCAAAATGGAAACAGGATCTTGTCCCGCTTTGAAAGGCACATGCACTATGCACATGGCGATCTTCCGTTTGACCCTCTGGAAGGTTAGGGAAAAGCCAACATGAAACGATCATTGCGGTTAAGCCAATGAAAACGTGACACGCTGTAAGGTTGCGCCCCCTCCTTTGCATCATGTCCGTGTCGATCACCTCACACGACGGACACAGTCATGAAACAAAATAGGGGGAAGGGGAGGCTGCTGTTTGGAGTTACATCATGAAATAGCGTAGGTGGGCTGCACACTATTATCGCACTCCGCCTCCTAGGAGGCGGAGACGCTTGAAGTGCCATCTGTGAACAAAATCAGAGGTTAAGTCATGCTTCAGCCATTTCTTATATTGTACCTTAGCTTAGAAAACATATTTGATTCTCAAAATTAGATACTTGTGCGAAGGATACGTGTGCGAACGAGAAACACATACGCAAGATATACAGAACATAGCTTCTAGGTTATTTTTTAACCAGAAAGCAGTTGTATTTTAAATAGAAACAAATATCACAAAAAGCCTAAAGAGACTTGAAGTAAAAAGAAAACAATCATACGCTAAATCATAATGCTAATGAGATATAAGTGTCTGGTAATTAAATCGCGCACGTGCAGTACTTTTATTTGTGTTTTGCTTCGTTCTTGTTTCAAGCTTAAAGAATTTGCATCCCGCATTAGTCAAACGCGTTTTCCGTTTCGTCACTGTCTTCTTCGCAAACATAGTAGTTTAAAGCCCGATCACACCATTACACATTATGGGAGTGGCGTATCTGCTCAGAAACTTAGCCTAAGTGCTGAAAGCGGCACCTATTTTTTCTTCCTGCCCACTTTTGTGCCGCCTATCCCCGCAGGTGATCATTACAGATCCTTGGCACCCGCATACCTCTGAAAAGTCGCGTAGAAAAATTATCAAAATACCTCACTTGCACATTCCTTTTCTGAAAACTGAACCGTGGCGTTCCATCAAGTGGACACTTGTAGCAGGACACATCTTGTTACGCGCACAACAAATAGCTTTGTGGGTGAAATTCGCAACGTGCCACTGGAACTCACGCCTGGCGTAGCGTCTGGTGGCGATTTAGCGCTAAGACGGTTGTCAAAGTATTTACATCGGGACAAAACACGAAATAGGTCTGGATAAGACACGTGATGCGTGTGTATGCACTATAAGCGACGGTCACTAAAGGTGACTAAAATTAGACTCCAAAATAACGGAAGTGCAGCTGACCGCGGCAGATGGTTAAGATTAAGATGGTTAAGATGGATCCGCCCAGGTTAGGAACTTTGCTCTGATAGATTGGCCGCAGCTGACATAAAATAGCATTAATTAAAGAGCTATGAGTAAGCTTGGCTATTGCCCTGAGAGGGCGTAAGCAGGCAGATGATGATGATGATGATATTGATGATGATGATGATGAAAAACACTTTCTTTGAATGGACCTCGTGACAGTTGCCTTGTCTTCATGTTTTCCGTTTAGCTGTTAGCTCAAGCGTTTCAGTCCACCACATCACCTTCCGTTGGTTTTTGGAAAAAAATTTTCTTTTAACTCTATGCCTCACGAGAGACACGTAATCACGTCTCCAAGTACCACATTGGGGCGAAATTGTAAGATTAAAATACCGCCAGTTCTCAAGCCGGATCACGGGCTATACCGCCGCGAACTATTGTCACCACCCACGCGACAATATATATTTATTCCCTTTTGAAAGCACCTTTTACACTCATTGTGCAAGATTTTTTCCCTTAGCGAAATGAACCCTTCCCCCCCCCCTTCCCATTTTTTACGCGGCCAAACTGGTGCTCTTGACCCTGGGTCTCAGCAGGCTTGATCACTGAATGCCAAAACAAATACGCAACAGGAAAAAAAGCATAGCATATTAAAGGTTCACGTTTGCTCTCCCTACGTGCTCACGTAATTACTGAAGAAGCGACATGTTTTGGCCAGACATGCAGATACTGAGTTGAAGGTATTCTTAGCGTAAATTCTTCAGACGCAAGTGGTAATTTTAAGGCGTCTCCAGCAGTCTGCACAACTGGATGGACTCGATACCTTGCCTGTGTTACGATTGGCTTTTATTCTAAGATATGTATAGGTACTTGTTCAATAATCCCCCATGATCTTTGTGCGGTAACAGGCTTCCTGTTCAAATTGGTCACAAGGTTGCAATGTGCATTCTCCGCATGACAGTTCAAGTACTCGTCGTTCAAGGACCGCGCGTTCACGGCTGTCGGATGCGCGGTGGCCGTGGTGACCGGCTTCTCCATGCCCACCCTGATCGTACTCATGGGACACCTGCTGCGGAAGTTCATCGTCTTCCAGTCAGTCGAGGCGGAGCTGTGCGGAAACCAGAGGTACCTATATCTGCGTTGCGCATACCCAAAGGGGAACCGATTCACATGCCATTTTGAAACGGCACAGTATATGGAAGAATTGAAACCACCTCTGTGAATTGGCGACCGCGGCACCCCAAGTGCAGCCAGAGTACGCTGGCTCTATTCCCTTTCCCGAAATTTTTCATTTTTATGTACTGAAAAAAAAAAAAATCGTAGTTCTCGAGATCGGATGCATGGTAAGGAATGTAGTACTTTTTAGAAAAATTCTGAAAGACAGTCCTCGTACCAGAAGTAGTTTAGGTGGTGGGTGGCTATTAGTATTTCTTCCCACTACCCCTCTTTATTTTAAGTTGCAGATGTTGCCGGAATGGATTTTTCGCTTGGCAATTTCATCATATAAATATTTTCGCTCATAAACCAACCAAATGCCGAATACTTAATGTCTCAGGTATTTATTGTCATGCAACGATTTTTTTAATTCAATTTCATTACAAGCGAATGGCAACAGTGCCGTTTACTTGGTCGTGCAGAGCACCAGAATGACGTCAAATTATCCTTCCTCTCTTCGCTACAGTATGTGCATGTTTGTATTCGCAGTAGTTGAGTGCCTTAGTTTCTGTTCTTCCCTTGTCTTGGGCCGTAACGCTGATGTCGGCTACAACGTATTTAAACTTCAAGAAGCGTCCTATCTTGAATGGATAGCTTACCTATTGTTTAACGATGAAATATTCCTCAATGTTACATTTATTCATTGTTTGCAAATATAAATTTATTGCACTGTACAAGATGACCTCTCTAATTTTTATACACTTTATTTTAAAAGATAGGAGAGCTACGTGCGTGCTGTCAGTGCAGCTGGCCTTTACAGTAAGGTGGTGATCATGTAATTGATATGGCGTAATGAGTAGATAATTGTTTAACAACAATTGCCTCTAAACTTTTCATTTTTGATTTTAAGAAAAAATATTGCACTGTGAAATTGAATTTCGTCAACATCAGAGGGGAACCTCGTTTTTAAAATTCATGTTCCGTAGCATGCATCAAAAGTTGTTGATTTGGCATTCCATCATCTCATAATTATATAATACGTTGCTAAGCACGATAACTTCACCAAAACAATGTCAAATTCTCTAAAATTTGAAAATACACTAAATAGTTCTGTATCAGAGGCGCGAGAATTGCAATTGACGCCATGTTATGAAAATGGCTCGAGAGAAAGCCAACTCAACGTGCATTAGACTGTGCAATTTTTGGTTTAATTTGCACTTCACCTTACTGCTGATTAAGAAAATATAAAACGGGACCGGCTCAGCCTTGCGGTGGATGACCTTCATTTCTTTTTCACTATAAAGTTGATCTTTAAATTTAAAAGAAAAAAAAGTCTGTTAGATATTCGTTGGCAATATATTATTATAATAAATAGGCGCTATGCTCCGCATGATGTCCCAATTGCTGTAAAATCATCCTGCACAGACCACGCACATGAATCTGTCGCAGTTCTTCAATACAAGGTCACAAAGTGTTTTGACGAGTTAGTTTACTAATCTGTGGTCCCTGCGTGTTCCTGTCCTCAGTTCAGCAAGAATACCTTACATTTACGCTACCCAGGCGAATGAAACGTGAGTAACATTTTGCCTCAATACAGGACATGGGGAGACAGGCAGACTCCGCAGGGAAGCAATGCTGAGAAATTCAGGTTTCAAGTTTTATTCATAAAAGAAGACCGCAAAGTAAAACCTTCAGACGGGACCTCCTAGCTCTAAGCTCATACAATATAACACAAATTGCAGCAAACAGTGGTCCCATAGTTCAAATGCTAAAAATAAATTAGGGATAGCAAGCAAAGAAGGCGAAAGAATTGAATAAATAACACATTGATTAGTGCATTAGGCATCCATCAATATATTCATATTGTTACCGGGGATTGTGTTATTTAATTAGAGTTTAAAATGAATGTGAAGCACCCGATGGTTTAATTTCGACAGGCAAAGTGTTCCATAGTGATATGCTGGCAAGTTTAGTGGTAAGTTTGCCATAGTTTGTTCGAACCTTGGGAAGAAAATTATAGCTCTCAGAAAATCTGGCCTTATTTTTGTCAATTAATTCACCAGCCGAAAACTTTTTTGTCAGAATATTGCTGGTTTTTTAATCGGTACATTATGAGCGAAACCTATAAAGGAAACTGTAGTCGGAAGGGCAAGATATCTAGCCAGCGGCAAATTGGGGCTGAGGGGTAGAGTAATGAGCTAAATGTCATTAATATAGCTGCTTGGTTTTGAAGGCGCTGACGATGATGTAAATATGCATAATATTTACCCAAGGAAGATGAGAGCACTGAACAAGCGTACAGTGGGAGCCGCAATTCGCAAGCCGAACCAACGTTTCCAGACGAAGACATGTCAACTGGTTAAAAATTTGGCTCGGCTTGCAAACTGAGGATCCCCCTCTACTCTTGTTCAGTGCTCTTTTCATAATGTAGCCATCTTCTTTTTCCGCTCTACCTTTTATTCCTAGAAAGGTAAACAGTGCGAGAGGTAGCTATGTATAGGAGCATAATACAGTGCTACAATAATATGGGGTTGAAAATAGTGGCGGGTTTTGATAATTATACGAAGGTAAAAAGAAATGTCGTGACACGTGTGGGTTGATCCAAAAAGCAATTGTGCGCGTCTGTTTCTCTTACCCTTCGTGCACGTGCTCGTCTATATCTAAGGCCATTTCACCATTGCCCCGCCTCGCTGATAAATGAGGAATACATCGTTTCTAAATGATCTCGACAACAAGAAAGCCTACTGATAAATTGCCTGCTTTATATAAAGTAGGCTGAAGTGCTTAATAAAGGCTTTTAGTGCTTCTGACCACGCTTTCGCAAATGACAGAGTATCATTAGACATTTAGCCTGGCAGCATGTCTGAAAGATCCAGTCAGTCGCAGAGCGAAAAATAATTCGGAAATGCACATGAAAACCTATATGTTTACGATGTTCAGCTGTACATAGGTGAATGCATCTTTGCACACCAGGCCTTGTCACCCTATAAGTAACCATTTTACACAATATGTTAAGATGAAAATCGTGAAAGCAAACTACCTTTTTGTCGGCAGTGATCCCGGACAGTTAGCCTAATACCTTAAAGTGGTGTCGAAAGCGGTCTCAGGATGGTGAATTCCGTCACGCTAGTAGCCTTAGAACTGCCGCATTCGTGGAATATGGCTTGGAGAGGCGGAAATATCAAAGGCGACTTCTGTCGGGGAACCTGTCTCATGTGGCCAGAGACCCGGTCAGCGCGCCGTGAGCCCCACTTTTGGTTAAGGCGACTGCTTGCCGTCTATGGAGGTCTCAAAAAGAGCTCGTCTCTATTAAATAATTTGAACAATTCCTAGGCTGTCCTCATTCCCTTCTAATTCCGATAATCTATTCATAGCAACAATATTCATTTCCCCAATTCTGGCTCCCTCCTGCTGCGCCCTAGGGGAGATTAGGGGAGTCTCACCGGACTCATTCCCCCTGCTGTGGTTTGCTTAGTAGCTTTACTCTCTTTATGTTTTTCCGGCTTTAGACATTTTCTACTCTTACCAGTTCAACGTTATAATTTGTCCTCTCGGACCACATCCGCTCTATTTTGATTGTATGAAACTAGATATGTCGTAAAACTGTGCGGGCATTAAACTACAGGTTTTCCCTCTGAATTTAATCCTAGCGCCAGCGGAAATAATCTGAGCGCCGACTGATATAATCTAAGCGCCATGCAATATAATTCGAGTGCCAAGTATTTAATCATAGCGCCAGCATATTTAATCCAAGCGCCAACTCGAATAATGTCCGCGCCAACCAATTTAATCCGAGTGCCAACGCAATTAATACAAGCGCCAGCGAATTTAATCCGGGTGCCAACCAATTTAATCCACATGTGAAAAATTAATGTGGTGGAGGGCTCCAAAGCATGAAACATGAATTCCAGAAATAAATAGTAATTGAGATCACATTCCAGACCATGCGACGAGTAAACGAAGCGTTAGCTTATGGGATGACTTTTGTCAATATTATGACAAACGCACAATTTCGGCACTGAAATAATGAAGGGTCCCAGAGCTGTGGCTTACTGGCTCTATGTTCCAAGAGGACAATTTATCTCACAAATGTGTGCACTGCTGGTTAGAATATATACAGAATTAAAATATGTTCGACGAAACACAATTATTTTATCACACAATTAAAAAGCGTTTTAATCAAACGTATCTAATTTAGCTATATGTAATTTCATCAGCCAAACATTACACAGCCAATGCCAAAAAGTTCCAAAGCAGACGGCAAGTTTTCCGCCTCCGTTTACTCGGTGCCGAATTGTCGTCTGTTTTTGCGCTATGCTGGAGAATGGATGAAAGCACAGACACGTGAATTCACTATTAGAAATGGGTGTACTTTCTTTTTCAAGAAATAGAAATCTTTTCTCAAGAGCATAAATCTAAAACTGCTAGAAACGCAGAAGACAATAGATTTCAAAGCAGGCGGCAATCTTCGCGCCTCCGTTGTGTGTGCCACGTTGTCGTCTGCATTTGCACGACGGAGTAGAGCCGGACGGTGGTGGTGCGTACTCGTATATTAGGCAGGTGGTAGTCTGCGTGTTTTCATTAATTTCGCATGAACTTTAACGCGCATTATTTTTTCCATGGAAGCTGATGAGCAGTGCCCTGACATCCTAATCGGGCACCGGAAACGGGGACCGCCGTTCAAGCCTCCAGGTGCACCAAGGAGAAAGAACAGCAAAGTCTCCGAGCATGACAGGGCCAGAATTCTCGAAGTCTCGAGGCGTGGAGGAGATGTGAAAAAATTGGCAGACACGCTGGGCATCAATTTAAAGACGGCGAGATCCATTGCAGCGAGCGATAGAGAAGCGTTGAAGAAAGGCGGAACATCGAAGAAATTCGAAAATGAGGTAGTAACGGCTCTAAAGAATATTGTGGATAACAACCCTGCTTTCACGCTAAAGCAAACAAAACAAGCAGTGGAAGAAGAATTGCCGGGAATCGCCATCAGCACAAATAGCATTGATCGCCTACTGGATTCGCACGGTTACGCTATGAAGATGACTCAGAGGCCGATTGACCGCAACAGAGACGACGTGAAACGCAGCCGCAAAACATACGTGCAATGGTTGCAGTGTGAAGCACCTCGCTTGTGCAGGTTTTACATCGATGATACCAACTATAACATATGGTGTTCAAGGAGCTTCGGCCGTGTCAGTGAAGGGACAGCCTGCGGTGCAGACGACGACTGGCACCAAAGGAGCAAGCCTTAACATTCTCGCCTGCATGTCCGCAAATGGTGTCATTCATTGGACGGCCGTAGACAAGGTTCACTGGGTCGTTTTCAATGAATTTTTGAGCGACATATCAGCCAGTGTTGAAAGTGAAGAACCTGGTTCTGAAGCGGTTTTTATTTTTGACAATGCTCCAGCTCACATTCGTGTGGAACAGGCAAGCCTGGCCAGTCAGATGCATTCGATCAAGCAGCTGCCTCCTTACAGTCCGTTTTTCAACCCTATAGAGGAAGTATTTTCGAAGTTCAAGTCGGAAGTCAAAGCTTTCCTCAGCGAGCGGAGAGACATGGTGCTAATAACTCCTCCCGGAATGACTAAAAAGGACCATCGGCGCAGTTTGTTGCTTGACGCTGCCCGACGCTCTATGCAGCAAATACAAAGGGTAGAGTGTGCTGCTTTTGACCGCCATAACTTTTCTTTTATACGGGGAGCTTTGCATGAAGGCGATATGTAAAACGTTCTGAGTTATACTTAGACCTGCCTAATGTCTCCTAGGAAATAAAATTGCATTTCAGTCGGCTACTTCTGTTCTTGTACGTGCTTATAGTTTGTTGGCAACCTACGCTGCTAGGAATGCCGCCCAGGCAAATTAAGTACTGCTGCTAAGGTGACCGTAGTGAGAAGCCAGTAGCTATTCCTGGCCTCGGTTGTAAGCTCCGCTGTACATAGTTTCATTCACTCTACCGTGTCGCGGCCAGACTGAAAGCAGGGGCGCGCTCTCTCTTTCCGTGGTACCGTTACTCTAAGTCTTCACGCCGAAACCAACTGTGTGTTACACTGATCCTTTTCTGCTAGTTGTGTTAAATCATGAATAGAAGCCCAAATACATTTCTGCACCGGTTGCGATTTCTAAAAACAGCCAGCTGTTGTGTGAAGACCGCACTTGCCATCAGCATGCAGATTCAGTGCATAAGACAACCCATGATAAGCAGTGCTTAACCAAACAATTAGAAGATGACAGGTATATTTATTCACTTGCCATGCGTCTAAGCTAAAAGCTGCAAGAGACGTGTCACAGACCGCTTTTTTTTTTCAGCTGCACATATGGTTCTTGGTTGTTGCAAAAATATAAGAACAAAGCGAAATAGTGCATGCAGATGTGACGCTTACTCGTCGCATGGTCTGGAATGTGATCTCAATTACTATTTATTTCTGGAATTCATGTTTCATGCTTTGGAGCCCTCCACCACATTCATTTTCCACATGTGGATTAAATTGGTTGGCACCCGGATTAAATTCGCTGGCGCTTGTATTAATTGCGTTGGCACTCGGATTAAATTGGTTGGCGCGGACATTATTCGAGTTGGCGCTTGGATTAATTATGCTGGCGCTATGATTAAATACTTGGCACTCGAATTATATTGCATGGCGCTTAGATTATATCAGTCGGCGCTCAGATTATTTCCGCTGGCGCTAGGATTAAATTCAGAGGGAAAACCTGTAGTTTTTTTTTTCTCGTCCTTAGTTCCGTCCGCGTGTGCTGTGAGCAAAATGATTCCGTACTAACTCGGCCGAATTTGCACTTTACTCATTGGACTCATATGACTCATATCCTTTTCGAATGCCGGTCTCGGCGGGCGCTTTTCGATGGAAGCGAAAAATAAGGCGCTCGTGTGCTGTGCAATGTCAGTGCACGTTAAAGAACCCCAGGTGGTCGAAATTTCCTGAGTTCCCCACTACGGCGTCTCTCATAGCCTGAGTCGCTTTGGGACGTTAAACCCCACAAACCAACCAAACCAACCAATCATAGCTTTCTCTTACTGCCCACTTTAAAGCGTGTAATTTTGAGGTGCAGCCTCGTGATGTTTCTTTTTTCATAGGCGAGGGGGAGATTGGGGGGGGGGGGGGGAGGTGTCGCTGCCGGGTTTTGGGCGAGATAATGGGCTTGTGACCCTTTTGCCTCCTCTTCCTTATAAGTTTCGGAGGGGTTTTATCTCTCCATACTTCAGCCTGTTTACGGGGCAGGTGACGTGATACTTGCTTAATTTTTATTCACTTCGAGCTAATTCTTCGCATCTATTTAAATTAGCGAATATATTTAGTTTTCTATGGCTGGCGCGGAAGCTTTCTAGTGTGGAAGGCAAGGTCTCTGTCGACAGCAATCCTGCAACACCTCTGCACGTGTTTGAGAGCTGTGAAGCAGGCTGATGGCCTGAAATGTTCGTAGTGGGAAGTCAATACGAACACCTAGTGGCCGAGTCGCACAGAAGTTCTATAAGAAATATAAAAGCCCTAGAATTCTAAACAAGAAATCTACGAGTCTAGATCCGTTGGTATGCTGCACAAAATCAGGCACTCATTCCCTATCTAGTTAAAGCGTCAGTTGTACTATACCCTAATTCATTCTCATAATAATTACTGCTTACTGATTTGGGGTTCTGCCACTAAGACTAATATTGATAGACTGGTTGTTCTACTAAAGCGAGCAATGCGCTGCATTGAAAACCTTGAGCGACTGCAACACACAGCCTCGGAGTTTCTAAGGCACAGCGGGCTTAAAGTTAACCAGTTGTACTAGCTGAAACGTGCCACATACATCAGAAACCAAACTATACTATATCCCTCTAGAATATCCGGCTTGCGCTTGCCCAGTAATACACCGTATGACATGAGAGACAACTTATTCAAACTGCCTGCAGTAAGAACGAGTTATAGTACCGGAACACTGCTGTACTTTATCCCTAACTTTTTGAACACCCACCCATCTTTCCTAGATTTTATGCGGCAATTTAGATTGCCTGGGAGCTTTAAAAAGTCAATCAAAACTTACGTGCTGTCGTTTTCAATACCTTTAGTATTTTCCGTCTTCTTACATGTCAAAAATGTATACATGTGAGAAAACTTGCGTAATTGTGTTGTCTGTTTTTATTAGCACTTGTATAACAATTTAATCCATTGCTCTTGCCTACCTGTGTATGGGTGACAGGGTCCTCGTCAGGCAGAGAGCATCTGCCTTTTGCCCGGCCATCCAAGACTAACTGTGTCTGAAATAATGCTGCAAATAAATAAAAAAAAGCTGTTACATCACAGCAAAGTGGGCTGGTTCTAATGCGTTTGTTTTATTAAAACCGAGCGGAAAAAACCTGGGCGACCGAGAATGACAAGCTGCGTGTCTGTTATCACCGGTTCATGTTTTTTGCACTGATTTCCGTTACCAGCTGCCTGAGTCCTGCAAACTTTTGTTGCCGACTGCCCTAGTAAGAGGCATTGTTGTTGACAGAGCTGTAAGGCATTGCGAGTGTGAGTCCTCGCAGAGAACGTAAACTGCCACCCCCGGCTGCAGGAAGAGGTGGCGCATAGGCGCGTTGGTGGAAAACATTCCTTCACATTCTCTTCAGCACACGCAGAAATTTCTATGCTTAAATGCGCTGCTGACTGATCCAAATGCACAGATTAGATGCAACTGGGCCCGTATTCCGAGTATGCTTCAGAACAGTCGCAATCTTCCTGACTTCGACTCATCTGATTGGTGGGAATACGGAAGTTGGATGCCACTACCATTTCCGGTTCTGTTGTTTCCACAAATTAGATAACCCGATGTTAGGGGGATATCCACACTTCTGAAAACAACCCAATCTCAAACACGCACTTTTAACTGTGTTAGGTGACTATGGACACTGTTTACCGACGTCGATGGTGATGCCGCTGTGTCGGCACCAATGATCGTGTCCTCTTCTGGGGCCAGGCTGACGATCGGGCGGTTCCAGAGCGAGGCGAAGCTCCTCGCCGGCTACATGGCCCTGGTCGGCCTGGCCATGCTGCTTAGCAACGTGGTAATCGTCGGCAGCCTCGGTATGTCGGCCACCAAGCAGTCCTTCCGCATCCGCCACTACTTCATGCGCGCCATGCTGCACCAGGAGGTCGGCTGGTTCGACACCCACACCGCCGGGGACTTCGCCGGCCGGATCACTGCGTGAGTCATATATTGAAGCCTCTCGTGAGCCTGTTTTGATAGATCGCTGCGGTTTTTTCCACCCGGTCACCTACATGCATGATTCCATTTTCTTAACAGGACAGTACCAAAATTCGTGAATGGCATTCCCTCTGCACTGGGATTGTGATTAGCGCTGCCTAATCAAAGTTCTGGGTAAACGCGGCTACATAGGCGAAAAAAAAATAAAAGTTTGTCAAAATACAAATGAAACAGGTGCACTGCCACTGCGTCTTGGGCATGAAATCGCTCTTCTCTGAAAGTGTAAATAGCGGCTATAATTATATAATAAAGTTTCTGGTAGGTATTTTACACTCATAACATCAGAATGCGTCATTTATAATTTTCATAGGATATCTGCTGCCTTTATGCTTGGTTTCTGATTTGGGTTTGAGTCATATTCGCAGCTTCGAAGCATTTGCGACAAAAGTTAAGAGAACAGTAGTTCGGAATAATACACAACACACAAACGGCGACGGTCAAAAGACAGATGAACAAGACGTTTTGGTTCCATGAGCAGCTTTCAGGAGCCCCAGTGTGCGCCGTTTGTCTTCGTTGCAAACGAGGCTGCCGTATGGGAGACCACGCGTTATCACCTGCGCCGTTTAGCCGCTGCTGGTCAGTCATGTTTCGTCAAGGACGGGAAGTTGAAGCACTCTGCCCTTTAGGAAATGGAATGATGCACCACAAACGCCAGTGCCGAACTTGCGATGTTCCGCTAGCACCTGAGAGGCTTGTTCCTGAATCACGTGCCAATTATTGCGTTTGACATGGGCGCATTTTTACTAGTAATTCACTGTCCCTCTACTCCACCGATACCATCATCAGCGCAAGCGAGAAAGGTAGGTGAAGGATGCACCACTAACGTATCTTCACAGCTGCTTTCCGAGCTGCCTTGCGTAGCAAAATACATTAGAAGCAACGGTAACCTTAAACATAACCTTACATGGTATACTGCTGTGGCAGCCAGATACTGCAGCTCTTCTCATGGCGATAAAATATTCTGTATTAGGAGTGCTTCAGCGGGGATTTTGTACACAAAGCTCATTTTGATTACTACACGCTTCCGACATTCATTCAGTATGTAGAATCGCCACAGAACACAACGCGTTTAATACGTGTATTGCATTACTTGTCCAGTTTGCATCCTAAGCAACCGTTGTCCGCTACAACGTTCCTCATAACTTACAATTCTCTAGCAATGCTTCGGAATTTAAAATCACCTGCTTTCGCTTTGAGTGGATAGCAGCATTTAAACAATCGTTTGGAGCCTATAGGTGTCTAGGATAAAGGGCAGTGCAGCAAAAATCGGGTCCCCAGGCAAAGGAATGATACAACGGGTAGTGCTTTCAGAACAGCTCACCTACGACAACTGCAATGTATGTACATACCATTGCCTGCTAATCACCCCTGTCTTGTGAAAATCCTATCCCGCTGCCTGCATCTCTCCCCTCTATTGCTACGTTTCCTTCATGGTGTAATGCTTAGGTGCAGACAATCCAGTCAATTGGGCGACCAAGTGCTTTACTCCACGGAGCCATTATCCCGCTTCTAATTCATTTCGCTTTGCAAGAACATGACCATAAGACGAAAGCAGCGAGCAGCCAGCCACAGGCACTAATAAAGATAGCGGGTCGTACCATTGACGATAGCCGAGGCTGTCACCGCACGCACCACTCCAGTACCGGCTAACTTGCTCCGTCATAGAGCCAATGCGGAGGTCCTGTTGCTAATGCGCGAATAGCCGCATCGCTTACCATTAAGTTCGAAAGCCACGCTTTGTTACCAAAGGGTAACCACTGTCAAACGAATTCAAGAATTGAAGTGGCAATTATGCGACCTCCTGTTCCGACCTCGGATAGATGGCGCTACGCGAATTAAGCCCGGCTCTGCCGTGGTGGCGCAGTAGTTAAAGTGCCCTACTCTGTACAGGAGTACCCGGGTTTCACCGTCATCATCGTGACGGTTTGACCTTGACTAAAGGGGGCTGCGTTTCGATGGACGCGAAACGGTGAGGCATGCGTGTGCTGTTCGATGTCGGTGGAAGTTAAAGACCCCAGGTGGCCGTATTACCGCAGCCTTCTACTACAGCACCTGTTTCTCTTATCACCAGCCGCTGCGTTTCGATGGAGGCGAAATGGAGGGGCGCCCGTGTACGGTTTTATGTCAGCTAGTGCCTGTTAAAAAACTTCAGGTGGTCGAAATGTCGGTACAGTGTCTCTCATAGCCTTAGTCGAAGGAGCGTTAAACACTACAAAGCAAAGCAGAGCAAATGAAACCACTCCCACCTTCCTCTTTTCCACTACAGCACGGTTCAGGTGTCCACGGAAAATGCGTGACAGATAATGCACCTTTCCTTTCCTGTAAAGAAATTATAATTGAGTAGGCCCGTGAAGCCGCGAAGCTGCGGGGGCCGGCTCGCAGCTTCCGTGGGATCATTTATTGCCGACACGTGCACGGGTTCTTGTAGGGTATAAGGAAGAGGTGGAATTTAAATGCTGTTAAAACTGTTTAGTTTATGAGCTAGAGAGCATGCTCGTTCATTGAATCTTGTTGGAGCAGTGTAATGATCCGAATTTAAAAAGCAGCGCCTAATCTGAGCTGGTCCAGTATCCCGAATGCCAACAAAGTACAAATAGCTTTTGATAATCCTGTCGAATGCGCTTCTGGATCTGGCTGATTTTCGTGGGTGTTTCTCAAGGGCAATTAACATAAAACATGCCCACTCACTCCGGTCGCGACTATATTCCACAAGTTCAGCCAGCGCCCTTACTCCGGGTAAAGTACCGTGTCACACTGCACCGAAAGCAAGGTATGATGCTTCGTGTCTCGAGAAATGACATCGAAACACTCTAGTAGCTTCTCACCGCACACGAAGGGAAGCGGTACCGGGCACATCTACTAGGTTGCATGTACAATCTGTGCACGCATTTCACCATGATAGATGCTGTCAGCAGCTATGTAATCTTGCACTGTGGATTTGTCACTGTTGCATCCATTCCGTTGCACCAGGTGGTGGTTAAAACATTTATAAATAACAATTAAGTGGTTACAGAGGCGTTTGGGTTAGAGACGTATCGGTCTCCCCTCACAATACTAGGTGGAGCCCCTATTCCGGGGCCCCATTGGCAAGCAACGCCGCCCGCGTCCGTTGAACCAAGGCCTTTTGAGCCTTGAGGTCTTGACAGCCGAGCAGGGCCGCCTCCCAGTCCTCTCTAGTTGGATTGGGGTTGGGGGGAATGGATGGGTTTGACGGGCACGCCCAGACCATGTGAAAGGTGTCAGCCACCTCCCCACAGTACTGGCACGCACCATCAAAGGTCGGGTTGAAATGTTTAAGCACCGCCGGGCACAGTACTGTATTGGTGAAAATTTGATGAGGAGGCGCTCGTCAGAGCGATCCAGTCCCTTACAAGGGGCCGGGTAGCGCCTGTGCTCCTCTTTGTAGTAACCGGTGATGTCTTTGAATGTAAGGGCCAGATTGTCTGATTGGGAGTAGGCTTCCAAGGACAAGGAGATAGCCCGGGAAGAGAGTGCGCGGGCGGCCTGATCGGCCTGTTCGTTTCCCCTGAGTCCCTGGTGACCAGGTGCCCAAATGAGATTATGCGGAGTTGGGTCTATGTATCGGCAGCTAGATTGCAATATACGCCGGGCAAGCGGGGGAGCCCATCCCAGCCTATAATACCGACAGGCCCCTCGCGAGTCGGTGATGATGTGTTTCGAATTGGGAATACTGAGAGCCAGAGCGATAGCAATCTCCTCCGCGTGAGTTGTGCTGTAGGCTTTGAAAGTTAGCCCGTTAACTGTGTTTGTGTTGTGTACGACTGCAGCCGTATACCACCCCCCATGGTAAGGGCCGGCAACATCCACATATTACACGTGTTGCTGGTGACCATAGTATCGCTCCAACGCTTCCGCGCGCGCCTGGCGACGACCTTATGGTCTTCTTTGGACATGTTGCGGGGAAGGGGTCGGACCTGGAGTGCGCGTCTCCAGAGTTCTGGCACTCTCACCCTTTCCTAAATGTGGTAATCGTGTTTGATGTGTAGCCGGTCCAAGAGGCGGCGACCGGACGTGGTCTGTGTAAGACGCGTGTATTGGCTTAGTAAGTGGGCTTCTCGTAGCTCCCGGAACGTGTTCACCACGCCCAGAGCCAGAAGTCTCTGGTTGGACGTGCTGACCGGAAGGTCGAGAGCCCGCTTGATGACTTTCCAGTGGATGGCCTCCAATTGATCCTCATCGTGTTTACGCAGGTACAAGTAGGGTGTCGAGTAGAGGATTCTGCTCGTTACAAAAGCATGGGCAAGCCGCAGTGCATCCTTGCTTCGTAATCCGCCCCACTTGTTGGAGACCCGGCGGACCATACGGCCCACCTGGTCTCCCACCATGCGAAGTTTGGCCAGAGTGGTGTCAACTCTGCGTTGATGGTGTATGAAGAGGCCAAGGACGCGGATCTCTTTGGCCTCCCGGATCAGTCCCGAGGGGAGACTGATGCGAAGCTGAGTTGTGTCTCGAGGAGATGGACGTACGTGCACAAATTCAGATTTAGCTGGGGCGCACTGGAGTCCGCAGTAGGTCGCGTATGTCGTCGACTGCGGTCGCCGCTGCCTGCAGGCAGGACTCCATGTGGCCCAGGCTACCGTGCGTGGCCCAGATTGTGATATCGTCCGCGTAAAGTGCGCGATGTATCCCGGGAAGAGAAGCCAATTTGGAGGGAAGATGAAGCATGGCTAAATTGAAGAGGGGAGGAGACAAGACAACGACTTGAGGTGTTCCCCTCGAGCCGATGGTGTATGGCCCGTGTTCCGCATTTTGTGAGCGTATGTAGGCTTGGCGGTCTGTAAGGAATTGTTTTATGTAATTGAAAGTTTCGTTACCACAGTTGGTGCGACTGAGGTGATCGAGGATTACTTCGTGCTTCACATTGTCAAATGCGCCTTTAAGGTCCAATGCCAGGACCACCTTGTCATTATGGGGGCATTCGACAGGATCTAATATGTCGTGGTGGAGCTGAAGGAGTATATCCTGTGCTGATTTCTGAGGAGATCACCCATTGGGCGCTATATCAGCATTGCAAGTAAATTTCTTATTGTTCCCAGCCGGAATGTAAAATCACGGTCCCTTTCTCAATCAGCCCCGTCAGGGTGGTGCAGTAGTAAGACACCCGACTACTGTGCCGGAGTACCCGTGTTCGAACCCGACCACGGCGGCTGCGTTTCGATGGAGGCGAAACGAAGTGGCGTCCGTGTGCTGTGCGATGTCAGCGCACGTTAAAGATACCCAGGTGGTCGAGTGGATTGGAAAACATTTATTTCGTCGGTCAAGCAGGTCTAAGGAGAGACGTACTAGATGGCCGCTAGTCCATGGCTGGCGGCGACCTTATTAGCCCGCTCGATGGCCCGTAGTTGAATCTGCGGGTCGAAGCTGACAAGCACGGCTCCCCACTGCTCGGGAGAAGGGAGCTGTATTAATTCCACCGCAGGTGGATCATTTGCGCAGTTCCAGAGAATGTGATCGTAAGTCGCTCTTTCGCCGCATTTACTGCAGGTTGGATTGTACTGGCCTGGGTACATCAGGGCAAGCACTGCCGGATTTAGGAGAGCGTGTTTGTAGTCGGCGCCAGGTAACTTCCTGTGTCTTTGTTAAAGATTTGTGGGGGGGCGGATATGTGCGCCTTTCCAGCCTGAAGTGATGTGTAATGTCATGAAAAGAAATTAACCCGTCCTTCGTGAAATTCGGGTCGGAGGGCGCGCTCACTGCCCGGTCGACGAAACTTCGGGCTTGCGCGTGAGCCGCCTCGTTCCCCGGATTAGACGAGTGGGCCGGCACCCAGATTAGTTCAATTTCCCTAACCGGAGTAGGGGTGCTTTGGAGGATGCGGAGGGAGGTAGACGTGATGCGACCCCTCGCGAAATTGTGAATGGCTGTTTTAGAATCACTGAATATAATATCGGCGGACATGTTTGCAATAGCTAAGGCTATGGCCGCTTCCTCCGCCGTCTCGGAGGAGGTGGTTACGATTGATGCGGCCGCCAACGGGGAACCGTTCCCATTCACAGCGGCCAGTGCGAACGCTTGTCTCTGGGTGTGCCGATATTCCGCCGCGTCCACGTATGCTGCATTGACGTGTCGGCCGTACTTGGCATGTAGGGCGCGAGCCATCGCCATGCGTCGGCCTTCGTGGTGTGCGGGGTGCATATTCTTGGGCAAGGGTTTAATGAATAGAGCTGTCCTAATGTGTGTAGGTAAGTGTGTTTTCGCGTCCTTCTCTGGAAGTTGTTCGCACATGTGTAGTCTGTACAGGATGGACCTTCCCGCGTTCGTGCGAGTGAGTCGTCCGAGCTAGGAGACAAGGTGTGCCTCGCACAGCTCCGAAAGTGTGTTGTGAACCCCAAGGGCCACTAACCTTTCCGTAGACGTGCTGTGCGGGAGCCCAAGGGCAGCCTTGTAGGCCTGTCGGATTAGGCTCTCGACCTTCATTCTTTCCGCGAATTGCAGTTTCAGGTACGGGAGAGAGTAGACAATTTTGCTCAGTACGAAAGCCTGGACTAATCGACAGAGATCTTTTTCTTTCGTTCCTTTTCTTTTGTTGGCGATTCGTCTGATAAGTCGTACAGTCTGATTCACCGTGGCAGTGAGTCTGTTGATTGTTTCGGTGTTTTTGCGATTGTTTTGTATGTACATGCCCAGAATGCGCATGGTTTGAATCTCCCTGACCGGTTGGCCTCTCACACATACGTTCAGGGCGATCGGGGGGCCTGGTTTGCATTTCTTCCTCGCGGCTTGGTCCTGAAAACCAGCAGTTCTGATTTCGCGTGCGAGCATTCAAGGCCCGCTCTCGACGCGTAGGTTTCGATTATGTCTACTGCCTGCTGCAGCGTATCCTCTATTTGGCCGTCATTCCCCGTGGTTACCCACAGGGGGATGTCGTCCGCGTAGAAGGTGTGCTGCAGCCCCGGCAGGGTAGCGAGCTTGGGGGGAAGTGTAATGTGTGCAAGATTAAATAGGAAAGGCGAGAGCACCGAGCCTTGTGGTGTGCCCCGGCTTCCCAGAGGAATGGGATCTGATTTAAGGCTACCTAGAGTGAGTTCTGCTGTCCGCTCTGATAGGAATGATCGGACATAATTAAATATCCGTTCACCAGGGTCCAATTGAGAGAGATTCGTGAGGATTGTCTCATGCGAGACGTTGTCGAAGGCTCTGCTCAGGTCTAGCCCGAGTACCGCCTTCGTCCCAGTTCCACATGGAGGGTCCAGCACATCCTTCTTAAGCTGTAGCATCACGTCCTATGTGGACAAGTTTGCCCTAAAGCCAATCATTGCTGGAGGAAGTAAGTCGCGGTCTTCCGCGTAATTTTGCAGTCGGTTAAGGATGACATGTTCCATTAGCTTTCCTATGCAAGACGTGAGGGAGATGGGCCGCAAAATTTCTATCGAGAGTTTCTTGCCTGGTTTTGGGATGAAGGTGACCCGCGCGTGCCTCCATTCCTGAGGGATCTCGTCTTCCTTCCAGTAGGTGTTCATTAGTTCCGTCAGGGCCGCGACAGACGTGTGGTCTAGGTTTCGGAGCGTTTTGTTTGACACCCCGTCAGGTCTCGCCGTGGTGGTGGTACGGAGCTGGCTGAGGGCAAACCAGATCTCGGCATCTGCTATGTCGGCGTCCAGGGTGTCGTTGGGGAGACCCTCATACGCGGGTAGAGGGTCTGCGTGGGATGTGCTCAGGTAGCGTGTTCGCAGTTCGGCAAGTAGCTCAGCGTCCGTACCCTGATATTGGTGAATTAATTTCGTGAGTCGGTCTCGCTGTGTGCATTTTGTCTGTGTGGGGTCGAGCAAGTGTCGGAGGAAGAACCATGTCTTTTTGTTTCCAAGCTGCCCGTTCATATTGTTACTGTGTGGTATTCGCTGGCCGTGCTGACGAAAAAGAAGTGCGACAGACTCCGAGAAGAAGAAGACGCAGACGAGTGCTGTGCTGTGCAAGTGCTGTGCTGTGGTAGCTGTGATCATCCTCAGTGGTGTGGAAAAGTGCCTTACAGTGAATATTTCCCGTAACATCACTTGGTGGAGGTCAATCTTTCGATCCCCGTCACAAGCTGGATCTCCGCAGCGGCCGACGCATTATTACCACCACTATGACAACTGACGCCGCTACATCTACTGCCGCCGCACCTGCTGTCGTCATGGCCCATCCCCGTGACCCCGGAACCTTCTGTGGGACCGACGACGTCGATGTCGACGACTGGCTGGCTCTATACGAACGAGTCAGCAAGCACAACAGGTGGGATCCTACACTTATGCTTGCTAATATCATCTTTTACTTGACTGGGACAGCGCGGGTGTGGTTTGAGACCCATGAAGAGGACCTCACATCTTGGGAAATCTGTAAGCAGAAGCTACACGACCTCTTCGGAAAGCCCATTGGCCGTCACCTTGCCGCGAAAAAGGCGCTGGCTTCTCGCGCGCAAACGTCTACAGAGTCTTACATCACTTATATACAGGACGTCCTATCCCTGTGCCGCAAAGTCGACCACGCCATGCCTGAGGAGGATAAAGTTGGCCACATAGTAAAAGGCATTGCCGACGATGCTTTCAACCTCCTTTTATGCAGGGATTGTTCCACCGTGGACTCTGTACTACAAGTGTGCCGACGTTTCGAACAAGCGAAACAGAGACGCATATCGCATCGTTTCGACCGTCTACCGAACACGGCTGCCAGCTCTTCCTGTGTCGATCTTCCGCCTCCTCGACCGCAAACTAATGACACTACTCTGACCCGCATCGTCCGCCAAGAGCTGGAGGCAATGACTCCTGCAGCTTCACTCTCGCCTACCCACGACAATACCTTGGCTACCATATCACTCATTCAGGCTGTTGTTCGCCAAGAGGTTGCCAATATGGGTCTTCCTTCTACCTGCCGCACCGACACCGTGGATTCAGGACCTGCCCCTCCAGTAATTGCAGCCGCCTCACCTACCGCCGGTTTCTCGCCCCGATATCGGTACCGCAATCCGAATGAGTGGCGTACCCATGACAATCGTCCCATCTGCTTTACTTGTTCCCGAGTTGGCCACATTTCCCGTCACTGCCGTAGCCGTTGGTACACGCCATCTCGTCAATTCACCTACGTCGACCGCCGCGGAGACTATGCCCCTCGCTATACCTCACCTCGCACAGACCAGACCACTGTTGACCCCGGTGTCCCTGCTCGTGATGCCAACCGTTCACCATCCCCGCAGACCCGACGCTCGCGTTCTCCTCTTCCTCGCCGCCGTTTGTCCCCGTCTTATTCCAGCCACATACCGGAAAACTAGCCAATGCAGCTCCCGGAGGTGACGCTGCATTTGTGACCCGGACTGAAAAACCTCTGCTGACCCCTGCCCTACAAAATAATCGCATCGACGTCCTTGTGGATGGTGTTCCCGTTTCTGCTCTCATTGATACCGGCGCCCAACTGTCCGTTCTCAGTTCCTCATTTCGCCGTCGCCTCAAAAAAGTCCTTACTCCAGCCGTCTCGCCCACAGTTCGCGTCGCCAATGGAAGCCCTGCTGCCGTAGTTGGCATATGCACAGCGCGAGTTACCATTGGTGGTCGTCATGCTCCAGTGTTGTTCACCGTCCTTCAAGAATGCCCCCACGACGTTATCCTTGGCATTGACTTTTTAACAGCCCACTCTGCCCTCATTGACTGCTCCACCGGCCTACTTCGCTTGGACCTTCCGCTCTGCTCTGAAGACCCCTCCTGCTCACCCCGCCTTCGATCAGCACAGTTCTGCCGCCTTCCTCCTGAAGCTGCCGTCTACATCCCTATGTCACCATTCCCACCCGTCCCAGACGGCGACTATCTCGCGTGTCCCATTACTGATGTTATCTTGCAGCGGCACGTCACCCTTCCTCATCTGATTGTGCATATCTCCCAGAACCGTACCACCCTCCCGGTCCTTAACTTCAGCTTATCAACTCAGGTTCTGCCCGAGGGAATTTCACTAGCAGACCTGTCGCCGATGACCGATTGTGCCATTTCAGCTCTGACTACCGATAATCCAAATGCCGTCCCTGCAACACCTCCCTCGTCCTCTACATCGCGAACTGATCCTGTTAAAAGCATGATTGCAGCTGATCTCCAGCCTCAATTCGCCGCAGAGTTAAAACAGCTTTTGCTTGCCTACAGTGACCTTTTTGACTTCGGTACCCGCCCATTGGGTCAAACCACAGTTGTCAGTCACCGCATTGACACCGGTGACGCCAGTCCTATTCACAGGCGGCCCTATCGTGTTTCGCTTGCCGAGCGACGTGTCATCCAAACAGAGGTCGACAAAATGTTGGCGAACGACATAATTGAGCCTTCCAGCAGCCCTTGGGCATCCCCTGTTGTATTGGTCAAAAAGAAAGATAACAGTTGGAGATTCTGCGTCGACTATCGTCATTTAAATAAGATAACCAGAAAAGATGTGTATCCTCTTCCGCGTATAGACGACGCGCTTGATACTTTGCACGGAGCCAGCTACTTTTCGTCCATCGACCTTCGTTCCGGCTACTGGCAGATCTCTGTCGACGAGAGAGACCGTGAAAAAACAGCGTTCATCACCCCTGACGGCCTTTATCAATTCAAAGTCATGCCTTTTGGCCTTTGCAATGCCCCAGCAACCTTCGAACGTATGATGGACTCTTTGCTGCGAGGCTTCAAGTGGACCACTTGTTTGTGTTATCTTGACGATGTAATAGTTTTCTCGTCTACATTTGAAAGCCATCTTCGTCGCCTTTCTACAATCCTAGCGCTTTTTCGCCGCGCGGGACTGCAACTAAACTCCAAAAAGTGCAGCTTTGGTCACCGACAAATCAAAGTCCTTGGTCACTTGGTTCATGCTGCCGGCGTTCAGCCTGACCCCGACAAGATTCGTGCCGTCAGAGAATTTCCCACTCCACGTTCATCCAGCGATGTTCGAAGCTTTATTGGCCTATGTTCTTATTTCCGACGATTCGTCCCGAATTTTGCAGCGCTAGCTCGTCCTCTCACCAATCTCATAAAGAAAGACGTTCCATTCTCCTGGGGGCCTGAACAAGTTACAGCTTTCTCGGAACTTATTGCTGCTCTCACAACTCCACCCATCTTGGCCCATTTCAACCCATCTGCCAATACTGAACTCCGCACCGATGCAAGTGGCCATGGCATTGGAGCTATACTTGCCCAGCGACAACACGGCCGCACAAGGGTGATTGCGTATGCCAGCCGCCTCTTATCTACGTCCGAACAAAATTACTCTATCACAGAGCGAGAGTGCCTGGCACTTGTTTGGGCTATTACAAAATTCCGCCCTTATTTGTTTGGCCGGCATTTTACTGTTATAACAGACCATCATGCCTTGTGTTGGCTTTCCTCCCTCAAAGATCCTACAGGCCGTTTGGGGCGCTGGGCGCTTCGATTACAAGAGTATACATTTTCCGTCGTGTACAAGTCCGGCCGGCTTCACCAAGATGCAGACTGCTTGTCCCGTCATCCCGTCGATTCCCCTAGCCCTACCGACTCTGACGATGACGCATGTGTCTTGTCTGTGTCGGCCTTTTCTAACATTGCCGACGAACAACACTTAGATCCTTTACTCCATTCCATTATCCTCCGTCTGACCTGCGACCGACCTGATCCATCTCTTGCCTTATATGTACTCCACGAGAACACCCTATACCGACGCAATATGCGACCAGACGGCGCAGACCTTTTGCTCGTCGTTCCTCAACATCTGCGTTCCACCATCCTTGACCAGTTTCATGATGCTCCAACAGCTGGCCACCTGGGTGTCTCTCGCACATACGACAGCCTGCGCCGACGCTTCTACTGGCCGGGGCTCTATCGCTCCGTCCAACAATACATTGCCGCATGTGAATTGTGTCAGCGTCGAAAGAAACCCACAATTTTGCCTTCAGGCCATTTGCAGCCGATCCCCATACCCACTGACCCGTTTTCCCGCGTAGGTGTTGACCTTCTTGGGCCATTTCCAGTTTCCGCCTCAGGGAACAAATGGATCGCCGTCGCCACCGATTATGCTACGCGGTATGCTATTACCAGAGCCATCCCGACCAGCTACGCCACAGACGTCGCTGACTTCCTCCTAGAAAACGTGATTCTACATCATGGTGCCCCTCGTGAGCTACTAACTGACCGTGGTCGCTGCTTTCTGTCGCGAGTAGTTGACGAAATTCTCCGTTCGTGCTCCGTCCGTCACAAATTCACCACAGCCTATCACCCCCAGACCAACGGCCTCACCGAACGCCTAAACCGTACCCTCACAGACATGCTGTCCATGTATGTGTCTGACGACCACCGGGATTGGGACGTTCATTTACCCTTCGTGACATTCGCCTACAATTCATCAGTCCATTCTACCGCTGGATACTCCCCATTTTATCTGTTATTTGGCCGACACCCGTTACTGCCCTTCGACACATCACTACCCGCGGCAGACGCCACCAGTACTTACGCCAGTGATGCCGTAGCCCGCGCTCATGATGCCCGCCAGATAGCTCATGCCAGGCTCTCTGCATCCCAAGACTCTCAAAAGTTCCGGTACGACAGTCGCCACCGTGATGTCCACTACAGTCCTGGGTCACTCGTCTTGCTGTGGCTCCCGTGCCGTCGCGTGGGCTTGTGTGAAAAACTTTTGCCCCGTTACACAGGCCCTTACCGAGTTTTGCGCCCCGTGACAGACGTCACATACGAAGTTGAATCTGTGCCTCCAAAATCCTCGTCCAGAGCGCCATCCTCTGAAATAGTGCATGTGTCCCGCTTAAAGCCTTATTATGCACGTTCTGTTTCACAAACGTAGAACGCACCGGGACTGTGCTTTTCCCGAGGGGGGGTAGTGTTACTGTGTGGTATTCGCTGGCCGTGCTGACGAAAAAGAAGTGCGACAGACTCCGAGAAGAAGAAGACGCAGACGAGTGCTGTGCTGTGCAAGTGCTGTGCTGTGGTAGCTGTGATCATCCTCAGTGGTGTGGAAAAGTGCCTTACAGTGAATATTTCCCGTAACAATATTATCACAGATTTGGCCCCATTGTTTTTCCTGCAGCTCTATAGTGTACGTTTCGATATGGCGCTCGAGTTGCGCTATACGCTTGCGTAGATTTCTATTGTGTCTCTGTCTCTTCCAACGTTTTATTAGGCTGGCATGCGCTTCCCACATGTGGAGGAGTTTGGAGTCAGTCGTCTGGTGCGGCTCCTCAGTCGGCGTCTCGACCGTGGTGGTCTTGACGTCCTCTTTAAGTGCAGCAATCCACTCCGTTAGGTTGTTTATCTGACTGGGGGCAGTTTGCTCTCGTAAGCGTCTGAACCTATCCCAATCGGTGATGCTTGTGCGCATGTGGTGCAGTTTGTGAAATGTTGTGTCAAATGTTGTACCTATTATGTAATGATCGCTCCCTAGTGTGTTTCTGGTGTTGGACCAGCAGGCGTCGCTAATGTTTTTGGTTAGTGTGAGATCGGGTGAGGTATCTGCGCTAATGCTGTTGCCGACCCGCGTGATTTCTTGGGGATCGTTAAGAATAGACTGCCACAGCTTTGTACCCTTAGGGTTGTTCTTCCGATAACCCCAAGCCGAATGGTGGGCATTAAAATCGCCCACCACAAGGAGCTGCGTTCCTGCGGCGAGTCGAGTTGCTTTACACAGTAGGTCGGGAATTCCTGACCCTCTGTCTTTCGGTGGACTGTATAGGTTGAGTATGAAAAGATTTGCCTCACCCTTTTTTCTGGGCACAATTTAGCGTGTACTGTTCGCTAGAACTGTCTATGGTGTGTTGTATAGCAGTAATGTTGCGTTGAACAAATGTCGCTGTGAATGGGACTGTCGCCGTCGTCCCTGCGTTCGAAGGGGGAGTAAACGCTTTATAGCCCGGTAATTTCGGCGGACCGCTAGCTTCTTGTAAGGCTATTACGAAATTACTCCGTAGCCCTCCACTACGGCTCCTCTTTCTCTCTCTTCCCACTTTCACTCCCACCTTGTCTTCCCTTATGGCGCGGTTTAGGTGTCCACAAAGCAAGTGTGACAGATACTGTGCCTTTCCTTTTCTGTGAACCAATTATTATTATTATTATTATTATTATTATTATTATTATTATTATTATTATTATTATTATTATTATTATTATTATTATTATTTACTTCCCAATCACTTTTCCTCCTGTCTCTCACCCGTATATTTTAATTTTGTTCAAGCATTTGCACTTTGTAATTTCTTCTATCCTCTTTCTCCTATAATTTCGTTCTTATATATCGCTCCGAATCGTTTTAAATTTTGCTCAAGGTAGGTAGGTAGCAACTGTAATGATTAAAAAAAGAACCAAGTGAGGGGGGTAAAGGGAAGTGAGGGAGCAGGACGACGATGGGCCCTCAGGCCGCTCTAGATGGCCGGGCACTTTTGAGCTTCGGCGACCCCTCGGGCCCAGCTCACTGTCAGAAGCTGTACCTGCGGCAGCGAGCTGCGCAGGGCAGCCTCCCATCGCTCCTGATGTCTTGGCCCTTGCCACGGGGGCTTGGGTTTGTTCGGCTAGTTCAGGAAGACGTGAGTAAAGTCGGCTCTGGTGCTAGGACACAAGTGGCAGTGAGGAGAGGTTTCGCCACGGTTTATAATAGAGAGAAGGAAAGGGGTCAAGACTGGCAGTCTGAAGTCTGCGCCAGAAAGCCTGGTCGCTTTTGGGAAGAGATTTATGCGGAGGAGGGTACAGCAGGCGGGAATGTCTATAAAATACGGTGAGGTCGTGGTAGTTAAAGGCCTACTGTCCACCCTCCGGTCGAAAATATTTTCTTCATCGGTGACTGTGAGACTTCGCCCCCAGAACGCAAGGCCGCAAAATGTTTTTGAAAAGAGTAACTAATAACGTAGTTAAGGCCACCGCAATCGCCCTATTCTGTCATGCTTCTCTCCTTCCGTTCCCTCGCAAAGGTTTTTCACTCTCCTGCACGAGGTCGTCTAGCCTCCGCAAGACAAATTCCCCTTCCTCCTCCGCGTTTGACGGGAGGTGGGGCGTGGCACTCTGCGAGCGCGAAAAAAAAAACGGCCGAGGGAGCGCGCGCCACTAGATTCAGTCTGGCCGTGGCGAGGGAAAAGCGCGCAGCGAGCGGTAGACACCCATCCTTCTCCCGCCAGTCAGCGAGACGGACCAATGGACGTCGTTTGAGGTACGTACGTCATTACTGTGGCCCGTCGGGCCAGCGCAGGAAACGGGAAAGCTGGCTTCCCAATGGAGAGCAGGAGAGAGCTTTGAATTGTATTTTCGATGCTTTGCGGCGCGCGTGTCACTGTAGCATTTTGCACAGACTATCTCCGGTACCTGATCGAAACACTGGGCTCCTTTGCTTAAAAGGGCCTTGCCTGGACAGTGGCCCTTTAAGAAGCCGATCTCTGGCACTGCGAGGCGAAGGCACCAGGTCGCTCTCAGCCCGGTTGACGAGTGCTCGGGCTTGGGAGTGAGCGGCCGTGTTGCCTGGGTGTTCGCTGTGGGCAGGACCCAGAGGAGGGTGATGAGGTCATTCAGTGGAGGGGATGATGCTAGAATGTTTGCGGCCGGGGAGTGGGGGGGGATATATTCAGCAGAGGAGTGTGTGATTGCTAGGGCAATTGCTGCTTCTTCAGCTGGCAGGGAATCCTACAAATTTGGAATGGACGCACTGACTATCGTGTTGTGGAATCTATCCACGACGGCTAATGCGAAAGCTGGTCGGTTTGATTATTCGGCAGCGTCTACGTAAACTGCCGGAGTGCCAGGAGGGTAGTGCTTGTGCAAAGCCTTGGCTCTAGCTTTCCGTCTCTCACGATTATGCTTCGGGTGGGTATTTTTGGGAAGAGGCGGAATGTAAAGATTGTTGCTAACAGCGGTGGGAGGATTGCGCGTGGCCGAGGTATGACCGGGTAGGTTTATCCCAATTCGGCGCAGAAGAATTTGGCTGGTTTCGGTATGTGCGAGTCTGTGGTACTGACTAATGAGATGAGCTTCTACCAGCTCTCCTAAGGCGTTGTAAACCCCTAGTTGAAGTAGGTTTTCAGTAGGCGTTGATTTAGGGAGGAGGAGAGCGCTTTTGTAAGCTGTGCGGATGTCTGCTGAGTTGCTAGGTCTCCGTGGGTGTGAGGTAGAGGTAAGGAATGGAGTAGGTGATCCTGCATAGGCAAACATTTTGCTCAAGGATCTGCTCTTTGTATAAACAGTGGTAGGAGTTCGGGCTCCGCGCCTGTTATCACATTTTGCCTTTATAAAGATGAACTTTCTTCGCATTGTCAGCTCCCTGCCGACATTAAACTTTTCCACTCTTGTCGGATTTTTCAACATTGTTTATTTTCCTTCATATTCATTTTGGTACCCCATCCCCAAGTCCTTCTCTTTGTTTTAATGTGTAAACCTGAGTGATGTATTGATGAGTGCAGTATTGAGTGATGCAATCAGCTAGGCAATGTCATCGCCAAATAAGACGCTACTAACCAGCCTCTTTCAACTTTAATTCCCAGAACTTCGAGCTCTTTTCGGTACAACTTTTCGAATATTATTTTTTTTTTTACGTCAGTTAAAGTTATCGGGATGCCAGGGCTTAGTTCTAATTTAAACACGTTTCGAATGAAACCGGCGATGTTAGAACGCTGTATTTATCTCATGTTGATGGGAATGAAAAAATTACAGGGTCTCTTAAGCTATCTCTTAAGCGGGGAATGTGAAAGTCTAGTGGTAGTAGTAGTCATTAGTAGTCATTTTTGTCATTACTACTGATTGCTAAGCATTTTTAGCGCTTTCTGATCGGTTGTAATCGCTACAAGTCGTCGTTGGACATATTGGTCATTACAAATCATTAGTCGTCATTTTAGTCATTACAATACATTACTGGGCATTTTAGTGATTTCTAAACTGTAGTCGTTACAAGTCATCTTTAGATATATTGGTCCATCCACCATCCATCATCAGCCTGATTATACCCACTGCAGGGCGAAGGCCTCTCCCATATCTCTCCACTTAACCCGGTTCTGTGCTAGCTGCATCCACTTGACCCCTGCGAACTTCTTAATCTCATCCGCCCACCTAACTTTCTGCCGCCCCCTGCTACGCTTTCCTTCCCTTGGAATCCAGTTTGTTACCCTCAGCGACCATCGGTTATCCTCTCTTCGCACTACATGTCCTGCCCATGTCCATTTCTTCCACAAACCAACCAACCATTACAAGTCATTATTAGTCAGTTTAGGCATTACTACACACTACTAAGCATTTTTAATGATTTCTAATCACAGTCGTTACAAGTCGTCATTAGACATATCGGTCAGTACAAGTCATCTGTAGTCATTTTAGTTATTACTACTCATTACTAAGCATTTTTAGTGATTTCTAATAAATTGTAGTCGTTACAAGTCGTCGTTAGGTATTTTGGTTATTACAAGTCATTTGTAGTCTTTGCAGTCTTAGTAGTCTTTGTAGCCGTTACATGTCGTCAGTAGCTCAATTTAATTACTACTACTCCTTACGAAGCATTTTAGTCATTTTTAATCAATTGTAGTCGTTACAAGTCGCCGCTAGACATACGGGTTATTAAATCTCTTTAGTAGTCATTAGTAGTCATAACACCTACCAATCTCTATAACCTCTATTAATCGCTAACCATCACTATCAGTTACTTTTACCTCTTTAATCTGTCTTCATACAGCGGGCATTTCTTGATGAAACATCCGGCGGTCGCGTCAGGCGGTCACTTTTTGCCGACGCAAACGAAAGCCTTCAAAGGCTTTCGTTTTTAAACAGTCAATCTTGTCTCATTCTTTTCGTGTCCCTGCAGCGACCTGGAGAAGATCCATGATGGCCTCGGGGAGAAGATCGGCATGTGCCTATTCTTCCTGTCAACCGCGGTGGCGTCGCTTATCTCCGCCTTCTGGCACGGCTGGCAGCTGGCACTGGTGCTGCTGGCGCTCGTCCCCTGCCTTATCATCGTCACCGCAGCCATCGCCAAGGTCAGCACAGTACGCGCTCTCTTTGTTCCCCCGTTGCAGGGGAGATGCGGCTGTCTTGTAACCGCTTACGCTGACTAGGAGGAGGGGTGCAGATCAGTCTAGATCAACCGGCCATCTTAGAATGGAACGAAAGTAAACATGACCTCATACAACTACACAATACTGATAGCTTGCCGCTAGCTGACACTGAATGTCCAACTGCGTTCAACAGATTTTTTGCATCAGTGTTTACTAAGGAAGATTATTCCAGTATGCCAATTGTTCTCGAGTCTGACTACCCATTCATGGAGCCCATCACCATTAGTGCTGAGTAATCGCATCACTAATTAAAAATCTAAAGTTATCATCATCTGCCGGAGTGGACAACATTAACTCGAAGATACTTAAAAACACCATTTCAATTTCCAGCCAGATTTTGTGTCATATATTTCAGCAATCACTGTCCTCCGGAGAACTGCCCACTGACTGGAAAAAAGCCAAAGTCATCCCTGTCTTCAAAACGGGTAACAAAACCTCTCCTGATAACTATCGGCCTATTTCGTTAACATGCATATGCTGTAAATTACTTGAGCATATTATCGCTGCTCACATTTACAACCATCTGGAACGAAATGACTTCTTCTTTTCAAATCAGCATGGTTTTAGGAAAGGCTACTCATGTGATACCCAGATATTTGAATTTACTACTGACCTGCATTTCAACATGATGATAACCAGCAAACAGATTGCATTTTTTTAGATTTCTCAAAAGCATTTGACAGAGTTGCACATGGCCGGCTTTTTACAAAATTATCTACCCTTTCCCTTGATTCCCTCACATTATCTTGGCTTCGAAACTTTCTCTCATTACGTCAGCAATTCACAGTTGTCAACGGCTCTTCCTCATCCCTATGTGACGTAACCTCAGGCGTACCACAGGGAAGCGTACTTGGACCCTTACTTTTTCTAATCTACATTAACGACCTTCCCACTAACATTTCATCCCGTTTACGTCTTTTCGCAGACGACTGTGTTGTTTACCGTAAGATCGCTTCTGAGACTGATCACCTGACCGTTCAAAATGACCTTGACACTATTGTTGATTGGTGTCAAAACTGGCAAATGATTCTTAACCCTAATAAATGTAAATCAATGACTTTTAGCCGCAAGCATGTTGTTTCTAACTTCATATACTCTATAAATAATACCTCTCTATCAAGGGTTACGTCGTACAAATACCTTGGAATTCAGTTCACACCAAATCTTTCATAGTCTTCTCATATTTCTGCAGTCTGCAACAAAGCGTCGAGGACATTGGGTTTCATACGCCGGAACCTTCGAAACTCACCTAGCTCCGTTCAAAAACTTGCATATTTTACATTTGTTCGCCCACAGCTGGAATGTATCTCACCTATATGGTCTCCCCATCAGAAATATCTCATAGATATGCTCGAGTCCATTCAAAGCAGAGCTGCCCGGTACATTTTTAGCAATTATAGTCCCCTCGCAAGTGTATCCCAGCTTAAAAACCTTTGACATACAGATACTTGAAATTCGTCGCTCTATTTCACTTCTGTGTTTATTCCATAAATATGTTCACACCCGTCCTTCGTTGTTACATCTGGCATCACCTTTCCGCTCTTCACAACGCTTACACAATCAACTCAGCTTCAACCGGATATATGGGAAGACCCTGTCGTTTAATTCCTCTGCATTACCTAGAGCAATAAAACTCTGGAATGATCTTCCTGACAACATAATCTCTTTCATTGATCCTGGTGAGTTTAAAAAACATCTATGTATACATCTATTGCCATAGTGATGTTCGAAATGTACAACAGTTTCATTTGTTCTTAACGTTGTTTTTCGTGTCTCGTGTCTGATGTTATTTTAACTCGGTTTTGTATAAATTTCTTGTTCCTTTCTTGTATTTGACTTGTACCGCGTTCTTGTACGATATTCTTGTACCGATTTGCCCCCCTCACCCAATGCTCTTCGGGGCCTGTGAGGTACTAATAAATAAATAAATAAATAAATAAATAAATAAATAAATAAATAAATAAATAAACAAATAAGGAGGGCAAACTAACTACGGTGTGCTTTGACACCAAGACATCATGCCAAACAAGTTATTCTAAATGAAAACTCAGCTTCTTAAAACTAGAAACAGCGGAAAGAGGAAATACTAGTCTTGCCAGCATCCACCATTTACATAAGCATGTTGCAGGGCCTTTGGGATTGATTTCTTTGAGGCGGACTACAGGAGCTGCGCCACAGTGCTTTTGACTACGAAACAATGTAACAGAGTCATTATCAGTATCGACATCACAAGTTCGGATGCTGTGGCTGGGAAAAATGACCTAAACCTATTGTTCTCAGCACAAAGCGCGTATTCTGCCACCGAACATGCATCAACTCAGCCAGGAAGGCTCCTATTCCCGATAGTGCATAAAGTAATTGGAGTTGTCCATTTTTAAACAGCGCGCAGCAGTATGTCAGTAATAAAGGGACAATTTTGGACGTTGATCCGGCCCATAGTGGTTGCCGAGGTCCGGATGAAACCCGTTATGCATCCCACAAGAGCAGATGCTACTGCTGTCAGCCATCGTAATGCAGCACTGCCAAAACCTCCGCCGACACCCGGACAGATGGCTTGATCATGACGAGCATTTCGTTTAGTTCATTCCTTCCTTGCTGGTGGTCTTCATGCGCAGGTGCAAAGTAGGCTCGAGGCCGATGAGTCGGCTGCGTACCGCCTTGCCGGAGCTGTGGCGACGGAGGCGATTACCTTCATCAGGACCGTCATCGCCTACGGCGGGCAGCTGAAGGAGACGAAGCGGTGAGCTTTCCAAGCAGTATATTAAGGCGAAAGCCTTAATGGCTCATACTGTCGTCCGTTCGCGAGAACTGTCACACTTTGCACGAGATTCCGCGGCATATCACGACATTGGGACGTCATGACCTGATGACGTCATAGACCCTGACGCACATAATTTTTCTTGTTTACCATGAGGAAGATAGTTAAAAATACATAAATGTTGCCTCCACCGGGAATCGAACCCCCATCCTTTGGATCCCCAGTCTAGCGGTTTACCCAACTGCGCCACACCCGAGCTTTTTCTTTATTGCCTGGTTTTGGCATGTGACATATAACACGAAACTTCGATCAAAACATGAAATAGACACACAAGGCAATTAATTACCTGAATGAACTTCATGATCAGCCAGCGTCAGACTGGCCTCGTCACATTAAACTCCCGCAGTGACAACAAAGCCTCTACCCATGAGAGCCCTTCGGCAGGTTTTGCAGCCAGTTTTTTTACGGCAATAAACCACTCCATACTTCGTTGATTTGGATTGGTAAAACGTTTATTTGGGCCTGCAGAAGAAAGCGCGCTAGCGCGCGCGCTCCGAACGGGGCCTACGTCGTGCTCTGGGCACCGGCCGCGCGGCCTGGGTCCCCGCTCGCCGTGGCCGGCTCGCTGGTTCCCTGCCGGGCCAGCGCCTTGATGACCTGCTGGACAGCCCAGAGTTGTTCGTCTTGACTGTTGCTCCATGCGGCTGCTTCCAGTCGCGGCGGGGTCCTCCCAGACTTTTCTTCCTGGTGCTTGTTGCAATTCCACAGAATGTGTGCGAAGCCAGCCGTCTCCGTTCGGCAGACTCTGCATTTGTCTGTCGGGTGCGTCTGTGCATCAGCGACGGGCTGGGGAATGAGCCCATCTGTAGCTGTCTGAATAAAACGGCTTGGTTTCGACTGAGCCCCGAGCAAGGGGGTGGAAGAGTTCTGCGAGCTAGGCGGAACGCATTGGTTATTTCGTTGTGGTCGGTCATTCTGCCTTTGGCGCTGAACCACAGCGGCCAGTCGACCGAGGCGCGGTCCGTTAGCGCGCGCGCCTCTTGATTGCGTCGTTTTTGGCTGCCTGTAGTATGCGCACCTTCTTTCGCTATCCTGCCTTTGGCGTAATTTCTCACCGCCTGCCTCGAGTCGCATAGCACTGTGTGGCAGTCGCGGTCGGCGATGGCCACCTCCGCTTGCTCTGCCTTGGTGCATCTCGTGCTGGCCGTCGTGCGAACGGTGCCGGTCGCGTCGACGACGACCGTCGTGAACCCGTGTATCTTGGCATACTCAGCCGCGTCAACGTAGCGTGCGTGTGTGTCGGCCGCGTGCTGGTCTATCAGCGCCTTGGCTCTCGCTGCTCTCCTCCCTTTGGTATATTCCGTGTGCATGTTCGGTACCGAGTCCACTCTGATATTGCGCCTGATCTCATTGGGGGGGGGGGGGAGGGAGCTGCGTGTGCTCCCCGCTTTGATATCCAATTCCCAGGTTCTCCAGGATTTTCCGGCCGGCCTTGGTCATAGACAGCCACAGTCCCTCTTACATAGTCTGATAGCCTGCCATTCTGAAGCGCCATATACAGTGGAGGCCCATGAGCATAATCACGTCAAATGGAACCCCATCCTCATTCTCTATGCTTAAGTATCGAATGCCGTGCGAGTTTATTGGAAAATTCTTTATGGTCGGTTGTAATACATCCCAGAAATATACTCCTTTCCAACATTGTAAAAAAACATGATCAATTGTTTGCTGCTGCTTACACTCACCCTCAGACAAAGGGAATAAATTTGAGCATTTCAAGATTGGTGCGTGGCACCAAGGAGATTCGCGCCACGCTCCAGATCGTGAAACGCTCATCATAATTCCCCTTGTCTTCCGCGAGTATGATAGCGAGATTCCGCGAGCGGCATATACTGCGGCTTTCCTTTCCTGTAAACAAATTATAGAACGTCGCTGAGCTTTGTTAGATTCTATGTAATGCTGGTTGTGTTCGACAAGGGGTGCGCGGTGTAACGTGTAACCGGTAACGTGTAACGTGGTGTAACCAGGCGATTCATGCATATACGAAGCTAACCCCGCTGGGCGTCCGATCCAGGCGTCCGTGCAGTGCCTTTGATTTGCCGCTTCCTCGAACGCCGCTCCGCACGACCAGAAGCAGACCCAGATGTCTAGGAGTTAGTACAGGAATCAGTGGCGTTTGAAATTGATTTACAGGAAAGAAAAGGCGCAGTATATGTCATAATTCTCCGCGGACATATGTATCGCGCCGTAAAGGAAGGGAGGAAGATGGAGTGGAAGAAGGGCGGGAGACAGAGGTCCAATAGTGGAGGGCTTCGATCCACCGCGATATAAAGATTTTCACCTCATCGCACGTTAGTCGATCCAAACTGCCCCCTGGCATTTGTTCATATTGCACCAGATGGAAGCAGTTAGCCAGGAAACAAATCGCGTCAATGCTAAATAAGCTCTCTTGCTCCAAATCTCCGAATTTGGCTTACAGAATCACAAATAATGCATTTTAAAACACGGGATCATTCTATTGCGGTTCCTACCCGCATGTATCTTAAAGGGTCACTAACGACAGCTGTATTAATATTGTTACGCTACCAAACTTCAACAGTGCGGCATTCGGTGACTTTGTTGTCGCTTGTTCAAAAGCAAGAGCCGCATTTATTAACGGTATAATTTGTTTCGAAGTTGAAGAGGTTTCTCTTTTCCGCTGCTGTAATTAAATTTGTTTTTCTCTATTACGGGTGTTAGTTAAACGGCACAATCCATTGTGTAAGCGCGGACTCCGTGATTGCTGGCGCACGGTGAGCGGTTCACTCTAGCGGCAGTCAAAAAGCGATCACGGCACGGATCCGTCACTTCGTTTGACCCAGCCATAGATTCCGTTCCCGAGCTCGACAATAAAATTCTTACAGAGAACGTCGGCCTACTCCAGCTATCTCATCTCCCTTCCTTCCTTCCTTCCTTCCTTCCTTCCTTCCTTCCTTCCTTCCTTCCTTCCTTCCTTCCTTCCTTCCTTCCTTCCTTCCTTCCTTCCTTCCTTCCTTCCTTCCTTCCTTCCTTCCTTCCTTCCTTCCTTCGTTCCTTCGTTCCTTCGTTCCTTCCTTCCTTCCTTCGTTCCTTCCTTCCTTCCTTCCTTGCTTCCTTCCTTCCTTCCTTCCTTCCTTCCTTCCTTCCTTCCTTCCTTCCTTCCTTCCTTCCTTCCTTCCTTCCTTCCTTCCTTCCTTCCTTCCTTCCTTCCTTCCTTCCTTCCTTCCTTCCTTCCTTCCTTCCTTCCTTCCTTCCTCGGACTTCCTTGATATCTCCACGATATCAAGGAAGTCCGATCGCCGACGAGGCGAAAATGTCAGCGGCAAACGAAGTACGAGTGCGTTTGCTGGCGTCAAAGAGCCACTGCCACGACTGACGAGTACAGAATGCTACACACGGTCGTTTTTAATTAATAGCAAGGTATGAACCATGCATTGTAGCAAAAATAAAAACTGGGAACACAGGCCCTGTGTTGCCCAATATCCTCCTTTCCTTCTATGTAGTATTTTTTATTATGAACGAACTGACCTGCTTCTCGTTCAATGCTTCTTTTTGTGTTTGCCCTATTAGTGGTTTACTCTAAATTTGACAGCGTCTCTGCTCCGCAGGGAGCATGTGAAACCTAAATAATCTTTTTGCTGCAAACTGATGCGTATTATTATTATTAGTGGTTTACTCTAAATTTGGCAGCGTCTCTGCTCCGCAGGAAGCATGTGAAACCTAAATAATCTTTTTGCTGCAAACTGATGCGTATTATTATTATTAGTGGTTTACTCTAAATTTGGCAGCGTCTCTGCTCCGCAGGGAGCATGTGAAACTTAAATAATCTTTTTGCTGCAAACTGATGCGCCAGAAAACTCTGTGCATTAGTACTAAGGCCACCCCAGAACAGTGAACACAGGGGAATTAAAATCTGAGTCACATCGCCGAACTAAAGCTATTATCATAGATTCGGGACATCACTGACACCGCCTATAGCAGCCAGCCAAATGTTTCAGCACGCTTTACACTTCTAATGCGCTTTGCATCGTTTAACGGTGATGTCAGTTTCGACGCACAAGAAAATTATATGCAAGAAGCGCAGTTATCCTGCACAAGTAAGGGACGACGCATTCGTGTGGTCGGTGTAGTGAAGTGGTGAAGGGCCGTACTTCAAATCCTGATCTTGATATTGTGAGCTCTCCACGGATCTTCTTTCATTTGTACATACCATGATCTTCTTCTTCCTCTTGTACATACCATCATCATCGTCCCGCGGCGCCGGCTCTGGCGCGCGCTTGGGTTTTCTCCATCAGATTAAACGCTGACACGGCATACCTTGCCTTGCCTTCACGACCTTGCCGTCTGGACCTGGCCTTCTTTCACAAGTGGTGGAGGTACGGGGTAGTAGTGAAGCCGGGCTGCAATCGGGAGGACTGTAGCTGGTCGAGGCGTTGGCAGGTCGTTATAATGGAATCAACACTTGATGGATTTTGGACAACTAGGGTGGTATAAGCCATTGAATTGATTCCCTTCAAGACATGGTGTACACGTTCAGATTCCGGCATGGTGGGACTGATACGCCGACAGAGTGCCAGCACGGCCTCTATGTATGACGCATAGGACTAATCGGGACCTTGACGGCGGGTAGCGAGCTTGTTCCTTGCGATCTCCGTCCGAACAGCCGGGTCGGCGAAGTACTGTCGGAACTGCTGCTTGAAGGTGGGCCAGTTTGTGGTGTGGGGCTCGCGGGTAATAAACCAATTTCTGGCGACATCAATAAGGTAGAAAGACACGTTCAAAAATTTCATAGCATCATCCCACCGGTTGTAGGCACTGCAGCGTTCATAAGTGTCAAGCCAGTCATCGACGTCTTCGTCGCGACGACCAGCGAACAGCGGCGGGTCGCGTTGTCGTGTGGGCACCATCGGAGACGGTGGTGTAGCCGAGGTAGAGGGTCCGGCCGGGTCGGGACTGCTCTCGGTTGACATGACGATGGTAGTTGTTAAACGGCGACCGGAACGTAGCTCCAGCGAGAGGCAGGACACAAGGCAGCAAGGGGATCAAATTTCACCTCCACCACTTGTGGAGGTGACCTCTACTGACCTCGATCTACGAGCCATGATTCGAGCGATAATCCGCGAGGAGCTCCAAGCCCTCAGCCCTTTCTGCCGGCACGGGTGCGATCATTCGTCTCCTCCTTCTAACGACGCCGGCCTCCGCCACATCATTAAAGAAGAGTTGGCCACTATCAACCACCCTGTCACACCTGATCCTCCTGCACCTCGCCCAGCACCGACTTACGCTCATGTCACTGCATCCCCTCCTCCTTTTGTTCCCCCACCCCAAGCACCACCCTACAACCACATCAACGCCATGACGACGGCTCAACCGACGCCACCCTATTACGCACCTTGGCGCCCCTCTCGCCCAGTGTGCTATTATTGTGGAATTCGAGGACATATATCTCGCTTTTGTCGCCGACGCATCCAGAACGAGCGACGTGGTTATGACGCCTTCGAAAGTGACATACCTGCATATTATCAGCGACGACCCATTCCCAACCAACCTCGTCGATTCTCTCCACCGCCGGTATCCTCGTCTGAACCAAGTGGGGCTCATGTATCCCGATGCCGGTCCCCTTCCCCATACCGCCGCTCTATTTCGCCACGTCGACCAGCAACAACTGTTCCTGTCCGTAATTCGAAAAACTAAGCGATGCAGTTTCCGGAGGAGAAACTGCGCTTTGCGAACTTACAAAAAGTCCTCCTCAGCGCCGTACAATATGATTTCCGTTTTAGCTGAAGGATTCCCGGTCGAAGCTTTGATTGACACAGGTGCTGCACTTTCTGTTATTCATGCTAATTTGTGCCACCGTTTGCGGAAAGTAACGACACGGATCTTCTTTCATTTGTACATACCATGATCTTCTTCTTCCTCTTGTACATACCATCATCATCGTCCCGCGGCGCCGGCCCTGGCGCGCGCTTGGGTTTTTCTCCATCAGATTAAACGCTGACACGGCATACTTTGCCTTGCCTTCACGACCTTGCCGTCTGGACCTGGCCTTCTTTCACAAGATATATATATTTTTTTCATTTTATTACTAGGTGACATTTTCATTTTTCCTGCCCTAGCAAACAGGGCTGGCGAGTAATATTGTCAGCCCGTAAGACAGCTCACCTGGTTGCGGGCAGGTTTATCTTGGACAAGAAAGCGATATACACAATCCGTATGCATTTTACAGCAGATTTTGCAATAGGGAAGCTTTTTCCGGGGCATGCACTATGTCCGAAGATAGGACTTCCGCTGCTGCTCCACGCTTGAAAACCGACGCACGTCAAAGAAGAAACCACGCAGGCATATACAATAGTGCATATTTGTTATTGCGAAGAGCGGAAAACGAAGCACATCGAAACTGGCCGCCTGTAGTACCCCCGAGCGCAGGTTTTGCTTACCTTCCAAAGTTTGGGACCTCCATTTAACATCTTTGCTTCGTAATAAAAAAGAGCGCATGCTATTTTTAAACAAGATTGCTTCACAATTGAGACATATAACCGTGATGCACATAAACAGCCATGTGATTTTCTTGCACTTAATAACGCTTACTAGCGATAACGTATTGTTATGAGGGTACCTCTATTTTTCCTCTCGCTCTTTGCTGCCTTATAAGAGTTTTAGTAAGAGTTGTATTTTGTATTAGGCGCTGGTATTATATCGATACAAGCCAATTTCAGTGTCTAAGACATGTTACCGTATAACTCTGCATACATCACTGCTGATAGTGTTTTTTTTTTGCGTTGGCTGGCAGTCTGCACGTTTCTCTTCCACAGTGGTTTCTTAGCGTGGCCCAAAATCACTATGTAGACACGTACCTGCGCTCTTGCTCAGTGCCACAAGGGAGACTCCTGTTGCTACGGAAGTAGCGCGATGTCATCTATTGGCCCATCGCTGGGATTCAGTGCGGCTAAACCTAGAAAGCACAATTAAGCATGATGCAACTCACCAAGAACACGGCGGGCTGACCCAACACCACCACTGACCTCTGTTGTTGAGGAAATGACGTCGCTTTATAGAACATAAAACTTTTTCCAAGGGCCTCGAAGAAATACAGCACGGTTGTAGCGTCTGATTTGCGTGGAGTGTTTCGCTGCTCGCATGCGGTATAGGACAACCGCATGCGCAGGGAAGCACACGTTGCGTTGGTGCCGTACTCTACAGAAAGATCCATATTTTTAAATTTTCGCTTCGATTTTTGTCACCTATCACTGATCAGTGTTATTCGGAGGAGTGGCGGCTCTTTTCAAGCTTTCGCGGGGAACGACCGGATATCGCCAATGGTTTTTTGTCTAGGCGATCGGCTGGCCTGTAAGCGCAGCATGCCGGGATGACTGTCGTCAATGTACTCACAAATTACTATGTATGATGTTTGTGTACGCCGCTTGATATTTCCTCTAATGGCTTAACATGAAGCTGATGTCACAACAACAAAAATCGGAAAATATGTAACGGCTGATCATAAATTGCGGCAATCGGTTTACTATTAATGGCCTGATGCACACCAATGGGTGATCTTTAAGGGTCCTCAAAAGGTGGTCACATTTAGCGTTCCTGTATATATGTTCTCGCAGGGAGCAGAGCTATGCGACTGTTTTCCCCGCGCTGCTCATCAGACATCCCAATCTGATGCGGCGCAGTCGAATTTACGGATGTGGTGGTGTTGTTTCGCATGCGTTTATTCCTGGTATCCCTGGGTATCCGTGAGGCGTCCCGTGAATTTACTTGTACGGCCTCCTGGCGCCATCGGCCCCTGCCCTCCGGTAGTGGCGCTGTTACTGCTGGCGAGTGGTACGTGGTAGCATATTACACACTATGCTGACTCTCAATTCAGCATTTCGTGTACTATAGTATCACTACGCAGGGCACCGTAGACAAAACAATGTGGGACATTTATTCGACTTTACGACGGCACAGACATAAACCGTAGCAGCCGGTGACTTGCACCTTGAATTGAGTACTAATTCGCACACTACTGCGAGGGGCGAGATTTCCGGCACAGTGTATATTTCTTGGATAAAGTTCTCCACATTAACAGCAGTGGCTATGTATGTAAAGATGAAGAACGATTTTTTTCTGAATCATCGCAATTCTTGGGCTTGAAGAAACGCGCGCAGTACAGAACGCCGCTGACAGCGCCCTAATCGAGGCGTCTCGCTCACAAGGAGCGGCTTTTCCGCAGAGCTCAAAACGAAATGTGGACCGTCGCGCAACTCTGCTTACGGCGGGAACATATGCGGGAACGCTGGTGGCATTTTGCAAGTGTGGGGTCAAGTAAGAATTCTTGGAAATGCCAAGGCTTTCTACATGCTCAATGATTGCTACATTTTAACGACACCGATAGAACACCTTCAGCACCTGCCTTGTTCCAGTTGGCCGCTGTATATAATGGAGAAGCCAGGGGAGCTGAAAAACCTTGCGGAACACGGTTTGCACGAGATATTTCAGTGGCTGTTTGGACTGATTGAAGCCTGTAAAATGCCCCTTGTACGCCGAGAACAGCAAGTCGAACAATCCTCCTCAGCGTTTTCCGAGACCGGTTTGTTTTTTCTCGTTCCACTCTAGAGCACAGAGAGCAGCGGTGTAGTGCCCATTTGGGAGACAGTGGGCTTTTGAGGCACGAGGAGCCCACTGTGAATAGTGGTGGCCTTTATGTGAAAAGCTTAATTGGAACAGAAAAAGAGATGCGAAAGGCAGGAAGTATGGGTTAAAGAGTCACAGAATGTACAGTGGATACGAAGGTAAACATACCAACGATTGTTTACCCGGAGAGGTACCAGCAGAGTAGCAGGCTAGGGGGCACGGGGCTGCCTAATTTAGCGAATGCATCTGGCTAGGCATGTTCTGAAGTAAAGACTGTTATGAGTAAACAGCCTTGGCGTGTGCTTTATAAACTATTTGTGCATAAACAAACGAAGAGTGGTAGCGCTTTTGATCGATAAGCCCGAGGGAAATGTCATGCCTTCCTTAGGCGCACAAAGACGCTGTTGATTTCCAGTTACGGTGACCATATTCAATATGTTTATTTGCGTCTGCATTGTAGGCGCGTGCCCTGAAGAAAAGTTTATGTAACAACCTATTTTGAGTACAAAGAAAATAAAATTGTTGGCGGGGCTTCTGGCTACCCTCAGCATGCTTTGCCGGTACACCCTCACAAGTTTATTTTCTGGTGACTGCAATGGCTTTGGTCCTAAACGGCGTTTTCATAAAGTACACCCATCCGTAATGTGCGGGAATGCTCAACTGAGCGCATGGTGGTCCGCAGGTACTCCGACCGCCTGGCGAGCGCCAGGCAGACGGGCTACCGGAAAGGTCTTGTGGCTAGCGTCGGAGTGTCCGTCATCTGGGCCTCCATCTTCGCCAGCTACGCGTTCGGCTTCTGGTACGGCATCGACCTCATCGTGTCAGACTTCGAGAAACCACCTGGACAGAAGAAATACCTTACTAGCACGCTCATAATCGTAAGTGAACACTGCTACGCTCTCTATTTTGCACGCATGCTTGCTCGGTGTGAGCTCTAAACCTGCGCTAGTTCAGCGCTAGCTTGAACGATGGCGGCGAGTCGCATTTCAGCTACTTACACCTTCACGCGCAGGTGTTCTTCAGCGTGCTGATGTTCTCCATGAGTTTGGGGCAGGCGACACCTTACTTCAACGCCTTCGCCAATGCGAAGAGTGCAGCCGGGAAGGTCTACCAGATCATCGACAGGGTAAGCTTCGCAAAGTACAGGCCATTCAAGGGCGCTGCAGGCATCGCGTGTAGAAGGACGCAGACGCTCGTATACGGTTGATTTTTCAAGGTGATAGCTATGCTGAAGATGCTGCTCCATGTCGCTGCGGTCTTTGACCTTGATAATCAGGCATATCAACCGAATTACTTTATAACCAACTAAGCCTAATAGGCAGGGCAGTGCTAAAGATTGTTCCAACTACCGCACGATCGCGCTTATTTCGCATGCTAGCAAGGTGATGTTGAAAATCCTCCAAGGAAGGCAGCAGCAGTATGTGGATCGGGAGCTTCCGGACGTGCAAGCTGGGTTTCGCAAGGGCAGAGGAACTAGAGACCAAATTACCAACCTTCGCTGGATCATGGAAAAAGCAAGAGAGTTCCAGAAACCCATATACTTCTGCTTTATTGATTATGCGAAAGCGTTTGACTGCGTAGATCACAGCAGATTGTGACAAGCTTTCCAAGAGATGGGAGTTCCAAATCACCTCATCTGTCTCCTCAGGAACCTGTATGAAGGACAAGAGGCCACAGTCTCTTGAGTTCCACTTTAGAAAGTGAAGTGGAACTCAAGATACTTCTGATGCGCGTACAAGAGGAGAGTGAGAAGTTTGGGCTTAAACTAAACATTAAAAAGACAAAGATCATGGCGTCTTGCCCTATCAAGTCCTGGAGCATCAATGGACAAGAAGTGGAAGCTGTGACAGATTTTCTCTTCTTGGGCTCCAAGATTACCTCGGAAGGAGACTGCAGCCATGAAATTAGGAGATGCCTGCTTCTGGGAAAGAGAGTAATGGTTAGCCTTGACCGCCTAGTAAAGAGCCGAGACATTAGTCTGCCAACCATGATCCGTATAACTCGTGCTATGGTCTTTCCAGTTGTGATGTATGGATGCGAGAGTTGGACTGTGAAAAAGGCTGACCGCCGAAGAATTGACGCGTTTGAATTGTGGTGCTGGCGAAGACTCTTGAGAGTTCCTTGGACTGCCAGAAGATCAAATCAGTCGATATTGTCGACCATAAACCCTGACTGCTCATTGGAGGGTCAAATTCTAAAGTCAAAGCTCAGCTTCTTTGGTCATCTGATGAGAAGGGAGGAGTCGCTGGAGAAAGATTTGATGTTGGGAAAAGTTGAGGGTCGCCGGAGAAGGGGTAGGCAGCGAACGCGATGGTTAGATGGCATCCTCGAGGCACTGCAGATGAAGTTATGTGATGTTAGGAAGATAGTGAGAGACCGGAAAGCGTGGCGTGACATGGTCCATAGGGTCACGAAGAGTCGGACACGACTGAACGACTGAACTGAACTGAAGCCTAATAGGGCAAGCCACACGCCATGGCCACGAAGATGCACCCTGATGGTACATTCCGCACGATGTAATGAACTCTGACCTCGACCACGAACTCTAACATTACCACTTTGACCTTAATCCTTGATGTTCTCCGAATAGAATATATGTTTACAATAAGCGACCCCTTTCGTTGCTGATATGAACGCGCATTAGTATATATATATATATATATATATATATATATATATATATATATATATATATATATATATATATATATATATATATATATATATATATATATATATATATATACATCTATATATATGTATATATATATATATATATATATATATATATATATATATATATATATATATGCGACATATATATATATATATATATATATATATGTCGCAGTTAACTAGTGAGAGAGCGAAGAGGACAAACACTGTATTCAGACAAAGCAGGCTATGATTAGACCTTTGGGCTTAACCGTTCTTAAACAGCTGCTACCTTTTAAGTTTTGTCGCCAAAATTGTAGTTATGAAAAAAAAAATTCCCCTTTTTCGCCATCTTTGTACCTTTCTTCTCTCGCTCATAATACGTGGTGAGCTCGAGCTGTGCGCTGCTGCACCATCGCCTCCTATGAAATGATACAGTGTATGAAGTCTTCGAGGAAATTGCAGTCTTTTACCCGTAGTACTTTTATTTCACACAAGCCTATTACTTCTAGATATGGCGCAAGTTATAGACCTGACTCCCCAAGAAGCATGACTGTAATTCGTCTTCTCGGTTGCTATAAATTGGGTTTTGCTGCTCTTGCTTCATGCATAATCATTTTGTTACTTGGGATGGTAACTGGGTCTTTTGAATCATATAAACGTGGATAAGCGGCACATGGAAGGCTCAAAATTTAAGAAATCAATGGAAATAGCGAGCCAGCCTTGCAGCGTATTACTGCTTCGTCTGCTGTTTTTGAAGATGCGGCTGTTCATGAACCGCAATACCGAGACCGGTAGCGTTTACTTGCGCTCTTGAATATATAAGTGCTGGATTTTGATTAGGTCGTTGAGAGTAACAGAGGAATAGTTTTGTTCTTTGATCTCGCGCTTTGGCAGTGTGCAGTGTGCGCTCTGCTTCGGGGCAATCAACAATTCCTTCCCATTGCAGTCAGTTATTGGCAAAAAGCGACGCTTGTTTTTCTTATTTTTCATGTGCGTTTACAACCTCTTCTTTGAAAAAGTATTCAAGCGAATTTCATGAGGCGCAGTTTGACCTTAAATTATGGCATTCACAGCACGAAAGCAGAATAAGGACAAAGAAAAGAGACAACAGGGACATAGACGAGCGGCATATCGAGTCTGGGTGGTCTCGTTCCTTTCGCCATTCGTTTGTTTTCACACCGTTCCTGCCACAATTATTCAGTGCCAACTTGTGCAACTGTCCACCTTTCTGATCTCACTGGCAGTTTTGCGGAAACCAAGCCAGTTGACGGATGCAGAAAGCTGAGTTTTAACAGGCATTTGTTTGTGAGCGAACAATGACAGCACTCGCGTCTTACAGAGGGAATTCGTATTGTAAAAAGGCTGATAAACTCGCTTCCTTTCTCGCCCCTTGACAGAAGTCGGCCATTGACAGCAGTTCTGGGTCCGGACTCAAGCCGGCAGAATTAGAAGCCGGTATTCAGTTCAACGAGGTTACCTTCTGCTACCCCCGCTCAACCGACAACAAACCGGTGAGCTCACGTGGATACTAGTTAGCTTCAGCGCCAGGCAACAGACGGCAGGAGAGTTAGAAAAAGCCCGCTTGTTCTCTCTTCCTGCCTGGACCGGCAGCGGAGCGATAGCGTTTGCATTAGCGACAAGTAGTCTTGTGCTTTGACGGGGTATCACGCTTGCGATATAGGATGCACCCGTTGCTCAAAGCTTATTGTGCTACTGCTAACAAATTAGCCAGGCAATGGCATGTGCTATTCCCTTTGAATTCTTTGGCATGCGTTGACACGCAGTGTTAAGCCTTGTAATAACTACAGAACGCATCTTGATGTTTGTATGCAGAGCGAACACATTGAAGGCCTTGCACACATCGGTACCTCAGTAGCTTGCGATTTACCTTGCTAACGTAGGGCACGAATTGCAAATAATAATTGATGGCCTAGACAGGAAAAGCAAATTGGTAGGCCTAAATATTAATAAGCAGATAATAAGGTAATGTTATAAAGTCTCGAAAAATAAGAGCAGTTTAAAATATTCAACGAAGCACTGGAATCGTCCTTCAAGAAGATCTACACCACATTAATAACTGGTGCGCATCATGGCAAATGTCCCTTAACACTGATAAATGCCAATTAATGACATTTAGCAGTAAACAGACTATTCACCGTTTCACTTACTTGCTTAATCACAGTCCAGCCACTCTTGCGTCGTCATACAAGTACCTTGGCGTGCGCTTTTTACCACATCTCTCATGGAAGACTCACATAGAAAAAAATTACTGCCAAAGCTAACCGTACATTAGGTTATTTAAAACGTAACCTCAGATTGGCACCTTCTTCCACGAGGCAGTTGGCATATCAAAAATTTTCCGCCCTCAACTTGAATACGCATCTTCCATTTGGTCACCTCACCAACATTACTTAATTCATTCCCTAGAGCGCGTACAAAATCGTGCCGCTCGTTTCATTTCTCGCAACTATTGCCGACATTCCAGTATAACTAACATTAAGGCGTCGTTATCTCTTCCATCCTTAGAATCTCGCAGAACAATAGCACTTATCTGCCTCTTCCATAAAATTGTTTATAGCCATCATTCCTTCACACTACCCAAAAACGGCCCGCACATCTCACCGGTTGCATAATCACCTCAGTTTTAAACGCCTTTCGTTAAGAACTACTGCATTCAACTCATCAGCCCTGTCCCGTGCCATAATTTATTGGAACAGTCTTCCTGATAACATTGTTCACACTTCAGATTAAGTAATTTTCAAAGGAAAAATAAGCAACATTTTGTTCTGAAGTGTTCTGTTATTGAAGTGTGTTCTATAGTGTGCTTTCCAAATTTTGTTCTCTTTTCTTGTGTTTGCCATTGTATAATGTTAACGTTTTGAAAATAACAATGTTAAAATAACCATCTTCAACATGCTTCTGTTTCGCACCCCAGTTATGTAACCCCCCTCACATAATACTCCAATCGGAGCCCGTGAGGTATTTGAATAAATAAATAAATAAATAAATAAATAAATAAATAAATAAATAAATAAATAAATAAATAAATAAATAAATAAATAAATTTACGCATTGCAGAGGGGAGTGGGTGGAAATAGATTGCATAGCACACCACAGCAAGAAAATAAATTAGGCTTTAGGCGACACGAAACACACACACACACACACACACACACACACACACACACACACACACACACACACACACACACACACACACACACACACACACACACACACACACACACACACACACACACACACACACACACACACACACACACACACACACACACACACACACACACACACACACACACACACACTGTAGTGAAAAATATGAATAGTGAAAACAGAGACAAAGAAAATGCAAGGATTTACAGAGATCACATACGGCAGCCTTAAAATGACAAAAGTTGGTAACATCAACTTGTTCCAGGGAGGGTGGTTCCGATTAACACAGGGAACACAGTAATAAAAACAGGGCTTAGCCTGACACGAAGGAACGCCTATTTCAAGGGGATGATCGATGCGGCCTGAAATATATGTAGGTTTAATTAGTAGCCGGTTTGCCCGGAGTTGATCCGCCAGATGTCGCTTCAAAATCTTTGCATAGATCTCCATACCACTGGCATTTAAGCAAAGTTTCTTACGAACTCTCCGCTTTCTGATTACAGGTGCTCCAAAACTTCACCATGACTATCGATCCCGGTGAGACTGTCGCTGTCATCGGGAAGCAAAAGTGTGGCAAGAGCACCATCATCCACCTTCTGCAGAGGTTCTACGATGTTACCCAGGGACAGGTGACCGCAGCCATGCCCCAAATGATAGCTTTGATGTATACTTGTCAAATTATCCCTTAAGAATAAATTCACAAAAGACAAGTGAAACCACTATTGAAGACATAGAATTATTCGGTCTCCTCTATCCAAGAACGCTGTAATGGCCCGGAGTCCTCTAACAAGTGTTAGTTGTTCCGTGTAAAGCTGATAGCGCTGAAGTCGTAATTTCTACTTTCGTAATTTGAGGTCGCTTTTTAAGTTGCCCAAGTTAATTGTTGTAACAAAATGCGTCGTAATGTGCAGGACAGTATTAGTTAGTTGGAGAGGGGGATGTTTTATCGCGTCTTCTGCACTCAAACGTAAGATTAATCTTATTAAGGTTGTGACAAACATGTTAAATTAAGCTAACGAAATGCTTTACAGTGAGACTTTGAATTGAAAGGAGTGTATGAAATAATAGCAGAAAGCCACCAGTGCAAACAGTGGTAAAAGCAATCGGCTTCAGAATCGGAAGCCTCTGTCACGGGTGATCACATTTGAACAGCATAAAACAAGTGAGGATTTAACAATTTAGATCACTGTTTTTAACGAATCTTCAACGCAGGGACGAGGAGTCCATGAGTGCATGATTTGGTCAACAGAAAGCAGTTTGGGGAACGTTGCCACGTCCGCTAAGGATATGACAGCAATCAATCCTCCAAGCCCTTAGCAGTACTTGTGCGATGGCAGAGGACACAATAGTTGGTGACTATCCTGGTGAAGTGCCTGGTGTCATCGACGTACCGGAACCATGGAAAAATGCAAACATCATCCTCATTCATAAGGAAGGGGCCTCTAAGGATCTTAAAAATACAGACCAATCAGCTTACTGTCTGTTACGCACGTATAAGGTATTTACTAAGGTAATCGCTAATAGAATCAGGACAACCTTAGACTGCAATCAAGCAAAGGATCAAGCAGGTTTTCGGAAACGGTACTGTACTATCGATCATATCCATACCATCAAACAGGTGATAGAAAATGCTCGGAATATAGCCAGCCCTTATATATAGCATTCAATGATTACGAAAAAGCATTTGACTCAGTTGAAACCTCTGCGGTGATGCAGGCATTGTGAAATCAGGGGTTAGACGAGCCGTACGTGAAAGTGGTGGAATATATAGTGGCTGTACAGCAACCATAGTTCTGCATAAATAAAGTAACCAAATTCCCGTAATGAATGGTGTTAGGCAAGAAGACAAAATCTCCCCAGTACTATTCACAGCTTGCTTAGAGGAAGTATTCAGAGACTTGGACTGGGAGCAGTTAGGGATAAGGGTAGATAGAGAATACCTTAGTAATCTGCGATTTGCTGACGACATTGCCTTGCTACGTAACTCGGGGGATAAACTACAAATAAAGATTGATGACCTAGACAGGAAAAGTAGAAAGGTAGGCTTGAAAATCAATATGCAGAAGAGTAAGGTAATGTGGAAAAGCCTCGGGAAGGAACAGCAGTTTAGGTTAGGTAGCGAAGCATCGGCATTAGTCGGCGAATATGTCTACTTAGGACAGGTAGCAACCGCAGATCCGAACCATGAAAAGGAAATAACAAGAATAAGATTCGGATGGAGCGTGTTTGGCAAGCACTCGCAGATTATGACTACCAGCTTACCGGTATTGCTCAAGAGGAAAGTATACAGCAGTTGTCTCTTACCTGTACTCACCTATGGGGCTGAAACGTGGAGGCTAACCAAGAGGGTTCTACTTAAGTTGAATACAACTCTGAGGGCTATGGAACGAAAAATGGTAGGGGTAACATTAAAGAGATAGGAAGCGTACAGAGTGGGTGAGAGAAATAACTCATGTTACTGACATTTTAGTGGAAATTAAGAAGAAATGGGCATGGGCAGGACATGTAGTGCGAAGAGAGGATAACCGATGGTCGCTTAGGGTAACAAACTGGATTCCAAGGGAAGGAAAGCGTAGCCGGGGGCGGCAGAAAGTTAGGTGGGCTGATGAGGTTAAGAAGTTAGCAGGGGTCAAGTGTATGCAGCTAGCACAGAACCGGGTTAATTGGAGAAATGTGGAAGAGGCCTTCGCCCTGCAGTGGGTATATTCAGGCTGATGATGATGTGTGGTGAAGTGAACGAAAGCTGAAGCAATGATCTTGCACCAATCAACGAAGTTCTTGCCGACTCCTCGGAAGCCCCCAATTGCTTGGACGCCGTGGCATTTCCTTTTTAAATATTGTCCTGGGATAGGGGAGCAACGCTCACCCACCTGCGCACCGTAAAACTTTGTTGCTGGATTGGTTGTTTGTGGTAGGCCAGCGCTTATACTATGCATTGCCGGAGGAGAAGCCACCGACGCTACATGCAGTAGAAAAGGAAGGAAGCGGTAGATGCGTCGAGTACGATGCAGCGGCGCCTACTTCAGTTTTGAAAAGAACATCGTCGTGGGGCAGCATCGGTTCGGACAGCGCACTTATGAAATCGAGTTCGGGGGCCAAGACTTTCAGGCGGACAAGACATCGGACGGGGAGCAGCAGGGAGAGTTCGAAAAGAAAGAAGTTTATATGCATGTTTTACATGTTTCTGGTCAGGAAAAGGAACTCAGACGAGATGAGAGCTGTTCGTGGATACAGCTCCACGCATTTATATAGCGTCCGCAATCACCAGTTCCCTAGCTGGGGAAATGTAAATTGGCCCAGTCCAATCAGCGGGCACGCGCGGTCAACAGAGGCCCAGCCGACCTCCTTGCAGCTCCTCCGAAGAGCGACGAGGTTTAGCTTAGCCGGTGGCGATGTCGATCCTGTTCCTCGTTAAGGACAGAATTTCGTTACATGTAGGTTTTCGGCTGAGGTGTCACGTCACGTGTTCTCGGTAAGTTCAAAAGTCTTGAGCGGCCATACAGCGGCTGGGTAAGGGGGGGGGGGGGGGGGGTAAGCAGCGTACATCTCCCCGTTTGGGAAATGTGCATGGTTCCGCTCTCGGCGCCCTCCGTCAAGAAGGCTGATTGACGCTCTTTGTCAAGCAGGGATGTGCCTCTCGCTGGAGTCGTTTTCCCATGGCGGAATAAAGAAATGACGAGGGTGGCTTCCCCCGTTTCGGCCCGGCAGGGTAAGTGACCGCTGCAGCACGTGGTAATGGAATGCCCATCGTCGCCGCCATCCTCAATGGTCGCTGCTTGCCAGCAGATGCTTCACTCCTGCCTTCATCTGCTGGAGGCGCGTGAACGTCGCCCGAGACCCCAATCATAACAGCTCGTCCGCCGCCAAGAAGACGCAACGAAGAGATTACAGCTGATCGGTGCATCACGAATGGCCGTCAAAGTAGCAGTCTGGCATGCAGTCAAACCCTGACGACCTGCACAGCTAGAAAGTTCTCAGTGGTGCATTACCGATCAGATCGGCGCCTACCCCCCCCCCCCCCCCCGCCCCTACGGTGAGGCAGTACTCGGCTCACCCAAGAACACCTCTAGGGTTCTATGCTGAGCAACGAGAGTACAATTTTGGTGTGACTTGGCCCTTGCTCTTAACATAAGTCTGGAAATCTGCTTAGCCGGACCTGGCCGATATTTTTTTTTTGAAAACGGAAGGAGCTATACTGAAGTTTGAGAGAAAACCGCTTCTCATTAAATCAATGAAGCACATACATGCACAGACACAAAGAAAGAAAATGAGAGTGGTTTTTCTCAAGGATTACGGCGTTTTACCAAAATTATGAAGGATATGTACAACTGAGATCGCCGGTGTTCCCGCTTTCTCATCCCACTCGGTAGCGGAAATGAATCGTTATCAGCGCCACAATCGCCAGTGTTCTCGATTTTACTCGTGGTTGCAAACATGCTACGAAGCATACCGTATAAACATGCAAAGCTGCAGCAGAAAAGCGCTCAAGCGAGACATCTACATAACCACTGCTCATGAGGGCTTTCCCTCCTTTCAAATATCTGTGGATATTATCTACAGCAAACTGAGAAGCAGATATCACAAATAAAACGAAGCAATATACACTTTTCCTTTAAAATGATGCCCTAAAGTCACAAACAAAAGAGCAGTGTAACCTTGAATGAGGATTTACAACTCCAAGACAATCAGTATTGCAATTAGAGGTGATTACCAGTAATCTATTAAAAGCGAGAAAACAAAAAAATGCACTACTGCATGAATTAAGACTCGAAAGATTATTTACGATTTTACCTGCTTGAAAAGAAAAAGTTAACCGTCAAATCTGAAACGTTTCCTTGGAATCTGCTTAGAAGCAATTGCTGTGCCAGGAATCACGGGGGGCCCATTCTTTACCCGCGCTCTGCGCAGTTACGTTTCGATTGATGCTCTAGGGGCCGAGACTCGTCAAAGGGCGCGGCGCGGTGGTATGCTTCCAAAGCCTGAACAGCGCTTGAAAAGATGAAAGTGAGAAGGGTAGAATCTACTGCATACAAAGCTCCTGAACCTCCCGCCTCGGCACATGACCGCGGGTCTGGTTCCTTCTTGACTGGTACACTTCGCAGTATTGATTCACAGGGCAGCTGTGCACTGTTCGTGGCACTAATCTCGCCGCTCTCCCGGTGGCTGCACAATGCTGAGTGTTGCATTCGCCTTACCTTAGTATCCCCCTTCACTTGAGTAATTATGTGACATCTGTCACTTGTGAAGTGCCATGGCGAAAATCTCGCACGCTTTCTAGGGTTGCTGGTGAATTTCTCAGCTTGTGCATTTTTTAGTTCCCAGAACCGGCCAGCTTCCCCCTCAACGCGCATCTCACATACGCGTTCTCTTGTTCACTCTGCGGCTACATTTTGAGCTTCCAGCCCTCATTTTTATCTTACCCTGAATGATTGGCTTTCTTGTAAAGCCACCTGGCCTAGCTTCTTGACGCGCTGCCGGTTTTAGAAACTGCTATTTTATGTTTCCTTTCCCTGTTTGAAGTTTTAGCGGTGATGTTATTGTTAGAGCAAGTAGCCTTAGCTTCAGCATAGGCTGCTCACTTGAAAATGTTTTCCACCTCGCCACGCGGAACATTTTTCAGGCAAATCGCCTTCACATCTGCTTCGATGTCAGAGACAGCCATGACTGATCCGGAGTTTCCCCTGACCGCGCTGCCTCGTTTTCTTGAGCTATGCTTTCCGTCTGTGTCGTTTCATCAAAATTGCCGCTGCATTTTGTGATAACTCTAAGCTCTGGTCTGTCGTTTGACCATCGGCATTATGTGACTGTTGGTCACTTTCTTTAACTGGGACTAGCGCAACTCTGCTGCCAATGTTGGCTTGCCCCTCTAATGAGACCTTTAGTTCCGTAACTGCGTTCGTTATGGAGCTCACTACTTGCCTCGGTGTCATAGCTATGCGATGCCTCATGCTGTATATCATTCGCTCCTCAAAGTTTCTCTGGCGGTGCTAGTTCACCCTTTTGTGAGTTGATATGAGGCACCGTGATTTTGAGCTCATTTATCATAAACTGTACGTTTTGAAACCGCCTTTAGCTGCCTTTCGCTCTTTTGGCCGGCGCTTCAGGCGAGTCACCGCACGTCGAAAGTTTTGCATTATCGGACTGCGGTTTACTTGACGCAGAGTCAAACGGCTCACTTGCCGAGGTGTGCACTCCGGAGTTGCTGCTCGGTTGTTTCTGGCTTGCAGTAATAGCCTGTACAGGGTTCAACATTTTGGCCAGCTCTGCATTCTCGCCCGGCGTTTCAGCGTTGCCATCTAGTAACGTCCGATCCCATTCTATTCGGAGTGCCTGGTTAAGTCCACCACTGCCACTGTTCGCCACCTGCACTGCAGGAAGGTCTGCGTTTGTACCTTAACTGTGCTGCCCTACGAGCTTGCTACTCTTCCTCAGCCATAGCACTGCAGCCTCACTCGTCAAATCCGTATCTGCCTCAGAGCTAGAAACAACCACCTTGCTTCTTCTCGTTGCTAACGTGTGCCAATGAAACAGGTCTGATGGTTTTCTTTTCGGCACTGCTACGGCAAGTTAAATCTTGGTGACGGTGTCTCGTTAGCTCGACCTTCACGGTTATTACATCCTTCACGTCTGAAGCTTTGTGACGATCTAGGAACCATTTTTCCTTTTTCGTTCGCACCTTGAAGATTTCGCTTCTGGCTACTCACCTCTCGACCTTTGAAAGCAGCCTTCCTCGCCGAACCTGCATGTTTCGCAGGGCTCAATACTACTATTCCAAACTTTCATGCGCATATAGCCTCTGCTCCTAAACCAGCCCCCGTAGCGATCGAACAAACAATTTGGCCTCTTCTGCAGAAGTGGTCTTACCCTTTTTGCCCATAGCTACCCTGTAGCTACATTTCTCGGCTATTAGCGTGTCACTAGCCGACTGAGCGGGGCTCATAGGTTGGCCACTGTCGCACATGGGGCAGTTCTACTCACTCTCTGCTCGGTGTCTCTTCATCACCTTCAGTAATAAGTTTTTTCTGGACCTAGCAGAAGAAACGAGGCGGAGCAAACGAGGAACACACACACAAGCCCTCGTACAAGATGTACCCATAAGTTCCCAAGTAGACACTGACTGGGCTGTCCCGATTTTATAGACAGTGACGTTTTCAAGGCTGAAATTCCTTCCTATATGCAGCCGACATCAGTGTAACTTTAGGATTTATTTCACCGCAGTATAAGCGCAAATGTGCGCTCAATGGCGTCTGTCACCCTGTAGGGTCGGCACGCCGCAGTACACTTCTGTCATAAAGAACGGTAATGACATCATCAGTATCAACGCTAGCGAAGCGCTGCCGCTGCATATCTGCAGTATGTCATTGCAATGCAGCCGTAATAATTAAGCGCCATAAGGACTTGATTTTCTAGTTTTTACAGTTTTTCCAGTTTGCACACTTGCTAAATGGAAAGTTACAGATGACAACAAATTTTGTTGCCTGAAGGGGAATCAAACCTGTCACTGCTAAATTATTGCATTTGAAGTTTTCGGCGCAAGATCTGGTACGCGAAGACACAAAGCTGCAGCACCTTTAACAAAACGATGTCTTCGAAAACATTGAAACGGCTAAATATGTATCACCGATCGTAGTAGTTCCTAGGAGAAACGGCGAAGTAAGAACTTTTGTCAATCTGCACGAACAGAACAAACCAATTGCCATTGACAAATTTCCGCGCCAGTACCCGAAAGTACTATTGGACAAACTTCAGGGCGCAAGGTACTTTTTTAAGATTGATTTAGCTGCCGTATACCAGGAATCCTGCTGAGCACTGAAAGTAGAAATTGACTGCCTTTATAACCAATAGTGGATTCTATAGATACGAAAGCATCTTTTTCAGCCTTGCATCCGCACTATCGGCTTTTCAGAAAATGGTAACTACTGTAGAACTGCAAAACGCATTGTGCTACATGAATAATTTCATTGTGTATGGAAGCACATGTGACGAACACTTCAAAAATGTGCAACAAGTTTTGCACTTGATTGCAATGTCTGGATTGAAGATGAATGACAAACACATTTTAAGTGTACAAGAAACGCGTCCTTGTTGACAGGATCAGTCGCGAAGGGATACGTCTTTTACAAAGCAACATCAAGAGCATTGAGGTTTCGCCAGTACGAACAGATGTCGGCACCCTGTGATCATTCTTGGGCATGGTAGGCTATCGGGACTATGGTGTAGTTGCCCGCGATCACTGAGGATCCTGCAAGACAAGCTTGTTTCGAGCAACTGAAAATCTTTGGAGACACGATGTTTGCAGCTATTTGATCCTTCCGGTGACATTATTATCTCTACGGATGCGCCATTCATTTGTTCAGGCGCAGTGTTGGAACAGACGAGAAATGAGCAAGTAACGACTGCTTTTGCTGCTCGCAGGCTTACGCCACAGGAACAGAGTGATTCGTTGGGTGTTAGGGAACTGGAAGCCTTTGCTTGCTTGTGGACATACTTTTGGGGTAGTTAATTCATATTACGAACCGTCAATCAGGTTCTTGGCTCACTCGTAAATACAAAACGAGCCGATCGCCGAACTTATGGGATTTCAAGGTGGCACGCCAGGCTTCCGGAATAGAACTTTACAATTGAATTTAGCTAGGATCACAAGACTACTGTGGCTGATGCTTCAAGGATGCCCCTCCCAGTTCGCGTGGAGGAGGAAGAGAGGGAGGAGATGGTTTGCGTTGTCTCAACATGCGTTACTCATGCGGAGTTTCTCGTTCCAACAATGTAGAACTCGCGGCGGCAACAGTTTGTAAAGTGACGACTTCGACATAGCCTCCATTTAAGATGATGCCTCCCGAGACAGTTCCGTTCTACCAGGTTCGGACTGAGCTCTCAGTAGTTGGGGACCTCCTGCTTCGTGGAGAGACATTCGTCCTTTCTTCTTCCCTCGTAGCCCGGCTTCTTGACGTAGCCGAGGAGTCCCACCCGGGAATAACAAGGACAAAGCAGTGACTACGCCAACGTTACTGATGTCCTGCTATGTGCAAGCAAGTAGAGGAATTTATTACGCGGGGTATGCCTATGTGTTCAAAAGTCTGCAAAATCGGTGACACCACCTCTGCAGCTAGATACGTCCTCATCGACACCACGGCAGAAGCTAGTTATCGATATTGTGGGCCCTTTTCGCAGTGTGCCGGAAGATACTCGTTTTTTTATTACGGCCATCGATTGCATGAACAAGAGGCCATTTGTTTTTCAATAAAAGGGACTACTGCAACAGTCATATCCTTTCTGCAAATGATCTGCAGACGAGATCATGAGTGATCATGGGGATCCGTTTACAGCCTATGAGTTTGACAGCTTTCTAAATGAACGCGGCATTGCCAATGCGTATACAGCGGTCTAGCACTCACAAGTTACCGGTCAGGTAAAGAGGTAAAGTGAAGTGGAACTCAAGAGACTTCTTATGCGCGTACAAGAAGAGAGTGAGAAGTTTGGGCTTAAACTGAACATTAAAAAGACAAAGATCATGGCGTCTTGCCCTATCAAGTCCTGGAGCATCAATGGACAAGAAGTGGAAGCTGTGACAGATTTTCTCTTCTTGGGCTCCAAGATTACCTCGGAAGGAGACTGCAGCCTTGAAATTAGGAGACGCCTGCTTCTGGGAAAGAGAGCAATGGTTAGCCTTGACCGCCTAGTAAAGAGCAGAGACATTAGTCTGCCAACCAAGATCCGTATAACTCGTGCTATGGTCTTTCCAGTTGTGATGTATGGATGCGAGAGTTGGACTGTGAAAAAGGCTGACCGCCGAAGAATTGACGCATTTGAATTGTGGTGCTGGCGAAGACTCTTGAAAGTTCCTTGGACTGCCAGATCAAATCAGTCGATATTGTCGACCATAAACCCTGACTGCTCATTGGAGGGTCAAATTCTAAAGTTGAAGCTCAGCTACTTTGGTCATCTGATGAGAAGAGAGGAGTCGCTGGAGAAAGATTTGATGTTGGGAAAGGTTGAGGGTCGCCGGAGAAGGGGTAGGCAGCGAACGCGATGGTTAGATGGCATCCTCGAGGCACTGCAGATGAAGTTATGTGATGTTAGGAAGATGGTGAGAGACCGGAAAGCGTGGCGTGACATGGTCCATAGGGTCACGAAGAGTCGGACACGACTGAACGACTGAACTGAACTGAAAGAGGTTCAATCGGGTACTCAGGATACGTTCTAGTCTGCACACAAGAATGTCAGCCTTTGAAGGAAGCTATCATCGATCACTTCGGGGTCTACTATTTCACGCCGCATGCCACCATATGAATGAAGCCTTCTGTCCTTTTTGACGGCCTCAGCCCAGAACAAAACTTGATCTTGTTGGAGTAGCAGGCAAACAAGTTTCCAAAGTCTCGCAGGCAGCGATGAAGTCCATCTGCAGCAAAGTATCAAAAATAACAAGCAAGACTTCCACTGACCATTGACGAGCTGCGATGTATTCTCCGTTAACAGGTAAACCGGTGGGAGCCAATTTAACAGATCACACGACTAAAGGCGCTTTGAGTTACTCCGTTCTCTCAGCATTGTTGACCAATATAATCAAAACACCTACAAACCTATTGATAGCCGCATCAGGAATCTAAATAGGCTGGTTACCCTGCCGTCGACCAGTCACAAAAAGCAGTTCACCGGAAGCAGCAACTCCGGTTGGTGAGCCATAGCAGGAAAACTATGACAAATCTGAACAGCCATTTGTTCGGATACTAGTTAAAACTGAGGTGCTTGACAAGGCAATAAAGACCATCTGTCAATGTCAAAAACACTTTTTTAGTGTTTCCAGCCGTTATTAGTTACTAAGCGACTCTCTTGAGGAGGGTAAGTGGTATTCAGCAGTTGTATTTGTATAGCCTAGATTGCGCTAGGGGCACGCGTCTTATGTTAACTGACACATGAATTTGTGCACTCGCCACAGCTTAACAATAAAGAGCTTTGATACACTGCTCCTTTGTTCTAGCTCTATTTATTGTAACTTTTAAAATTTACTTCTCACTTTGAAACTGTACCACTCCCCTACTATAATGCTTCGGCGCTCTAGGGTTTACTGTAAATAAAGTTGTTGAAGGTACGTGGTGGCCGATAGACTCCGCGGTTCTCCGGCTGCACATGCGTAGTCGCGCACGGCATGGCGGAGGAAACAGCAGTTATTGTATAATATGTTAAACGTTTTACTATTTCCTGTCAGGTTCGATGTGTCTGTCTGAGAATTGGACGCCAGCTTGCTTCGGCTCAAAAAGCGCCATTTATTTTCATCTGCACAGAACCAACACCGCGAAATACTCAGTATCTTCGTTTTCGCATTTGAGGGTTGTGTGAGAGGCAGTACATTTATTTCTCCTAATTGCAGTAAGCGCACTTGCGAAGGCAAGCTGCACAAAAGCACTAGAACGGAAGCAAATGAAGGGAGAAGACGACGTGTTGTGATTTTTAGTTGTCCTTGTCAATTCACTCGAGGTTCAATACTTAAAAAAACACCAGACTGCTGACCTAAGCCGTCGTGCTAATCATCAAGCACAGATTATGCTGCCATGCTAAGTACTGTTGTTAGTAACCGGCACTTCACGCGTTTAAATGTTTTCAGCTTCCTGGCATCAATGTAAGAAATACCCAGGCAGACGCGGTTAGGTATTTACGCAAAAGCAGGTACACTTTTACTGCGGCCTCTTTCTCTTGTCATAAGAATTTATCCTACAGCAATCATTTATAAACACATTTAGTAGGTTAATTTTGTAGTGCAGAAGGAACTAACTTTCACGTATCTCAGCCGGATGGTGTATATGATCGTGAAAGTTGCTTGCTAAGGTTTTCCTCGCATTTACCGCCACTGCATAAATTTCGTGCATGGCGCAAACTTAAAGCCTTTCATATAGTCACATGCGGGCCAGTTTATACTAGTCAAGCATATTGGAACCAACAAAAAAGACATCACAAGAAAGAGTACACGAGACAGAGCTGCACAGGGGCCTAAGGCCTATTTGGCAAACGGTTAGTCCAGGATACCAAACGAAGTATGCGTATCAAACGCCGAAAGTATGCGTGCGAGTCGGGCAAGGACCGCTAATATGTAGGGTTAGGGATTCGATTCCCCGACGGGAAGTCAATCACAGAAACTGTGGCCTTGTGGAAAAGCCTCCGTCTTGCATTCGGGAGGCACCAGGTTCCATCCCCGGTGCCGCCGGGTACCCCCGGTGTCCAATGGGTACAAGAGTTTCCTTCGGCCTGGTGCTCGGCTCTTCTGTGGTTCTTCTGTGCCAGTTTGATCCGTATATATCCTACCCCAAGAGAGGGGAATTTTATATACGACACGGGTGACACAGCCAATGTACTTTTTGGATTTTTTTATAATGCGCCGATAGAAAACCCGCGTTTCTTTCCTGTCCTTGACAGTTTTTGAAAACAGGCCTGACAGCTTACTGGGCGCAGAAATGACCACTATCACAATGTGCCATGTAAGGCACAATTTTGACAGTTTTCTTTACAAACCTAGCATCTTTGAGCCCCGCCGGTCCTTGGTTTTCATTTTCTGCCGGAGAGAATCGACAATGGGCTCAACAAATCTCCGGTTAGCATGCGCATGCGTTACACTGGTGCCAAAAATCTGTTGACGAATGCTGTCAGTCACTAAATGTCGACAGCTCTTCTGTAGGGTGTTGCTGTCGAAAATGCTCGCTATTTTCTCTAGATCAGCTTGGAAAGCGTGGAGACATAATACAAACGTGCTTTTAGTTACGGATTAGTAGCTCCAGATGACGGTAAACGTTAGCTGTAGGTCGAAGCACCGAGTCGAATTGTCACTAGGCTTTCATGGTTACAATAAAGTGCATTTGGAGTGATCTAAACCGTGCAACAGCTCGCTAACGATGGCTGGAAACGAGTAAACCGGTGCAAGCTTCAATATGATTCGCCAATGTATATAATCAGCAGAAGAACGCGCTCTTAGGCTGCATCGAAGAAAGTTTCGAGACCCAGTTATAACAGTTAAGCACAAAACCCGTGGTACACTGGCAGCAATGGAAAATGTTTTATTTTTCAGGAGCATTTTTCCGTTAAAGTAAACACAAGCTGACGCCAAATAAAATGCTAAAAGCTATGTGAAGAAATCCATGTTTAGCCCATCCGAACCGACGCATCGCAGCAGTAATTATGTAATTATAACGTGACCATCAGGCGGACTTTCGAGAAGATATTGTGAAAGAAGGCCAGGTCGAGACGCCAAAGTCGTGACGGCAAGGCAAGGTACGCCGTGTCAGCGTTTTAATATGATGGAGAACCCAGGCGCGTGCTGGAGCCGGCGCCGCGGGACGATGACGATGGTATGTACAAAAGAAAGAAGAAAATTATGGTATGTACAAATGAAAGAAGATCCGTGGAAGGCTCACACAATCATCCCGGGGGGTCGGAAGCGGCCAGCCTGGCCGCTCCTAACCAACCAATGCACCGCGGCGCACAAACGGCTTCAAGCGGGAGACATGAACAATTTCAGTTCCAGGGTGGCGTCGATCGGCTGGGGGATCAACAGGTGTGACTTGGTAGTTCACGGGGGAAGTTTGGTTTATGATCTTGTAGGGACCAAGATAGCGACGCTGAAATTTATCACTAAGGCCCGGGGCGCGCAGTGGTGTTAAAGCAGGACTTCGTCACCGGGACGAAAAGAGACCGCACGATGCGTAGAATCGTAGCGACTCTTGCAGTCTTCCTGGCGCGCTTCTGTGTTGAGGCGGGCAAGATGACGGCATCTGGCCACACGGGATAAGAACTGGGCTGGTACTGATGAGGAGTAGTCGGGCGTAGAGAAGAAGAAAGTGTCGAGCATTGTAGCGGGAGGACGGCCAAAAACGAGGAAAAACGGAGAGTAACCGGTAGTCCGCTGTACTGCTGTATTGTAGCCGAATGTGACGAATGGTAGAATAGTGTCCCAATTTCGGTGATCCGGTGTGATGTACATGGATATCATATTGGATAGAGTGCGATGAAATCGCTCAGTAAGACCGTTAGTCTGGGGATGGTAGCTTGAGGTTGTCTTATGAAGAGTGGATGACGCATGAAGAACTTCAGCAACGACTGTCGATAAGGAGGCCGTCCCGCGGTCACTTAGAAGCACTCGAGGAGCGCCATGACGCAGGACAATTGATCGCAAAAAAAATTAGCTACCTCTTCGGCAGAACCAGTCGGAACAGGGGCTGTTTCAGCGTAGCGTGTAAGGTGGTCAACGGCTGTTATAATCCAATGGTTACCCCCATCGGAGAGAGTTAGGGGACCATATAAGTCGATGCCGACTACGTCGAATGGCGTGGCGGGACATGGAAGAGGCTGTAAGAGGCCAGCGGGCGAAGAAGTAGGCCGCTTGCGGCGTTGGCACAGATGGCAGGAAGCGACGTATTTAGCTACGGTAGAAGATAGGCCAGGCCAAAAGAATCGTCTTTTCACGCGGTCATATGTTTTGTCAAAACCAAGGTGACCTGCAGTAGCGTCATCGTGGAAAGCCGCCAGTATACGTGGGCGAAGCGCACGCGGCACGACAGGGAGCCAACGAGTTCCATCAGGGCAATACACGTAGCGGTGTAGTATGCCATCTTCGAGTTTGAAATTGCGAAGCTGTCGGCGAAGCCTAGCATTGGGCGGGTTCGAAGCGCCGTTAAGGCGGTCGATGATGGGCCGACAGTAGGCATCAGCTAATTGCTGCGAGCGGAGTGCGTGTTTGTGCTCAGAATCAAAAGAAACTGTTGTGATATGCGTCGGGGGAAGAGATGGTCGGCTGTGGTCAGAGGTTGAAATTCGTTGCGAAGAAAAACAGCAGGCTGATTCCGTAAGAGGGCAGCGAGAAAGAGCGTCGGCGTCTTGGTGTTGGCGACCCGATTTATAAACGACGTCGAAATTATATTCTTGCAGGCATAGAATCCAGCGGCCAAGTCGGCCTGTTAAATTTTTCAGTGAAGACAACCAGCAAAGAGCATGGTGATTGGTCACAACTGTGAAGTGCCGACCATAGAGGTAGGGGCGAAACTTATGACAGCCCAGACGACGGCAAGACATTCCTGCTCGGTAATGGTGTAGTTTTTCTCAGCTGGAGTCAAGGTCCGACTGGCAAAGGCAATCACTTTCTCACGCGATGTTGCATCACGCTGCAGAAGGACAGCGCCAAGACCGTGAGCACTTGAATCAGTGTGCACGATGGTAGGAGCGCTGTCGCTGAAGTGGCCAAGGACGAGATCTGATGTGAGGGCGTGCTTTAGGTCGGTAAAAGCAGTGTTGCACTGTTCAGTCCACACGAAAGAGCTGCGCGCTTTAAGTAGTTCGTGAAGTGGCGCAGCAATAGTTGCAAAATGCCTTATGAAACGCCGGAAATATGACGCCAGGCCGAGGAAGCTGCGCAAATCTGCAGTCCGTTGCGGACGAGGAAAGTTCAAGACCGCGCTGATTTTATCTGGGTCTGGACGAATGCCGTCACTGCTAACCAGATGTCCCAATATTTTAATTTCCTTTTTTGCAAAGTGGCACTTCTTGGTGTTGAGCTGAAGGCCCGCTGACGAAAGGCACGTCAGGACTTCATTCAGGCGCTTGAGATGGTCGTTAAAAGTTGCCGAAAAGATAACAATGTCGTCCAAGTAACATAAACAGGATCTCCATTTTAGGCCACGAAGTACCGTATCAATCATTCTTTCAAATGTCGCTGGTGCGTTACACAGGCCAAAGGGCATAACATTAAACTCGTAAAGTCCATCGGGAGTTGCGAAAACGGTTTTCTCTTTGTCGCCCTCATGCATTGGTATTTGCAAATAACCTGAGCGGAGATCCAAGGTCGAGAAATATTCGGCGCCTTAGAGAGAGTCAAGGGCGTCATCTATTCGCGGCATCGGGTAGACATCTTTACGGGTAATTTTGTTTATTGCGCGATAATCAACACAAAATCGTAACGATCCGTCCTTTTTTTTAACTAAAACTACTGGGGAAGACCATGGGCTTGTTGATGGACGAATAATATCGCGACGGAGCATGTCACTCACATTTTCTTCGATTACTTTTCGTTCCGAGAGAGAAACCCGATAAGGTCGTCGGCGTACGATCGAGTTACCTTCAGTAATGATGCGGTGGTGTGCAACACTAGTCCGTCCCAGTGGAGGCGAAGTGGCATCGAAAATGGCTTGATGGGCTTGAAGTAATTTCAGCAATTCTTTGCGTTGGTGCGGCGTGAGGTCCGGACTGATTGTCTTCGACAGCATCGGAAGAGAGACGTGCGATGAATCACGTTGCTAAGGTAGTGGGGCGGTGAGCACCATAATGGACTTAGGGTGAGCATCCACTATGCATGGCAGGGAAGTTCCTTCAGTCAGGACGATGGATTCACGGGATGTGTTCGTGGCAGCTACTATCGCTGAGCCGCTGCGGAATCGTACAAGACTTGATGGGAAGGCGATTCCACGTGCAAGATGACGATGAGATGGTGCGATAAGTACATCCCTGTCAGTGATGTGTTCCGAAACAACGGTAACAAGTTTTTCGCACTGTGGAGGCAATACAGTGTCAACTGCGGCAATGAGGGAATGACGTCCTTCAGACATGTCAGATGAAAAATCACGGTCTGTCATATGAATGACACGGTCGGCACAACAAATTAACGCTGATGCGGTCGACAAAAAATCCCAACCAAAAATCATCTGATGCGCACACGGTGAAAGCACAGCAAACTGCACATGGTGGCGGACGCCGTCTATAACAATTCGAACTGTACACTTTGCTGAAGGATGTAGAGGGACGTCATTTGCTCCACGAAGTTCAGGTCCATCATATGGTGTCGTTACTTTCCGCAAACGGTGGCATAAATCAGCGCGAATAACAGAAATTGCAGCCCCTGTGTCAATCAAAGCTTCGACCGGTAATCCTTCAGCTAAAACGGAAATCATATTGTACGGGAGATGAGGAGGACTTTTGGTAAGTTCGCAGAGTGCAGTTTCACCTCCGGAAACTGCATCGCTTAGTTTTCCGAATGACGGACAGGAACAGTTGTTGCTGGTCGAAGTGGAGAAACAGAGCGGCGGTATGGGGAAACGGACCGGCGTCGGGAAACATGGGCGCCACTTGGTTCAGGCGAGGATACCGGTGGTGGAGAGAATCGACGAGGTGGGCTGTGAATAGATCGTCGCTGATAATAAGCGGGTACGTCATTTTCGAAGGCGTCGTAACCACGCCGCTCGTTCTGAATGCGTCGACGACAGAAGCGGGAAATATGTCCTCTGATTCCACAGTAGTAGCACACTGGGCGAGAAGGGCGTCAAGGTGCGTAATAGGGCGGCGTAGGCTGAGCCGTCGTCACGGCGTTGATGGGTGGTGCTTGTCGTGGGGGGGGGGGGGGAACAAAAGGAGGAGGGGATGCAGCAACGTGAGCATAAGTCGGCGCTGTACGAGGTGCAGGAGGGTCAGGTGCGACAGGGTGGGTGATAGTTGCCAATTCTTCTTTAATGATGGTGCGGAGGCAGGCGTCATTAGAAGAAGAGTGATCACACCCGTGCCGGCAGAAAGGGCTCAAGGCTTGGAGCTCTTCGCGGATTATCGCTCGAATTAGGGTTCGTAGATCGAAGTCAGTAGAGGGGGGGCCAGTAGAGAAGTCTGGCTGCAATTGGGAGGACTGCAGCTGTTCGAGTCGTTGACAGGTCGTAATAATGGAATCAACACTTGATGGATTCTGGGCAAGTAGGGTGTTATAAGCCACAGAATTGATTCCTTTCATGACATGGTGCACGCGTTCAGGTTCAGGCATGGTGGGGCTAATACGCCGGCAAAGTGCAAGTATGGCCTTTATGTAAGAGGTATACGACTCATCGGGACCTTGACGACGGGAAGCGAGCTTGTTCCTCGCGATCTCAGTCCGAACTGCGGGGTCGGCGAAGTATTGGCGGAACTGCTGTTTGAAGGTGGGCCAGTTAGTGGTGTGGGGCTCGCGGTTGATAAACCAATTCCTGGCGACCTCAATCAGGTAGAAGGAAACGTTGAGGAATTTTAAAGCGTCATCCCATCGGTTGTAGGCACTGCAGCGTTCATAAGTGTCAAGCGAGTCATCCACGTCCTCGTCGCGACGACCGGCGAACAGCGGCGGGTCGCGTTGTCGTGTGGGCACAGTGGGAGGCGGCGGTGTAGCCGAGGTAGAGGGTCCGGCCGGGTCGGGACTGCTCTCGGTTGACATAACGATGGCGGTTGTTGCCAAACGGCGACCGGAACGTAGCTCCAGCGAAAGGCAGGGCACATGGAAGTAAGGGGATCAAATTTCACCTCCACCACGTGTGAAAGAAGGCCAGGTCGAGACGCCAAAGTCGTGACGGCAAGGCAAGGTACGCCGTGTCAGCGTTTTAATCTGATGGAGAACCCAGGCGCGTGCTGGAGCCGGCGCCGCGGGACGATGACGATGGTATGTACAAAAGAAAGAAGAAGATTATGGTATGTACAAATGAAAGAAGATCCGTGGAAGGCTCACAATATTTTCACACTGCTATGACGGCCCTTTTCTCCCCAATATATTACTTCATGTGGGCGACTCTCAGTGGCCTCACCGGTATATAGAGTAGCCGTTCGCATATATTGTGCAAGCAGCATTGTGCTTGCGAGTTTCCGAGTTTACACTTCGGCAATACAAGCCCATTAGTCCCACCTGTTTGTATAGAAAAGGGAGCAAAGGGTGCGAAGATCTGCCAGATCTAATATTACCGACTGAGAAACGTGGCTTTTCCTACGGCGAATATTGCGATTATCATATGCCGGAACCTGATTCCCTTTGTGGTTACATGTCTTAGTGTGCTGATTCTGCGTAAAGAAGCATCAAATTCCCGGCCTGTTGCGGCCCTCCCCCGGGTTCAGCCCCTCAAGTACCTCGATGTCATTTGGTTTAGCGCATTTTTCCTGAACTGTGGTCAGTCCCCTGCCACGAAGCGAGCATTATAAGCATCGTGTGGCCTAAACATATCGGCCACTTCCTCCCCATCTCTCCACACTGGTACTTTTGTGTCGTAACATGGTTTTCAACAAATATGACCTGCCGCGTCAATGGCCTTTCCTGGTTTCTTGAAGAGCCAATTTTTCAACACTTACCGCACATCCTTAATTTTTCAGAGGTACGGCAAACGACTCATAACGGTTGTTTTGGGCAAACCATCATGTCCCTTCAGCCACTGTCATAGCAGAAAACATTGCTAGAACGTATCATACCACTGCAAAATTTGACAACATTCTCCTTTATACCCTTTATTGGACGGCCAGTGAATCAAATTAGTAAGTACTGAAGGAACTTAATTGGATGGTTTGAAGTGCATCCTTGTTGGAGTGTACACAAACACGACATGCAAGCCCGTGTGTAAGTCAGTCAATCAATCAATCAATCAATCAATCAAAATCGATCTTTATTTGTACGCAAAGAAATACAAAAAGAATATTTGGACCAATAGCCACGGGATAGCAGACGGTCCTGTACAAAATAAACTCGATCAGGCAGCCGTAATGAGCAGAGTCATTTTAGGGGCAAGCCTAGGTTACCACGAAACGTGGCACATGCAAGAAAGTAAGCGTTTGCATGCATCTAGCCGAGAATGGCCCAGCAGTTGGTGAATGCAGCAGCGACACGGACGAGTGCGTGCCACGCAGATTCTGGTGAGCCAGCGGGAACTGCGCGCGTACAACCTGGGCTGGCTGCGCGGCCAAATGGGCGTGGTGAGCCAGCGGCCGGTGCTCTTCGACACCACGGTGGCAGAGAACATCCGCCTGGGCTTGGCCTCTGCTACGCAGTATGACGTCGAGCAGGCCGCCATCACAGCCAATGCCCACCACTTCATTATCAAGCTGCCCAAGGTGTGTGCGCGTCCTCTCCGTTGCGACTTACATTTGTGTGTATACCCGCTTTTGTTTTTTATCTTCCCGTTAACGCTAAAAGATAGCGCAATCTAGTTTTCACTCGGACTCGAGTCTAGCTCTGATACAATAGTATAATCCTTCCGCACTGAGTAGCCATATGCGCGCAGAATGGCACAGTTTAGGGAGGGCGTTTTTGTTGGTGCAGGTTAAGAGGGCGTACCGATGCCACCCGAAGAAGCACTATGCACATGAATACGAAAAAAAGAAAAACTCTTCGAATACCAAGCAAGTATTATCCAACTGCCGAATTGCCGACAAAAATATGTCTTTTGAACAAATCTGGCACGGAGAACTATCTGTATTTTCCCGATTCTTCATCAGTTACTAGGGTGTGCCCTGAACCATTAAAAAAAAAAATTGAATTTTTAAACATAATACGGCAGTTCTGATGCGGTTCAAGCGGGAAGGGCAGATTAATGCACATTATCACAACATTAAAAGACTCGAACATTTACAGAAGATTTTAACATGTGCAACAATTAGTGAAGCAAGTGAAAAAAAAACCACATTTTACTGTTATTCTGCACAATTACTGGCCTAATGTCCATTAAAGCTCTCACACTAGAGACCTGTCTTCAGGCAATAAATTCCAGTTGTTTGTGTCCGAGTAGGTATGTATTGATAATATTAATAACTCCATAATAACAATACTGCGCCTTTCCCTTCCTGTGAACCCATTAATATTATTATTATTATTATTATTATTATTATTATTATTATTATTATTACTATTATTATTATTATTATTATTATAATGGGTTCACAATAAGGGAAAGGCGCAGTATTGTCGCACGTGTTTCTGTGGACATCTTAACCGCGTCATAAGGGAAGGAAGGAAGGTGGGAGTGAAAGTGAAGAGAGAAAGGAGTGTCGTAGTGGGAGGCTCCGGAAGAATTACGACCACCTGGTGATCTTCAACGTGCACTGACATTGCACAAAACAAGGACTCCTCTTCGTTTCGCCTCCATAGAAACGCAGCCGCCGGCGGTAGGAATTGAACCCGGGTACTTTGGCACAGTGGTCGGGCATTAGGTATTCCGTTAGTTTGTTTTTGCGAATTTTAGTGTTAAAGCATAAATATATTGGTGACGCAGTTTTTGTGTTATAGTATAACATATTAACACGGATTTTTAAGTGCTTAGTAAACACGTACACAGGAGACAGAACGTGCAGAAGGTATTCCTCACTTTCCCTGGATGAGCGAATGAAGAAACAATAGCCGAGCAATGTTTTTTTTCTTATACGCAGAGGTTTAACTTCGTCGGAAGTCATTAAGGGGTGACGTGAATCAATTTGCTTCAATTTCTTGTGCACAAAGCACACAGCCCTGTCTTTGTGCATATATTATTTTGGTTCTATCGTTTTTTTTTTTTTTTTTTGTACAGCTTCCGCACAACAGCCACATACTAAGCTTGGACCCGGTATGGAGTTATTGGCTAAGAATGTAAAATGACTGGGCGCGGTTCTGGGATTGTCTTTCAAAAATGCAGATGAAGGTTATACATTATGATCACCCAGTTAAGGCGCGATTTTTTAAAACGCCTAAAGATTTGTATATTTTCACTTTTTTTTAGAGTAACTGAAGTGGGAACGTATTTTTCTTCCTGGTCACGAGAAAGAGCGGGTCATATTAGGATAAAAGACTATTCCTGATCTGCTACGATATGCCACAATTTTGCTCAAAGCTTTATTCAGCCATATTTTGAACCCATGGAACATATTCGTTTGTAAGCATGCAGTCGTCAACAATTAAACAAATGTCAACATTTCTATTCGTGGAACGCACAACAGCATTTACATGAGCCGAAAACGGGAGCGAATCCAGTACACTTCTTTTAAGCACACTAGATGTCACTGAAAGTAGCGCGGAAGAAACACCACCACCACCATCACCATCATAATCATCATCAGCCTGACTATACCCACTGCAGGGCGAAGACCTTTCCCATATTCCTCCACTTAACCCGGTTCTGTGCTAGCTGCATCCAGTTGACCCCTGCGAACTTCTTAACATCATCCGCCCACCTAACTTTCTGCCGCCCCCTGCTACGCTTTCCTTCCCTCGGAATCCAGTTTGTTATCCTAAGCGACCATCGGTTATCCTCTCTTCGCACTACATGTCCTGCCCATTCCCATTTCTTCTTCTTAATTTCCACTAGAATGTCGGTAACCTGAGTTATTTCTCTGACCCACTCTGCACGCTTCATATCTCTTAATGTTACCCCTACCACGTTTCGTTTCATAGCCCTCTGGGTTGTCCTCAATTTAAGTAAAACTCTCTTGGTTAGCCTCCACGTTTCAGCCCCATAGGTGAGTACAGGTAAGATGCAACTGTTATATACTTTCCTCTTTAGCGATACCGGTAAGCTGCTAGTTATAATCTGTGAGTTCTCGCCAAATGCGCTCCATCCCAATCTTATTGTTATTTCCTTTTCATGGTCCGGATCTGCGGTTACTACCTGTCCTAAGTAGACATATTCGAATACTACTTCCAGTACTTCGCTACCTAATGTAAACTGCTGTTCCTTTCCCCTGAGTTGCTTAGCAAGCAATATTCTCCATCTACCCTTATCCCTAACTACTCCCATTCCAAGTCTCTGAATGCTTCCTCTAAGCAAGCTGTGAATAGTACTGGGAGATTGTGTCTCCTTGCCTAACACCTTTCCTTATGGGAATTTTGTTAGTTTCTTTATGCAGCACTATGGTTGCTGTGCAGCCAGTTTTCATTCCGTACTGACACTTTCAAATATTCATACTTCCCTCGTGCCATACGCGAATGGAACACCTTACACACATCCATTGTTAATAATTCATCATTAAATGCTTTTAGTACACGTGTGAAACATAAGCTACTTACATCTGACTAATTACTGTGTTCTTATGTCATTACGAATTTTTCTCCTTCCGTTTGTGTTTCACTTGTATTATTTGTCCGCGAAAATCTTGTCATACGCTCCTCAGTCTGTCTTATTGCTATAGTATAATTTGTTATGCATTATTTTGGTATCATATTCTTTCATGTACTTGATTAATTGCCATTACTATATTTTGTACCTCTGTATTTTTATGCCCTTCCTGTTACGATCCCTGATGGGATTAACAGTATCGAATAAATAAATAAATAAATAAATAAATAAATAAATAAATAAATAAATAAATAAATAAATAAATAAATAAATAAATAAATAAATAAATAAATAAATAAATAAATAAATATCTTCCAGCACTTTCACGTACGGCTCGTCTACCCCCTGATTTCGCAGTGCCTGCATCACCGCCGAGGTTTCAACTGAGTCAAATGCTTTTTCGTAACCAATGAATGCTATGTATAAGGGCTGGTGATATTCCGAGCATTTTTCTATCACCTGATTCATGGTATGGATATGATCAATAGTATAGTACCGTTTCCGAAAACCTGCTTGATCCTTTGCTTGATTGCAGTCTAAGGTTGTTTTGATTCTACTCGTGATTACCTTAGTAAATACCTTATACGTAAGAAACAGTAAGCTGATTGGTCGGCAATTTTTAAGGTCCTTACAGTCCTCTTTCTTATGAAGTAGGATAATGTTTGCATTCTTCCATGGTTCCGGTACCGTCGATGACACCAGGCACTGCTTATACAGGGTGGCCAGCTTTTCTAACATGATATCCCCCCCCCCCCCCCGTCCTTCAGCAAATCTGTAGTTATCTGATCCTCTCCAGCTGATTTCCCTTTTTTCATAGTTTCTAACCATCAGTGTTAAATAATTGAGTTAGATTTTGCAGGTAAGGAGCAATCCAGTTTATCAAGATTAAAGAGATACCTAATAATTTGAGTTTTATAAGATGTTTCTTATGAGGAACTATATAAAATGCTTGCTGGTTTAAAATAAATAGGTCCAGTTGTACTGATTCATCGTACATGACGCTAACGTTATGAACAGCTTGTACCAGCAGCGTGACAGTAGACAATTAACCTTTTTCTGAAGCCGCATTTGAATGGAAAAAAGTATCCGTCAGAGTTCGTGGTTGTCGACAATGAATTCAATTAGTTTACAACTACTCCTCGAATAAATCGCAAGGTGACTTTTTAAGCACATGTCCCCATATTACTTGTAAGGGCACAACTCTGGCTGTTAACCAGTCAGGGGTAAATGTTAGTATGACAAAGATAAACGAAAATTTATTTGCTTTTGTTTACAACGAGTATAATACTTGGCACAAGGGCGCAAGAGGCGTTTAGTGTGCCGCCTGGATAATATCAGTTGTTTTGACATCTAACCGTAGTAAATATTCAACGACGCCTTCTTAGGATAAAATAATTGATTGTTTAGGCTGAAAATCAAAAATATATTAAGTGGCACTTTGTTCAGAATGCACGGAAACATATATGTCCAGCCTCAGGGGTTTGCAGCAAAAATTAATGGGCACCATCAGCGTCCAGGGGTCCTCTTCGCATATCGCTTCACAGATATGAAGCCTGTTCTTTTTCTCTCTTTCTGAAATTTACTTTGATTACCAGAAGCCACACAAAATCTTCCTCGAACGAAGGCAAATGCAATCGCATAGATGTAGCGTGTCAAACACTCTACCCAAGGAAGGAAGGAAGGAAAAATGTTTATTTCAAATATGTGTACATATTTGAGGGGGAGGGCAAAAGGCATGTAAGCCTGACGAGGTCCATCCCCCTTGGTGCACCTGGCGCAGCAACACAGCGTAATATGTGCAACAGTAATAGAACATGTGAAATGAACACACATGAATTACAAAGGCAAATTACCACAGGCACATCAAAGATATGTTGACTGAAGTTTAAAAGACACTTTCAACATTCATAAGACCCGTTTTCATCAGTATAAGTTTATGAGGGTTCTGCGCAAAGTATCTCAGCTACTTTTTTCCTGAATAAGCGCTCGTTTCTGCACTTATTAATGATATCTTTTATTTATTTACTAGAATTAAGAAGAGCTGTTGTCTGGTACAATGTAGCTTGAGAGCCATAATTTGTTCTTATTCTGGGTGGATGATGGTTTCGATTTCCAGGTGATTGCATAATAATATTTCTGTTATGAGTAATTTACTTTGCATTTTACATGCCCTTGGTTTTACGACATTGTCACAAGGTATGTGATTTTAATTATGTTCAAATTGTAGCTAATACTCTTTATACCACTCAGGGATTTTCGACAAAACAACGATACTGTCGCCTTACAGAGCCCGGCCTTAACATACAAAGCTCTGCTTTAACTAAAACATATGAACTTGGTTGCAGTAACGTAAATTCAAGGGTCCTGGCACGCTGATATCACCCTTTCATATGAAGGGAGATGCCCGAGCTGAGAGCTCTTCTAAACGAATGTCCAATCAGTGCGCGGTCATGTCAGCTGCCGCCTGCTAGCGCCGTGCTCGTGAGTTTACGCTTACAGCGAAGGCGGCAACGACGCCGACGCTACATTTTCTAGTAAACGGGGCCTTTAAAGCTCCCGTGTTAAACGCGGTTTTCAGTATGTAATTTAGAACTAAATCTCGAGTTTCTATTGGCTGGAATTGGTTTTACGCTGCTCGGAATTGAAGCCCTGCTCCAAATTCTCAAACATGTCGAAAGCCACGAGAGCTTCAAGCAGATACTCTTCCAGACGGAGACAAGAAGAGGCCGTTTGCTGGTGCTTTCAGAAATACGACACGGTGGTCGGTCCTCGGGGCCACCCGCTGAGCCAGAGCGAGACGCAGAGGCTGGCCATCGCCCGCGCGGTGGTGCGCGACCCGCGCATCTTCCTGTTCGACGACCACCCAGCCATGCCCGGCGCTGAGACTGACCTGTCCCTGCAGGCCGCTCTTGATAAGGTGGGTGAAATCAATGCCATAGCCTCTCCTGCACTCTTCGGAGCATACGGTCTGCTTCTGCTACTTGTTCAGTACCGAGTTGTTGGATAGAGAGAGGCCCGTGGCCCGCCTTTAGCTGCCCCGCATTCATGAAGGCTTTGCGAAAACATGATGCAAATGAGCTATATGTGAAATGCTAGACGTTATTTCTATTGGCAGCACAGTAAAGGTAGTCTTCCTTATATAAAGTCATAAAATCCCAGAATGAAGGGTGTTACGCAGGAAGGCACGATCTCTCAACTGATAATCATACCGTTTGCTTCAGGAATTGTTTGGGAAAGGAATTTTCGGAAAGGGAGACTGGGAAGAGTCAGTTGCGAGTTTGCTGTTCACTGGTGACATTGCCTCATTGCTCAGGGGATGATACGCAAATGATAATGACCTAAGCAGGCAGAGCAAACCAGTGGGTCTAAACACTCGGAACGCAGAAAATCAGAGTTATGTTAAATGTCTTAGAAGGGAACGGAGAGAGAGAGAGAGAGAGAGAGAGAGAGAGAAATAACATTTATTGCACCCGTCAAAAGGTTGATGAGGACCCGAGGCGAAGCTCTATCCCAACCATGTCCTCCCCCTCAGCCGTCGACCTGGATCCCTTGGATCTTAGCAGCGGCCAGGGCAAGACGGATGACTTCTCGTTGCCCTTTTTCGTCCTGCTTGAGAAGTAGTGCCTCCCAGGACTCATCTGTTCAGTCAGGTTCTCCAAATCTAGGACACGTCCATATCATACGGATCATGTCCGCTATGCCATCGCAACGTTTGCACCTGGGGCTAAAAATTTCCGGGTGCCATTTGCTGTAAAGCTGGGGGTTCGGGAATACTCCAGTCTGTAGCTTACGCCACATAACCTCCTCGCTTTTGGTGAGTTGCTTGCACGCTTTTGGTAGTACTGATCTGCCTAACTTGTAATGATTTAGGATGTCTTAGTAGGTGTTAAGGTCATCGTCGAACTGCAGGGGCTCCTCATCACGCAAGGGGTACGGGGTTGCGCATAAGTCGTCACTGGGATCCCGGAATGTAGCTAATCCTCGGGCCAGTACGTGCACTTTCTTGTTCCCCCTCAACCCCTGGTGCGCCGGTGTCCAAATGAGCGCGACCTGCTCTGCCGGTGGTGAACCACTGGCCAACACTCTTGCTGCTATGGCCGAAATGCGGCCCGCGTCAAAGTTTCTAATCGCTGATTTCGAGTCTGTAACTATAATTTTAACCTGTTGTTGTGTTAGAGCTAGCGCGATGGCCACCTCTTCTGCCTCCGTTGTGGTCGAATTTCGGGTGCTGCAGCAAACTACCAAGCCCCCGTCTTCTCTAGTTGCTACTGAAACACGTCCCCTACTGTTCGCGCATTGTGCGGCATCTGTATATAAGACGTCCTGTCTTCCCTCAAAACGGGCTTGCAGCCCTGTTGCTCTATCACTCCTCCGGCTCTCATGGTAAACGGGGTGCATGTTTTTGGGGAGTGACACAACAGTGAATTATCTCGAAAAAAAATCTGGAGTACATTTGTCAAGCACTCTCAAATCTTTAATGACAGTTTACCATTATCCCTGAAGATAATTGTGAATAACATCTGCATGTTTACGGTACCCGGCTGTGGGGCAGAAAACTTAGGGCTAAACAAAAGATTTTTGTTTAAATTAAAGACAACGCAGAGAGCTATGAGCGAAAAACAGTAGTTGCAACATTGTAGACAGGAAGCGCGCAGGGTAGGTCAGGGCAGAAATGCGAGTTAATGGGCTGGTAATGTGTTGCGAATACAAGATAACTGGTGGTTGCTGAAGGTGACAAGGCAAACGTGGGCAGCAGTAAGATAGGTACGCATCCCTATAGTGTGTTTGGAACGTGCGCAGCCGTCACGGAACCGGTTTATTTAGACGTTATGGGAGGTGTGTTTTCTGTGCTGTGGGTGTACTAATGCTAGTGACGATACATGCTAGCATTAGTAGATGTTAGTACCCAGACGTGGGTACTTATCGGCGCAACAAGAACTTAGAACGACACTGCCGCCTCAGAAAAACATTACGTTACGAAACTTTCACCGCAGCAGAAAGGGATGTGGTACGCGGATAAAATATTACATCACCTCTGTGCTCAAAGGCAAATGTCATCGTCACACTCCATCATATCCTTAGTACGCCCACAATGAAAAAAAAAGAAAATTTTCTCAACAAGAGTTAGTGGCTCAAGAAAGCGTACACTCACCAAGTACTAAGAAAAAATTGTTTAAAACATGACGTTTCGGGACGCCCTTCAGCGACACACCTAAAAATAGGCATGAAGGCCTGTTTCACAAAGGAGATAAAAAGGGAAATGTTTAAATAACGCGCCTAATGCAAAGGGGCTTTGCGTTGAGTTTTGCTGTTTTGTTTACGTCTCAACCCTTGCTCCTTCCCTCTGCGTGCCTGTGCTCTCTTCCCCTGAGGTTTGGTAGCCCGCCCCCATGAATGTTTTTCATGCTTTTTCCAGGCCCGCGAGGGGCGCACAGCGCTGATCGTGGGCCAGCGCCTGTCGACGATCTGATGCGCCGACCGCGTGGTTGTTATGCGTGCCGGCCGCGTGGTGGACATGGGCAGCCACAACGAGCTCATCAAAAGGGGCTCCGCCCCATACCTGGACCTCATCACCACGCAGGTACACATTGCTCCACTCCTATCATTGAATGGGCTCGAATGGACAGCTGCCATCCCGTTTGCGACAAGTAGATTGTGCACACTGAGCTGAGCTCGTGAAAAGTAGTCACATTTCGACTGATTTTTATCGAGTTCTTAATAGCATACATTTACCGTTAAATATGGCTGGGACGCAGCGGAAGCTCATAGTCGATCGATAAAACCTAGGGTGTTTTAAGCCTCCTCTTTATAGTGCGCTTTAATACACCGAGAGCTGCTTTTGCAGTGTACATTCTATCATAATTGAAAGTGGATCCGCTTGTTCAATTCAGCTAGGCAGGCCACATGACATGATCGGAAACTGCGTAAAATTGAAATTCGTATATTAAAAATTGATTCTGTGCTTTGTTCTGCTAGGCCATTTGTTTTTCTCGACAGAAACGTTAATTAATTTCTGACAAATTTGGAATTTCGCCACCCGCCTCGGATCCCTATCGTCAACTCCAAAACGAACGCTGTGATCACCGCCGCCGATGGAGAATAGGAAGGTTGCCTGACATTCGTGCGCAAAAAACCTTGTTGGTCCTCAGCGCAGTTATCTTTAGAAATCAGTCGCCTATGGCGACACCCACATTTCATTTGTAATGGGTTAACACTAAACGCCCGTTATCGCAAAACGTCTCTGGCTTTAGAGTTTGCCTCTGAAGCCTCCACCTTGAAGGGGCTCTCCGGATACAGAAAGCGGCGAAATGATAAAATAAGTTAAAAGACAGGTCGTCTGACAGCTGAAGCTGTCCTAAGACGCAAATGACACCCGGACACTATTGCTGACGGATACACTGGGGCACACATCCCACTCATCCTCTCTACTTTTCCCTTCGAGCTAACTATATCTGCTTTGGATGAACTAAGTAATATATAGAACCTTAATTTCTTCTCCATCTTCTTTTAATATGGGAAAATATACATGTGAGTTTCCTATGTGTTCGTGGTATCCTATCTGCGCTGCCCTATTGAGAACTGGCCTGAGTAGATGATGTTGACTATTCCTGGCCTGGAATCGGTCTTCATTTGAAAATGCAGATACGTCACACAGTGGTAGCACGATAGAACGCAGAAATATTGTTTCATCTGCCGAATCTTTGGGAACAAATCAACTCAGAAAAAAACGTGCCGATTCATGAAATCAATATCTTGGAGACCTTTCTCAGGTCTCACGCAGTGACAATCCACACTCTAGCAGAAGTAGCCTCCGTTATGGCATTCTGCTCTGGTACTCATCCGGCGCTGGTCTTGCGTTGGTCCTCCTTTCCTGCAGATCAACCCACAGAAGGATGCGAGCATGACGCCACCTCGTCAGCGGCTGATGATGCGCCGGACACATGCACTGCCGATTACGGCACTCAAGCCGCACACGTTTCCAAGGGTCTTCCAGCAGGGTGACGTACGTATGAGCCATATTCGATGCCCCCGCTATCGGGTCAAATTCGTACTTTCCCGCCAAAAATTAACTGAGAGCGGAATGTTTTTGTGGTGAATGACAAAACGTAGGAGAGGTGAAAGCTATAGGCTCTGGCAAGAGGCATAAAGTACGTCAAAACTAAAGATCCCAGGGAGCATACTTCTAAGCTGTTAGACGGCCTTTTGCAGCTCCGTGGATGTCATGCAGCTATCTGAAGAGAAAACGGAAGTTCGTGGCGCCTTCCATGAATTTCGTACGCAGGCGGTTCTTATTGAGCCTTTAGAATAGCCGAGAAAAAAGCTCTCTGGGCTCTACAGTTCGCGACAGAGGCTTTACCGTAAAACAGATTAATTTCAGCTCTGCGTTAAATGCGTACTGTTAAAAGCCAACATATACTTGAAGGCTGTTATAGAGAGTACACCATATTCTGCCAGTTGAAATTTGAGTGACCTTAAAGATCGGAACGATAAGACCAAAAGGACGATGAAACGGCTGCGAATACTACTGATAAATACTTTTGAGCACCCTACCTAAGTAGAACTGCTTGGAACGAAGCCAGATATTTACTTCTTTTACAGCGAAGCTGGGTACCTCTGTCGTTCAAGGCATTTTTCATGTCGTTGTCATAAGCAAAAAACGCCAGGCTAAAAACTGAATGTGAACAGCGTATTGCCTATGAAATTATGCATACCGCATGCAGCTCAGTACTCGTTTCCAATAAGAAAAACCGCAAAAAAAGCATCAAAACCACGTGACGGATAAGGCGCGTGAGGGTGAGAACACCGTCCGACGCGTTTTGGTGAAGATTAGGCCTGCAGCGGCTTCGAAAGGGCTTGACGTCATTCGAAGCCCTCGTGTGAAGTGCAAACCTCAAAATGTAGGATAACGACGCCTGCAAACAATCCGAAGCATGTTCCTTCTCCTCGCGTGATTCTCCCGTTAAGAATTACGGTTGCGCAAGCTACTTTGAGTGGAAAAGTACCCAACAGCACACAAATCACGCAGTGACGTCACCGCGTTTTGATATATAACAGGGAGGCCGGTCTAGCAACTCACTCAGTTCATTTCGGGCTACCATGGGTAGATCATGGAAAGTAAACACCCCAGAAGAACAGCGTGAATAGAATGTTAGACGAAAAGAAAAAAACTGTGTGGCGTCGCAACGGGTAATTGGGTGTCCTTTTACAGCTTCACTAACCACCTACACACTCTATTGGAGCCACAAGGTTTTTATCTTTTCTTTTTTTTCAATTTCGCGGACAACTAGGGCGGCGCGCTATGGGATTTTTGGATTCCTTTAGACAGCTCACGTTAAGGTTATGATAATGTCATGGTGAGTGACAGGCCATTAGAGAATGCCACATGCTACATCCACGAACCCGCCGGGGTGGTGCAGTGGTTACGGCGCTCGATTACTGCGCCCAAGGACGTCGGATCAAATCCCGGCCTCGGCGGCCGCTTTTCGGTGGAGGCGAAAAGCAAGGCGCCCGTGTGCTGTGCGATGTCAGTGCACGTTAAAGAACCCCAGGTGGTGGAAATTTCCGGAGTCCTCCACTACGGTGTCTCTCATAGCCTGAGTAGCTTTGGGACTCTATACCCCACAAAACAACCAACATCCACGACGGCAATGACTTCACAGAAACATTTCTGGTGGCTGCGAAAATTGTTTGCTCCTGTGCTACGTGAAACCCTGAACAGGGTGACGCCAGTTCTCGTCGTTAACTGTGAAAGGAACTATGTGGGGTGTCTGCGGGCTTAATGTGCGCGTCAGCGCCCGAGTGCGAAAAGCTCAAGAGCTGGCCCATTTCATCATCGTTTTCTTTATTTTTTATTCAATGATACCATGCATAGCCCGAGGGCGCTACAGCAGGGGGTTACAGAGTAGAAAAAAAACACATCTTCATTTATGGAGCACGCTTGATGACCTGAAAGCCTATTCCATTCACTGATGCATCGAACAAAAAAGGAACTGGCATACATGTTAGTTCTGGCACTGTTTTGTTGTGGTATATTTGGTACAAGAGTTTAAGTTGTAATTTCCTTCTTCGGGAGGAGATGGTTTCCCATCCTAATTCATTTTTCATGACGGTGCTGCTATCAATTCTCTAGTACCGACACAGGACAAACCTTGCTGTTCTATTTTGGATGTTTTCAATTCTCGTATATATTGTTCAGTGTTGTTTACCAATGGTCCCAACGGCTCAAGTGTATTCGAGCAGTGGTAGAAAGTACGTTAAGTAGGCTATTGATTTGAAACAAGGTGGCACGTCCTTCAGATTTCGCTGTACAAAGTTTAAGGTCCTGGCGGCCTTAGCAACTGCGGTATTCACATGTGTATTCCATGAACAGTCGGCTGTAAGTGTCACACCTAAGTATTTGTGCGCCACTCTTAGTGTCACTATAATACCGTTCATGTTATACTCTGAGGCTAACTTATTTGTTTTTATGTGCAAACGTAACATGAACACATTTTTTAGTGTTCACTTCATTTTTAATTTAGAACACCATTCAAGAAAACATAAGTCACTTTGTAACTGGGCAATGTCGTCTTGATTTATAATTTGTCTATATAAAACAGCCATCGGCAAACGACCGTATACTAGAATTGATTCCGGAACAAATGTCATGCACTTATAATTCAGATGATGTCTCAAAGGCAACAAATAAAATAGGCGTAGTCTATTGTTCCGTCTGATGCCGCTTTTGTACATCCTTCGAGTACCAGCTGACAGAGCAGCAAATTCCTACTGGTTCCGTTCAGTCGTTGCAGCACCGATCATTTTAGCGGCTTATTTATTTATGCTTAAAAAATACTGAAGATTTTCATTCAGAACCAAACAGGAAGGGAAGAAATATACAATCGTCATTCAATATGAAGGCCGGCAACATCGTGAAAGCAAAAGAACAAAGTAAATTGTATATATGTAAATATTCTGAAATATGTCATGAAGAAGCTTACCAAAGTGAGCTTACAATGTCGCTCGTATATGCGGTGCGTTCCATTCGTCAATCGGTTTTGGCAAAAAAAAAAAAAAATTTAAAATCGTTAGAATGCGCGAATATGGTGTTAAGGCGTGATCGCGGTGACGATTAGCTTTCCGTGTTTGTGGAAACCGTACATAGAGGGCGGAAAAAATGCCTAGTTTTCCATGAATTGGTGGAGGAAGTAGAGGCCACTGGTCCTGCGAGAGGTTATATTTTGCTTCTTATAATAAACCTTGCCAATATTTTCTGCATTTTTCCTGATTCTCTCATGACATATGTTTGTATGGTGGTTACAAATGATGGCGGTATATTCGAGTTATTTACTAAAAACTGAATTGTAAGCTAATAATTTCCAGTTGCTAGGTTTACCCCTTAGTCTATGGCGATCAAAACCAACTTTACGTAAAGATAATAACTTACTGTGATCTATGTGGTCTTGTATTTAGTTGCGAGCTTAACGAAATCCCAAGATGTTTGTAACTTGGTACTTATTTAACTGAAATGGAAATATGCAATAGTTGAAGGGAAACAGATTGGTATTTTTTGTTGCTAGCCTGAGCGATTTTTTTGAGGTATTTATTTGTATGCCCCATTTTTCACACCAGAAAACAGCACTAAGCCGAGCATTGTCAAAATATTCGGGGTCGGACATGATCATCGGCACAGAAATTTTGACAGTAGGATTAATAGTGGAAACTAAATCATTTACGTAAGTTAAGATAAATAGGGGACCAAGCACACTTCCCTACGTGACTGAAGAGGTTACGGGTAGTCATTGGAATAACAAGAACCATAAATCTTTAGACTCTGTCCTGTATGTAATCAAGTTGAAGTCCAAGAAATGACTGGGAGTAGTATACCGATGAGTTTCAATTTTAAAAGAACTCGTCATGTGGAGCCTATAGGTAAGGCTTTGGCGAAATCAGCAAAAGAAATATCAGTTTGTCAAAATTTGTCTAAAGCTGCATTGACATAATGAATGGTTACTATATTTGGGTAGTGGTAGAGAATTCACTCCTTAATACGTCTTTAGCAGAGTTTAAGGCATTATTACTGTTTAATATTAAAATTATAAGATTGGCATAATGTGTTAAATAAACTTGCAACAGGAGGAGGTAACAGAGTCTATTACCGTTCTCGTAAATAAAAACGAGTTTTGTTTTGAGCCAGCGAGGTGACAAAGAGCAGAAAGAAAAATAAACATTCAATAGCTGCAGAACGGTACAAATGTTTTTGCATATAGCGCTAAAAAAGTAAATTAGGAATGCCATCTGCTGAAGGCGGAACTCTGCGGACAAAATTCAGTGTTCCTTGAAAGTATTGCATAAAAGTGAGACACCAGAGCCCAAAAATGTCTCACATTCTCCGCAGATTTTGGTAATCAAATAGAACGTGCATAAAGAAGTCTAGCCTGGATCGGAAAACAAAAGCACTAAATTTCAGCAGCGAACGCCGCGAGTTTACCGTAGCCGTTCGTGAGCGCTGCCGGCGACTCCACTAGGGACGTGCGCTACTCCCTGGTCGTCTCTATATATAGACCTCCTTCACTCCAGCTATGTCACGAAGATGCCGTGGCGCTGTCGTCATGAGTGACTTTCGCGTGGTAGGCAAAACAGCATTCCAGTAGTTTTTGCCTACCGCGATTGCGGAGTGGTTTGCTGCTGTCTGAAATACAGCAGCACCATGGCCAACTAGTTGTGTCACCGTAAATGTGCCAAAAGGAGCAGAAAGGGAAATTTAGTAACCTTTCACAGGTTTCTTGGCGGTCAAGGTTGCCGTCAACAGTTGGCCACCGCGGTGAAGAGCTAAGGCTGGATACCGATGCCGGCTCCGGATATGCAGCAAACACTTCGTCACGGATAAACTAGAGCTTATTCACTTTTACGCCAGAGCTTCATAGCTGCTCAAAGGCCAGTATATTGTAATGCGTAATCTTGTTTCTTTCTTGGAGCTTGCATAGGTAAGTTCTCCTATGTAAACAATTCCTCAAAAACGTTTCTTTTTTCACTTTAGTTAATTGTACGTATGAATCGTGAGCTGCTGCGCGAGTGATCAGCGTTGAACTCCTTCGTGGTTATGCTGCATGGCTAGCCTTCGCCGTGTTCCTCTCAAATTATTTTAATCTATTCCGTGATGAATATTGCCACTGTGCATTGACAGCCACGGATTTGCTCGATTGGAGCTGACGTTTTTTTTTTTTTTTTTTTTTACACCTAGCGGTTTTAGTTGTATTCACAGCGGATAATTGTGTATAAGAGTTGCGGGGATCAGCATCACTGAGCGACTTATGGGCTGGTGATTCAGACTCTCTGAGGATCTTTACATCAGCTATATGCGTACTGCGTGACACACTGTGGCGTTCTGACTTCATCCTGAACGTGGGCATTGTGTCCAGGTCTGAAGTGGGTCATCGTAGCTACAGAGCCGCAGCGACGGCTGCAGCTTGTAATTATAATGCAAGCTAAAAGCGTGAATACCCGTGATGAAATTGCGAACGTTAACGCCGACAGTCGCCCATGAACACAGCATATACAACAGGCGCGCAGCGTGGCGATTTCAACAAATAACGCACGAATAAGCACATCCGTGTGGTGCCGAGGCACCACACTGTTGCCACTCTGGCTACTGTTGCCATGCTGCTTACTTATAAAAGCAGCTCGAAACTAGCGAGGAGCTTAGTGCTTACCAACAAAGCTAATTTGCTGCTCGGTGTGAAGAATAATCCGAGAATACAATATTATGTTTCGAGCAGATTATTTAGTACATAGTTTGCGCGCACTGTTTATGAGCAAGCAATATAATCACCGTCAACTTACTCGACTGAAAGCACTTACAAGCACCCAAAGCTTTGAAATTCGCGTTCCTCGGTTGATTTGATGGACGAAAACAGCATATAGATAACAACTTTGCTCATTTTCCCTGGAGGGCAGCAACGCTTCCCTTGCGCGCATTGAACCTACTCTCTTTCTGGTACGGCGTGCGGCAACGGGCGCTGCATGCCATGTACAGCCTTCCGCACATGAACTTGACAGAATGCGGGTCGAGTCGATTATTCCAGTGAAAGAGCGAGTTTTTAATGGGACACGCATGACTGCTGTTTTGCTCTCTTCCTCTGCGTTGTGCCCTTTCCCTCTAAAGGGGGATTCGACATGAGTTTTGTTGGGTTCGTGTAAACCCCCTGAGCACATGGTTATTTCGTCTGCCAAAAAGGCGCCTGCACTTCGCAATCACACGATAAGCTTGGTCACAGTGTCGCTCCCGTGCGTTTTGCCTACCGTGGAATCGCAGACGACTGCAGCGCCACCTCAATCCCCTTGTTTGTTTGTAAACATGAAGGTGGTCTATACTATAGTTTGTTTCGCACCGAAGCCATAGCGGACGGCGCTTTGAAATTAGCTCGCACAGTAGCTGATAATTACACACGCACCGCGTTATTGTCAATCCTATTACTTTATAATAAAATAAATATGTGATTGACATTACCGACGCCGTGGTAGCGTGGCTGGCCGGGTGAGTCAAGCCGCAGTGACGGCAGCTGCTATACAGGCTGTGAAAAACCTTGCTTATATCGCCATTTCTAGCAGCTACTCGGTGTGGGTCAGCGGTCCCCAAGAGGGATTAATTTTCAACATAATTAATACGAAAGCATTAGTAGGCTATGCTGGTGCTGGAAGTGTCCACAAAATGTGTTTCCGGATCTTGGTCCCCCCTTGACATCATCATCATCAAGTGACCTCATCAGGCAATGACCGGACGAGACTTGTAAGCCGCCGAGTACACCGACACCGTGCTTACATAGAGGGCGCTCGCGACGCCGCAGCTGACTGGGGGTGAAAAGTAGGCATATCGCCTATAGCAATACATTGAAGCGAAAGTTTTCAATGCAGTTTTCTGATTTAACAGAGTACCTATGATGTCGTTTTCAAGTGATAGCTTCACTGCGCGAGATAAAGCCAAGGTCACCGTGTGCTTCGAGGTTAAACAGCTTTGAGGTCAAGTTGGAACTTAAGCCACAACCACTCTGGGCATCTATGTCCCCAGCAAAGTTCAACGCCTAAATGAAAATCAAGGTCAAAGTTCACCTGACGTGGGAAGTACTGCATAGTGAAGCACATGATCACTAACGACAATCTCAAGTATATATAGAGGCGCGCGGCGCATCTGAGCCGGAGCTATCACCTTACATGATACGTCCCGATAAACACCCGCCAATTTTGGTTTGGTAAAGAGCAACTATGAATATTTTATATTCACTGCGAAAACATGAAGTGCCACTTCAGAGTTGCAGTAGATTTAAAACACCGCGTAACGTATTGGGGTGCGCGTTAGGAGGGGACCGATAGAGACAACTTACAGCTAGGTATGTTTGGCGTTTCGAAGAGCACTTTATGAGATGGCCGGTCGTCAAACATTTGCGAGAGTTTTGAAGCAATTTGTGACAATTTATCCTACGTGATTTCGGTGGCAATCTATTTTTAAACACCGCTGAAATGTGTTGTGAAGCTGTACATACTGCCGCCTGGCTTCTTTGGCGCTTCTCCAAATCCCGCAAGCTTCTCTTGTAGCCAGATGTGCTGCCATAAGCAATGAACTTGTCTACTAATAACGGTAGTTCAAGGTGTGCAGCCTAGGAAAAATACATCAAGAAAACCTTTCTCAAACGTCATGCCAAGGCAACGAAATAAAACAGCCCATTGGAACAGAAGACTTACAGACGACGCTCTGTTTGAGCTCGCACTGCACCAGCGTCCGCGCACCCGACTTCTGTAAGCAGACGTTGTATTTTGGTCGTCTGCTACGGCGCGTGGCTCATTTATCGTGTGTTGTGAGAATTGTTTCCAGCTGAAAAGTTCGTGTCATATGAGCGGTAGCATTTAACGTCAAAAACAAAAACTGCAGAACCAACGCATTCACATACAGAATAATTACACAGGACGACACTTGTAAACGCGCCCTTTCCGTTGGTTTTCCTCGGGTGCCATGCACGAACTAGCCCAACAAGCGAAAATACAAGGCAGGCTTTAAGAGTGAATGTAGCCTGCGCGGCAGCATGTCAGAAAGCACGAGAAGCTATCGCGATTGCGAGAATCAGAATGCAGAAGCTACTTTTTCTTGGGTATTCTTATTTATTTTATTTATTTCGGTACCCTCAGGGCCCGAGGGCATTACAGAGGGGAGTGGGGTACAGTAAAAGAAAAAAAAAGGAAAAGAACAGCAATCAGAAATAAAACAAATTTGAACAGTAGTATGGTTGAAACACATAAGCAAGTTACAGCAAAATAAGAATACAAATTATTAGCTATTGACATAGACGTATGAGCGAATTGTATAAGCACACAAAATATACCACGTGAGCAAAACAAACAATTTTACTAGCAGGCAAGAAACAAAGTTGCTGAAATATACCATCATACACGTAATCAGCAGCACGATTCGGGGGGAAAAAGATAGAAAGTTTGTAAAAACAGCAGATGAACTAAAAACAATAAACAAATGGCAGTGTGGGAGAATTCAATATTTTATGTTAACATCAGATTAGCTAAACAAGATTTAAACGCTGCATGGTCGCTCACTTCAACAACCGATGGGGGAAGGCGATTCCATTGTGCCGATGTGCTGGGGATGAATGAGTTGTAGAAGTGATTTGTTTGGCACGAAGGAATACCAACCTTATGACGGTGATCGATCCGTGCAGACATGTAGCAAGGAGGCGTAATGAATTTTCTCTTAAGGATGGGGTTATTATAGTAGATCTTATGAAATAGACAAAGACGGAATATATTTCTACGTTGAGACAGTAGTGGCAGTGATAAGCTTGATTTCATAGCAGTGACACTAGAATTACGATGATAGTTAGAGAGAATGAAACGGGCCGCACGGTTCTGAATAGATTCGAGTTCATAGATTAGTGTCTCTTGATAAGGGTCCCAGATGGATGAAGCATACTCCAGTTTACTACGAACCAACGATTTGTAAAGGAGCAATTTTATGTTGGTCTTTAAAACGCACATTTATCGAGACGCTTTAAAAATTTAATGCCTTCAAAATGACGTAGCATACTTTGTCACACTTCTTCAGAACGCTCTGCTTCTGCCTTCTTTTCATCCCCTAATCGGCCCAACTTGGCGACAGCAGCTCCACCGCATCTTGCTTACCTAGCGATCGGTGTTGGTCTATAAGGAGTGCCGTATTGTCAAGTCATGAGACATTGGTTATTTTACGTGAACATGTGGAGCTATGTAATTGATTAGTCATACCAGGCATGTATCACGTGACAAAACGTATTCAGTCATCACAATTTGTAGCATTAGCAATATACGATATTCTCAAATGCAGCTTAGTGTGTTGAGCGCCATTGCTCTGCGATGATCGCTTCAATTCGTTCATTGCGACCAAGGTGGCATTTTTGCGCGTAACAGAGAATGGTGGCAGCCAATGTGTTAACAGCGAACCCCTATTTGCGGTAACCGCAGCTGTGTTCATAACGATGGTTAAGAAAACCTTGCGAGAGCACTGCAGAATCTGCAGTGGAGAAATGCGAAGGCCTGAGTGTTGCGGCTGCACACGGTACATCGCGCCTTCCTTGTATTGCCTTTGCTAGCAAAGCCTGGGCTAGTGCCGGACAGTTATATCGCTCGTCGTCAGGGCCCCTACGTTGCCGGGGAGACGGCAGAGATGCTAGACAAAGGAAAGTATTTCGCGGAATCTCGCAACAGATCTCGCGCATGCAAGAATTTCGCCATGAGCGAAGAAAGCCTATAGCGTTAATAACCAATGACAGGCCATTATAGTGCTCGATGCCCATTCCTGGGGTACGTGCCACCAGGCCCACTCCTTAGACAAGAAGGTAGAAAAATTAGGCAAAGGTTTAGCCCTGCTAAACATATGTTACTAACGCGAAAGTGGTGGTGCGTTTTACTCGAGCCGCCTCTCTTTGTCCCCGTGCGGCAGCCTCTCGCGAGCTACGTTCACTGCATGATCGGATTCAGCCTGTAGTCTTCGCAGGGGGGGGGGGGGGGGGGGGGGTTCCGATCTGGCGAGTTGCATGTAGTCTCCCCGCCAATTGAGTGGGCCAATGTGGTTACGGCTGCCAGGCGTTGCTCAGTCGCAACAGTTAGCGGTCAGTATGGGTGCAGCTGGGGCCCATACGAAGGATTGACAAATCCCCTAGGAGTTGGTAGTGTGCTCCCTTAGCACTAGCTGTGAGCCTGCAATGACCCCCGTCTGACCGTTGCCGGCGCCGTGGCCCACCCAAATTGGGTCTGGACGGGGCTAACGTAATCATGTAAAACAGAGAAGATCGATGTCCGCGTCGGTAGTGCAGGTCAAGGGAACGCCCAGCCTGCTGCCAGGGGACGGCGGGGCTGCTTCGAAGTACGCGAAGAACCACATCTCGCTGGCTCTGGATGCTGGATCTAAATTTGCCTTCGTTGCAAAGAGGCATTAACTGCAGCCGCAAACGAGTTGATCTCCGTTGCCGAAGAGAACGGGTCCTCGCTGAGGCCTGGCGGCTGGGGCAAACCAAGCCTGGGTTCTGGTGAACTCGCCTTTAGGCTCGAAAGAGAGAAGTCGGTGGGCAAAGCAGCCAAATGAGAAGTTTGTAAAACTGAAGCTTAGGAACAGTTGGTGGCATACAGGTGTGGAAGCGTCTAGTACGGAAAGGTACTGAGGCACTGAGTACCACTTCGAAAGGGTGCAGAGAGGTAGTAGGAGCAAGAAAGAGTGTTAAAGCACCTAGTACTGCTCCGAACGCGGCCGGCACAAGTAGGAGGGCGGGAACGGCGTGGTAGCACCGACCTCCGAAGCTGTTAGTAGCTCGGCAAACAACTCGCCATGTGTATCATACCCAGGAGGGGGTACATCCTCTGTAGGATATCACCTTCGGCGCTAACAGCGGACATAAACAGCAAGGATGAGACTTCAGGATTGTTCAATCTGGATGATTTACCATCCCATGTACTATGTTGGGCGAAAACCAGAGAAGGGTATCCATCAGTGTGCGTCAGAGCTCCAACAAGTAATTTAGTTTGGGCTATTTTGTTTATAGCAGATGTTGATTCTGAGGACGACGCGAAAGGCACGAAGACAAAGAAGGTACGCGAAAACAACAAGACAGGCGCCAACTTTCCACTGAGGTTTATTCGCGCAAACTCTTGCATTTTTATGAAGCTCCGAAACCGTATCATAATGGCCTATCACGTAGTCATCCACATGTAGCGTTCAGATAACAGGCCCTACTGGTCACAGGCCAGATAAAATTCATCGCAGTACAGCACGCCAGTCAAAAAATAGGATTTCAACACAGCACAGCATGCCAGCCAGGTTCTTCGAACGTCGTACATCATCTTGACTCTTTGCCTCCCCTGGAATACAATGGCTTCTCCATCGACATTGAAGATTTATATTATTCCGTTCCTCATCAAAGACTCCTAAGTACGGTCAGCGACAAGACAATGGACACAGGGGCTGTTCAGTTTCAAAATTCCGCTGAAATGAGTAGCGACAGTTTTTAGCCTTGCTGAAATTCTACTTGAACTCGACCGTCATTTCGTTTGTAGGGGGTTTCTTTATTCAAAAAAGGGGTGTTTGTTTTGGGTCTTCTGTAGCACCTGTTCTTTATGACAGTTTCTTGTCAGCTGTTGGAAATCAAATCGAAAGCCGACTGAATGACCCGAATGTTGCTTCCATTTTTAGATATGGTGATGGGTTTTTGATTATTCTGAGGGGGGTACTTCAACCTAATTTAGAAGAGGCTGTAACTAGGACGCTATCCGTTTTCTCCAATCACAGCCAGGGCCTCACCTTTACATGGGGAATACTAGTTAACGACGAAATGCAGTTCATAGACTTAATGCTTATGTTTAGGAATGATCATATCTGCTGGGCGTACAATCCCAGATCTAAGAAAGTATTGTTGCCATTTGACAGTTCCCACTTAAAGCTCGTCAAAAGAGCTATAACTGCGAATTCCCTTCAGAGCGCTTTAGGAACATCATATCATCACATGACGTCTGAGTTTTGGCACCCAAGTTCAGAGGCTGAAAGAAGCAGGTTACCTCCCCCCGCCCCCCCCCCCCCCCCCTTAGTTTGGCTGTTTCCGAATTGTTGCTTCAGGAGGTGAAGCGACTTCATGTTGAGAAAAATCTGGAAGTAAGAAGGAATCCTGTGCCGGTCATTCCTTACATCCATAAAATATCCCATTTTATCAAAAACGTTGCAAGTAAATTTCATGTTCAAGTTACGTTTTCTGCATCGTCAAAACTTTCTAAACTTTGCTCCATGAACAAGTCACAGACACGACCGGTTTGCGCTATCAACCATCAAAAGAAGTTCCCTAAATGTTAATCACGAGTTGTGTACCAGATTCCTTTGAGCTGTTGTTCGGACTACATAAGGCATACCGGTAGGTCGTTTAATGAGCGTGTTAGTGAACACTTGAGGAACGTGCGCAATCAATATGAAAGCTTCCTACCAGACCATTATTGCAAAGCCTGCTGAGGGTATCTTTCGGTACTAGACAAGACGATTTTTTTTGAAGCCCGGTAAAGATAAAGTAGAGCGAGAAATAGTAGAGGCTTATTTGATCAAGAAAGCAGGAAGTTTGTGCGTTAGCAGGCCGTCCATATCAATCAGCGAAGCTGAGGCGGCTTTTCTTGAAGGATTCCTGCAGTTTTTATACTCGAGGTTTTCTTGTTTCATTATTCTTGATAAGAGTTTTCGGTTCTTACCTCTTTTGAAGTTTCTCGTTTTACGTTGACGCAGATATGTTTCTCTCACATTTGCATTTTTATCCGAGTTTCTGTTGGTCATTTTGCTTTATTTGTCACCTTTTAAGCTTTCATGTGCATCATTTTTTTAGAGTTGACACCTGTTTTCGTTATTGTAGGCGATAAAAAAAAAAAAAAAAACTCGCACCGTGTTAGTCCTGGGCACGACCGCATCTCTGTCATGCGGCTGAATTTAAGCTCCTGATTGGATTTTGGTGTGTACTTTTGTGCGATTGATATTCTTGGGTCAAGTTGCTTTTAAGGCTGGCATGCTCTACAGCGTTGAATTCCTATTTTTTGACTGGCGTGCTGTACTACGACGATGCTGTACTACGAGCGCCTGTTATCTGAACGCTATATGTGGATGACTATGTGACGGGCCATTGTGATACTGCTTGGGTGCTTCATAAAAATGCAAGGGTTTGAGCGGATAAACCTAAGGTAAAAGTTTGCGCCTTTCCGGTTGTTTTCGTATTCCTTCTTTGTTTTCGTCCCTTTCGCGCCGTCTTCAGGATTAACATCAAAACTTCAACCTCTGACCACTTGCCTGGTACTATAGAGAAATAATGAAAAGTGTTCACGATGGCGAAATCCACCTCTCTAGTTGATCTTGAGTAGGGTCGAGCTAGGGAACCGTGGCTTGAGAGACTGCGAATCTCAAAAGCGGCCTTAGGTTAGAGGCCTGTCTCAGGGTCGGAAGTCCGGCAAGCGACTTGCGGTGGCGGAATGAGCTTGGAGGCCGAGGGCTGCCCATTCAGCTAAAGCGAATGCTCGCCATTTAGAGAGACCCGAAAGGGAGCTCGACTCAATCAGAAGGATCACTTGGCAACTCTTAAGCTGTCCCCATAACCCATTCTTTTCCCAGGTTCAACTCCCCGGCTGTAGAACTCCCCAATTTATTTTAATAACTTCTATTCAGAAAACATTTTGTCCGAATCGACCTCTTTGTTTATATCTGAAATTGGCACATCTTTCTCTACCCACGATACAGTAGTAGTGGGCTTCAAACTATTTCAATGTCGTGTTCTGTGGACTTCAATGTCCACATAAGACGACATTGAATGTCGGTCTATAGACTTCAAACTATTTGTGTCGGTTTCGCAACCCCTGAGACGCAGGCAGTTCGCGAGTCATCTCGCCTAGATTATCCACGACGACTGCCTCCGTTTAATAGTCTACAGCTGCTGCGATCTGTTGGAACCAGCTAAGAACACATAACTGGCACTTAAAGTTCTCGGTGCGTTCCCGGGTTTCGGCACCAACAGATGTGGTGGAATCAAAGAGCACAATCAGCCGTCTCACCTATGCCACTTATGGAAGCATCTGCCCGAGCCCATGCGCTAGCGCGCTAGCTCCGGCCAAGGCGAGTCATTAAGCAGCGGAATTACCAGTTAGAGAGCAAGCACCACGGCTCCAGAGTGGCAAAGGTAGATGGCGTAGCTGCGGTTGATTGTGGTCATGGTTGTCACGTGTCTAGGCAGAGGCAAACGCGCGGAAACGACGGCAGCTACCAATACGCTTTCTCGGTTCAAGGTCAAACACGCGCATGCGATGGCTGCGGTGGTTAAACATTTATTAACCATTAAATGGTTGCAGGAAAGTGATTGAGTTAGTGCCTTATTGGCACTTTCCCTCACAATACTAGGCGGAGCTACCGTTCCGGGACCCTGTTCAAGCAACGCCTCCCACGTCCTTTGAAAAAAGGCCTTTTGGGCCTTGAAGTCTTGACAGCCGAGCTGGGCCACCTGAAAGTCCTCTTTGGTTGGGTTCGGGTTGGCGGAAATGATTGGTTTGATTTGCTCGCCCAGACCACGTGGAAGTTGTGAGCCACCCGCCCACAGTACTGGCACGCGCCATCAAATGATATGCCAGTATAGCGTTGGTGATACTTTCGATTAGGCGCTCTATAGCCTGATCCAGACCCTTACAAGGCGCGCACAGCGAAGAAGCTATGGAGGGGACTAATAAAATCTTTCGCTTTTAAAAGGCAATGACTGATGATTATGCGGAAGCATATTCCATGCTCACGAACACGGGCACGCAGTGGAAGTCTGCAACTAGGTGGCATCCGATGAGTACTCGTTAACGGTACTCTGCTCTCGAGCTGTTTATTTTTCTAGTATCTCGGAGTGTAGAGGTGAGGGGAGAGAGAAATCGCGCCGTGTGTAATCGCTGATATCTTCGCTGTTAATGAAGCTAGCTCAAAATATATTGCTATGAAGTGACTAACGATGGAATACCTATCTTTTTCTGTTTTTTAGATATTTGATGGTTCCTTTAAACCAAACAGCTGACTGTAGTGAGTGGAGTTGGAAGCGCCCTGACTATTGATTTGATCAAAATTGCAAATAAGAAAAAATTGGAGGCTGGCGAGGGGGCATATAAGGCACCTGGCCTGCGGTGCCCCTTTCTTTATTTCGGTGCGTGTGACTTAAGCTAGGCTAAAACGGTTCAGCAGAAATTTATACTGGAGCTTAGGTGGGTTTCGGCCCATTTTATCAACTTGTGCCATATGTCGAGGGCTAGAAGCGAAATATATCCGTACAGCGATGGTAATTGAACTTGCTAAAACAGAAGCGTATGATGTGGTGTTACGCGAGCATATTCGCGGTCGACGTTTCCCTATGCACTAATGGCTTCTGAGCCCGGATCGAGTAGCTCATACCTCAACCATCTGCGGGGGTACCAAAATTTCAAATGCTCATTTCAAATGGGGTACCAAAAATTTTAGATGCTTAGCATCGTGCCAGAGGCTCATGGCTTTAAGAGCACAAGTTAGAAGCGTCTGGCTACACATTTTGGGTTCAGCTCCCACCGACCCTTTCTTTCGTGGTACTCGAAAGACGTGAGATTCTAAGACGAGCTGGCGTTCGCAGCACTCTCGGCTAACCAGCCCTCCGGCGGTGCACGTGGTCGACAGCAAGCCGGCAGTAGCCGCATCCTCGAGCGAAGAGCGGCCTTCGGCGCCCGAGTCGCTGATGGCAAAGCTGAAGCGCCTCACGGAGCCCGAGCGTCGCTATATGACCATCGGCTGCGTCTGCTCCTTCCTCATGGGCTTCTGCGTGCCTGTGTACGCCATTTCTCGGGGACATGTTCCAGGTACGGGATATCATCCACTACCGGCCCTCTAGCGAACTTTGCCGATAAGAGTGTCAAGAAAGCGGGGAACTGCACTGCCGTCTCCGAAATATTTTTTGGGGCTAGGCAATTGTATACGTGCCTGCGCTGACCAAATGAGCTGAATGTCTGACATTACATCCACCAAGCCTTTTACTTGTCAACAGGTGCAACGCACACAAACTCGTTTCGACTACCTTCTCATGCCTTCTGCATGAGTTTGTTATCGGTTTTATGATTTCATAGCTGTATTACCTTTCTTGTATCAATTAGGCATACCTATTTCTTTGGTTTTGTCTATTGTGCATAATAAGACCGGCAGAGACGACATTGCAGTTTAATGTAGCAGTGGACTGAAGAGCAGATCCGCACCTTGGTTTTTCTGTTGTCACTTTTCAAGCTTTTTTTCTCTCTTCGTAGCAACTCCACCGCACCGCTAAATGCGAGGTGTTACTTCTGAAGCAAAGCCGACCAGAAATTCGTCATGAAACAGTGCATGCACTTCAGGGGTTAGAAATAATTGCTTGTGATCATTTATATTTTCCTGTGATTTTGTAGTAAGTCCATTTATTTTGACACGCTAACGTTGCTTGTAAGTTAACTGATTTTTCTTGAATCGATTGCTGCTAATCTTTCTACCTTTTTTGTAAAAACAAGTTGTAATATTCGGTACTTATAAGAAATACAGTTTTCTGCGGACATTGATGCTAGCATGTTTGTTCAACTTGTGATTGAGCTACAATAAACCGATTGCAAAGAAGCATTGTGCACAGTCGTGTTGGTCCGCGACCAGATCACCGCCTCCACATACATTGGCTTCTGTCTCGATAAATATTACGCTTTCGCCCTGTAAGACGCCGGTCTTTTTAAGTAGTCCAGCAACTTTGCACCCAACTTTGCAGCTTCCACACAACACAAAAGCGCGGAAATGCCCAAGGAACACGGGCGAACCAATATATCAGAATACATATGATACTGCCCTCTAATATTAACTTGCAAAGAGTAATTATTTATTCTCTTATAACGCTGCATCCACTTAGCCTGCAGTTAGCGTGAGCAGATAAGCGAATTAAACGTTATTGATAGTAGACCTAATTTGAAGCTACTTCTAAAACCAATTACGGAATGTATGCTCGCGTTCAGGCATCCGTTCCACTGCTAATTAAAGCTAGCGATATTAGATTTATTCTACTGACTCAGCTTTATTGATTATGGGAAAGCGTTTGACTGCGTAGATCACAGCAGATTGTGGCAAGCTCTCCAAGAGATGGGAGTTCCAATTCACCTCATCTGCCTCCTCAGGAACCTGTATGAAGGGCAAGAGGCCACAGTCAGAACTGGGCATGGTCTTACTGATTGGTTTCCGATTGAGAAAGGAGTGAGGCAAGGCTGCATACTGTCGCCCTGCCTATTTAACCTATATGCAGAGTGCGTAATGAGGAAGGCCGGTCTGGACGAGTCTTCAGCTGGAGTGAAGATCGCTGGAAAACGCATCAACAACCTTAGATATGCGGATGATACCACTTTAATGGCAGAAAGTGAAGCGGAACTCAAGAGACTTCTGATGCGCGTACAAGAAGAGAGTGAGAAGTTTGGGCTTAAACTGAACATTAAAAAGACAAAGATCATGGCGTCTTGCCCTATCAAGTCCTGGAGCATCAAGGGACAAGAAGTGGAAGCTGTGACAGATTTTCTCTTCTTGTGCTCCAAGATTGCCTCGGAAGGAGACTGCAGCCATGAAATTAGGAGACGCCTGCTTCTGGGAAAGAGAGCAATGGTTAGCCTTGACCGCTTAGTAAAGAGCAGAGACATTAGTCTGCCAACCAAGATCCGTATAACTCATGCTATGGTCTTTCCAGTTGTGATGTATGGATGCGAGAGTTGGACTGTGAAAAAGGCTGACCGCCGAATAATTGACGCGTTTGAATTGTGGTGCTGGCGAAGACTCTTGAGAGTTCCTTGGACTGCCAGAAGATCAAATCAGTCAATATTGTCGACTATAAACCCTGACTGCTCATTGGAGGGTCAAATTCTAAAGTTAAAGCTCAGCTACTTTGGTCATCTGATGAGAAGAGAGGAGTCGCTGGAGAAAGATTTGATGTTGGGAAAGGTTGAGGGTCGCCGGAGAAGGAGTAGGCAGCGAACGCGATGGTTAGGTGGCATCCTCGAGGCACTGCAGATGAAGTTATGTGATGTTAGGAAGATAGTGAGAGACCGGAAAGCGTGGCGTGACATGGTCTATAGGGTCACGAAGAGTCGGACACGACTGAACGACTGAACTGAACTGAACTGACTCAGCAATTGGCCACTGTAATTGATTAATATAAGACAGATCAATTGCAATTGTTACCACTCACTTATCTCCTGCAATGTATACAAGATTGCCGTGGGCAATTGAGTCGCCTAGTAGCAGGGATGAGATTAAACCGTCGATTTGCGGGACCACGTTAAGAGAGAAGCGGCCACACAAATAGATTTCCTGAAGTGAAGCTTTAATATCTTAAAGTTGTGTGTTTTAACTGAGTTCTGAGCCCCTACTGGCAGAGAAAATGCTTTATAAGAGCGCTCTGTAGGCAGCCTGCCATTTTCCGAGGTGTTTTCTTTATTGAGAAACGTCCTCTAATATCGGACGTGTAGAGTTCTCTAAGCCTTCACTTGGAAAGGAAGCAGTGTCACTCTCATATATTTCGACAATATGACAATACTTTGTGCACATCACAATGTGCACAATGTAGGAATAGGAAAAATAGCTAAGCTTGGTACGTATTTGTGTACGTAGCTCTCCCTGTCTATTGCGCCCTTTTGTACATAACTAATCTGCCGCCAGTCCCTACTGCAAAGTCTACCAATATTCGGTTATAATTGAGATGCTATGCGTGATCCAATGGTGTCCCAGAGTATGAGAGACCGGTACCTCAGTCTCTCATCCTTATACTGCCTTTCGTTTGATTACCTGCTCAAAACATTTGAAGGACGCTTAAGCTTCGCATCAAGAATGGAACGCGATAGCGTTATCGCGCCCCGTTCGCACCGTCTACTCATTTGCTTGTCGCGCTTTTGAGACGTAGTTCACATGATACAACACTCGTTAACTTGTCCAAAGCATGCCTGCGTGGTAGTTACTTGTTCTGAAACTTGATTCTGGGACGTAGAAGCGCTGCCAGCAACCTTTCCGAAACGCGCGAGCCTCAAGTTGCAGTCGTAGTTCGTCGGCAACATCGTTACCGATCCGGGCCGACGCGATGATCTCGGAGGACTTGCCTGGCTATCTTATTCCGTGCACCACACGCATGATGGCGCTACGTGCACGCCAAGCGAAGAGGAAGTACAGCGGAAAAGTAATTTGCCACTCGCTTAACTGCGTGTTCTGTAATTCTGTAATTTACATGCTCATAATTATTATTATACGCCACAATAAACTTCTCTAAGGGACATTTCTGAGACAACACCGCAATAAATAGACGTTTCTTTGTCCATTTCAAACCATCTAGCAAGAGAGTTAAGAAGATGCCATTATCACCACCAGTCAAATCATTTTTCCTTAAACTCCACACTAGCACATTATCAGTCAAAACATGAATGCACGCTAAAGGCCTGTTCGTCCCTTGGTCAACAAACTGTTTCTTGTGTAACAGACCAGAGACGATAGAACACGTGTTTTTCGACTGTTGGGATGCCATTTTTTTTCTGGGATGTGCTTCAGAGAACTTTAAAAAAAGAGCTACCTCTAGATGCATATGGCATACGATTTTTACCTTTTCCTAATACAGAGGAGTTTCCCTTTGATACAATAATGCTCCTGGATCTCCACAGCTTGAGGAAAACCGGTATGCAGTTTAACAATGCAGATATACAAGTCAATCCTGTACGAGAACATTTCATACACAGTGTTGTGCGGTTCAAGGAAGTGCATATGACACTCCCCGAGCAGCCACAATGGATTCATGTGCTTGACAGTTTGGTAAAACTGAAAAAGTTTTAACCCGCCGTGTCACGCGAAAGTGTGCTGGCACGTTTTATTGTTCATCGTCTTGTTTTGAATGTCCAAGTCGGCAGTAAAGAAAAAAAAAAGCTAGCGTGGCCGTGTGGTTAACGTGCTCCTCTCGCACCCCCGGAGGCCCACGTTCGATTCCTGAGGTCAGCGAGTTTTCCTACTCGTTTTTATTTATTAATGCTTCTGGGATTTTTCGCTCACGGCCAACGCCGGACGACGCGGGACGGCGGCCGCCGACGACGACACCGACGTTTCTGCGACACGGGGCCCTTAACACTACCGCGTTAAATGGCTACTTTCCATGCTACTTTCTGGATTCTGTTTTTTTCTGTCCTATGAGTGTTTCTCCTCTACGCAAGGCCAACACTCTAATTTTGCTGCTGGTGTACTGTAGCATGGAACTCGCGCACCGCACGCTCTATACTGACTTGGTGTCGGTACCCTTGGCCGCAGGGGCTGAGCTCTGGCGACCCAGCCTCCATCAGGTCCACCACGCGACTCTACTGCTTCCTCTTTCTCCTGGTCGGTGTTCTCACGGGAACCTGCGCCTTCGTGCAGGTACGGTGCGACCAAGTGGATTGGGGGTTACTTTCATTGCTTAAGATTACCCGTTACCGCTCTCCGGGTGGGAATCCTGCTGGTCTGTTTCAGATATCCACGTTATTCATTATGAAAGAGCACTGAACAAGGGTTGAGGGGGAGGCTCAGTTCTCAAGAAAAGCCAATGTTTAGACAAGTGGACTTGTCTTCATCTGAGCAGCGCGGTCATCACTGGCAGGGGCTTAAATGGGCTTTTGCTGCCGAAAAACAAAACTGAGAGGGGGGAGACAGAGGACGGCAAGCAAACAAAGAATGTTTCATTGGGCACTGATTTCTCTGAAGGTGAAAGCGGTAGTCCTGTCACCTGAAACAAAAAGAAAAAAAAGGCCGCAGTAGCAGGCGAAACTACAATTCGAGGTAGATGATGAGTCAGTATCTAAAACAGGTGTTTCTTGAGAGGGGACAGGCATTCTAAAGGGACATGATAAGCAACACAGCAGCGCTTTTGCTTAAGCGCATTAAAAACCCGCCAGTGATGATCGCGCTGCCGATACGAAGACAAGTCTTTTTTTTTGTTGAAGTGTTTGCTAAGCTTAAATACTAAGGCTCCTCGTCAACTCTTGTTCAGTTCTTTTTCATACTGCGTAGCCACCTTCCTCTCGTTCGACCCTTAATCCACATTATTCGTGATACATGCCACTCTTGTGTTTGCCGTTCTAATCCGCACTCTACCGCAAGAAATGGTCAATGAGTTTGCTGGCCTATACATTCAAGGGCAGCTGAAACTATGTTTATAGCTTCATGGCCAACACCGAACAAAGGGACTCCTTTGATAACACGATGCCACGCAAGTAACGGGTGGCATCCAAGTGTACGACTCAACAGTGGTGATTGGCCGCGTTCGCTTGAGCCTTTGACACACGCGAGACTATCCTGGTATCCAAGGAATTTGCTGTATCCAGTTGCAGCCTTTCATTACTCCACCGGAAACCTATGAAATAAAACGCGCCCACTACTTGCTTCGTAACTGGCACAGTAGCGTACTCTGTGCAGCACAGGATTACTGTTGCGCTGCTTCTCAGAGGCCACTAATATGCTCGTCCAGCGCCTCCTTTTAGGCGGCTAAGGGACATAAGCAGCCACCCAAGCAGCTACTGTGTCCATCGAGCACTTGATGTCTCCTCGCAGACGTTCGCCTTCTCCGTGGTGGGTGACAACCTGACTCGAAGGCTGCGCGCCATGACTTTCTCGGCCATGATGAGACAGGTGAGCGAATATGCGACACCCTCAAATCTTCAAACGCAGGCACATTCGAGTTAAAGCGTCACGTTTCTCTCCTGCATTATTTAGTTTGCAGCGTGCTTTTTTATGCCAGGCCTATGATATATCAATATAAACACACTTTTTACTTTGACCTAAAACAGGATTTGAACAACAGTTCTTGACAAAAGCATTACAGCAAGCGCGTTTCGTACTTTGTATTCACTGCATGTCTCTCTTCTTTAAAGGGACGAATAGAGTACTTGAATTTCGCTTTTGAAATTATTTGTGCAAGATAACAATGTGAAATGTGTTGAGTGGGTTAACCGATACACGGTTTTCTGTAAAAATCCAAGTGGCGGGAGGAATTTTTGTAATATTTGGTTTAGTCTCCAAAAACTGCGCACGATGTCCGGCAAAAGACCTGCGTGGTAAGCAGGGATCGAAAAGTCCCGGCATTCGATGAAACAGGGTTGAAGACTGGATGAGTAGCTTTCTTCACTGCACGAAGGAGAGACAGTCGTAATCAGCTGCAGAAATGGAGCTCAAAGGAGAAAAGTATTGAAGATAAAATGTCAAAAGGCTTCAGCCCCTACATCCCTCTTTCTCCAGTAGCTCCGATGTAGCGCTGAAAAGACAATGCCTTATAGTGCGTGAAAAGTATTCCAAGTTACGAAACGCGCTCACAATGGCAATCTTGCGAGGACGTCAGGCAAACACCTACAGCGAGCATCCGGTCACAGATTGTCCAGCTGGCAGCTACATCGGCTGCGACAACATCGCAACTCGCGCATGAGCGCGGCACTTCTCGAATACAAGCAGCTCACCAATGCAACGCCACCCTACGACCTGTGCTTGCCCTGGCCCGCTGCTACGGAGGTTCAGCGAGGGATCGTCGGCATCGCGGGGAAACGCACCACACTGCTCTGTGCAGTGCAGCAGCTGACCGGAGCCGTCATCTACGAGGCACTTCAACACCACTTCCTCGTTTACACCGACGGCTTCATGGCCAGAGACAGTTGCTCGCTAGCAGCAGCAGCTACCATCCCCGCCCTGCAACTGCATAGACAGCTGTACCTGTCCTTCCTGAGTTCTTCCATCACGGCGGAGCTGCTGGGCCTACGCCTAGGGCTGGATATACTGCTTGAAGGGACTCCGCCGCCACCCAGGTGTGCCATGCTATCCGACTCCCCGCGCCGCCCTCAGCCGCCTTCCAACTACCGGCCAGGGAACTCCGCTGCTGTGTCAGATTCGCGCGTCTCGAGCGCTTAGCGGAGCGCGGCTGCGCTATACGGGCACAGTGGATCTCCGGCCATTGCATCATCGAGGGCAGCGAACGTGCCGATAAGCTCGCTACCGCAGCACATGAACTCCCTCTTAGCGACGAGCAACTGGCTTTGGAGGACGTGCGTGCGGTAATCGACGCTTACTTCCAGACGTAGCACCCCGACCCACGCATCGCCAGAGGTGAGCGCATTCACAGTGTCAGCGGGCGCTCGCTGACTCGGCTGCAATGCGCAATGATCCCGTGCACGCATTGGATGTGTGTGGCCTGGGTAACGCCGGATGCCCCACAAACTTGCCACCAGTGACGTGTGTGACGGCTGTGGTGCAGTAGAAACTCTCGAACATCTTCTAAATCACAACTAAGGTTTCCTTGATCCGAGCATCGAACGAGATTTAAGGACACGAGGTCTCTACTCTCTTCCAAGGATGGCGCTACGGTGACACACACTCGCGCTTAGAACACTGCTCAAAGCCTACATCCGAGGCGGCAGTCGTTTTAAGCACGTTCGGTCATTTTGAATGAAGTCTATCACTGTGGTGCGGTGTCTGCTCGTGGAGATTTCCTCTTTAGTCGAAGGTTGTACAGACGTCCACCAAGAACATTAGGCCTGCGGCTCTCCGTGGCCGCGTGCGCTTCTGCATCGTTGTGTATTTCAGTGCTGTCACTGTCGTAGCTCTTAAGTCGAGCAATGCCGCCTAATGAAAAGAGATGTAAGGACAGTCTTGCTGAAAGCGAGAGCTTAGCGAATTATGGGCCACAGAAAGAGTGCTCACCCAGCCTACAACATATGTCCGTAACCATTTCATGCTTATATGTGCTCTCGGTTACGGGAGAAGCAGTGTTTATTTTTATTTCAGCCCCAAAACATCCTCGAATTATGTAATAACATGAAGCTGGTATTGGCTGCTCCGAATGTCTTAGAATTTTCAAGCGCTACAATAGCTCAAAAGAGTGGAAAAAAATTACAAGCTATGGCGAGAATAAAAGTACAATTGACTTGTACCATCTTTCGTTACAGCTGATATGTAACACGCAGGAACTAGCCGTCTGGTACTGACCTACATTTAAAATACCTACTCAATATGATAGGTAAGCCAAGTTAAATAAGGCGTGGGAAGTGAACGCAGCACATGATTGCAACTTAAATGCGCAGCGAGTATCAAAAGAGGGCTGAAGATACAAAAAGGCTGGCATTGCGTGGCTTTACATTTCGCTGCTGGTTCAGCTTTGGCGTGTAAGCGATATCTGCTTTTTATTTCACAAGCTCGCTTCTTTGTGTGACTAGTAGGAGTAGTTGCACGCGGTATTTTCTTAATCTAAAAGAGAAGGAAAAAAAATTGCTGACGATTACGTTACTTCCTAATGCGAATGATCTCAGCTCATCAGCTGTTTCTGCTTTTCGACAGATTGAGGCAAAGAATTCGAGCAGGAAATGTATGTACAATTACAGACTTCTTATTTTTCACACGTATTGCTTCTTCAAGAAACCTTCCACTAACTGTCCTCGACAGTCATGAAGGAAGCTTTGTGATCGGAAAAAGATGTATGCTCGACTTGCTGCACCAATGCCTGGTTCTCAAAGACGAGGGTTACGCAAGTATTGCACGAGGTTGTCCACAGCCGTGGGAGGCGCTTCGAGCGAGAGGAACGGAATATGTTCCAGTTTACATGGCTTTTATGCATGGCATACCCAATACCGTGCAGTACTAGGCCAGACGCAACAAAGACCTCTTTACCATGATCCTCCAACTAGGTAAGCCAACGGTATTCCTCACACTGTCTTTCTCGGAAATGCAGTGGCCCGAGCTGTTAGTGTTGCGTCGGCGCCTTATGTAAACTATACATAAACTATTTATACCGGCAGGAGGTTCGCAGTGGCGAATGCGGCGGCTATGTGTTTAGGCTCAGGCGTTGCACATATCGAGATCCGCCGCCATCGATCCGGCGCTCTGATTGCCGCCGCACAGGGGCTGCATTGAAGGAGGGGCGAAGAGATCAATAAAGTTATCAGGATGTAGCGGGGGGCAGCTCGTGGGTCCATAGGAATGTTGCGCGGCGAAGACATAGTGGCGACTGACTGACGCCACTGACGCTGCTAGCGAGTCCAGTGAACGTGGCTCTGGGATGCACGCACCTTGATCCGCTAATGCGCGCCGGTGGTCCGGTAACCCGAGAATACCGCGCTATAGTTCGGTTGCCGCACCAGAGGAAGAAAGCCCCACCAGAGGAAGAAAGCGGGGAGGGGGGCGGGGGGGGGGGGGGGCTAAAGGCATTGGCGAATGAAGGCGGCTATGCGTTTCGGCTTGTGTCTTCAGCTTGTGATTGGAGGAAACGCCGGAACCGGAAATGTTGGCAACCAAACTGATTCTTCTCACGTTTCGTGTTGGGGGAACCAGGCGTGTTGCCCCGCCGGGGTGGTGCAGTGGTAAGACGCCCGACTACTGTGCCGGAGTTCCCGGGATCGAATCCCGGCCTCGGCGGCTGCGTTTCGATGGAGGCGAAACGAAGTGGCGTCCGTGTGCTGTGCGATGTCAGCGCACGTTAAAGATCCCCAGGTGGTCGAAATTAGCCCTCCACTATGGCCCCCTTTCTCTCTATCCACTTTCACTCCCACCTTCATCCCTTCCCTTACGGCGCGGTTCAGGTGTCCACAGAGCAAGTGTGACAGATACTGCGCCTTTCCCTTCCTATGAACCAACCAACCAACCAACCAACCAGGCGTGCGTCGCCGCTACTCCGCACCGCTTGCTGCACAGTCACTAGGTCGCTTCGGCGCCATGCGTCTCGCTCACTCCACTGCACCCAGACTTCTGTCGAACGAGCGCCACCATACCTGCTGCCGGCGCTGACGCGCGTATGCGCTACGCCCAGCGACACGTGACGTCATGGTTGCTATGCACAGCTGCGCCCCCACCCCCACAGGTGGTTGCTAGAGAGAGATGAGAAGGCCACAGCTGACATCGTTCAAAGGCAGGGACGGACGGACGCTAGAGTATGAGCCAATCAAGGCTTTGACCTTAAAAATGGCGCGTTGGCCTCCACGCTGCGGGGCAGTAGTTAATATGCCCGACTACTATGCCTGTGTACCAGGGTTCGATCCCGATCTCCGGCGGCTGCGTTTCTATGAAGGCGAAACGAACAGGCGTACTTGTGATGTGTGATGTCAGTCCCGGAATGGGCTCTGCCACTCAGCTCATTTCATTGTAAATAAATGTTTTCTCCTCTTCCTTCCCCTCAGCGCACGTTAAATTTACCCAATATGTCTTAATTTTTCAACAGCCCTCCACTACGGCACCACTTTCTATCTACTTTCACTCCCGTCTGCTCCCTTTCCTTTCGATGTGGTTCAGGTGTCCACAGAAACATGTGCGACGGTACAACGTCTCCTCTTCCTGTGACTCAATTATTATTCAACCCGGCTGAGCTAGTTAACGAGCGCAAGTTATGCGGCCCTCGCTCTGGTCCATATCAGCAGGATATTCTGATTTATCCTGACGACTGCGACAGGTTGTAGACAATGACGGCCGAGACAATGCATCCTAAATGGCTGGACCGAGGAAGCTAGCCGCAGTTAAGCAGCTTAAAGGCCCTCTTTAAGAAACTGTCATGTGGCAGTCACAGCACTGGTTTAAACCAGGGTCTGTTCCGTCTCGGAACAGATGTGCACGGCGCGGCTTTCGGTTACATAATCACGAGGCGGATATCACTCCCGTTTCGGTTGGTGGCGAACCGAAGTAACGAACGCGCGGCGCAGCTGTGTTGAAGTCCCCATAAAATTAGCGCATGCGCAGTACCTAGCCTGCGGATAATGATCTTGGAGAATGTTAGCAGTAGAGCTATGCTCTGAAGTATAGAAAACACCTTCCGTTAACCTTGAAGAAAAAGAGATTCACGCTCTCGGTGAATATTTAACGATGAGGTGTTAGCGGGTGTTTGTCATGTGGGAGGTTGTTAGGTTTGTTGTTTTGGTGTTCAATCCTGACTTTGCGCGCGCGCTGTTTCTAAAAGGGGCACCGCGGTTGTTTTCACGTGTCTCCTCTTGATTTTATCTGGCTTGGTTCCTATATAACTACACCTTTCTACAAATAAAAATTCAGTTGTTAGAAAGCGCTTGTGTCGTCTCCTGTTCCTTTTAGTCCTGTGTTTTCGCGCTGCTTTAAGATGACCTATGCTCTAAAAGTGGGGGTCTGGTTTAACACTTTTAAGCATAGTGAGGAGCGCAGAGCTCCTGATGACGCTGCCGAGGAGTTCACGCACTTGTCCCGTGCGCCTCGCTCATGGCAAAACTGGAAGAGAAACCGCCACCGAAGCAACTATTACACCCTTCTACGAGTCACGAGGTCCTGAAACACTCCCAATTTTCACGTTGTGAGTTCTTCACATGGAACATTAAGTTCAAATGGCATTGTAAAGCCTTATTCTGTAAAATGCAGACATCAGGACAAGACCGCAGTATTTAACATAAAAATATAAACGGTCGCACACTTGGCGTGCTAAAACAGCAACCCAATAAACGCGCGCACGCTCACAAACTCTACAGTACGTGTTACACTAGCTTATATATTTCTGAAAGAGATGCAAGCTGTAGCAAAACAAGGAATTATAGTAAGTAGACAGTCTTATTAACATAACACTCGTTCACCATTAGAAAGCAGCAGTACATCCAGGCATATATTAGACAGTCATTGTTAACATGGCAATCACTTTTTCTTTTATATTTTGTGATTTTTAATTAGTGCACAAGTTCATGAATATTTTTTTTATTCTATAGGGCACTCATTTGGTACATCTGATGGTTTTAAACACGTGTAACCCGTATCATTTGAATAATAATAGTTGTCCAGTAAAGGGGGCATGTGACACTGTGACCTGTTTTAAGCATGATTTGTGCGAAAAAATGCCACCATCAATGTGTCTCTTTTCCTAATACTGCACGGTACCGCGGTTGGTTGGTGCGTTCATAGGAAGGGAAAGGCGCAGTAACTGTCACACTTGCTCTGTGGACACCTGGACCGCGCCGTAAGGGAAGGGATGAAAGTGGGAGTGAAAGTGGATAGAGAGAAAGGGGAGTCGTAGTGGAGGGCTACGGAGTAATTTCGACCACCCGGGGATCTTTAACGCGCGCTGACATCGCACAGCACACGGACGCCACTTCGTTTCGCCTCCATCGAAACGCAACCGCCATGGTCGGGTTCGAACCCGGGAACTCCGGCACAGTAGTTGGGCGTCTTACCACTGCACCACCCCGGGGGGGGGGGGGGGGGAGCAGTTTTGACAAATTACACAGGCCCCGCGGGGTGGTGCAGTGGTAAGACGCCCGACTACTGTGCCGGAGTTCCCGGGATCGAATCCCGGCCTCGGCGGCTGCGTTTCGATGGAGGCGAAACGAAGTGGCGTCCGTGTGCTGTGCGATGTCAGCGCACGTTAAAGATCCCCAGGTGGTCGAAATTTCTCCGTAGCCCTCCAATACGGCTCCTCTTTCTCTCTTTCCACTTTCATTCCCACCTCCCTCCCTTCCCTTACGGCGCGGTTCGGGTGTCCACAGAGCAAGTGTGACAGTTACTGCGCCTTTCCCTTTCTGTGAACCAATTTATTTTAAATTACACAGATATTGAAAAGCCGTACAATTTTATTTCAAGAAGTATGTGTGCTTTAAAACGGCATTCAGTTGTGGCTGGATTACGTGTCGTACCTTCGAAGCTAATTACAGAGTCTATACACATGAAATGTGAGAACACTCTAACATGCTCTTTTTCAGTAGATTCATGAGCAACTTTTAGAATTTCTACTGGGTGTCAGAGTGATCTCGGGACGCCGACAGGTCATGTACCGGCGTCAAAATGATTGAGCGGTGGAACGCCATCCCCTACACTGCATTCAGGGAAGACCGCCCAATGCCAGAATTGCGCAGAAAGGGTGTACTTGGGCTTCACTAGTCATGCAGTGCAAGAGTACCCTAGACCAGCCCTCCGTTGCTTTATCTTTCACCGATTCGGCCACATGACAAAGAACAACACACCAAATGCAAATCACCACTGGAACAGAAGCATGCGAACTGTGGTGGTGAACGCCTCTTTCTTCTCCGGCTGCCACCATAACACAATTGTTTTAAACCTCTGGCATCATTAGATACTTGATGGCAGGTCGCCTCAAACAAACGCCCCTCTTGCTAACCTGCAAACAGTGAATGCTGTGCGCCATATTCCAGTGCAGCATGACAAGCCCCGAGATTCTAAATCTGCTTCGAATGCCTCCGCATCGACAAAGTCTGCTCGACAAAAGTGGTCAAGTGTAGAAGTTTGTCTCGAATTCTCAAGCTGTACCTCCCTCTTCAGTGTTGAAGAGTCCTAATCAAAAGCCTCCTGAGAGTTAAGTGCAAGGTTCTATTTCAGAGCCCTCAATTGCCACATTTCAACGTTCTTCTGTTTAACCAGTGCAAGTAGTAAATGATTCAGCCCCGGTTGCTGGAGTCTTTATTTTCAGTGGTGCAGTTCCTTCTGACAATGCTCTTTACTGCAGTTGACAGTATTCTAATTGCCATTCCACAAGAAAACATCACAGAAGAGCAGGTTCTCCTGTCTGTGGAACATCTGCAGCCTCAGTTTCCTAGGTACTCTTTTAGGCAAACGTTTTATGCATAACCATTTTCACAAAATCCCCCGCCGGGGTGGCGCAGTGGTTACGACGCTCGACTACTGTTCCCAAGGACGCGGGATCGAATCCCGGCCTCGGCGGCAGCTTTTCGGTGGAGGCGAAAAGCAAGGCGTCCGTGTGCTGTGCGATGTCAGTGCACGTTAAAGAACCCCAGGTGGTCGAAATTTCCGGAGTCCTCCACTACGGCGTCTCTCATAGCCTGAGTTGCTTTGGGACGTTAAACCCCACAAACCAACCAACCAACCATTTTCACAATGTTGGCATTTTAATTGAAATGCAGATTTAAGAGCAAGTGAGGACTTTCGTAGACTTGTCCAAAACAGTTTTTCTGCGGTGCGCATACAGGAAGCTGGTGTGTGTAACGATTTCTGTAACTCGAACTGTGTCGTACAAATCATCCCGTCCTTCTGGCCTGACTAGGGCGATGTCTTGCGCTAAGAAGGACCTTCCCTCCTACATCATTCAGTACAGTGATTATCAAGTGTCCTTTGGTGAGGTCTCTGTTACTGTTGTAAGCATTTAGTTTCAATCATCTTGTCGCGTCTCAGTTGATGCCCTTTTTGAATATCTTTAAAATCTTTAAAATAGCGGGCTCTCATTTACTGAATTAAAAAAAAAGGTTTATTTATAGGAAGCGAAAGGCGCGGTAACTATCTCACCACTTGTTTTTTGTGGACACCGCAACCGTGCCGTAAGGGAAGGGAGGAAGGTGGGAGTTAAAGTGGAAAGAGTGAAAGAGGAGCCGTAGTGGAGGGCTGCGGAGTAATTTCGACCACCTGGGGATGTTTAACTTGCGCTGACATCGCACGGCACACGGACGCCTCTACGTTTCGTCTCCATCGAAACACAGCCGCCAAGGTCGGGTTCGAACCCGGCTACTCCGGCACAGTGGTCGGGCGTCTTACCACTGCACCACCCCGGCGGGGCCTCATTTACTGAAATCTCTTGACAGCGCTAGTTTCTTACCATGGAAGGCTGAACTGAAATAAGAAGTTTTTAAAGGATTTTCACGGCTACCAAAAACAAGCATATTATAGTTTTCCAACAGATACCCGGACACTGCCTTAGTCCTGGATGCGGTGGCTAGGCAGTCACAATCCAATGTCCTTAGTTCTGTTCTGTCCTCGATTGGTGCATTGCGCTGCTTGTTGAAGTCCATGCGTAATGAAACACGAAATGATTAGGTCTGAGCCAAACCATAAGAATTCATGTATACATTTCATCGATCCATTGTTACCGTTTAATAATCCGATAATTATCAGCAGAAATTTAGAAGCTCTCATTCATCGCTTGCGTTTGGGAATGGCTTACCTGAAGAATTTTCCTCATAGAATTGTCCTGCCAGAGAGCTCACGGTGTCTGTGTTGTTATGAGAATGGTGTGGCTAATCTGACCTATAAAAGTCTATGACCTGTCAAATTACCGACCACTTGTGATGTTTTTCAAAGGATTCGAAAAATATTTTCAACGCCGAACGGCTTTCTCTGACAAGCATAATAGATCTCCTGCACAGTTTCCAAACATTAACTAACCAATTACCGAGTTAGCTCTACTTGCTGAAAATGAGTTAATATTGCACAATTTTGAAAATAAAAGTATGGTATTAGGTATTTTTAGACTTCACGACAACCTTCGGCCTTATCAGCCACAGCATTCGCTATCAAAAGCTGGAAAAATATGGCTTTCGCGGAAAAACACTATCGTAATATATTCGTTTATACAACACCGGGCACAATTCGTTGACATTCACAGATTATCAGTAGCTCAACTGTCACAGCTGTAGCTTCGAACGTTCCTCAGGAGAGTACTTTAGGGCCATCCCTATTTCTAATGTACAGACTTTGTCAAAAGTTCAGAGCCCAGGGGGTCTACTTCTGAGCCATACTATGGAACTCATAGTGCATTCCCAGGTTTGCAAACTTGCTGAAGTAATAATATACGGCTTAAAATCAAGCCCTCTTGGCTGTAAACGTTTGACAAACGCTACACGTTAATGATATAGCTAATATTGATGAGTCGTCTGAATGTATTATATATGCCAACAGTACAAGCGCGTTTTTCTCTGGACAGTCAAGCATCACCTTAGCCGAAATAGCAAAATGGACATCTAAATACTTAGCAAACTGACAATAAAGTGAAAATATTGTTGATAAGACTACAGGCGTTCTCTTCAATCTACGTCATAAGCTTTTCTATCTTCCGTCCTTTGTAATGAAAATACGCTCTCATTGAAGTGATCACGCAATTTAGAACATTCGGAATATTTTTCTATGGAAATATGTCGTGGGGATATGCATGTTATTTACCGTGTCTGGCAACTATAGCGTACGACTGGCTAGGTGCATCGCTACTGTAATCTTTTCCGATTGCTCTAAATATATTGCTATATAACGCTGTATATATAATATCTTGCTATATAAATCAGTACCGAGGTTATACACTATCAGATGATTACAAACACTACGCTTGACAGGCTTCCTGAAGATGCGCAGAAAGTTAGCTGGACAAATGATAAGATAATTAACTGACCCAAACGAAGGTTATAATACGTTTCTATACCAATTTAGAAACTATTTCACTCCTTTCCTCTTGAAGTCTCGGCACAGAAACCGTAACGTAAGTAAGCCGTGAGTAGAAACAACTTAGACACGAATGAAAACTAGACTGGTTGTATCAACGATTTGTTAGCACCCGCGATCCTGAATACTTGACCGTTTATAAAAAAAAATACACAAATAAGTTGACCGAAAAATTGAGACGCGCAAAAATTATTACAAAATTTTTTAAACGTTGAAGGTGCAAGACGTTTTGTAGTGTGGGTTCGGTAGAACACACCTTTACATCGCCGCAAATTTCATGCTACATGGTAAATCTGCCAGTTAAAGGCCAAGAATTATCTGGGAAAGGTTTAGCTAATGAGTTCAACACTTCTTTGCAACATTGTCAGGTCAAATGGCTTGCCAGACGTCTTAGAATACATGAATGCCCCCAACGATCACTTTATATTTCTTCAACCTACAACTGTCAGGAAATCATATTTGCTTAAAGAGATTTGAAAGCGAGTACACGCCGCGATATCGATGACCTCCGTGTGCAGTCTATGAAATATGTTAAGGATATAATTGCACCAGCCTATGCAATGCGTGTATAACGACAGAAATCTTTCCAACAAATAATTAGATGGCGAAGGCAACTGCAATAATAAAAAAGGCAACCGGAATGACCTGGGCAATTATAGGCCAGTGTCTGATCTGCCTTTGCTCTCGAGAGTCTTTGAAAGAATTTTCCATACCCGCTTATCAAACTTCTTGTACTAGTACGGTGACTGACGTCATATCAATTCGGCATCACCAAAAATAAATCGACTGAACTGGCTCTTCTTGAACAAAAGGAATTGATTCCTGGACAATTTGAAGATATTTCTCGATTTCTCAAAGGCCTTTGATTTAGTGGATCATATTATTTTGTCGCAAAAGATAAATCGTGATGGCATTCGCCGACTGGCTTTACAATTTAGAGTCCTACTTATCCGATATAAAGCAAGTGGTTAAGAAATAATGTCTGATTATGGTGTAGCACAAGGCAGCATACTTGGACCTCTACATTACTGTTTTCCTTTGTCATAAATTTCGGCGCGCTTGGCTGGACGGAGACTACATTTGTAAATCTTAACATACTTCTCTATACACAATACCTACAATCCGCGTACTTGGAAAAGTGCCTTCTTATTTATACACACATCGAGCTGTTAAAAACAAAACGTTGTCCGCATAGAGTTTTCATACCCCTATAGTCTGCTGTGTTACTACCGGACGGAAATAATGAAACGCGATAATTCTTCAGTTGAACTAGCCAAGGTCTCCATCATTCTGTGTATTGCGTACGAAATCAAGAAAGAAAAAATTTGATGTTTGCCACACTAATTAAGGAAGGCAACTGTTGAAATATTGTTTGGAATATCTCCTAAACGAACGTTCCGGAGATGATGGCAAAGATGGCACTCAAAAATAATTCAGATAATTGTGTAGTATATATTTCTGTACAAGTGGGTACAGCAATAGTAATGTTAGTTCTTTTGTATGACTCTTCCTCTATCTACTCTTTAAGCAATGCTTTTCATTTTGTCTTTGTCTATATTTTGTTCACAATATCTCATCTTCCAAAACCTAGAACTGTGCAGTTGTTACACACACCACATCTTTGACCTTATCTACGTTTTTCTATTGGTAGAAGCCACGTTCTGCTACTGTATTCTAATTATTGTTGCATCCAATACTTTCTACTGTATGGGTAGTAGGGGCCATGGACCATCGTCAAGCTCATCTAGGTTTTTTTGTCCGTGCATCGTCGGATGTAAGAACAAACGTATTTGATTTGATTTGATATATTATTGGATTGCCAGGAGCATGACAATTCCAGGTCGCGATTACAAAGAAATTTGACCGCTCTTCACAAAAGAGATTTAAGTGTATCAAAAGCTATTAGGCCCATAGCCGACGCATGCACTGCAGAAACGAGAAATTCTGGCGTTTATATCATTCCATGAGGACACTGGGACCCTTGAAAGATATTGCTTTAGTAGATCTGGCCTAGTAAATTTTATTGCTCCTGATGAGCTTTTGTATACCGCAATTATGCTTATTTTTGTTCTGTGCCCTTTATTGTTTTCTAGAGTGTATATTGTATTATGTACTGGTTCTGAACAGAGTCACACACTGACACACGCATCTACACAGATTTAGTGAGTTTATATCGCTCATCAACGTTACTTCTATTGAAGCTTGGACTTTGTTTATTTGTTGTGTATTGTTTGTGTAATGTTATGTAGCAGTGTACATGTTATGTTATGTGGAACTGTATATCGTCAGACAAGGTGGTTTCTACTAATAGGTGAAAAAGAGCAGGAGCCGCTATGCGGCACTAACCTCTCCTTTATTGTTCGTGTAGATGATAAAACGGTATCCAGGTCGTATATATGTAACAGGACATACACGAAGTAAAATGAATGTTTTGCTTTTGTGAGTGTCGTACGGAACACCTGATATATGGCGGAGGCCTTTCCTTGTGTAAAAGAAAAAGTTTATTAGTATCAGTTCGGGATGCTGCTGTGCATATATAACATTACAATAGATTAAGCAGGGGCTAATAATAGCATTATATAGTAGGAATTTCCTTTTGAACAAGAATACAGCCTGTCAATTCTTTAACAGTACTCCCCGAGCGTCGACTGCCCGGCGCTGCGGCGCCGCAAGACACAGGAGATGACAAGGCAAGTGAGCAAAAGGGCATGACATCAATTTCTGCTGCTGCAGTGAGCGTCGCCTGCTAGGCTGTTCTGATTAGTACGACAATCGGCTGGCAGGCATCGGTGCCCGAAGAAGCTGTCACTGCTTGTTTTCATCCGCCATACGTGCATATAGTGCGAAAAATATATTGAAAGTATGCACATATGCAATAAAAAACCTAACATGTGCAATTATTCTTTGTAATGGTTACCTTGGCCAAATTATTTTCAAGAACAAAAAATATCGTCATCATGAATACTTTCAAAAGAGTCCTTCTCGAGACAGTACCCGCCGGTGGAACCAGGGACAAGTGATTATTGAACCGTTACAAGTTAGCACCAATCGAATTCTCAAGCATACAGCAGTTAGAATAAGCGCTCTCTGAACACGGGCATGAAACTTTATTCAAGAGGTTGCGTTCGACGGCGCAGAACAGCCAAGCATATGATACTCGCTCAAGCAGCATGATTACACCCACATGCTCTTTTCTTCTCCCAATTTCCGCTCTGCCTCGGCGTGGCGCCGCTGCACCGGGCAGTTGACACCCGCGCGATACTGTTAAAGAACTGACAGGCTGTACATGTGTAATTTGCAAAGTATATCATAAGCTCTGGCAAGACATTTTATCTAATAGTCTACGTGTGTATCCAAGATCAAGGTTTCTAACGAGAGGTTAAATCTCCTGACGTTTGCCATGGTAGACACTTACTGCTTTATTTCTCTTATTGCTTATTTCAAAAAGAATAACACACTCCATTTTGATTATCCACTCAGTGTAATATTTCTCGATTTCTCAAGTTTGTACTTATCGTTACATTGAAACAAAAAAGGTAGTGTCATCTGCGTAGATGACAGACTAAGCCTGTTGGCATATTGGTGTTATATCATTTTTGTATTTATAGAAAAGCATCGGACCGGGGACACTGCCCTGTAGTGGTCCAGTCATTGTGCTCCGTGACTAGACTGCTGTTTTCCGATAGAGGCGCATTGGTTTGTTTTCTAAGTCGTATGTTAGGAGTGCAAGGGCATCATCGCACGTAAACGCAGGAATTGTGTGTAAATTCAGAGTTAATGCACCGGATCATTATGTCTGCCTGCCCAACAAGTTCTGTTACCAGAATTTCAGTCCTTTCTTAATTCATGGACGACTATGCCGGCTGCGTAGCTGTTACCTTCCTATATTCCTAGTTCTCATTTTTCTAAGTTCATATCTGTAATGCATGCATGAATGCCGCGGCTTGGACTTGGTCAAATGGTTTCTCAAAATCCATTAGCGCTACATATAAGCAGTGCCTATATTAGGCGCGTTTCTATACTTTCTGTTCGGCTATACTGTTGCTTTGCCGATTAATCTTTACGAAAACCTGCCTGGTAATTTCGTTGAATGAAGAGGAAGGTTGTCCCAATTATAAAGGCGATTACCTGGTAGGCAAGGAATAGGAAATTGATGGGTGAGTACCTTTTAAAGATTCAAGCCGTTGACAATCGCCGTCATGTACCAGTTTGAATCAGCGCTTTGTGTTGCTCTGAATGCGCAGGACATGGCCTGGTACGATGAAATCGAGAACAGGCCGGAGACTCTGCTCGCGTGCCTGTCCACTGATGCAGCCCGGGTTCATGGAGTAAGTCACCCTTCTGATACAGGAAAACCCGTACATCAATTCATCTCTGCTCCCGCTGTTCCGGCATCAGTGATTACCTTGCATCCTTATGACGCACAAAGGGAATACTAATTTCGTTTTTCGCTACTTCATGAAATATAAAGAGAATCACTGGCGCCGGGAGAGGGATACTTAGACATGAGGTAGCATGGCTACAACTGCGAGGCAGAAATATATCTGCAGGCTTTCCTGGTTTACAGATCATACCAGTAAACTATGGCGTATTCGCAGATGGCTGCATGCCCTAAGATAAGGCAAAATCCGCCTCCAAAATACGTGCTTGTCCTCGTCTTCTGCAGCATCCGATCGCCTCTGTTCTTTACGATTTCGCTGGGACGCGGCGAATACAACGACGATGCCACATCGTCCATTGACAATCCGCCTCGCCATGCGGAAGGGCCTTCAGAGCCCATTCCAGCTTCTCCTTTTGTGCCTTCCTGGTTACATTCACTATGGCATTCTTGTACGCCACTACGTGGCCACCCATAGAGCTGAACGGTGTAAGCGGGCAGCTGTTTCATGGTTCAAGAAGACTAGAGTGAACGCCATAGCAACTCCGGACACTCGTTCTTTAGGAAAGGCTGCCTCTCGCTGTCCGTCACGAGTGCTGTTGTCAACTCGGCCTCTCCTTCCTCGTTGATTATCGGGTGCACTCCATCATTCGACATCGGCTTAGGGCTTTGCGAGGAAATGACAGCATAATGCACGAGGAAAGGACGGCATAAAGTACACGAAGAGAGGTTTGATGGAGAATTCGGGTGGACGTATGTGGGGTCAGTCCAACACCACCTAGACTAGACAGGGCCTCTCCGCTGCTCGTTACGTCTTCCCACTACGAGGTCGACGCTCAGAGGACGGGTGCGAAGCCTTCATGCTACCGGAGGTGTAATCATAAGGCTTTGTGAGGAGGTCCTTGGATGCTCTTGAAAGAATGGTTCAATCTTGAGCGTGTATAACATACTTATCTCAATATATTATAGTTCACTATCGCACGAAAAGAGCTACAAGTTCGTGCAACAGATATAGTAAACAAAGTATTGAGTTTCACTAATAAAACAAAGAGCAATGCGTTTATACAAAGCTGAGTATTTTTATTTAGTGATGTTCGTAAGGTTTTATCAATAAAATGTGATGGCAAAGGTTACCCGGCATAAAAAACACTGTTTGATCTCAAGTTTCGATGCCCAAATGATTTTTGTCTTCAACTTCTCGCTTGTATTGCGACGTTTTACAGCAAATTGTACTGTAAAAGGTTACAAAATTGCGTGTTATATCGGTGGTCGTCGACATTTGAGCGCATTTCACTTCAAGTGTTAGCAGATGCATAACAAGCTCCATGGGGTTTTGAGATAATATTAAATTTGACATTTAAAGCATAGGAGAAATCAACAGATCACAGTTTTGGTTGTTTTTAGTTTGCAATGCAGCATTTTTCTGACGAAGAGCGACAGAGGAGGCAACACGAAAATGAAATGTTAATTTTCTTACCTTTTGCTTTATGCGCAGCCGCTGCAATTCGTTCCTGTGGCATTTTGCAACAAACTAGAGTAGAATAATTCTGTATATCGCGTGACTCCTAATGTTACTAATAAAGAATTTTTCCTCGATGGGAACCGGTGTCATTAATGGCTTGAAAAAACTAAACGTGTCAGTAGCTTTGTTTTGTCGCTCATATTTCAGCAGTGGCTAAGCACCGGTACTGTTCCCATGTACTGCAGGATAAGGAAATTCGTTCCTGTCTAAAAAAGAGGATCCCTGTTGCCCAAGCAACTACCGACAGAGATCTATCACAAGTGTTAGTTCAAAAATTACGGAGCATATTATTTAATTCCAGGTTGTAGCTTCCCTATCATCCCTTGACTATTTTTCCACACTAATTAGCACGGCTTCCTTTAAGGCAACTCTTGAGAATTCCAGCTTCTGAATCCCAATTGCGTATTCAACCCTTATTCCAAGTGAGAACATTTTTTTACCCAAGACGAGACGCCCAAGTCAAACATTCATTTTTTTGCAGGAAAACGTTGTTTAGATTGGCCACCTTTTTGTATGTTGACTACCCGAAACGAGAGTAATTTTGACAGGTTCAGCTCTATATGTGACATCGGTCACGGGGCGCAAAACGATTAGAGCCTGTCTTAATCATCATCATCATTCTCATCAGCCTGACTATACCCACTGCAGGGCGAAGGCCTCTCCCACATTTCTCCACTTAACCCGGTTCTGTGCTAGCTGCATCCACTTGACCCCCACGAACGTCTTAACCTCATCCGCCCACCTAAATTTCTGCCGCTCCCTGCTACGCTTTCCTTCTCTTGGAATCCAGTTTGTTACCCTAAGAGACCATCGATTATCCTCTCTTCGCACTACATGTTCTGCCGATGCCCATTTCTTCTTAATTTCCACTAGAATGCCCGTAACTTGAGTTATTTGTCTGACCCACTCTGCACGCTTCCTATCTCTTAATGTTACCGCTACCATTTTTCGTTCCATAGCCCTCTGGGTTGTCCTCAACTTAAGTAGAACTCGCTTGGTTAGCCACCACGTTTCAGCCCCATAGTGAGTACTGGTAAGATGCAACTGTTGTATACTTTCCTCTTGAGCGATACCGGTAAGCTGCTAGTCATAATCTGCGAGTGCTTGCCAAATGCGCTCCATCCCAATCTTATTCTTCTTGTTATTTCCTTTTCATGGTCCGGATCTGCGGTTACTACCTGTCCTAAGTACACATAATCGCCTACTACTTCCAGTACTTCGCTACCTAATGTAAACTGTTGTTCCTTCCCGAGGCTGTTGAACATTACCTTAGTCTTCTGCATATTGATTTTCAAGCCTACTGCTGATAGTCAAGTTCGACTCGTCGAAGGCTGGCATTGATAACCGGCCCCTGGCTACCGGCGCATGCGTCGCGCCTTTTCCCCCTCTCGTTTTATCCCTTCTTTCTTTCCAATGCTTTTCTATATATTCGCAAGCCGAGAATAAACGTGCGGTCATTCGCCGGGCGACGCTGTCTGCGGTGGTAGTTTATTGACGCTGTGGCCGGTGGGCCATACGCGTAACACCTACCTTTCTACTTTTCCTGTCTTGGTCATCAATCATTATTTGCAGTTCATCCCCGAGTTGATTAGCAAGGCAATGTCATCAGCAAATCGCAGATTACTGAGGTATTCTCCATCTACCCTTATCCCTAACTGCTCCCATTCCAAGCCTATGAATACTTCCTCTAAGCAAGCTGTGAATAATACTAGGGAGATTGTGTCTCCTTGCCTAACACCTTTCCTTATGGGAATTTTGTTACTTCCTTTATGCAGAACCATGGTTGCTGTGCAGCCACTATATATATATATCTTCCAGCACTTTCACGTACGGCTCGTCTACCGCCTGATTTCGCAATGCCTGCATCACCGCCGATGTTTCAACTGAGCCAATGCTTTTTCGTAATCAATGAATACTATGTATAAGGGCTGGTTATATTCCAAGCATTTTTCTATCACCTGATTGATGGTATGGATATGATCGATAGTAGAGTACCGTTTCCGAAACCCTGCTTGGATCCTTTGCTTGATTGCAATCTAAGGTTTTGTCCTGATTCTATTAGCGATTACTTTAGTAAATACCTTATACGTAACAGACAGTAAGCTGATCGGTCTGTAATAATTAAGGTCCTTAGAGTCCCCTTTCTTATGAATGAGGATAATATTTGCATTCTTCTATAGTTCCGATACCATCGATGACACCAGGCACTGCGTATACAGGGTGGCCAGTTTTTCTAGCACGATATCCCCCCCGCCTTTTAGCAAATCTTTAGTTATCTGATCCTCTCCAGCTGATTTCCCCCTTTTCATAATTTCTAATGCTTTCTTGACCTGTGTAACGGGGCAAACGTTTTTCGCACAACCCCACTCGACGGCACGGGAGCCACAGCAAGACCAGTGATCCAAGTGTAGTGCACATCACGGTGGCGACTGTTGTACTGGCCTTTTCGGGAGTCCTGAGGTGCAGAGAGCTTGGCGCGAGCAATTCGTCGGGCATCATTAGCGCTAGTGACAGCATCACTGGCGTACATACTGATGGCATCTGCCGCATGTAGTGAGGTGTGGAATGGCAGTAACGGGTGTCGGCCGAATAGCAGGTAAAATGGAGAGTGTCCAGCGGTAGAATGGTTAGACGAGTTGTAGCTGAACGTCACAATGGTTAGATGAACGTCCAATCATGGTGGCCGTCAGCCACATGCATGGACAGTATGCCTGCGTGTGTACGGGTTAGACGTTTCATAATGCCGTTACTCTGGAGGTGATAGGCAGTGTGAATTTATGGCAGACTTAGCACGAACGGAAAATTTCGTCAACCACTCGTGAGAGAAGGCAACGGCCACTGTCAGCAGTTCACGAGGGGTACCAGGATGAAGAATCATGGTTTCTAGAAGGAAATCAACGCCGTCGGTGCCGGAGCCGGTCGACATGGCTCGGGTGATAGCGTACCGAGGCGGAAACAGGAAGGGCCCAAGAAGGTCAACGCCAACGTGGTAAAACGGATCAGTCAGTATGGGGATCGGTTGCAAGTAACCTGAAGGCAAAATTGTGGGTTTCGTCCGACGCTGACACCGCTCATATGCAGCAACGTAGTACTGGACGAAGTGGTTGAGGCCTGGCCAGTAGAAACGTCGGCGCAGGCTATCGCAAGTGCGGGAGACACCCAGGTGTCCAGCCGCGGGTGCATCATGGAACTGTTCAAGGTTGGTGGAGCGCAGATTTTGGGCAACGCGAGAAAAAAGTTCAGCGCCATCTAAAAGCATATTACGTCTGTATAGGCTGTTCTCGTGTAGTACAAGCAAGGCGAGTGATGGGTCAGGGCGGTCGGTGGTAAGACAGAGGATAAGGGAATGTAGGGAAGAATCTAATCGCTGTTCGTTGGCAATAATAGAAAAGGCCGAGATAGACAGGACGCATGCGTCATAGCCAGAGTCGAAAGGGCTAGGGGAATCGAAGGGATGACGGGATAAGCAGTCTGCATCTTGGTGAAGTCGGCCGGACTTGTAATGACGGAAAAGGTATATTCTTGCAATAGTGTTTTCTTAGAAAAGCCTCGTCGTTTTCATTTCCAACTTAGTGTGCATCTCCAAACAAGACAGGGCTATGTAAAATGACGAGGCAGCAATGGGTGCAAAATCGTAAGGCCATGTATGAGCAACTTTTATGATTGATTGCTCGGACGCACCGAACGAAACCTCGCTCTTTGCGCTCGTCACCTGAATGCGCCTCTACCCAGCTGAGCGGTACACTCCTTATCTTCTAATAATGCTCCCGTAAGGATTCCACGAACATATCAGGCACGTGCCGTGCTGGGAAAGATATCGCAGTCTTCACAACCTAGCTGGACACAGCAGTAGACTCTTCTTAATCATCTGCTCGTTCGCAAAAATCATCAGCGCGTGCTACTGATGCGTTGTCCATGTTTAGCATAGAAGCCGTTGCGCGAAGCTTTTGCCCCCCCCCCCCAAAAAAAAAGAGACACGCGAATGAACCTTGCGCCGATACTGTCTGATCGTCCCATCATGAGATAGCAGTCCATGAACGGATCGCAGATGACTGTCCCTACTGTTTTGTAGAAGGAAACAGAAGGAACCGTTTCATGGTTCAGCCATGCCTTTTTGTCAATACCTCAATACCTTAGAAACAAACTTCATGTGGTCAAAGTTACGAAAATGCTTCGAGTAGAATGTTTCCTTTGGTCGGCTTGAATTTATCTCTCTTCTCAGCAACACCACATTGCGCTGCGAGCTTTTATTACAATGGACGATCACATCGTCGCGTCCACAGCTGTTCGTGCATCCGAAAACATGCAGAGCTGGGTTGTATATCAGGTGCACAGCACTAAGTTGACGTGTTTTGTACATCTGCAGCGTACGCAAAACGAGGAACAGCGCACGCCGAAAACCCCCTCCGTTGGCTCTGAATGCCTCCGGCTCTTAACGGTGACGTCACGACGGACGGAGAAGCGAGGTTTCTCCCTCCGCTTTCCTCCTCTGTAGCTGTCACGCGGGGCGCGGGCAATTTGAATTGCGCGCTTTTAGTCGATAATTGCGCAGGTGTTTTATGTATAATCGAACAAATAACTTCAAAGGCATGATCAACAAATAATCTACTTCAAAAGCCTATAGTATTGGTGCATTTGAAAACAGCTGCAGTGTCCCTTTAAGGCTCCATGTGGCCGGAAATTCGAAAGCATTGCCAGTTTCGTAGCCAGTTCCGTTATCTCGTTCTGCATTTTGTTGCCTTTTCGAAGTTTGCAATTTTTCTTAAATCTTTATGTATTTTACACTTTCTGATTTTTATTTTGTATTTTCTTCTCTAGTTTAATTCTGCTTTTACACTTAAACTTTGTTTTATTCCCAATAATATGTATTGCCACCACTATGTGACAACCGGTAAAAAAAAAAGTAGAGACTTGGAACAATGGTTCGCGGCATTGCTTCTTCATTATCTTAAATTTTTTCATTTTTAACTTCTTGTTACTCTTTTGTACTATTCTTAATTTTAAATTTTATTATACTGATGTATTTCTTGGGTTGTGCCGAAGGCTGCCGCGTGCCTGCGTTCCTGTGCCAAAGACAGCCGCGCGTGCCTGCGTTCCTGTGCTGAAGGCAACCGCGTGACTGCGTTCCTGTCGCTCACGCTTATCTCCCTATTCTGTAACCCTCTCAGCACGAGAGGTTTAAAATCTCAGCTCTGGGCAATAAATGTTGTTGTTCACTGCCGACCAGCGTTCGTGTTGCAGCGCGTGTTCGCGCTGGCTTTACTACAGTGGCGACGAGTTCGAAAATTACCCATACGGTAAAATTTGAAGCCGACAGCCTGGCGCAACGTGAAGCACCGACGAGAGCTATGACCAGCCTGCAGCTCCCGACTTTCGACGACACATCAGATAAGTGGAAAGCGTACCATACAAGGGCTGAAGCATATTTTGAAGCCAATGCTATTACCGACCCAAGACGGCAGCGAGCCATGCTTGTGGCAGCACTCAGCACGCAGACTGTTCAAGTGTTAGCGGGACAAATTGCACCTCGGACGCCGAATTTCCTCACTGATCACGAAACAGTCCCAGCTTTAAACAGCTACTACGACCCGAAGCGTCACGAGATAGCGGAGAGCTATAAATGGTTCACCCGTTGTCAACAAGAGGGTGAGGCAATGCAGGCATTTCTGGTCGAAATACGGCGCATAGCAGACGGCTGCAATTTTGGGACAGCGCTAGACCGAATGCTGAGAGATAGAATTGTTTGCGGTGTACGCTCAACTAACCTACGCAAGCAGTTACTGGCGAAGAAAGACTTGATGCTGGAGGAGGCTGAAACGCTGGCAATAGCAGCAGAAACAGCCGAGAATGATGCAAACGATATTAATGCAGAATAACCGACGGTGCTAAGAATGCAAGCCAGTCATCGTTCTTCATCGCGAGATAATCATACCAGCGGCGCAGTGCAAGAGTGCGGACGATGTGGAAGCGCAACACACGGTGACAACGCCTGCCGCTGGGCTAACGCACGATGTTTCTGCTGCAGGCAACGCGGTCATTTGGCAAATAAATGTTGCAAGGCCAGAACAGATGAAAATGCTCTTCGGCGAACTGCGCGTGTCAAGGCACTGACAGTTGAAACACCGTCTGGCAACGAGAGCACGGATGAGGCACACGTCTGGACGTTAATTTCGGAAAGTAAAAACGGGTTGGAACCACCGTTTCGCCGCACATTTCGGTGGGGGGAAATAGATCTGGAAATGGAAGTGGACACAGGATCCCCGGTGTGCGTCATATCACGGAACGTTTACGACCGACACCGAACGCACTGGCCACGCTTGAAAACGCCATATGTGAAGTTGTCATGTTACACGGGACAACTGCCGGTGCTTGGCGAACTCGAACTTCCGGTGCGATACAAAAATGTGTCGGTAACCTGTACAGTTATTGTGCTTGACTGTTCAGGACCGAGCCTGTGCGGTCGCGATCTGATTGCGGCACTTGGCAGGACGGGCGTTCCGATGACAGAACTCACTGCGCCGGATTTGGCAACAAGAAACGCGCCAAGCGACCACATGGTGAACAGACTGCTCGTTGAGTATAAAGATGTCTTTTCTACAGACCAGGAGCTCATCAAGGGACCGCCAGCCATCCTAAAGCTCAAGGAGACTGCGACGCCGAAGTTCTGTAAGGCCAGATCACTTCATTACGCCTTCCGTGATAAGGTCTCGTGAAATTGATCGGCTATTGTACTTTGGTGTCTTATCACCCGGTGCAACATTCAGAATGGGCTACGCCCATCGTAGTTGTCCTGAAAAAAGATGGCACCGTAAGAATATGCGGAGACTTTAAATTCACGTTTAACCCGGCTTGTGATATATAGCATTACCCACTTCCAGTGGTCGAAGACATATTCGCGAACTTGAATGGAGGTGAATACTTTAGTACCTTAAATTTGAAGGACGCGTACAAGTGCCCCTTGACAAAGTGTCACGCAGACTTCGGCGAATTCCTGACCTGTGAATGGTGTGCCACTATCGGACACGATTCTGCGTGGCACGCCAAACCGGCAAAACATGTTCCTTAGGCATCGGATTGTACTAGCTTCTGCCCCAGCTATATTCAAAAGAAAGATGAACGCTGTAGTCAGCGGGCTACCAGGCGTCCGAGCCTACCTTAATGATGCGTTAGTGTCCGAAGGCACAAGAACGCAGGCACGCGGCTGCCTTCGGCACAACCCAATAAATACATTTCTCCTCCTTTAAAATTGAAACCGCTGTACCGTTTTGTTTTTATTCTGATGGATCGTCTGAGCGTGGGCTGCAAGGGTTCAGTCAATTCCGACGGAACCAGTGGGCGCTCCGTTGTTGCTGAAGATGGTACTTCACTCTGGTCCGCTGCTGATACTTGAGGGCTTTGTTCTTGCTCCGATTCAGTGGTCCTGGGTGTATGCACTGGTGGCAGATCCGCACTGGTCGCCTTGTTAGGACCGCCTTCCAACTGCGCGCTTGCCGTGGCTTCTACAAACGCAGTCCCTGGCATAAACTCTTGACGGCGGCGGACTTGGTCGACGTGGCGCTGCACTACTCCGGTTGGCGTATTCACTGTTATCATTCTCGCCCCCGACGTGGTCTGTACTCCCAGGCACCCATCTTTGGCCGGCGCCGTAGTTCCGCACGTATACGCAGCTGTCTGGCGTGATGGTCCAGTCGTGAGCGTCCGCCAACGAGTCCGCATCTCTGGGTGGCAGACATGTGTCTAGCCGGGAACGTAGCTGATAGCCGAGAAGCATCTCGGAAGGTGACCCTCCTTCTCTTTGGGGGGTCCGCCTGTAGCTGAATAACAAACGCATGAGGTTGTCTTCCAGCTGTCCGTCTCCCATTTTCCGCAACCCGTCCTTCACGGTCCGAACCGCTCTTTCTGCTGCTCCGTTAGACTGGGGGTGAAAAGGCGCAGTGCGCAGGTGCACGATATTGTTTCTAGATACGAAAGTGGCGAATTCCTGACTTGTGAATTGTTTGCCATTATCGGACACGATTGTGCGTGGCACGCCAAACCGGCAGAACATGCTCCTTAGGCATCGGATCGTACTGGCGGTATTCGCGTGCTTCAAAGGTGCTGCTTCAATCCACTTCGTGTGGGCATCAACCACTATCAGTATCATCTTGCCGCCTAACGACCCTGCAAAATCGATGTGAATACGAGACCACCGGTCCGCGGTCTTCGGCCAACTCACTAGTGGGGCTGCCATAGGCAATGGCAGGTTTTGCGCGCAGTTGCGGCACTGCGCAGACAAGGTTTGAATGTCCCTGTCCAGGCCTGGCCACCAAAACAATGAACGCGCGACTGATTTCATTGCCGAGGAGCCCTGATAGGTTTGATGTAGCAGCTGCAACATCCGTTCCTGCGCTTTCCGCGGTATCACCACTCTGTTGCCCCAGTAGATAAGACGGTGAGCCCACGATAGCTCCAGCTGACGATCAAAAAACGGCAACAAGTCTCGCCATTCTTTTAGTCGTTTTAGGCCATCCATGCAACATGTACTGCGTGACACTGGCTAACCTCGAGTCTTTGGCCGTCAGCTCTTGCAATTCGCGCGTCGTCACTATACCTTCTTCCAGGGATTCCAATGAAAGGACATACTCCGGCGGTTCACCCTCGGTCCCCGGTTCCGTAGTCGGCGCTGGTAGCCTGCAGAGGGCATCTGCTGTCAGCAGCTGTTTCCCTGGCACGTACTGTAACTTGTACTGGTAGCCACCCAAGAATAGTGCCCACCGTTGAATTCGCGTGGCATCCATCGGCGGCGTTTGGCGGTCAGGCCTGAGCAGTCCCAGCAGTGGTTGATGGTCGGTCACCAGGGTAAACTGCCGACCCAGAAGATAGTCACGAAAACGAGAAACGCCAAAGATGAGGACTAGTGCTGAGTGAACCCCTGCAGCCCACGCTCAGACGATCCATCAGAATAGGAAAACCGCTACAGCGGTTTCAATTTTAAGGGAGGAGAAATGTTGTATTTATTCGGTTGTGCCGAAGGCAGCCGCGTGCCTGCGTTCCTGCGCCAAAGACAGCCGCGCGTGCCTGCGTTCCTGTGCTGAAGGCAGCCGCGTGACTGCGTTCCTGTCGCTCACGCTTCTTTCCCTCTCCTGTAACCCTCTCAGCACGAGAGGTTTTAAATCTCGGCTCTGGGCAATAAATGTTGTTGTTCACTGCCGACCAGCGTTCGTGTTGCAGCGGGTGTTCGCGCTGGTTTTACTACATATACGATTAACGTTTCAGCTTGTTTTCATCTAATAATTTATCCTATGTTGTGATACGTGATTGGGAGCATTTCCGGCTGTAACATTTCACGGACAACTTCCGCTCTTAGTTTTGATGCCTTTGTGAGCCCTATAATTCTTTAACAGGCCATATTCTTTGTGAATGCCCCATATACAGTGCGTAAAGACAGTGTCTCTGGTGTAAGCTGAAGTGTCTAGATGGACACCCACTCTATGAAATCAAGAACCTAGGTCACCGGCCGCGGCGATAATCGACGGTGAAAGCCTCCCAGGTACTTTTCCGCTTCATGAAAACCACGGGCCTGATCGATAGGCTTCAAGTTTGCTGTTATGTGACGTGATATGCCACTGACATGATGCGATTTGACGTGATATGGCGGTGATGTGACTATACCGACTTGACCCATCCGTCTTTTAACCAAGTTTTATCCACTCATCCCCTTCCCCCAGTGCAGTGTAGCAAACCGATTTCTTCAACAGGTTAACCTCCCTGCCTTTCCTCTTCCTGCTCTTCCTCCTCCTTCCTCTTTAATTTCTCCCTGTTCCCAGGGCACGTGCAGCAAGCTGGCAATGCTGCGCAGGCGTGCTCGGCCCTGGTGGCGGGCCTGGTTATGTCCTTCTATTGGGACTGGCACCTCGGCTTCCTCGTGCTCGCCTTCGTGCCCCTGCTCTTGCTCGCCACCTACCTGGAGAGCCGTATGTTGCGCGGGAAGCTGGTCGCCACCAAGCAGGCACTCGAAAACTCCACGAAGGTACGCCACTGACGTGTAATGGGACCGCGGATTAGGGTGGAAAGGACTATCTTACATTGTTGCCATGCCCATACTATGGCACTTTGGTTGAAGGGCATGGCGTAACTCCAAGCTTCAGCGCTGAGGTTAGTGCCGAATTCCTCCAATTGCCTGCTTCACAGCAAGGAGGAATATAAAGGGATTTTTTTGAACAAAGATCAGAATATTCTACACCTTCAACTACAAACACAAACTCGATATTAGGCGGTTGTTGGAAAGCAACAGGGCTCATGAAAAAGAAGCATGAGTGTAGAATAATAATAATATCATTAATAATCATAATATTAATATAATACTTGGTTCCCAGGAATTGAAAGACGCAGTACCTGTCACACTTGTTTCTGTGGACACCTGACCCGCGCCGTAAGAGAAGGGAGGAAGGTGGGAGTAAAAGTGGAAAAAGAGAAAGAGGAGCCGTAGTGGAGGGCTTCGGAGTAATTTAGACCACCTGAGGATCTCTAACGTGCGCTGGAATCGCACAGCACAAGAAAACATTTTCTGAAGACGCTGGCGGACCTTTCTTCTGACGTACTAAATGCCTTGTAAATTCAAACCTTCAAGGGACGATTCAGTTAAGTGTCCACGACTGTGCGCTTTCTCTGGGCACGTCATTTTACGCCTAGGGCAACCAGGAAAAATGATTTTGGCTTACTGTTTCCTCATATGTTTTATGCAGAATTTTTTTTAGTTGTCCTTCATCTACGCACTGCTCTTTTATTGGCTGGAACACGGAGGAAGTTCAGAACTTCGTAGCGCCACATTACCATAGGTAATCACACTGTTGAATGAAATCCAGTTATTAGGATATTTTAGTGCGTCCTTGAGCGACTCATGCAGATGAAGCTGGTCTTTTGGATGAACTGAGCGAATAGAACATTCTTCTGGATGATTGGTTCGTATTGGAACAGTGTGAGACAGACAGAGGATGTCCTCCCAACGCAGGTCGCAGTGGAAGCAATCCACACGGTAGCATCTCTGCACCAGGAGGAAGTCTTCTGCGCAAACTACGTGCTGTCACTGGCAGAGCCGCAGAGGTATGGAATAAAGCGTCGCTATCTGAAATAAACCGTTATAGACTGTGCGCCTTTCAGGAGTCTGCTGTGCTCAAGAAAAATCTGAGAGCTTGATTGCGAAGCCCGTTGATGTTAACTACTCTGATATTTTGTTCTCATACACGCGCTTCAAAGTTTTGTGCTTGGGATGCGAAGCGGGAAGAAAACAGCCTTCAATCAAGGTGTGATGTCGTATGCTGTGGTGACGCGCCTGGCGCGTTGTGCTGATCGCAGGATCATGATGCGCAAGGCCATCGTGCGCGGCTTCACGTTCGGCGTTGCACAATGCATCCCGTCCATGGCTTACGCGACGTCGCTCCTGTATGGCAGTTTCCTCATCGGACACTGTGACCTCCAGTTCGGGAACCTCTTCAAGTAAGGACCCACTCTACTATACCGCCGAATGCGTCGTTCTGGCCATTCATAAAACAAATGAAACTGCTAACTTCCCGATACTCGCCGCCTAAAAAGGGACTAACATATTTTAATCTAACGTGAAATGGAGATACATGTCTACCATGGCTTACGTCTTAGATGCGCATTATTGTAGATTGTTCCACACATCACAGTTTTCACGTATTTAAGGAATCTATTGCACAAAAATTCAGTAGGTGCGAACAGGCCCAGGTGCGCAGAAAGTCAATGTCAGCCTCATTTTTGAGCAACCAAGGGACAGGGCAAACTAAACCTTTCCCTTCGTGCTTCACTGTGATATATAGGACTCGAACGGATGCTTCCGTATCATGGGTTACGAAGTCGCACTAAGCAAGCTAAGTATCTTTTGAATTATTCTGGGTAAATAAAATATTAACACCCATGTTTAGGACGTTTTGTTAATAAGATAGATCAGGTGTATTTCTTTTCGGTCGTGCTCTTTGAAGCCTTTTATTGTGAAAGCATTTCTAGTGTCATGAGTGGCGTCACCTGAGATTGCCAGCCCGGAGGGTCACCAAAGGGGGTCCTCACGGGATGATAATGAAGAAAAACATAGTTTCCGTGGCAGGACCTAAACTACAATCCGTCGATGTGCCAGCCGAGCACGCTAACTACTACTCTACACTGACTTCCTTCGCATGAGTACATAAATCTCCTTGTCTAGCGCAAGGACGCTATTGGCCTCGAGATCGAGCAGAGTCGCCACCTTGCGGCTCAGCGGCGAAACCTACTCAGTGTGGATGCGTTTTCTCGTCGCGTGCCAGCCCGCAGTGATTTACGCGCGCGCATGCGGTGTGTACAGGAGTGTTTTTGTTTGTTTCGCAGTTCCTGTGTGCTTTTGCTTGCCTATATGCCTCTTGCAAGATAAATATGAACAGTCTATAACCCCACGCTTCATTAAATATATATATATATATATATATATATATATATATATATATATATATATATATATATATATATATATATATATATATATATACTTGTCCGTATCGAGCATGTCATGCTTGGGTAAGGACATCATCCATCGCGGTCTTCGGCAGTTGAGATCCTTTGACATGCAATGTCTCAAACGAAGTAGTTCTGTCGTTACCGCCGTGTGAAAGCAAAACAGGTCGTTGCCATCAATAAAAGTTAATGCAAACGCTCAGAAATCGCATATTCCCGTTTCTGCTCGGAATACCGCAGCTACTGTATGCCACCGCAGACTGCTTCATATAGCAGAATGCAGTTTGAACAGACCACTCTATGCCTACTGTGCCGTCTGTATGCACGATAGATTTGTGTGAGTACTTCTGTTTTTTTTTTTTTTTTGCTTTTAAACCTCTGTCGCGGTGTCTCAATGGTAAGGGCGCTCCAAAGCTGATTTCGAGAACGGGGGATTCAATCACAACCGTTTCGGAAGGCGTCCTCTGCTGTGGGATTTGACTGCACAATAAACAATCCCACATGGTAAATGTGGCGTTATTAATGAAAAAAAAAAAACGACACCAAAACCAGCCTCTGCAATCATCCGTCATAGCCGATGCCGCTTTCATGCGTTAAACCCGGGCCAATATGCATTTGTTTTCTTTTCTTTTTTTTGTGTTGTTGAAGGCTTCTGTGCATCCGTAAAAGTTTTAGTGAGTACATTTTGCTTCAGAGAAATGCTCGAATATTTGGGAAACATATTCCTTGCACCTAATTGTTACCCTAAATATTACATAATACATCTAGATCAATGTACTTTTCTGGTAGCCTATTATAATCATCCCTTTTCGTCCAAGTGCTGTCTTCCGACAAAACGCATTTCTGACGAGGGGAGTACAACAGCTTCATGCGGGCTTAGATACATTTTTATAGTCGCAGGATAAGATGACCTCCATTGCTTTCGGAATAGTTTTATATCCGGCACCTGTTTTGGAAGCAACCCTAATATTTTACTTCGCATAAGATTTAGTGACTGCTAAATAATTAGTGACAAAGAAATTTTCAGCCTGTAAAATTGCTTCCCAGAACGTGACAGTGCCCACGCGCAGTTTATAATGATGTCTTCGCAGCGAGTAATTCGTAGCTTGCACTTTAACGTTACTGAAAATTATTCGCTGATAATTGTAAATTCTGTCAAGTGTGTAAAAGTTCTCTCACACGGTGAAATTTATTCGCTTTGCAAAACAAAAAAATTATACTAAGTTACCGTTATCTATTAACATCACACACATCAGAACTCCCTTATACTTTCCTGGGTTTAAGGAAATCATTTACAGTTAGTGGCGCATGCATTAATACACTATCACATTCTATGACAGTGGCTGCAAAAAGCATCTCGGCAAATTCAATCCACTCAGCGCTGTACACGTGAACAATCGGCTTTCCTGTGCGGCGAGGTTTCCTGTATAGTGTCGGCGTGATCTCATTTTTGGGGAATACTTGTGCGCGGTTGTCTGCGCCAGAGTTGATGTGCACTCAGTCTAAAGCAACTCGCCATGCAGTGCGCTGTCAATGCTACATTTCACCTGCTTAATCCTCGAGTCAAGTACGATATAATGAACCAGGCTTTCTCGATTCAATCTAAAGTATTGCCGGTCCTTGTATCTTCGTGGGATTGACTATAAATTCGCCGGTCTCACTCGCATGAGACACGCGCAAACTGTTTAAAAGTCGATAAGAAAAAAAAAACTGTCATTAGGCAGGCTCAAGCATTAGGCGCGTGAGCGCGGTACTGCGCAAGAAACGTGCAAAGTAAATCTAGAAGACTGGTGGTTGCGTTCTTATTGTTTTCCTAAAATCCGCTCTTCTTCTGCTGCATTGGCGAAATCTTTGTTTTTTTTTCTGCAATATTGCAGAAATACTGCAGAAGACATGTTTTCATCACCAACAAATCCGCCGTAAACTCGGACGCAGACCTACGCAGCGTGCGTTTCTGCGAGCGCCGCCGGCTGCCGATCCACACTACCGGAGTGACGGTGGTGCCACCTCAAGGTCGATCTCGCGGTGAATAGGTAGTTGAAAGAAATGAGAATCAATAAAAGTAATGAGAATGAGGTAAACATCAAGTAAAAGTGATGAAAAACAGAATACATTAGAATGACATGTATATACATCGCTACGACACCAGGAACAACGCTTACTCTTTCGGATCTCTCTAGCGAAGGTTCTGCAGGTACGTCAAAATATTTAGTAAACGCACTCACAGCGCACAGCTTCGGACAGCAGTTGTCCTTTAAATTCTGCGGTTGTTCTCGTCAATGCGTTAAACCTGAGCACATCCTGGTGGAATGAACGGTAGAATGAGTGGGTATGTTACAATTTAAGCATGTGTGGATTTCGGTATTCTTGCCGCAGACACCTTTGGCCTTTTAGGAAAAATGGCTGAAGCCGGCACCCCGATTCCAGTGAGTAGCCCATACGATTTCAGCGTTCATCTGTATCCCTTTGCGCAGAGTTGTGGAGGGCGTGATTCTCGGCACGGCCATCGTGGGCCAGGCGATGTCCTACTCGCCTGACTACCACAAGGCCAAGGCGGCCGCCCAGAAGCTATTCCGCCTCATCGAGAGAGTGCCGGCCATCGACTTCCTCGACACGAGCGGACTCACGCTGGTTGGTACTACCGCCCCTTTCTCGGCTTCCTCTATGCAGTCGCTTCCTGCAGGTGTGATGCCTTGTAGGATGCCGAGTGGTCGTGGCTCACGAGAGACTGCCCACAAATAATGTGTGTCTGCTCCTCTGGGATCTGTAACTAGTGTACATATTCAAGAAGCTAGGCCACTCTTGTTATTGGGGTCGCCCCTATTACTATGGAGTGTGAGCTCTGCTTTGAACCTACAGTCAAGTCTTTATTATTGCAGGAAACGGTCCGAGGCTTCGTGACGCTGAACGAGGTGTCCTTCGCGTACCCGAACGAGCCGGAGATGAAGATCATCGACCGCGTTACGTTCTCTGTGGAGCCAGGCCAGCACGTGGCCATTGTGGGTGCGCCGGGCTCCGGTCGTACCACGACATTTCACCTTATTGAGCGCTTCTATGACGTCGCCGATGGCGAGATCGTAAGTTGCATATGGCTGCAATAGAACCTGCATAGCATTGTACATTAAAAGCCTAAACGGAAAAGTCATTTGTAGACTGGATGAGTTGACATTCCCATTAGTTCTTCAAACTGAAACTATTACTGCAGTTAAGAACAAATGAGCGTTATTCAATGGAAATGTACAAGTGTAAATTGTTTTACACGAAAGGAAAAGTGCTGTATCTGTCACACATCTCCGTGAAAACCTTAACCGCCCGTAAGGGGAGGGAGAAAGGTGTGAGTAAAAGTAGAGAGAAAGTTATACCGTAGTGAAGTACCGTAGTTGTACCGGACAGTGAAAAATTTGGGTCCCTTGGGGATCTTCAAAGAGCGCCGACATTGATCATCATCGGACGCCTTTGCGCTTCTCCTCCACCAAAGCACAGCCGCCATGGCTTGGTTTGAACCCAGGAACTCTGGTTCAGCAGGCGAGCATTTTGACCACTGAGCCCGCGCCGGTGCTGTGAACTGATCTTTTTTCAGAGCTTGCGAATGTTCCAACCATTTATGCTGAAGGCTATAAAGTGCTACACACTATTAGTTCACCTGGATTGGCAAATTATGCCACCTGTTCTCTGTATGATTGCTACACTCATGAATGCAGATATCAGCGTCGAAATATTCAGGACTGCCTTAGATGCTGGAAGCATGCACTGAGCGCTATACTTTGAGTAGCGGGGGAACTGTGGGATGCCGTCATCTGCTCCTTTGTAGTGTCGATGATGTGGCCAGCGATATAATGTGATCATCAGCAGTCGCACTGGAGCAGAATTAAATGTTCAAATTGGCTGGGGTTTACTGGCTTGAAGAAGTTCTCCTTGAAGTATTCTCCTTTCAGTTTTGTCTTCAAATCAAGTTTCTTTCGACATATACTGACCCAATACGGGATTATATTTCTCTCCTATGAGCAAGTGGCAATGACATACCAATGTAGTTATAACCTATTCTAGTTAGGACGTAGTATTTTGCACACGTATTTTCTTGACGATGATGAACCCCATGCTTACATTGAGTAAATTATAGTTCCGTTTCTTATGACGAGACAGCAGACTCCTTATTTATCTTAGTCTGACAAATATCATCGGATTTATGCACTCATTCATGCGGGCAAGTGAATGGTGCAGGTGAGCAAGGAAATAAATTTCTTCAGTGAATATTGATCAGAATCGCGTCATCTTGTTTTGCAATTTCGTCAGTGCGCCAGCTTTTGTTGCAAGCGAACTGCTGGGTACTGGAGCAGCTAACGTTTGGTGCAAATATTTTAAAAACGTTTTCGTCTGCTTACGAGCGTAACGAGATGGACTACTTCGGCCTTGGAAACACTTCGCGATAAGCAGCGGCAAGCAAGTCCCATCAAGCTGAGTTCTCAAATGCTTCGCATTCAGGCATGTCGTTCTCCGTTCGCGAAAAGCAATCATTGATTTGCCCCTCTGTTGTCTATCTATAGTATTTTATTTGTTTATTTATTACCGAATACTGAAGGCATCAGCGCTGCCCAAGCAAGAGAAGGAAAAAATTACATATTTTGGCTCGGCACGACAGCACGCACACACGCAAAGGACTACACGTATGCTGGAGATAAAAGTGCTTGAGGTGTCACTGAGAAATAGTTGCATCGTGTGGCCGATGGTTAGTACCAGGTCTTGCAACAGACGACTTTAGGATGCTGCAAGCAGAATCGTTGCGGACACTTCGCAGTTTGCTTACCTCCAACATTCGATACGGCGTGCGGCTGCTTGAGTGGCTATCAACTTTAGCCACGGAGCTGCCGCTTGAAAAAGAAAAAAGTAGGAATGGCGGAGCTAGTACAGTTTGGCGGTGTTTGTACTATTGGGAGACAAAACAATATGCCGGTGGTTAAATTTCGTCAGCTTCTTGAGGCAAACTTCTTATTGCTTCTAGAACTAATTGCTTGGATTTTCCTACTTTTTCTGCTGCTAACATGGTGAGGCATTGTCACGGCTCTAGAGACCAACGCTTGGTTGCGCTGGCGTCAGTCCAGGCTAGGCGTAGTCGAGTGTTCTGGTTCAGCATGCTGATGTTATACGTGCGTTTAGACGCCGGAGATATAGCATGTCCTCCGAATTCCGCCACTTTCACCATAATCTACCCCTTCTACGGCATCCTCTATGAGGCCTTACCGGGTAGCCACCTTCCGGTATAGCATTAGGCCCATCCCCCATCTGTACTTTGCCATCTGCCAAAGAGGCAGGTGGGAGATTGCGCTGCGGGCGTGCACTACTGCTTTAAACTGATGAATACCTTAAGAACCTGCGCTCTAAACGAACGAACAAGGATTCGTTTCATGCTGGACTAGCTCTGTCAAGTCTCTAATTTCGCATCATCTTTTTGATTTTTGTCTAGAAAGAAGGCAGGTATCCTGATTACTTACAAATTAACAATCAAAATAATTTTACTGGACGTTCTACTACAAATGATACAGCAACGTGTTCGTCAGGTGCGGTTTTGGCGAGCTCCAGTATGCACAACCAGCTACAGAAAGACTCAGAATGAATGAAAGACTTCCAGAATGAGGCCCGGGAAGCTGACCGCTTAATATGCTCAAGGTCAATGCTCAAGGTTAAAATCACGAGAAGAAAGCTAGTTACTTAAAACTGCTTCGCGGTATCACGTTATCTTCTTCCCGCACCTTTTACAACTAATGCTGACAAAGCCACAGGCAAGACGAGGGCGACCTAACTAGCATGTTGGCCGTGTCGTATCTTTGTCTTGTCTTTGGCAGTCTTCAGCCAGCGCTGAGAACCAACTAGCTTGCTCCTCCACGCAATTAAGACGATAAGCGTGCCTCAAGCATGGATCGCCGGCTTGTCGCAGCTCATCGACCACCTCTCGACCAAAACAATGCGGCTGTCGTGGATGCGCGAGCTGCTGGGCTACGTGAGCTCGCAGACCCTCCTGCGCAGTTACAACATCGCCGACAACATAGCGTACGGCGACAACACGCGCGACGTGTCGCGGGAAGAAGTTGTGGCGGCCGCGCGCCGAGCTCACGCGCACGACTTCATCGAGCAGCTGCCGCAGGGATACGACACTGCGCTGCAGCTTGAGGGAGGCGCGGAGCAGCCCACCTCACCTGCGGTGCTCAACGAGAGCCAGGCCAAGCGGGTGGCGCTGGCCCGTGCGCTGGTGCGCGACCCACGCATCCTGCTCGTCGACGATGTCGTGAAGGGACTCGACGAACAAGAGCAGCAGGTGAGCCTATTTGCACGGGTACCATTCGTTCTTGGTTCCTGCCGTAAGAGGAGCTGAAGTTGTTCGAAATGTAACTGCTTCTTTCGGGGGCGCCAACATAGCTACCCTCTGGAACAATAAGGACTAAGTGAGATAAACTGCGGACAAAGCAATGTTGGCCTGGAACGATAGATTATTGGTTGTGTAGGGTAAACAACAGCGCTTGGAGAGTTTTATTAATCTACAAACAAGGTTCATAAATGTAATAGTGCAGACAACGAAGCCGCGCGTCGTTTTTGCGAACTATATCGACATCAAATGCGCGCCGTGAACCTCAGATGCTACACCACAGCAAGCGTTTGTTTCAGGTAGTTATCACGCAGCCTTTTTGTCTATAGTACAGGTTCGGAACTGTGTAAATAAGGAAAATTCAATAAAACATCAGTTTTCTCAGAAACACAATGCGTCCTTCCCAGCCATTAGATGTCTGCGCAGCTAGACGATATTCCTCAGTCAAATTTCACTATCACCAGAAAGCAACCTTGATGCATGTCCTTTTGGCAGGGACGCTTTGCCGCTCTTAAGTGGATCCTGAACTCTGTGTTAAGAGGCTGCGTAGTCTTAATCGTCCTGACTTGTTTCACGTGGAAAACGTTTCCCCATGGCGAGTCGTGAGAGATGCGTGGCCTGCTAGATGCAAGAGGAGATGCCAACGCAGACGGTTAGCTTTGGAGTGTTCCGGAGGCGCCCGACGCAGGTCATGGGCTGACGTACGGAATGCCATGCTAGAAAAAGTAAGGTTAACGTTAGCGGTTTAGCTTAAGAAACTTGTTACAAACCTTCACGTTAACCTTGAAGAATGCAGTGCACAAAAATGTAGTCGAGTGTAACGCCTGCAGCTAACCGTTCATGGAGAGACAATCCAATTCCTGAACTGGTGCCACATCTGCATGAGATCACTCCAAGTTCTGAAGATGCCATTTGCCTCTTCACGGCTTGCATGGGAAATAAACACTTTATTCTTGTACGATAACATTGAACATTTACAAAGCGCAGCGCAGTAAAATCTTGTATCACGAATGTACCGGTGCCGACAAAGATAACCGGAACACGCCATTTCCTTCTAAAACTTTCCACGCGTTGCATTATTGAAATTGGCAGTCGTTGTATGTGCGAACCGGTAGTAAGTGCCAGTACACTTTCACCAGTACACCAGCGCAGAAGGCGTGCATTTGATTCCGAACGAAAAAAAAAACGCGCTCCGTTTACTTATGTCCGCACCTGTACCCAGGCAGAAAGAGCACAGTGTAGCTGAGCCATTTTCAATGCCACCGCTTATGGGCATAGGTGATCTGTGGCCAAAATGTTGTGAATTAAAATGCGCTACCAGACGACGTTTTAAGGCCCGTTGTCTCGCTGACGTTACCATCGGATTCACGTACAATTCAATCCCGAGGCACCTGTATATCTGACTGCTTCAATGCACTGTCAGCTAGTGCTATAATAAAAAAATTAAAGAATGTTAAATAGATACGCTCGTTTCCTGAATTGGTGAAAGTAGCTCATCACAACAAACAAGCTTTTGAGACAAGCTTTTCATTGTTTCAGCAAGTCTTATTACTGTATTTTTCCTCTACATTTTTAGCTACAACAAAAACCTACTGATTACTGTGCTGGAAGTGAATTAGTGATGCTTATCTGATCAGTGCTTCAGACGGTTTTTACTTTTGGAGGGTGAGTCCTGGGGAGTTGCAAACAGCGTTAATTCCAAACCCTTTGTGTAACTGCAGCCCACCAATAAATAACTCCGTAGGTTGTCGCTGTGCAAAATTGCAGGTCCTCGTTACTTGTGTTTAAAAAGACACCCCTTTTAGGTTTCTATGACAGTTCGCGTTGGCACTAGAGAAACTTAACGGGTAAACGTTTGCTCCACATCTTATAACATTCAAAGATGGCTGCACAGTGATCGACAGAAACAAGCCCTTTTGATTGCTGTGATGAAAGCGTAGAGAAAGCTTTGAAACAAATTTCTTTTTCGCTTGTATCGGCAGCTTTCACAGTTTCTAAGAACATGCGTATTATCCCGATGTCACAGCGATAGACCCAGAGTTTGACTTTATGTTCTGTGCACAGCGATATATGTTGCCAGTGATGCTGGGTCTGCAAATATGGTTGTTGTACGATATACCGTAGTGAAAGTGTGTCCCGATGTGACTATATGCTGCCAGTTAACGATGGGAAGGCCGCCTCGTTATTAGGAAATGCCTGTAGCCTTTAGACAAGTTTTGTATATTTTTGTCCCAAATAAACGTTTGTACTAATACTACCAAATGCTTGGCTACAATAAACATGTTTCGCTTCGGAAGCCGGGTAGCAAACTGGAAGCGCTTTGTAGCGCTTGCGCAACCAAACGACCCGCAAGAACACCTTCCGTGCAGAAAGCAGTGGTCGTTTCCGACTGTGTTCCTGACAACTACAATGACTGATTAGGCGGTGCGAAGTTCGTACGTAGGTCGGGACGCTTATGATTCCAAGTATTCCTGTTGGATGCCTGAGGCGTTTATGCTGCTACACTGGCAATGCAGCCTCGGAGATCCAAGGCTGAGATTGCTGAAGCAGCGAATGTTTTGGTTCCACGTGAACGCAATGGCTTGACCTAAAGTGTTTAGTTTGCACTCAGAAGCAGTATTCACAAGGAAACTGTAGATTTCTTTCCTTATTGCTATTGTCTGCCAAGCTTTTGATCCAAGCAGGACTTTGGGACAGGGCAGTTAGGTGATGAGAGGCGGCATGAGCAGAGTGTGGGCAGTCCTACAATCATAGCAACACGTTATCTGTTCAGTTCTCTAGTGCAGTGACCATTGCAGCCAAGAACTCTCGGCCCTTCTAAGTGCACGTCCAATGCCCTTTTTTGGAACAGGTGGTGCGCAACGCCTTTAAGGAGGCGAGCACAGGGCGCACCTGCCTCATCGTGGCGTCCAAGCTGTCCGTCATCAAGGACGTCGATCGCATCTTCGTCATGCAGCGTGGCAAGGTAGTCGAGAAGGGCTCGCACGGGGAACTCATGCGGCGCCAGGGCGTCTACTACAAGCTCTACACCGAGGAGGAGGGAGAGCCGCCAGCAGAGGGCGCCATGTCTGGTGGGTCCCAGAGCACCGACATCGGCAGTAGCCCCAGATCTCCCACATAGATTCGCTCGACTCGGTCATCCGGGCGCGGTCAATTCGTCGCACACGCTCCTTTGGACCCACTAACTGCGTCATACGGCGGCGCTTAGGAGGCGTGTCTTCCCGACAACGGAACGCTGCAAACTCCTGCCGTCGATTACCGCGATTGACGCCCAACAGGTCCAAATGGTCCACGGAATGCCGCGTGCTGGCGTGTCAAGGCGATGACTACTCACTGTGTCAGTGCCCTCATTGTGCATGTCATCCCATCTTGCACATTTATCTCATACCACTGATACCAACTGACTAAGCGCATAAAATGTACTTTATAGAATCACTTGTTCACCGCCGGTCTACGAGATGTTTGAAATGATGCTGTTTCGAGAACTATCAGGACAGACGCACAAGCATGCTGGTATACAGGCAGCGCTGTAGAGCTACACAATCAGAATAACTATAATTAGGCACAAGAGCGTTTGGTAGCCCTATGTTATCGCCTTACGTAATGTGGGATGTCCGTCGTCTTTTTATTCTTATTTCCGCAAAGCATCCTACGCTCCATAGTTGGCATGGGAAAAGACTGTTAGTTTCGGCCTTAAGTATTCGTATAAATAGTTTGATGTTTTGCAATACACTCTATATGCGGTATGGCTTTAAGTTTGAGTTTGACAGTGATTTATGCAGTTAGCGCTCAGTGCTAAAATGTTCATAAATATTCATAAATGTTCAATGAAATTCTGATGCGCGCTTGTCAGTGCTTCATTTTGCAGCTTTGCTTAGAACAAAAATGGCAACCGCATATGTTTTCACTTACACTTTCTATATTGCCAATTTCACACAAGTCCGAAAAAACATAAAAAAAGAGGAAGCCTTACTATAGAATGCATTAAAACTACCTTCAGGAAATCAGCCGAATCAGTAAGATCCGCGCCTTAACTTCGTTCGCTCTAGGTAAAGGCCTGTCCAAAATATTTATTTATTTATTACACACTACCAGTCCTTTCCAGGGCTAAGGTAGGAGTCAGAACAACGTATGCATAGTAAAAAAAAATACCTAGAGAAGCAGGTAACACAAACCCATAACCATAATATGATTGCTAGATACTACACAAATGATCATAAAGCAGAGATGAAAATGTATCGCGATATACTACAGACACCACTTCGGCAGGTAGCCGATTCTAGTCATGGGCGGTAAGCGGAGAAAAGGCGTATTTAAAGGTCCACGGAAACGGCCCCCAAGAAGCCACTGATAAACGTGTTCATGTGTAGAACACAAACTTTTGAGCATTAACGCAAAGTATAACTCCTTGGATCAAAGCCAGCGATTTATTATTAATTTTTAAAAACAGCGTTTTTTGAAATTCGCGGGCAGAGAGAATGTCGCTTGGCGGTGTCGCATGGAACTATTTCCTTGACCGGTGACGTCACGGGTCAGTTGACTGGTAAGGCTTGAAAGAAGCTGACATTCGCTGCGGTCACTGCAACCATGACGTCAAGGACACACTTCCCGTAGCCGCGAAAGTCGTCTGCTCGTGCGCTGCTCGAACTCTGTGCGGGCTGTTACACAGCTCGCTGCCCTTATCGGTTAGGTGACCATTGCCCATTAAGTGCAACAACCGATGCGACGCAGAGATCGGCAGAATGAAGCTGCATTTACAAATATCTTATTTATATAACGTTGTTTTATGGGTGTAAGGTCCGGCGCGTTGCCGTTTTTTTTTTTTTTTTTTTTGGTACACTTGGCTGTGAAGGAATGTCTCGGCGGGGTGCCGTAGTGTGAACTGCGCGTCTGGTCTCTTTTCAAACACTTATTTCCTAGAAGGAGACCATTTCCTAGAAGGAGACGCAGGCTCTTCGTTCGGACTCCCGCCACACGTGTCCCTTTGTTACGGGAGACGGGAGAGACCCTCCGCTTCCCTTGAGCCGGACCTCATTAACGCGGCCCCCCGCGGTCCCGTCGCCCGAGTGAGAACGGCCGGGGGCCATTATTCCGGCGAGAGGGGTCTGGCTTTTGTTCCGCTGCATAATGTGTAGCTTGCTAGTGCACGACTGTCAGTAAGCGAAACGGTCGGACAGGCTGCGACGAGTGGCCCACATACGAGGGAAAGAGCTACAGTTACTGTGTTTTTATGTTTTTACGTGTGGAAAGGGGCGCGCTCTCGACTCACCTCTGGAGCGCGGGACGGCCCCCGAGTGTCTTTTGCTGGAGCTACTCCTTGCGTTAGGACGCCCACGCTGGCGAGCGCTTTGAGTAGATAGTGGTTGCTTTGGAGCTGGGGCAAGAGGCGCCAGCTTGACTGCGGGGACGCGGAGTCCCTTGTCGCTCTGTTTAACGGTCGGCGCGGCCGACCGCGGCTAGGTTTCTTTTGTTAGTCTCTTGTATCACCTCTTGTTCTTTTGTATAAAGTTCTCCGGTTGTTTACCAAGTTGCTCCACCAACTTACTGGCTCGCTCCACCATCCAGTCACCCATCAACATCCGAACCAAAAACTTTACTGACGCAGTCGCGACAGGATTGGTGTGCTGCAGCTCAACCGAGAGACAAGGTGCGTGAAGCACCGGGCGTCGATACGCCGAAGACAACGAACAGGTACAAGAGGGTGCGTCAAGGCGCCGAAGACGAGGACGTCAACGAGCAGCGATCTGAGCGACACAGAAGCTTGCAAGCGCAAGTGGACGCGGCCGTCGACGGACGCGAGCGGAGCCCTCGAGTAGCGACAACAGCGGACGACTTCAAGCGGCGCCACTCTGACGATCGACGCCAATCCAGTCCGAAAAGAGGACCCGGCGGGCAGCGCAGAGTGAGTGCCCTGGTCCGTTTGTTTTCTTGGCGTTCACTGTTTGATGTGGCTGGTGCAGTTAATGCTGACCAGATTTAGGCATCTTAACCCCGACAATGCACTGACAATGGATGGTGATGGTGACGGGGGGACGGTGGCGACAAGGGCAGCACAGAGGCGCCGAGACCTCAGTGTGGCCGAAACATTGAAAAGGAGCTAGAGTTGTATGAAAAGAAGATAAGGGCTTTAGAGCTCCAGATGCAACTCATACTGGCTAACGGGCAAAGTGCGGCGCCTTCGGAGAACGATCGTCTGAGGCAGTACGCTAAGCTACTCGCCGGCGCGTTCCCCAAATTACCAGCGGATGGTGAAGTGCCGGTCTGGTTTGAGTCGGTGGAATGCTCGCTCGAGGCTTACAGCGTTCCGAAGGAACACTGGGCACAGCTCGTGTTCCCGATGCTGGCCTAGCGAGTGACCTACTTGTCAACTCAGTTCACCGCCGAGCAGCACCGGGACTACGACAAGCTGAAGGCGCTGGTCCTAGAGGAGCTAAAACTTTCAGCCGCAGAGTACAAAAGGCGGTTTTCTGGGGCCACCAAGCACCGCGAAGAAACCTGGAAGGCATTTGTCACCCGCCTCCAGAGTTATCTAAATTTTTATTTAAAGTCTCGATGCGTGTCATGATTCGATGAACTTGTAAGGTTATTGGTAGCCGATCAGCTCAAGGCGGGGCTGTCAGAGGAAGCCAACAAATATGTAAAGCGGCGCGAAGGAGAGAAGTGGCTGAAGGCGGACGAGATAGCCGCGCTGCTACAATTATATGAGGAAGCCGCTGAAAAGGGCAGCGCTCAGAGGAAGAACGACAGCTGTAAAGCCCCTGACACACGTCCAGGGGCCAGAACCGATTCCGCACTTTTGCAGAATTCAGGGTCGGAGCGAGCAGAGAGAACTGGAGGCAGGACAGGGGGAGAAAGGAAAAGGCCATCGCGATCGAGTGGCTGTTTCCGATGCGGGAGCTGGAGACATTGGGTTGCGAATTGCCCATACAGTGGCGAGAACCCAGCCGACAAGCGAGATGATCCGCCACGCGAGGATAAGTTAACAGCAGGCGTGTCGACCCACGATGAGCAAACCACGCGTCCTGCTCTCAGGGACATTAAACTCAGCTGTCGGGAAGCTGTTATCAGCGCCATGGTAGACACTGGCGCTGACATCACTGTCTAGCGTGAGAGCATGGTGCCTGAGGAGTTTGTAACCGCGCGGGGGACAATCGATCTCATTTCTGCTTTCGGAGAGAAGGTAGAGGCGAAGCTGGCCATCGTCCCGTTGAGTTTGTATCGTGGTAATTCGTTATTCAAAGCCGTGGAATATTCGACACCGGTGAAGTGCGCGCTCACCGACAAGCTCACGCATACAGATTGCCAAATCTCCGCAGATGCCTGGGAACAGCTGCAGGACTCGGGCGAAATTGGCAGCGAGAGTCGCGTGCAGGCAGTGGTAACGGTGCCGACACCGGATGAAATACCAGATGAATCTGGGCTAGATGCTGGCGCGGAGCCCGTCTTAGTGTCAGAGAATAAAATGCTGCCGGATCAGACAGTTGACATTAATGCGGTGTAGGAATCACAAGATGACAACGTGATTACTGAGCGTAGCGGGGTGCCGAGGTTTCGGGAGGAGCAGCACGAGGATGAGACCCTGCGTCGGGCCTGGCAGAATGCTAGGCAAGGGAAGGCTGACATGTCAATTGTAGAGGGAGTCTTGTGTGATAGAGACCAGGTGTTAGGTCAGGGGGTGCAGCAGTTAGTACTGCCAAAATCACGACGCGAGGCCGCACTGAGCCTGGCAGTTGAGTCTTATTGGGGCGGACACATTGGCTTTCGGAAAACTAAAGCTCGCCTAAGGTTAAGTTTCTATTAGCCTGGCATGGAGGTGGACATCCACAAACAATGCGACAGCTGGCACCGTTGTAAAGTTCGGTCCGACCGCTGGCAAACCGACAGGGTACCGATAGCGCCTCCCCCACGCAAACAGACCTGGACAGGAGATATCGAGGTACCTGGCGAGCTAGCGGAGGGCATCACTGACTACTTGAAAAACCTTAAAGCGCAGCTCGAGATCGCGGCCGACATCGCGGAGCTAACGAGCAGCAAACAGCAAGAGGGGTACAGTTCTCACTACAACAAGCCCGCGATGGCGAAAACCTTTCGTGAAGGTGAGGTGGTTCTTGTCTTTGATGACAAGAGGTGAGGGAAATTGTACCAGAAGTGGCTCGAGCCGGCGGCAGTGAAAAACAGATACCGCGAGCACTCATATTATTTAGAGGTGAGGGACGGTCGCCGCATGCTAGTGCATGCAAATAAGTTACGTCCCTACATCGGCAGGGTAGACTCAGTGAGAGTCGTATTTCAGGATTACAGCGACTTTGGTGAAGTCGAGTATACTCCGCAAGGGTATGTTCTCAATTTTGCAGATATCGCTCTGTCACTGACACGCCTAACGGGGAAAGGCTCAGGGAATAAGATACCGTGGCCAGATGATGCGGACAGAGCCTTCAGCGCCTTAAAGAGGGCTCTATGCGAGGGTGTTTTGGTGACTACTACGGACCCGCGAAAGCCGTATCTGCTTTTAACGAACGCGTCGGCAGTAGCTGCCGGTGCCTGTTTGGCGCTGCTTTCTGACGACGACACGGAGGCACCCATAGCCTTCGCAAGTCACACGTTCGCTCTAATGCGATGGGCTGCAATCGAAAGGGAGGTTTACGCCGTAACATCGGCGTTAAAGAAGTTTGAGACGTGGGTGTTTGCAGCCACCGTACCCGTTTTCACCGATAGCAATACTCTCTCATTCTTTTCGGGTAGCATGCGCCAAAGCGCGAAGCTTACTTGCCTTGTCTGAAAGCCTTGTCTGAAACACCCGACGCTTGTTGGAACAGGCCACCGGCTGACATCCCGCAGTGACCGCTGGGGACAGTGGGCCAGGGAATGGTGCGCGAGCAGCAAACTGGAATCATTGGATTCGAAGTGTGCACGCCAAGGCCGAACTCAGTAATCCTGTGGACCATCTGTGTGTGTTTATTTTTTTTTTTCACATCATGTGTTTGTGGATGTATGTGATGAAGGGTCGCGCATGCCATGCTCACCGGCTTCCATGGCTGGCGTGAGCTTCAGGACGCAACCGCCACTTCCGGAACCTTTTTCTTGTTGTTTTGTCTCGGCTTATCTTGCAATAGATCACCCGAGTCTTGGGGGGAAGGTGTAAGCTCCGGCGCGTTGCCATTTCTTTTTTTTTTGGTACACTTGGCTGTGCAGAAATGTCTCGGCGGGGTGTCGTAGTGTGAACTGCGCGTCTGGTCTCTTTTCAAACACTTATTTCCTAGAAGGAGACCATTAGCTCAAGAGCGCAGGCTCTTCGTTCGGACTCCCGCCACACGTGTCCCTTTGTTACGGGAGACGGGAGAGACCCTCCGCTTCCGTCGAGCCGGACCTCATTAACGCGGCCCCCAGCGGTCCCGTCGCCCGAGTGAGAACGGCCGGGGGCCATTAATCCCGCGAGAGGGGTCTGGCTTTCGTCCCGCTGCATAATGTGTAGCTTGCTAGTGCACGACTGTCAGTAAGCGAAACGGTCGGACATGCTGCGACGAGTGGCCCACATACGCGGGAAAGAGCTACAGTTAATGTGATTTTATATTTTTACGTGTGGAAATGGGCGCGCTCTCGGCTCACCTCTGGAGCGCGGGACTGACCCCGAGTGTCTTTTGCTGGAGCTACTCCTTGCGTTAGGACGCTCGCGCTGGCGAGCGCTGGGAGCAGCTAGTGGTTGCTTTGGAGCTGAGGCAAGAGGCGCCAGCTTGACTGCGGGGACGCGGAGTCTCTTGTCGCTCTGTTTAACGGTCGGCGTGGCCGACCGCGGCTAGTTTTTTTTTTGTTAGTCTCTTGTATCACCTCTTGTTCTTTTGTATAAAGTTCTCCGGTTGTTTACCAAGTTGCTCCAACTTACTGGCTTGCTCCACCATCCAGTCACCCATCAACATCCGAACCAAAAACTTTACTAGGGGTATCGGAGTGTCGTCCCACGAGGCGTCAACAGCACGGTCCAGCACCGCACGATGGCAGCACCTCTTCGACCGCCGTAAACACCGCCGCTGTGGCCCCTCCTCCCGCATACCGTTCGCGAACGAAACAGCGGATCGTTAGCACCGATGTCCGAAATAAAGCGCGCTAAAATTTGTTGGCGTCTGGAATACTGAGCCGAATATCAAGTATGAAGCCCTCGTGAGGATCGCTGACCAGCAGCAAATTGCTGGTAAGAGCGATAGCCGTGATACAAGCTAGTTTCTGCTCAAGCCAGCTGCCGCTGGTGCATTTCGGTTGATCCGATCTACTCGTACTAGCTCTGCGATTAATGCGTCGGCAGAGTTAATCCTATAATTATTTTACTATGGCAGGATAGGAGTCACTATAAGGCGGTTTCATAAGTAGACGATTCACGACAGCATTGATCATGTTCCAAAGCGTCGAACGCCGCGGCTTCGAAGCGAAACAATTTAGGCCTAGCGACGACTAGGGACGGTCACGCACGGCGCCGTCGTTCGCCGCGCTCGCATGTTCCACCCCCGCGGTAATTGTGTAACGTACCTCAGCCTGCTCGCGGCATCCCGTGCTGCAAGCGTTGCAAACTCGTGTACTTTCATAGCTAAGGCCGCGTATTTTTTGACGTTCTGCTCAGCAACAAGCCGTTCAAACGATACTGTAGGCAAGACAAGGCATCAGTACGCAGTCACTGCGCTGTCGGCCGTAATCGAAGACGTCGGGCGGCACCATAATCTATACATCGATCTTTAAACGTGATACAGTGGGCAAATGAATAACTTCGTGAAGCAGACCCGCTCGTACGTTTCGCGCGCTTGGGCGCCGACGAGTAGCTTCCGTCAACAGACGCCGTCATAACCTCGGTTAACGACGCAAACCGAGGTCGTCAAGCTCGGTTTGCGGTAACAGCGGTTAGTGGTGCAACCATGGTTTGGTCCGCCGTGTAACATAGGATAACCACGGGTTCGCGGTTACACTAACCGTCGCTGCGCGATCTGGCGAACTCCACAGGCGTGTGCGATCGAGGACGGGTTGGCGCGAGTACGCCAGCGAGCGAGCGCGCGGCAACCGGAAGTTCGTCGAAGTGACGTATGTCTGGCCGGAGCTTTGAACTTGCTTGTATTCTTTGTTTTTTTTTATGGCTCCCTTCGGCGCACGAGTTTAGAGGGAAAATTGGAAGGGTCATTTTTAATCGCCGATATATCTGGTGTTGCAGAAGCTACATCGAAAATTTTTGCGGGAGAATGATGGGTGGTTCAATAACTATCAGTGTTATGGCGTTGTTTACCCTTCTTTGTGACCCCTTTCAGGGGACCTTTAACGCTTTCTTTAGCAGTAATTAATTCTTTAAAATGTCGAGTGTGTTTATTACGAGTTATACGAGATGTGCACTCTTTGATGTAACATTGGTAATCAATCTCAACAGTTTCATTCATTATGTCATGAAAGAGACAGATGTTTGTGCTTTCGTCTAGCAGAAAGGAACTTTAAATTTACTCTACTGTACAATGGAGTTACTGAATCTTTTCTCCTGGAACGGGAAAAATTTGAAACCTAATGCGCTTCCCTGTACATGCTCCAATTCCTGTACTAAGACGTTGCTTTTCCAGTCCCACACATCACATGCATACTCTAGTAATGGGCGCAACAACGTTTTGTATGCGGTTAGTTTTATTGCACTTGAAACAAACTTTAATGTGCTCATGAGGTAGCCTAACTTCTTATTAGTTTTACCAAACAATGCAAATGGTGCGTAGCCTCCCCCTAAGGTTCGACGTAATGGTCACCCCAAAGTATCGAACTTCATTTGTGTGTCGGAGCGTGTTTCCTTGTACCGACTACCCAAACTCCAGGGTGTGTGATATCCTCATGCATGCCAATGTATTGGGGTTTAATGACATTTGCCACAATTTAAACCACTCATTGATTTTATCCAAGCATTGATTTAGTCTAATTTGTTCATCTGCACTCTAAATAGTAGTGTAAATGATGCAATGGTCTACAAGCAATATTATTTAAATCACTTGTCCGTCACAATATTATTGATGTATAACAGGAACAATAAAAGTCCGAGTATTCAACCTTGCGGTACATCTGCTGTACTTCGTATGTGGTTCTTTGGATGAATACGAACGGTCGTCAATAAGCTTTCATTCCATTGTAACAGTGAACTATTAAGAACGCGCCATATCAAGTAAGTTTTCTGTGGTTCACTTTGTCGAAGGCCTTCGAGAAAAATGTCAACCGGTTCCTTGAGGTTAGTAATTTCACAAAAATCGTGCATTGCTTCAACTAATTGTGTTACGGTTGATACGCCCTATTGAAGTACATGATGATGATATATCGTGTTGTTACCACTGCCGAATATGCCTAGAAATGATCTACTCTAATAAATTTGCAAGCTGTGCAAGTCACAGCGATTGGCCTATACTTAACGCTAGTTTTTGGTCACCTCCTTTAGGTAGCGATATTGTCTTACTGACTTTCAAATCATCTGGAAGACATCCCGTTGTGAGAGATTTCTCGAAAATTAATAATAGATAACTCGCTGTCAACTCTACATATCTTTTCAAAAATTTGGAGGACGTTTAAGCTTCGCCTTCAAGAGTGGAACGCGATAGCGTTATTGCACCTCGTCGAGAAAACTTATTAAACGCAAGGGTATTGCGGCATCCTCGCACCGGTACCCGCGCGGCCCGAAGGGGAGAAGCAGGTGAGCGAAAATAGTGATCTAAAGAAAGGAAAGACGCTTGATTCTTCAACCCGTGAGGGTGCACGGCGAAACGTCAGGGGCGAGTGGCGCGCCACGTGTCGGGGTAGCACCGCACATTGCGAGGAGGGGTTCTGTGTTTGCCGCAAGATGGCTCTGCATGTGCGCAGAGCGCAGAAGAAATGTAGCGGAAACGTACTTCGCTACTCGTGTAACTGCGACTTCTGTAAGTAACATGCTCACAATTACCGATATACACCGCAGTATAACGTTCTACGACATGTTTCTAAGGCAACATCGCATTCACTAGAAGCGCTTTTTTACCGCTTGCAAGCATCGCTTCTTCGAGCATTATCGTCAGCAGTTCGCACGATGTGCAGTTGATATCGAGAGTTTCAAGAGAGGTTATTTGCCTTTAATGCCACAACTCGACGAAAAGACTACACGTGTGCTAGAGACCCCCATCACGGAGGACGAAGTGAAATGCGCTATTGGGAATTTGAACCCCGGCAAATCGCCTGGCCCTGATAGACTTAGCGCCGCATTTTATAAAGCTTTCCAGGATTTTCTCTCGCCGGTACTAGAAAAAGTGTATAATGAAGCATATGACCTTAATGTGCTGCCGCCGTCCTTTGCATCTTCTCATACTGTGCTAATTCCCAAAACGGAGGACCGAGGTCAATTACGCAGTGTTACCTCTTACCGGCCGATTAGTTTAACCAATGTCGACTATAAAATTTTTATGAAAATAATAGCTAAAAGACTGCAAACAGTTATTAAAGATATTGTTGGAGACCACCAAACATGCGGTATTAAAGACAGGTCCATTTTTACGAACATTCACATCGCGAGGGCCATTCTTGAATGTTGCGATGCTGGTGGACTTGGAGTAGCAATGCTCCAAATAGATCTTGAAAAGGCTTTTGATAGAGTGCCCCACGACTTGCTTTTGTGTATATTAGACTATGTCAAGGTCGGATGCGTCATCAGAGAAGGAGTGGCTATGGCTTACAGTGCTTGTACAACTAGACTAATTGTGAACAAATCTGTCGGTGACAGTATTGCTGTCCAACGCTCAGTTCGTCAAGGTTGCCCCCTTTCACCTCTTCTCTTTTGTGTCTATCTTGAACCCTTATGTTTAAGCATTATCAAGCATGAGAAAATGCGGGGCTTCAAGCTGCATCAAGCAGAAGTGAAGCTTTTGGCTTATGCCGATGATGTCGCGATGTTTTGTGTAGACTACGAAGGCATCGTAGAAGTTGTGAAAACTGTAAAAGATTTTTGCGCTGTAAGCGGCAGTGCTGTTAACTGGGGCAAGTGCCTGGGCTTCTGGCACGGTGACTGGCCAGCGACCCCAGGCATTTTTGCTAACATGAAATTCGTTACCAACCCTGTCAGCTACCTTGGTGCCCCTCTTGAATCGTATCGGGACAGTGACCCATACTGGAAAAACCAAGTCGGTAAATTGAAAGATAGAGTGGACAAATGGAATGGATGGAAGTGGTCGGTGTTTGCGAAGGCCACGATTTGTAATTTGTTTTTAGTGACAAAAGTTTGGTACGTGCTTCAAGTGTTATATTGTTCAAGAGCTAATGTCCAAAAGATGCATCGTATCTTTGCCGTCTTTGTGTGGGGGTCTTCGTGGGAACGGACAAGTCGGACAAATCTCTTCCGCCGGGTGAAGGACGGCGGGCTTGGTTTGGCACATCTGTTTCTGCGCCAGTTAGTCAATCGTTTCATGTTTTTGAGGAATGTGAAAAATCCATTTCTTCGTACGGTCTGTCAGTTACGCCTGGGTCAAGCTCTCCCGGGAATTGTCGTTTCTTCTGACCGCATGTCAGGAGGTGTCCACGGGTATCTAAGGGAAGTGGTCTTGGCGTACAGGTTCTTGATGGTGCGGTTTACTTTAGACTATTTGTGGAGTGTAAACCGGAAAAAAACTGTATAAAGACTTGTGCGATGTGGTGCTTCCAGAACCGTTGTACAGAGCTGTGTACTCGTCTACCGGGGGCAAAAATGTTCTTAAAAGAGTGAAGAGGATGATGGTGCCGGCAGGGATGAAAACGTTCTTTTTTAAGCTGCACACTGGAACATTGGAGGTAAAGAAATGGAAGGAACAGAAAGGGCTTTTTGTACCCTGGGGTGTCAACTGCATAATATGCAGGAAAGAGGAGACGATTGAACACGTGTTTCTCGAATGCTGGGACGCCGTATTTTTATGGGACGTGCTCCAGAGGACGCTTAAAAAGGAACTACCCATAAGCCCACATGGTATTCGATTCTTGCCAGTAGAAGCGAACAATGATACACCGTTGGATCTTTTGATGCTACTGGCTCTCACACACAGCATATGGAAAAGCAGAATGGCTGTAGAGCATGGTGACGTCGATGCACGTTCAGCGAGACAGCTCTTTAGAGAGAGCATACGGGCATATGTGGATGAACAGAAAGCGTTAAAACTAGAGTCAGAATGGTTGGTTAGTTTTGAAGGGTTGTCACATATGAGGGATTTTTAATCCGACAACTTCAGCTAAGGAAGGCCGAAGCTTTAAGTCAATGCTTGATCTTTTATTTTGTCATGTTATTGATGTCACATGTGTCTTTTTTGTGTACGTCCTCGGTCAGGAAATAAAGAAAAAAAAACTCGTGGCTGAGTGGTATCGTCTCCGTCTTACACTCCGGATACCCTGGTTCGATTCCCACCCAGCCCATCTTGGAAGTTGCTTTTTATTTATGAAGTGCATGCCGGGATTTATCGCTCATGGCCAACGCCGCCGACGCCGACGACACCGGCTTTTCTGCGACACGAGCTCCTTAACGCTACCGCGTTAAAAATGCATTCGGAATATCGTCAGCGCTGAACGAGTTTTTTACACTGATGTGAAGTATTAACTTGGCAATGTTTTCCACTGAGAGTTCCAGATTTGCTATGCAGGAATGTTTAACGGCACTGCAAGATCGACTGGTTGGTATCATCGCTTCTAATGACACTTCCAAAGTAATCTTTTATTCGACTGACGATCTCTAGCTATTCAGTTACCATGCCTTTAACTGTGCTTCCGTAATTGGCTCCTTCGTTGGTGCCAAGTGCCCCCAGACACCTTTGCGGTAAATCACGAAGTATCTTTTGCAGTGTTCCTTTTCGCTTGGACTAATTTATCATTAGCTTAAGTTCCTGGCTAAGTGCAGTTATTTCGTCAGAGATATCCGCGCTAGGTTTTCTTCAGTATTTCGTTTTCCATATTCTTAGATTTATTTTTAGCTGTAGACTATTCATTGTCCAAGGATCCGAGGATTTAGAAAACGCTTTGCTCTAACGTTTACTGGAACATAACGGGATATGTATATTGGAACCAAAGTTTTGAGGTACATCCAAAGCTCATTTATGCCGACAGTCTTTAGGGCATACTTCTTCAAAAGGAGCAAAGTGATAGCCAACTCTTCAACTATTGCGGTGTAATCAGGCTGACCAAAGTCCCTATAGAACGAGACAGATTTCTTTTACGAAATTATTGATGGGCATAAAAAACTAACTATTCTGTGATCACATATTCCAGGCAGCACATGTACTTCGTAAGGTCTCGAAATTATGCTGTCAGTAAGGAAGACAAGATCTAGAATTGCACTGCAACTGCCTTGAATACTCGTATTGTCACTATTTGGCTCAGTTCGTGGTGAAAGCATAATTCAAAAAGCGCACGGGATACCTCTTGGTATCGCGGACCTGCAATAATTTCATCTCAGTACGCTAAAGAACAGGCTTATCTTGTGCACGTAGTGCTAATAGAAAGTCATTTAGTTTTTCTACAAATGTAGGTTTGGTACCAGATGGGAGATAGACGGCTGCAATTATTATTTAAATACAGCATTGGATTATTTTGCTCTACACCGATTCTGTTCCAGTAATGGCAGAGGGTCTTATACGATCAATAAAAATAACGACACCATCGCCTCTGCCAGCCCAATCTGTTCTTAGAACATTGCAACGAGGAGGACAAATTTCATGGTCTAAGATGTCCGGGTTTAGGACGGTCAAATATTTCGGGTCAAATTACTCCCTTATTAGTATATTTCTAATAAGGGAGTAATTACTCATTGACATCCACACAAGTGCAGCCATACGGCTACCGAGAAAAGCTATACAATGTTCTAATAAACTTCGTTGTTAAAGAAAAATTCGTCCTGATCCGGGGATCGAACCCGACACCACCGCCTGCCTGAGTTTAGCCAAGTTTCTGTAACTACCACTATGTCGGGGTCAAATTCAATCAAAATTCAATCAAAAGTCAGATACCTTAATCACTATGCTACGCGCGTTAATATTAAGCAAGTCAAACCTTTTATTACTTGGATGTAAGCCCTGTCTTAGGCATGGTAACGTGGGCTGTTCACTCGCGTGCATCTTAGTACACAGGATAGCATTGGTTGGCGGTATCATCACAAGCGTACAAGACAATCTAAGGTTATCGAAAATCAAGAATGCTTTTGTCCGTTTTGTTTTGTTGCGGAAACAGCACTACGCTAGTCGCTGAGCCATTTCGCGGAGCTCCAGATGAGCCAAGCTGTGTATGCGCGAGGAGCGAGGTACGTCACACGGAGCATATCTGGAGAGCCGCGTCAGAGTAACACCCTCTAGACTAAAGGGTGTTGGTCGGAGCCGCCGCCGACTCTTCCGCTGCGCGAGGGACTCAAGATAGGCCACCGCCGCGTCAGCTGCGCATCCGCCAGGATGGAAGGACGTCACACGGTACACAGCTGACGCGCCGGGGCCACCGCCGACTCTATCGCGGCGCGATGACTCAGAGGTGCCGCCGCCGCCGCGTTCGCCGCAGATGTTGCTTCCGCAATTTTACTCGGGATGGCCATTGGTCAAACCATAGCCAATTTTCGTTTTCGTTTCTCTGAACTGCGATTCTAGATTGTTTCTGTTTCGAATTATATCAGAGAAATCTTCATAGATAGAAATATCCGTCCCCTTTAACGTCTTTGCTATACGGAGTATCTCTGTTTTCGGAAAGGCTCCCAAGTCGTAGGATAATGGGCTCATCTTGTTGTGGCACCACAGGGACGAGGACAGATACGGAGAAACCCTTATGGAAATCCCATATCGGCTCCAGATATGGAACATATGCTGCCAGATAAAATTTATAAGGCAGCAAATAAGACCTTATCTGGGCCAGATAAGGTCATATATGTGGAAAATGTTGCCCTTATATGGCTCAGATTTGGCCATATCATGCAACATATCCATATCTGAATGGGTAACGGGACCTTATATGGCTTGATCAGGGGCATATCTCGTATCCTCGCGACCTTATGTGGCCTGATAAAGGGCATATATGGCATCGTCATGACCTTATATAGACAGACCAGGGCCATATATGCCTGGCATCAACAGAACTTATAACCTATATAACCTTATAACCTTATATAACCTTATAACCTTATCAACAGAATATAACCTCATCGGATCCTTAATTATGTAGGCGCCATAGATATTGTATATTAGCTACATATGGCCTTTGTTTACCTTCTGCAAATATCCAATATTGGCATCATGGGGTCTAGCTTCAATTTTTCTACACTTAGCATGGCCTGCATGTTATAGTGTTAATTGTATCCAATTTAGAAAATAGCTACGACTCCTAATATTTCAAATATTCTGCAGATTTCGCTGCACTATAATTATTACACCATGTGTTCCTTAATGTAGGAGGGCGCTGGGTTATAGCTACATGCTCCTCTTTCCGCCTGCTAACTCGCATTTTCATTTAAAATGCGGCCGCAGTCCGGTGCACAAAAGCATGGTCGGTTAAGTTGAGCGATTCAAAATATCAAGAAAATGATGGCAGTTCAGTATACGGCCCCCTCCGCGCTGTCAGACGGTGACTCACCCTCAGAGACAGCTGGCGGTTGCTTCGTCGAGGGCCAGTGGCTAGACAGTGACTCCTCCTCTCCCGCGTTCCCCTCTTCCCTCTCAGACAGCGGCGGCCCCTGCGTCGCTGGCTCGCATTTCATCTCTCCTCGCTGCCACGCTCTATACCGCGTAGGCCGCGAGCTCTCCGTTTTGTATGTGCTTGCTTCTTTCCCCTCCTCCTTTCAACTCCGTGCGCCTAAGCACTTGGTATCTCGTTCCTTTTCGGTGGCAGACATCGGCGTTCGGTGCGGCTGGCGGGCGTGCTGCATATTGTGTATGCTGGTGTGTGTGTGCGTGCCAGCGCCTGTTCGCTATTAGCTGTGTGCATGTAACAAAAATGCGACAGCAAACCTACAAGAGCTTCAGTCTGACCATCCGCACAGAGGAAATTACTGTGTCCTACAGCGGGTGGAAGCTGCCTCTCCAGCCTTGGCAGCGAACCTGATGGTCGATGGAGCTTTTCGGGGCTTCTGCCCTGGGTGGCCCGGCCAAATCTTCACCATTGTGTTGGATCGCACCCTCATCGTGCCGCCTCATCTTCACGCCCGATCACCAAAACCGTGAGCGTGAGACTTCTTGTCGGGAACTAGCACTTGCCAGCCTCAGGATATTGTTCACTTTATTATTTTCATGGAAAATTAATTTTCCAATCAGTAAATTGGATGGTAATTGCCAGTATGTGATATTTTTCCGTACATTTCGTTGCGAATTTGTCTTTCGCTCCAGCAATTTTGACAAATTTCAGTGGGTGGATAGGGTCCTTCGTTGTTTATTATTATTATTTGCACTACCTAAGTAGCTTCATGCTTGATTTGGTTTAGGGGCAGAGCTGTCGCTGTCATGACAAATGCCATCGGACATGCCTTTTTTGTTGTCTCTCCGAAAGCAACCACGAGTTAGGCGCGTTCGCTCAATTTTGCACTGCAGTCTCTGTTTAAGGTATCAGTACTTCCTGCAGCCTATATGTACTTTGCTGAGGTTTAGGTATTATCAGCAGTCCCAGCAGTGTGTGTTTTATCGCCCTACGGTTTAGCGGTACCTTTTCCGGGTGTCGACAAACCTTTAAATTCTATTTTAATAGTCTAGTTCTATTATTAGCCGTTTATTTTATTTAGCTTCGCAAGTAAACCAGCTCAAACTAAAAGCATTTACTGGTTAAAGCTCTGCGTGTAAAAGAGTAGAATAAAATGTAATATCTAATTTAATAGGTTAATGTATTTCACTTTAGCTTCTCATGTAGACATTATTCTATTCAGATATCTCATTAGTTTGTTATAGTATTGCGTAAATGAGTAGAATCTTAATATTTACTAACGGATGAGCATGTCTTAGACCCTAGGTATACACACGTAATTCAGGATCATCTTTGAGCGATTCCATACAGGCAGGGAAAAAAGAAAACCTGCGGTTTGAAAGCTATTTTTCTGTAAGGTTTGAAATAAGAGGGGAAATTCAGGTTTTCCTTGGCAAACTTGGCTGAGCGTGCGTTTAGCGGGAATACTAAAATTATTTTGTGTGTGTTGTAATAAAGTGTTATGTTGATATATGCAGATATATAGATCTATAGTTCAAAACCTACCTGCCATGCGGGCTAGGTCTTTAAATCAGGAATTGGGTAGATAAGGCATATATGACCAGATATGCCTTATCTGGTACTCGAAATCAGGAATTGGGCAGATCAGGCATATACAACCTGATATGCCTTATCTGGTACTCGAAATCAGGAATTGGGCAGATAGGCCTTATCTGGCCTAGATCTGTCCTAATATACCATATCTGCCCAATTCCTGATATACCTGATCTGGATTTTTTTATAACTCCAGATATGGCATTTCCGTAAGGGAAGACAGGTCTGTCTTTCTCCGTACCTGTCTTCGTCCCTGTGGTGCCACAGGACGCATACTTACCAACTTGCCCAGTTTCCACTCTCGGATAATGGGACTCTGGTAGTCAGTATAGCTGTAACGAAGTAGATGTGTGCCATCCATGACGCAAGGTTTCAACTTTTCCTGTTCCCTTTCTTTATTCTTTAATACTTCGAATGACCAGATTATTTTGATGACTTCAGTGTTCGAGGTTACCGATCTGTCTTACTGAGCCGGCTACGGTTGATCGTAGATATGCAATTTCCATCCCTTTGAACATTTTTTGACTGCTCGATCAACTGGGACATTGTTGTTTCTGCGCGAGCAAGTTTGCCCTTCATCTGCGATATATCAGCCTTGATTTTGTTCTGCTATTCTCGAAGAATTGGCAGTGTTCAACCGTATTTGAATCTGGACCGGCATTTCTTTCGACTAAGCTAGAGCACAGCAACAAGAAAGAGAGAGAGAAATATTTATATTGTGCAAAAAAGTAATGTAGAGCTCCCGTGGTTGGATCCTCATTCCAGGACTCCAGCGGTCTTTGGTTCTCGACTGGTCGGCGTACAACCAGCCAAAGCTGGTCTTTCGATTCCGAACTGGACAGCGAAGCCTGCCACAGCTCCGGCGTGGCGTTGTGAATTATAGGCACTGAATCTGTTTTCTGGCAGGCCCATGTAATGTAGTAAAGTGTCGGCTTCTGTCTACACTAGAGATATGTGTCTGTGTACGGTCGGATGTATCTTGCTGTATAAAGACAGGTATGAATAAGAATTTGTTTGCAGCTGCAGACAAGATACCGACTGCTCCCTGTTTAAAAACGTGTGGGGCGGAGGATACCGTCTGCTGGTCCCCAGGAAGAGCGCAAAATATCTGAGTAGGTATGGGTCATTGCCTTGGTCACCTAGGCCTCTGGCCTCCCTCGGTTTGCATAACATCTAGCTATGAGATTGGCCTGGATGTTGCCGACAATGCCGTCGTGCCCCAGAGCGCAAACTATGAGTTGTTTTTCGTCGCTTATCCCACTGGCCTTCAAGATGGCGGCCACTTTTTTGCCAATCCTGCCGTTGGTGAGTGCCCGGCAAGGGAACCCTGTAAGCACCCGGACCTATTGCCTTCAGCGACCGCGAGAACAACAGTGGCCTCCTCGGCTTCAGACATGGTGCAACTCCGCAGCGAGGCGCTAATTTTTTCCTTTAGCTGGAAATCTATAACAGTGACCACCGCATCTCTTTCGTTTGAGTACATTGCCTAATCTACATAGACGGGGTTCTTCTTATTCTGATAAGTCTTGGTCAAGGCTTCCACCCTGGCCCTACGCCTGCCCTGATGAGCGACAGGATGCATGTTCTTGTGAACGGGCGCTACTTGAAACGAACAAAGGATCGCAGCCGGTATGTCTATTGTGGCGATGATAGCCCATTCTCCAGAGGAGAGCTCGTCCCGCATAGTGCGTTGTAGCGTCATCTTGTGAGACAAGCTGCGCGTCCTTGTGCTCTTGGTATGTGCTTGTTAAGCCAAGGGCCATTAAATTTGCGTTTGTCGTTCTTATTCGCAGCGCCAGCGCTGTCTTGTACGCCTTCCTGAGAATAGCTTCCACTTGCTCTTTCTCTGTTTGACTCAGGTATTGATAGGGAGCCTGTACGTGGTTCTGCTTACCACAAGCGCTAGCACTAACTCGAAAATGTCTTCCTCCTTCATCCCCTTTCTTCTATAGGTCACTCGCCTAATCACTCGTTATCTGGGCTGCAGATCCAGATAGCAATCTTAGCGTGGTCCGACATCTGATTAGACTGAATTCACATTCCCAACGCTCAGCACGTGCACTTCTGGTATGCACAGCAACAAGAGAGAAACATCCCAACATTCACCGGCACTGTTAGCTTGGCACCACCAATGTACTGTGACTGTCATCTCTGAAAGATTTAAAGGAATTCTTTCCACCTACCAGGGCGAAGGTGAGCGGGCTCGTCATTCCGGTCGCTGCGGTGCCGGGAAGTCCACTGCACGGGAAGCGTCGACCTCGAAGGAACCGCCCCCTTTGTTTATAACACTGATGTCAATGTTGGCAGTGCTCTTGTTTCCGCAGCGTAGTCTATGGTGTTCGGTAGTCCAGTGCGCAGTTGGTACATGTCAGTAGCGTTGAATATTCTAGGTGAACTAGCATTTCTTGAGTCAGCCTTATCACCTTATCACTCCAAACTTCCTAGCCGCAACCACCGACCTCGCCTTCTGCCACCCCCTGTGCATAGTGTGATGCAAGCAGTGCGGAATCGCTGCGCTGCTTGAGTTCAATGCAAAAGCCCCACATTGTGCAAAGCATATGCCTAGATATACTCAAACTACATTATGCATATAGGCGTTCCCGCTTGTCGAGGCGTGGTTACAGTACCGCCTTTATTCCCTTCCGCTTTCAATGTGCTTTGCACTCAGCCCCAGCCACAATGCAGTCGATGGCTGGAACTAGCACACAGAGAAACTTTCAGTTAAGGCTTTGAACTTTTTTCTGGCGGCGCAACATTAGGTTGAAAATATTGATTACAAATAAGATTTGACCCACCACAAGCTCAGCAATGGTGCAGGAATTGCAAAGTCAGGGTGTAGATCACTAATGTGCGAAACATGATGTAGTTAATGCCAAAATGAAGGACCAAGGCTGGAGAACGACACAACACGAGCGCTATTGCGCGACTAACGTCCCACGTCCGGTTTATGAGGTCCGCGCCAGGTCCGCGGAAAGGAGCGGGCGAAAATGGCGTTTGATTTTTCTCGCACCGCGGGCCACGGACCTGGCGGCGTTCGTGAACGGAGGAGGCGCGTTTGCGCCCGATTAAAGCGTATAAGCTAGGCGTTCCCGCTTGTCGAGGCGTGGTGACAGTACCGCCTTTATTCCCGTCCGCTTTCAATGTGCTTTGCACTCAGCCCCAGTCACAATGCAGTCGATGGCTGAAACTAGCACACAGAGAAACTTTCAGTTAAGGCTTGGAACTTTTTTCTGGCGGCGCAACATTAGGTTGGAGATATTGATTACAAATAAGCATTTGACCCACCACAAGCTTAACTTGACAGAAACACACATGGTTTATACACGAAAGATACACGGTGACATCAAGAAAAGCGTAGGATACGATGCATTTACGGGAGGGCTGAGTAACATGATACATGGTGAAAAAGCTGAAATTATTAGTCGCAAGCGCGGAAAACGAAACAAAAACAAACAAAAAGAGGGGAATAAGAAATTGGTTGGTTTGTTGGGTTTAACGTCCCAAAGTAACTCAGGCTATGAGAGACGCTGTAGTGGAGGACTCTAGAAATTTCGACCACCTGGGGTTTTTTAACGTGCACTGACATCGCACAGCACAAGGACGCCTTTGCTTTTCGCCTCCAGGAGAATAAAATTCGGTCCACATGTTGTTCAGTTATGCCAGTTATTTTGCTTTTATAAAAATTAACGGCACGCTTATGCATTTATTTCTGTCTTTAGAAACAATTACCAGCACTAATTCACTAAGGAATGTCATAATGCTTTTAGAAAAGGAATTACTAGGATCACAGTTGTCGTGATTACTATATAATTTCGTACTGTGTACAGCCTGTAATAGGAAATACGTCCATGATTTATTCTACGTCTTGTATTCTACTGAAATTAAAGCCTTCGACATGCGCGTAGCTTATAAAGGTTTCTACTGCTGAGTGTATAATGTTCGCTAACCGTTAGCCTTTTGTTTATTGTGTTGTAAATGCAGCCTCTACCTCTATAAATTAAACCATGTATCACTTTCTGTCCTGCATATTAGTTTGAAATTGTCGCATTTATTTTAATTTGTGTTACGTGGCTTTGACACTTCCCAAGTAGCACACATTACGTGGCCCACCTGGGGCCCGTATGAGCAAGTTGGGCATGGGTAACTACGATAACACCCATGAGGGCCCCATTTAGGGATCAAGCGGGCAAGCCCGAATTGGGCTAGCCCCTGCCTTTTATATACGGGCATCATATAGGCGTGGAAAGGGTTAACTAAGTACATATTCCCACATCTGGCCCCCAACGGTCACGCTTGGGAGATTTTAGGGCCGATGAAAAGAAAATTAAGGCTTTGTGTAGAAAAAGCCTGGGCTAATCTAATTTGGGCTGCCCATTCAAAAGCGCAATAGGTCCCGCATGGACCGCGGCGGGGCTAAATACGGGTACGCCCGCGCATTGCCTACATGGGATCCTTGAGGGATTCTCGAGGGAAGGTGAAACGGAAATGTAGGTTTTATGCAGAAAATTCCTGGGCTGCCCCAAATGGGGCTGCCCACCAAAAACCTAGATAATTTCCGTATGACCTGCAGCGGGGCAGGAAAGGGCTCTACCCCTCTTCTGCCCGCGTCGGTCTCTTGCGGGGAACTTTAGGGCACATCCGATGCAAATGTGAACCTAAAGCGAATAGTAGATGGGCTAGCCCAAATGGGGCTGCCCACTCAAAAACTGAATAGGTCCTGCATTATTTGCATCAGGGCTGAAAAGCTCGCATGCGTCCACGCTGCCCACGCGGGTATTTCTTGGGTTAATTGCGGGAAAATGCAACATATATTCGTGCTCCATGCGGTAAAAAAAAGATAAGCCCAATTGGGGCTGCTCATGAAAGGCCACAGTGGGCCCCAAATTGGCCGTAGGCGGGCTGACCGCTTTTAAACGCCTTCACCCTATCTTTCAGGCATCATTTTATTTGTGTAATTCATCTTATACCGGCCGCTAATGGCACCTTCTAGATTTTTCACAACACTGTTTTATGCATATTCATGCAATGAATAAAGACTATCTAAGTTTACTCTAAAAACTACGTTAATTATGCAGTATTGGCAGAAAATATGCAGCAGTAACTGTTCTGCTTTACGAGTATGCACCAAACTGCCCCAAATGTTTCCTGCGCCATTTTTACTATTACAGAGTATCCCCTGATGGGGCTGGGATAGGCAGGTCACCGCCGCTTGCGGTGGGGGCTAGCCTGCCACTGAATTTGGATCTGTCGTTGGCCGTCACTGCACCCGCCACAGCTTCGGTGGTTGACGACGACTATAGTTGCGGCGCGCGTATTTCTCTCCCTCTTTCTTTTCTTTCTTCTCTATTTTCTCTTCTGTCTGCACGAGGCAGCGGAGGTGGCTCAGCTACAGAGCCAGTAGCAGGCCCGAGAAGTTTCTTTTCTTACTTCCTACAGCCACAACAACAGCATTATTATTCTACGCACACTACTGAAATAAATATTCAGACCAGCATTTAGGGGGTGATGTTGGCCAGCCCACATTATTGTAGTGTTGGAAATAAATTTCTCTTATGTTACTCAGTGTCAAATACAATTCAGGTAAAGAAATAGCGCTGAATGTTTTGCACTTTTTGATTAATGCAACTTGGGCAGCCCCAAAAATGCCAGATTCAACCCATGAGCGCAGCACATGCGCCAGTTCGAAACGAACTGGTCTCCGTAAAGCCCGCGCTGATATATTTCGGGGATTGCAGGGAATAATCGACTTAAAAATAAACCTTGATCAATGGGGCGGCACTGCATTCATAAACGCAGGACCCATTAATGATTCTGGTATGCTGCCCTCACTCGGCTATCTGGGCTGAATGCGGGCAGGCCTATTTGGGTTATCCACGCGGGTGCAGATTGGGACCAATCGCGGTGAAATTGGGCAGCCCACGCGGTGCCCCTCTGGGTACGTATTGCAAATCCCGCATGGTGCCCGTATAGGCTGCCCCCACGGGCCAAACGCGGGCCCCCAAGTCATAGCCCGCTTTGTGCTACCTGGGTTAGTTAATACGTGTGATTGATATGATGCTCATACTGAGGTGCCTCAAATAACACTGCTTTGTATCCGGCATTTTGTTATTGTTTTTTTTCCTCTTTAAACTTTTCATTCCAGTTTGTATGTATTACATGTATGTATTATACTCTCCTGCGACTAACTAACATAAAATAAATAAATAAAACTAAAAAATTTCAGTTTGCGCATAAAGGGGATTACACTTTTTTCTTACACACCGGCTTACGTTCAGGACACATAATCTCGCTTATGTTTACATTCCCGACAAGAGTCAGTAAAAGGCTGTAAATTTACGCAACGTCCTGTCTGACCTATTTAGGCCTTGCAAATAGTAAGCAAGGCCTAAATCTTATCTGTACTCACCTATGGGGCTGAAACGTGGAGGCTAACCAAGAGAGTTCTACTTAAGTTGAGGACCACTCAGAGGGCTATGGAACGAAAAATGGTAGGTGTATAAGAGGTAGGAAGCGTGCAGAGTGGGTCAGAGAAATAACTCAGGTTACCGACATCCTAATGAAAATTAAGAAGAAATGGGCACGGGCAGGACATGTAGTGCGAAGAGAGGATAACCGATGGTCGCTTAGGGTAACGAACTGGATTCCAAGGGAAGGAAAGCGTAGAAGGGGGCGGCAGAAAGTTAGGTGGGCGGATGAGGTTAAGAAGTTCGCAGGGGTCAAGTGGATGCAGCTAGCACAGAACCGGGTTAAGTGGAGAAATATGGGAGAGGCCTTCGCCCTGCAGTGGGCAAAGTCAGGCTGATGATGATGATAGTTTGCACGGGTTGAATCGCGAAGCATGGCACTCCTTAGACCTTTTCGTGTTTTTAGTTCGTCCTCTCTGATTACCTATTATTCTGCTTACCAGATGGCACACGTTCTTGAGCTTGTTTGGAGCCAAAGAAATTACCTGAACTCCAGAAAGCCTGATCACGTTGCTATTATTGCGTGAAATCAGGTGCTTGTATGACATCACCTTTTTCCTAACCTGGTGCATTGCAGTCTTTGTTGCGATGCCTTTTACCCAGCAGATAGGTTTTTCGCATGAAAAACTGATTGCGCTGTCAGTATAGCCTGACGACTTTTTTCGGTTCACCGGTTCGTGACATCGTTCAGCCATGTCAGTTGTGCAGGCCTTTACCAAGACTGACCGTAGGCATGACAGTACAATGCCATTTTTTAAGACTTTCGAGTGGCCGGAGGCGCTATGTAGTAAGGGTTTGACTGATCGAGGATGATAGCGCCAACAAACATCGGTCTGGTCGAAAGATAGCAGCCCGCCTAGAAACTACAATTTAATTCCCACTAGTAATTCAAAACTGAATACGAGATCATGCCCACGTTCTCGGAAGACCTTTAAAAGATTCACAATGTTGTCTGTGAAGCATGCGTCACCCCCAAACACCAGGTAATCATCCACGTATCCAGGGCCGGCCTTACCCCAGCCCACACCACTCCCCACCCCCTCTGGTCATTCTTTTTCCTCCACCTATATTCGCGGCTGAAATGTATTGCGATAGCAATAATGCGCCAGGTTTCAGCCCGTCGCGTCGTCCCGGAAAGGGCCACATTTGACTTTGAATAGCTCTGAAGAAAAAGGACGGTCGATCACCGGCAACTAATGCTTTCGCTCCACATTTTGGTTCAGCAGCATTGAACCTTTTGCATTTATATGTGGGCTGGTACCACACGCTCTCGCGTCATAATCCTAAAGAATGAGCTTAAGTGTTCCCGATAATGCAGCACCTTACACTGATAGGGCTTGATAGGAGAATAATGTAGCAGGCAAAACAAGCTTCCGCCGTTGCTATCGCAATTCAGCTAGAGTTAACCAGAGTTAAGCCACACCTAATGTTTTTTCTTGGCAGTTTCCAGGAAGGAGCGTAATAGTACAACAAAACTCTTTGACATTGCATGAGAGCGAGCGATATATTAGGATTACAGATGTATTCGGCGGAAAAACACCGGAAATAAAGCGGAAAGCTCTGATTTTTTTTGTTTCTTCGGTTCACAATAATCTATGGGAATGTAATGATTGAGTTCGATGCGTCGAAGCCGGAGGTAAACGTTTATTAAAACAAGCATACAAGAACGTATATAGCCAAATAAGAAAAGAAAGATTTGATGTTGGGAAAGGTTGAGGGCCACCGGAGAAGGGGTAGGCAGCGAACGCGGTGGTTAAATGGCATCCTCGAGGCGCTGAAGGTGAAATTATGTGATGTTAGAAAGATAGAGACCGAAAAGCGTGGCGTGATATGGTCTATAGTGTCACGAAGAGTCGGACACGACTGAACGACTGAACTTAACGGAACACACTCGATGATCTTATCGGCACGTGGTAGAAATACGGTATAGGGGACCCAAGCATCGCAGGTGGCGCTGCGGCGGCAGTGATAAGCGCCCTTTCCGGCCAACGCCATGCAATTGGTCGGGCAGAGTGAATACCTCGCCTGTAGACTTTCGTGTCTTTGCGGCTTCTGCACGCGGAAGCAACGCGCTTGGCGCGCACGCGTTTTTTGTCGCTTGCGTTGTTGAAAGCTGCTTGCGCGCGCGTGCGCCCTAACCGCAGTCAACTCGCTTTGCGCGCGCTTTTGGAAAGCTGTCTTGCGCGCGCACGCTCCCGCTTCTACTTTTCAAACTCGCTCTTGGACGAAGTGTTATTTGAAGCGAGTGTGCAGCAATGTACACGCTTCGATGTGGTTTTGAGAAAATAGCCCACAGATGTGGCTATTTTCGAAGCGCAAATGTCAAAAAGGGAGAGCTGTTAGTCAGCCATGTGCATTATGTTGAGCAGATTGTAGAAGACAATACTGTTATCGTGAAGTCTAAGTGTGTGTCGCGGGTCAGCGACCCCATCGTCTACGACGTTGGATTTAAGGCCAGTATTTAATTTTTATTATACCCATTTAATTAAGGCCCACATTTGTAAGGAGCATGCAGCCATTTTATGCGCTGTTTGCTTTAATTTCTGATGAGCTTGCAGATGTAATCTAGTTGGTGCCTATGAACTTAATAAAAGATACGTGGGTTCGTTCGTATCTTAGGCGCGCCTTTCGTTATATGCCAAAATGTTAATTTTGATGCCTATTTTCGTGCAATTGTACACTCAGAACATTTTATACGTATCTTCCACCTAAATAGAATCTGAATTAACATGTATACAAAGAAACATCAACCCTTCTGCTGCAAACGAGATATTTTCGCGTTTTGATTTCGTGAATCGCATTCAGCTCCTAGTAACTGGTCCCGCAATTTATCGAGTAATTTCAATCGCACAGAATAAATGAGACCGTTTTGGACAATATCTAGAAAAACAAATTTTCGCTGCGTGGGTATTACTTCATTGTTACTATAGCATTTATATTGGTATATAACTGTTTTATTCGATCACTCGCCCCGCCGCGGTGGCTTACGCGTTAGGGACTGCTGGTCATGGTGACGCGGGTTTGATCCCGGCCGCTGCTCGCTGAAGGCGAACTGCTTGGAGGTCTTTAGAGATATACGTGCTCGTTAAATAACCAGAAAAGGCGGGGGGGGGGGATTGAAAGTTTTACAGTTCTCCAATACAGCACCCCTCGTAGCCTTGTCGCACTGAAGTGTACGTTAAACACTGTAAACCTAAACGAACATGTTCACTGAATTGTATCCTTGCTTAGAGGTCATTTTATATATCCTGCCTTGGAGCTTCAGTTTCTACTTTCTAAAGAAGAAACTATCTGCGTCTGAGCATGAGTTGCGAGGCAGCATCCTTGTTCTATTTTGTTAGTTTTTCTCCTTACGGCGTGGGTTCGAAATGAACCAAACGGCCCGTCTCTGTTATGTGACATGTTTCCTTGCAGCTAGCATGGGCATGCCCTGGAAAGCGCCAGCTTGCGAATTCCCATGAAAAGTGTACCTGTAAGGCAGGAATTCAGGGGCGCTGCAAGCATGCTGCTGCAGTGTGCTGTTTCATAAACTTCCATGAAGATGAGTCCTGCACAAGCCAGGCGCAACAATGGGGCAGCACAGTGGCAAAAATCCGAAGCCCTCTTTAGAGAGCATCTGGGCTTTAATGAAATGGGTATAATAAAAATGAAATACTTGCCTCAAATCCCACGTCGTACACGATGTGGTCGCTGACCTGCGACGCACACCTAGCCTTCACGATAAAAGCATTGTCGTGTACAATCTGCTCAACAGAATGCACATAGTTGACTAACAGCTCTCCCTTTTTTACATTTGCGCTGCGAAAATAGCCACCGCTGTCGGCTATTTTCATAAAACCACATCGAAGTGTGTACATTGCTGCACACTCGCTTCAAACACCGCTTTGTCCAAGCGCGAGTTTGAAAAGTAAAAGCAGGAGCGCGCGTGCAAGACAGCTTTCAGCACGGAAATCTAAGCGCGCCAAAAGCGCGCGCAAAGCGTGTAGACTGCGGTCAGGTTTAGCAACGCGAGCGACAGAGAACGCGCGCAAAGCGACTTGCTGTCGCGTGCAGAAGCCGAAAAGACACGAACGTCTACAGGCGAGCTGTTGTGATAGCCAACAACACAACAATACACTTCCCCACATTTCGAGTGTCGCGGAAGCACTCCTGCCATGCTTTAAACTCAGCTGTGACACCTGTTTGCACGCCTTCGAATTCAGCCACGGCGGCGGGCCGGTGCGAGCACTCACAAAGAGAGGTAATGCGAGTGACGCGAGCAGCACACGAAGCCGCCAAAACACGTTCGGTCAAGCGCCGCGTCAGCGCCGCGCCCGACCGATGCTTCAAAATTTTGCCGCTTGCGGAGGAGCGCGCGCTGCAGTCGCGCAGCCAAACTTGAGGTTGGGTTCCCTATACGGAATAACCACATCAGCATGTTATCACGTTATCACACCCCTTCCCCTCAGTTAATGCCGTAGCGCTGCACAGGTCGTCGTACACGGGTAGACCGTCTAAGAACCAGTGGTGCCTCAGCGCTGGGCAGTTCGGGTTCTGTATTTGTAGTCGGTAGGAATCTAAAGAAATAACCGGTTGCAGTAGCTGGAGTTGCCGCGGTTACGACACCTATGCCTTTCGCAGATGGTCCCGATGACGTCTATGCACATTTCCTTTAGACGTCTGAACTTTGGAATGACGTGGACAAGACGGCGGAACACCCGAGCGGCTAGCTATGTATAGCCCTCGGCTAAAATTTCGCACGTACATAGCATTCCCACAGTCAAAAACCATTGACAGCACACGTTGACACAAGTCCGTGCTTTCCATGTCGGGGTAAAACCTTCACAGGGCAGAGCGGAAGTTTCGTCCGAACGGGAACTCTGCTGGTGCCTTTCCGGTCTCAGATTGAGGGGTGGAGTGCTGCTTGAACAAGAAGCGAAAAACTTTACATGTCAGCATATTTTGTCTCTGCATCTTGAGTGCACACCTGAGCTCGCGAACCATCCTTTCGGCTCATCCATTGCTTCAGCTCTGGGCAGCAGCAGAATATGCAACAAGGAAGATCCGGAGGAAAGTCACGAGTGCGAACCCCAATGCGCTCTCTGTGGAGGAGCACATGAGACTGGAGCCACCGGCTGCCGAAGCAAGCTCAAGGAGATATCCCAAAGAAGACAAAGGAGCATCCAAAGTCACGTCAGAGCCGCCCAGAAGCGAGGGGCATCATGAAGAAGTATCAGAGGTGGTTCAGTTCGGACGGGGAGGAGGAGACATCGCGTGAGCGGTCCAGGTCCCAGTCCAGGTCGGAGGCCAACGCGGAACACAAGAAGCCAGCGAAGAAAAACAAGCCAGGCGCCTGGGAGAAGAAGAAAGAAGAGAAGAAAGAAGACCTTGATCAGGTGAGCTGGCCAGCATTGCCCTCCCAAAAACAGCTAGAAGAGGAAAGAACAGAAATTCTAGCCGAGCTGAAAGGGATAAGAAAGGAGAACGCAATGATTAAGCAACGATTAGATCACATGCACAACCAAATTAACATTACACAAAACAAGTTCGAAAACTCCACACCATCGGTTAATCAGACACCCCCTTTGACTGCCGAAGACGTAGGAAGAATAGTAGAGGAAAGCTAGCACAGCTGCTCCCACACATCATTGAGCAAATCACAAAGAAAGCCATGGAACAACTCACAGGCTATATAGAGCAAAAGTTTCAGGCGATGCAAATCGAGATGACCAAACTGATTAGGAAGCAAACAGCAGCCACCACAGTAAGAGAAAGGGCTGAGAAGCCGTATCCCAGGCCCGGACTGACCAGCTTGCAATCTGAGACCGATCATGACTAGACACCAGAAGGCGAAGCAAGACCGCCTAGAGATTTAGCAGTGGAATTGTAGAAGCATCAGACGCAAGAACGGGATGCTGTCACAGCTGCTGGCCTCACAAGCGGAACCACCGGCTGTGATAGCCTTACATGAGGTTGGCAGTTCCCCTTCAATTAGCGAGTACGAGGTCTTTGCTGCCGATGACGAAAGCTGGAAGGTGGCGACAATGGTGGAGACGACCATTACAACAATTCGGCATGACAAATATGAAGGGATTGAAACACCCCATATCCTTGTGGAGGTGGTCCAAAAGAGTGACAGAAACAGGGCACGTTTATCCTAAATGTGTACAGCCCCCCCTCCCAACGAAAGGTCGACTTCGACAGGCTTCTCGGAGAAACATTAAACATGGTAAGAGGAAATCAGCTAATTATATTAAGCGACTTTATTTCAAAAGACCTGGCCTGGGGATACACGCGACAGGACGAGAGGCCGCATTATTAGAGAGCTAATAGACAGACATGAATTAACACTGGCAACGGACCCGGGAGTGCCCACGAGAACGGGCAACAGTGTGAGCAAGGACTCTACCCCGGACCTTGCGATGGTCAAGAACTGCGGCGATGTTGAGTGGATAAACATGCCTAACGATCTGGGCAGTGCTCACTTTATAGCGAGCACGACCATCCACACCTACAAGATCAGGCGTCAGGTTGGCGCAGCCAGGATTACCAACTGGCACAAGTTTAGAGAAGCGCAGGAGGAGGACCAAGGCGAGATTGAGGATCTTGATAGCTGGTGCGGGTCGCTGCGGAAAAACAAGCAGAGATTTACGCAAGAACTGACACGCACAAATGAGACACCAGAAATAGACGCCCATCTACTCCACCTGTGGGAAGCGAGAAGGGGACTGTTAAGAGGATGGAAGAAACAGAGGCACAATCGAAAGCTTAGGAAGAAAATCGTGGAGATCACAAAGGAGGCGGCGGAGTACGCTAAACAACTGACGAGAGCCAACTGGGGCAAATTCTGCGACTCTCTGCAGGGGACGCTCAGCACTTCCAAAACATGGCGAATCCTAAAAGCCATCATGGACCCCACCAAGACCAAGCGAGAGGGGCAGAAGTCACTGGAGCGGTTGCTACACACATTCCCAGGCACGAAGGAAGATGTGATCAAGGCCGTCCACGACAATGCTATGGAATAGAGCTAGAGGATCCATATCCATACGCATAAGATTACAAAGGCGACACAAATCCGAAAATAGACGAGCCGATCATGGAGGAAGCAGTCTGAACGGCAATAGCAAGTGCCACTCGAAACACAGCGGCTGGTGGCGACAAGATCACTAATGGCATAATTCGGAACATGAGCAACACCAATATCAAAGCACTGGCGCATTTCATGAACAAGCATTGGGAAGCAGGAACGGTGACATCGCAGTGGAAACACTCGGTGGTCATCATGATCCAGAAACCCGGGAAAAAATTGGCAGTAGAGAATTTGCGGCTCACCTCTTTAGCTTCGTGCCTGGGAAAGGTTTTCGAGAGAGTTGTCAATAATAGACTGCAAAATTACTTAGATGATAGCGCTAAGATGCCGGACACTGTGTTTGGCTTCAGAGAAAAGATATCAGCCCAGGACGTTCTCCTGCAGATCAAAGAAGAGGTCTTGGGTATCCCACGCTCGGCAGAACACGTAGTTTCGGCAGTGGACGTTAAAGGTGCATTTGATAATGTTAGTCACAAGGCGATCTTAGATGGTCTGGTAGAACCGAATTGTGGAACCAGAGTCTACGAGTACGTTAGGAGCTTTCTGAGTAACCGGACGGCCGAAATCAAGACTCGTAATATAGAAACAGAGACCTTCTCGCCACCCAACAAAGGGACACCTCAAGGAGCAGTCATTTCGCCCACGCTGTTCAACGTGGCAATGATTGGCCTGGCCAGGCGCCTCGAGAAGGTGGAGGACATACAGCACGCTATGTATGCTGATGACGTCCCCATCTGGACGACCACAGGATCACTCGGGGAGAAGGAAGCGAAATTGCAAGAAGCAGAATCTGTCATCGAAAAATATCTAAAGCAGAGCGGCTTGGAGTGCTCATCAAGAAAATCAGAACTGATCAGATTCTGGCGATGGAAGGGCAACCGCTTTGCTCCCAGAGATCAAGTCCACAAGCTCGAGATCTGGCTGCAAGGGGAGACAGTACCCCAAAAGACAACCGTGAGGATCCTGGGGATGTGGCTCCAATCGAATCAAAGGTGTCAACACACACTTAATCTGCTCAAGACCTCGTACCAGCAGGTCGCCCGAATGATAGCACAGGTGACCAGCAAAAAGATGGGGATGAAGGAGCCCGACACACTCAAACTTGTCCGGAGCCTCGTTATTAGCAGAGTAGCGTATGCTCTGCCCTACTTCAATATGACCAAAGGAGAAGAAGACAGAGCGGACGCCATCATCAAAATGGCGATCAAGACCGCACTCAAGCTCCCCAAGAACACACCGAACCACAAGCTAGCAGCTCTGGGTCTGCACAATACAATACAAGAATTAGTAGAAGCCCAAATCAAGTCACAGCTAAACAGACTTCTACAAACGAGGACGGGAAGACGGGCGTTGGAAAGACTGGGATATACCACACATACAGGCTTATAACAAGACAAGAGAGGTATCGCGGGAAGTCAGAAATTGGTATCGAGTTCGGCCCATACCAAGAAACATGGACCCCCACCTACACCCGGGAAGGAGGCAGGCAAGGGCACAGTACTATGAAAAAAATATTAGGCCAACAATACACGTCAGGGTTCACCGCGCAGCCTTATACGAAACCAACGCAAAGAGGGCGATAGCCACAGTCACAGACTGCGAAAGCCGGGAGGTAGTTAGCGCCTCGATCTAAAACTGTACAGTCGCGGAGGCAGAGGAAGTGGCTATCGCACTGGCCATTAGGCAAGGAAGAGAAACGGGAGAGAGTCTGACGATACTGTTAGACACTCAATCCGCGTGCAGCAATTTTCAACGGGGTAAATTATCTAAGGTAGCGCACCAAATGCTTACTTCCACAAGCGAGCCAACAAAACAATACACTCAAACACTAGTGTAGATTCCGGGGCATGCAGGGATCACGGGGAATTTGTACGCAGACAGGGTAGCCCGAGGAACCTACCGTGCGTCGAACAGTCTCGCGACAGAGGACCTGATTCCGCTTGACCCTGACTACACCACAATACTACAGCACTACAGAGGCTTGCGGAAAGTATATCTGGAGCCGCATAAAAAGCTCAGCAACGAGGAGGCCATAAATCTGAGGCGGCTACAGACGGGCACCTTCATTAATTTACACATACTACACATGATGCATCCCACGACATTCAGAGACGAGTGCCCGTGGTGCGGGAAGACCCCTACTCTGTACCACATAACATGGGAATGAAGCTGACATCAACTACAAAAAATTGAAAACCCAAATGAAAGACAGTGGGAGGTTCGCTGGCCAGCTCTGACCCGGAGGCTCAGATCTACCTGGACACAAGAGCTCGCAAACTGGCGAAAGCCAGTGGTGCCCTGGACTGGGGGCGCCAACCGCTCGTCAGCCTCGGTTGAAGAGGCGAAGAAAAAGGTCCCCGAGCAGTTAATAAAGTTCACTCACTCACTCACTGGCCGCTACGTGTACCCCCTGACCTCCCCTCCCCCTTCCTCGTGTTCTCCGGTTGCTGCGTGTGCTCCTCTCGCCACCAGTCGCTGCTGCGTGTAACCCCCCCCCTCTCCCCCCTCTTCCTGTGTGGCAGCAATGGGGCTATGGTTGCCGAAGCGCCGGCTTGACGTCAGCTGATAACGGTGCATGCATCCCACGCCGAAACGCAGAGCTACGTTGACATCACTCGTTAGCGGAAACAGCGGCATCCGTTGTTGTGGCTGCCGAAAGAAGGAAAAGAAAATGCACGGGGCTGCTACTGCCTCTGTAGCTGAGCCACCTCCTCTGCCTTGTGCAGACAGAAGAGAGAAATTCGAAAAAAAATTTGGAGGAAGCTTAAGCTTTGCCTTCAAGAATGAAACGCGATAGCGTTATGGCGCCCCGTTTCGCACCGTCTACTCATTTGCTTGTCGCGCTTTTGAGTGACACAAAGACGTAGTTCACATGATACAACATTCGTTAGCTTGTCCGAAGTTACTTATTTTTATTTATTAATCCATCCGGGACGTAGAAGCGCTGCCAGCCACCTTCCCGAAACGCGCGGGCCTCAAGTTGCAGTCGTAGTTCGTCGGCAACACTGTTGCCGATCCGAGCTGGCGCCATGAAGATCTCGGAGGCCATGCCCTGTCAATCTCATTGCGTGCGCCACGCGCATGCTGGCGCTACATGCACGCCAAGCGAAGAGGAAGTACAGCGGAAAAGTAATTTGCCACTCGCTTAACTGCGTGTTCAGTAATTCTGTAATTTACATGCTCATAATTATTATTTTACGCCACAATCCACTTCTCTAAGGGACATACAACACCGGAATCAATAGACGCGCCTTTGTCCATTTCAAACCATCTAGCTGGCGTGACGGAGGGCCCAGGGCAGGGCGTTTTGAATAGAGTAAAGAAGATGCTCGTGAGGCCATCTGCTAAAACGTTTCTTTTCAAACTTCACTCTAATACGCTCCCTGTTAAAACCTTGCTGAATGATAAAGGTATCTTCGTGCCATTGACAACAAACTGCCTATTGTGCAAAAAACCGGAAGCAATTGAGCACGTTTCCTTACAATGTTGGGATATTGTCTTCATATGGGACGTCCTCCAACGGACAATTAAAAAGGAGCTTCCCTTAACTCCTTATGGTATCAGATTCCTACCAGTGCACAAAGATGATGCACCTTATGATTTAATATGCTTCTTGGCCTCAATAGTTTGCGGAAAACACGATTCCAGGTGCGTCACGCAGATAAAAATACAAGATCTGCGCGTGAAAACTTCATTGAAAGTGCGTTGTATATACGCGAAACTTTCAGAATGCAGCAGGATCCACCTCAATGGCATTGTCTGTTCGATGAGTTGGTGCACTTGAAAGATTTTAGCCGCGTACGCGTTAGCTGAAGTGTAGTTGAGGTGTTTTATCTTGTGTATTTTCGGTGTTTCACGGCAATAAAGAAAAAAAAGCTGGCGTGACAGAGTGGTTAGCGTGCTCGTCTCGCAACCCGGAGGCTCGCGTTCGATTCCTCAGGTCGGCGATTTTTCCAACTCGTTTTTATTTATTAATACTTCTGGATTTTGCGCTCACGGCCAACGCGGGACGACGCGGGATGGCGGCCGCCAACGACAACACCGACGTTTCTGCGACATGGGGCCCTTAACGCTATCGCGTTAAGAAGAAAAAGAAGAGGAAGAGAAAGACGCGTGCCTAACAGCCGTCATCCATGCTATCTCTTCGCCGCGCAACGTTTCTATGGGCCCACGCGCCGCCCACCGCGACCTCCCGATCCACAAAGCTTTCTTCATGACAGTCAAGAACAGTTAGTGGAGTGTTTCTTGAAGGAAAATATGCAAAAAATAAAAACTTGTCAGTGATTGTACACACATGTCTTGTTCGAATTATTTGCCTCAATGTATCGAAAAGCTGAAACACCTACTGTGCTGCGCTCAAATTTTGCATTAGGAAGTAACGCAATCGTCGGCAATTTTTCAGTAGCAAATTACGAGCGCTGCGACGGAGAACAACAACGAGAGAGTAATGACAAGGACAGGCGCTGTATTACTGCAATTTTTCAGTAGCCTACCAGCTACCTTTGTTTACCTTGCCTTGTCAGATGGAAGGAAGGATGCACTAGGTGCGATCCTACTGTGAGGGTTTGGACCTCAACCTGCGACCATCATCATCCTACGGCTACCCCAGGCAAGGCTTCCCGCACCATAAGGTTTGGGTTTTTTTTGTTTCGTTGAGCGGGCTTTTCCCAGCCAAGGGGCTCATGCAATCCGGCCTGTACCCACCGGGGCGGGGTCGCAGTATATATTGTCAAGGAAGCCAGTGAAACTGGTTCAGCAGGTTTAATTAAAGCTAAGTAAAAGTACCGGCAAGATCAGGCACGGAACCGACTCGCGGGCGAGCACCGAGAGCGAAGAAGAGCGCGTGCCAGTCTCCCGAGCTCGCCACATGGCGGCGCCAGTAAGATAACATTGTGGCAATATGCACCACATCCGCACCACCCCGGTGGGTCGAAGCCTGACGCGAGAAAGTCTCTGAATATCTCACTTCTAGTTTTACGTTTTCTTCTTTGAAGATCACCATGGGGTGTCCCCATTCTTCAAAAAACTTCTCCCTAAGTGGCACCTCTCTCTCTCTCTCTCTCTCTCCAGGTGGAACCGTAGTTCTTTTCTGATTTTGGCCTTCAGTTAATGGAGGCTCGGAGTCTTGTTGTTCGAGTAGGCCGCTTTGCAGCGGGCCAACCACACCTGATAGTTGACCTCTGCCAGTGTAAAGACAAACTGCTTGCGCCCTTCCTTTGGAAGCGGGTTGTAGTAGCGCACGATGGGGTATGGGATCCCGGGGAGGCTGAACATATCTCTCAGACGCTCTAAAAGTGCTGCGGGAATTTGCCAGTCAAGAAAGATGTTCTCCGCTGTCTCTCGGGTCAAGAGGGGAGGGGTGATCATATTGATTATATCTTTCAGGTGCATGGTTCGTGAGTCAACGTCAGACGAGTTTTCTTTAGGTACTCTAAGTCCGCGGCTGCGGTTCGGTAAAATGATAGGGGTGACCCTGCATGCGGGTTGCTGTGGTGTAGGGCCTTCTCAGTGAATGTTCGCAGCCGTGTCGACAGATAGTACGAAACCATCGTTTTTGTTAGCGACATGTTGCATTAGACGGCTTTGAATGTCCATTTGATGTGCACAGCTCTTGCGAGAATATCCAAATCGGGCAGCCCCAGGCCACCTTTGAATCTGAGCAGGCAGACAATGGCTCGCTTTACCTTATCGGGGGCTCCCTGCCATAAAAAGCGGTATATGTTTTTGGAGCTGTTTTTTGCTTGTCTGGGGGAATGTCAAGAATGCTGGCCACAAAGCTAAGGGTAGAAATCAGCATTGTCTTGATGATGGTGGCCTGCGCACTCAGGGGACATTTTAGAGCAACAAGATTGTGGGTTTTGATGTTTAGTTGTTCTTCAGCCCTATTCCAATTTCTAGGCGTTGGTCCAGCGGAATCGAAGAAATATCCGAGGATTCGTGTCTCGCGAGCAACAGAGATCGACTGGATAGCGGTAGGGCAGGGGGCCGTGTTCAAGGCCATAACAGTGGACATCTTGTGATTGAGGCGAGCCCCAGTCGCTTGGCAGTACTTCGCAGTTAGTTCAAGTAGTCTCTCCCCTGATGCTGTGTTTGGCACCATCACAGAAACTGTCATCCGCGTAGGGGAACACTGGAGTGCAGGGAGAGCCCACTGGCAATGGTGTTTTGCGGATGCGCCATCACTAACAATATTTTGCATTAGGGGTTCAATCACTATGACATGGAGCAACGGGGAGAGGGGGCAACCTTGTCGGACACCCCTTTCTACGGGGAAGGGCACTGAGATGCGCCCCTGTACAATGACTGCTGCTTGTGGTGCGGCATAAAGCGCCTTGCGCATATTATTGTATTGTACGGGATTGCGCACGAGCTCAAGTGTCCTAAACAGGCACTCGTGACTCTGGCGGTCGAATGCCTTCTCTTGATCCAGGGAGCAAAGAAAGCCATTGAGGCTGCGCGATTCCATCCATGTCAAGATGTATCTCAGAGCCAACCCAGGTAGCACAGAACGTGGGGCCCCAGTAGGTCCGATGTAGGCAAGTGGGGCTGGGGCAACCATCATAAAACCTGCATCGGTCCCCGATGGGGCAAATGTGGGCAAGCCCCATTTGGGCTTGCCCCTGCTCCTCCTGCATGGGTCCCATAGCGGCGTTTCTTGGGCTAATGCAGAGCACATTCCTGCATCCAGACCACAAGGGTTCCTTGCCGGATATTTGAGGGCAATCCAACCTAAATGTGGGCTTTTTATGGGAAAGCCCTCATAGATCCGAAGTGAGGCCGCCCCCATTAAATCTTTGTGGGACCAACATCGGCCGTAGTGGGGCAAGAAAACGGACATACCCACATGCTGCCCAAATCGGCCCCTTGTAGGTTACTTGAGGGCAGGTGAAATATGAATAAGGGCTCAATTTGGGCAAGCCCTCGTGAAGCCCAAATGAGGCAGCCTTAGCTAAACCGCTTTAGGTCCCACATAGGCTGTAATGGGGCTGGAAGGCGGGCGTGCCCGCATGGTACCAAAATCGGTCCTTTGTGGGGGCTTTGAAGGCCCGTGCAACAGCAGGTGGGCTCTAGGTTCAAAAACAACGTCCAGCCCAACTGGGGCTGCCCACATAAAACTGCTTTATATCCCACATGGGCTGTAATGGGGCTGGAAGGCGGGAGGGCCCGCATGATACCAAAATTGGTCCCTTGTGGGGAATTTGAAGGCACGTGCAATAGCAAGTGGGCTTTAGGTTCAAAACCAACACCCAGCCCAAGTGGGGCTGCCCACACAAAACCGCTGTAGGTCCCACATCGGTCGTAATGGGGCTAGAAGGCGTGCGTGCAATTGCGTAATCGTTGTTTCCAACTTTTATTTGCATTAGATGCTGCCCTAAATTACTGTTATAGATGATTTGTATAACAGTTGTGGCCATGTTTAGTCGATTAGAAATTTACATGGCTTTAGTTCTCGCGCTCGTGCAAATTGCGCTACATATACTAAAACAAACTGATTGCTATCTGTTGCCTCTTATGTGGTTGCTTTGGACAGCCTGCAACTCGCGGTACAATATTACTGTTCAGAACACACATCTCCATAGCCTGAACAAGATGTACATGAAGTCATTTCAGCTAGATGAATGTTATGAATTATTGTAAAATTTAATATCGTGGCTGTTTAGAAAGTGCAGACAACTATAATGTAATTACTTAATTATGTGCCTAAATATTGATTTGGAAAACTTAGACTAGGGCTTTCCATCAATTTCCTACGTCGGATCCCTATGAGAATAATGTGGCAAGCCCAAGTGTGGCTAGCGCTATAGAACCCGCATTGGTCCTATGTCATTTTCTGAGGGGCTAACTGAAATAAAAAAAAATGTTCCTCCAAAGCGGCTGCCCAAATCGGTCCAAAGTAGGACCATCGCGGGGAGTTGGCGGGATGTGCCCTTTTAACAATGCCGGAAAAATGTGGGCAGCCCCGCAAGGGCTGCCTGCATCGGCCCCTAGTGGGGCCAATTGGGGCTTTGTCGACAGCCCGCTTCGGGCCTACGTCGGCCCCTCTTGCAGCACCCACATTGAGCCCACCGGGGCTGTCCTGCATTGCCTACATCGGGCCCACCGGGGCCCACCCTTCATAGCCCACTTTGTGCTACCTGGGAAGCCATGGAGTTCTACCGAGCGGCCTGGGACACAGCAAGCCTGGCGCGGGCGTACTATTGACGATAGAGCAGGCGTCAGGCGTAAGGAGAGACATTTGGCAATTGCCTTGTAGTCCGTATTTAGAAGGGTTATTGGCCTCCAAGCTTTAAGGTCACTGCTCCTGGAGGTGTCTTTGCACAGGAGTGTGAGGCCTTCGTTCATATATGGAGTTAGTTCCCTTCGCTCTAGAGCGTCGTTTGCTAAGTTGGTGAAAGCGGTCTTAAGCGACGGCCAAAACTTTATGTAAAAGGCTGGCGGGAATCCGTCCATACCCGGGCTTCTGTTTGGCTTCATCGTTTTAGGGCTGTGTGTAGCTCTTCAGACAACAGCCATGTGTCGTCAAGGTTAAGTGCGTCAGTTGCTGCCTGCAGCTGGAACGATGTGGGGGTGCAGGGCTCAGCAGCATAAAGTTCGATGTAGAAATCGCGTGCTAAACTCAATACCTGCTCAGGGTTCGTAACAATATGACCGGTGAATGGATCTTCGACTGCAGATAGGGTTTCGTTCTTTCTGGCAAGGCGACGGCGTAGCAGATGACGGGAACAACATGCCTCAGTTTCCCATCGTTCAGCGCGTGCTGTTGCGCGAAGTCTGTCAAAGCGCCGATTTAGAAGACGATGGAGCTCCTTACGCATGGTGGCCAACGTCGCGGGGATGCTTGGTCCCTGAGAAAATGGGGCCGATAGCGCGATGATGGCCCGAGACTATTCGTATTTCTTCTCTCTCTTCCCGCACCATCTTTTTCCCCCGCTCTTGGAGGCAAATCTTGATGAAGGTTTTCATATCACAGCTTTCTGAATCCATGCAATTGTGACAGAGAGGTTGGTTCGGCATTTCTATTTCAGTGTCAGAGCTGCTTTCGCTTATTGGTGGAGGGTATTTCACAAACGCACGCTTCGTCAAAGGCGCGTCGGTGGAAGGTTCCGATGATGTTGATGGTGCTGATTTTTTGGTTTTCGTTTTTCTGGGACTGGGCTTGCGTTTGGGGCGCGCTATCCGTGTCCCTGTCTTCATCTTCTTCAGTTTCAACCGATCGGTCTTTTGTTGCAGCAGCGACGCCGGCTGCACACTCTTGCTCCTCTACCGTGGCGGCCACCGAGGGCACCTGGCAGTGTCCAGTTTTAGTTATCTTTTCGAGGCTCTGTTCGGGCGCTGTAGATGGTGCGGCAATGTCCGTAACCGTATTCCCGGCAGCGGACGTTGGGGGCACCTCGTGGTTCTCTAATTCTTCAGATGGCGGAGCCGCAGCCGTCGCCTCCTTGCTATCTTCCTCGGTGATGGCGTTTGTAGACGCGTCACCCTGCGTCCGGGTTTCTTTCGAGTTCTCAGGGGTTTCCAGCGCGATTGCTGGTGCGGGCTGCTCCCAATAATCGGCTGGCTGTTCATTCACTTCTTCATTCCCTAACACAGACGCAAATGTCCTCTTCTTACATTCCTTTACAGTGTGGTCCTCACCACACTTAGGGCACACGGCATCACACATTGCATACCCATGCGTACCGGAACGCTCACAATGTGGCGTGTTGCAACTCGCGTCCATGTGGCCTTCGCATCCGCACTTGCGACATACCCTCTTGACCAGCTACCTTCGCTTTCCTAGCCCGAAACCGGAGTAGGCAGCTAATTAGGCTAATACATACAGCAGATCCATTCAAATGTCCTGGCAGGACAATACATAACACGAATGCGATAGTTGTTGTTATGCATGGGCCTGCTAATGGCTCTGTAGCTGAGCAACCTCCGCTGAATCTTTTTAACGCCATTCAAAGCTTCTTAATAGAAACAAAACGTATACCTTGTTAATATGCTTTGAAGTTTTAGTCTGTACATATAAATCTTACTATTCTCCTACTGCGTGCGTTAGTATTTACTCTCTTATATTTTGGTTTTTCATATTTACAATTCCTTCTCTATTCCCTAGCACATATTTTATTTATTTTTGCGATGTAGTCATACATCTCAAAATCTAATATCTCTGCACCCCAATTCTTGGCCGATCCCCCTGTGTGGGTATGTGCCATCACATTAGAGGAAAACAACAACAACAACAGCCGCCGTCCACCACTGAAGCGGTGGCGGGTGCAATGACGGCCTACAACAGATGAAAATTCGGTGGCAGGCTAGCCCCCGCCGTAAGCTGCGGTGACCTGCCTGCCCCAGCCCCATCAGGGCAGGGAATGTGACACCCACCAAGACTTCCGGTACCGCCTTGCGTGGAGTGCGGACGCGCTTCACGTCGGCTCCGTGCGAAGACGGCGAAACTCGCCAGTAGCCCGAACCAGTGGCCTAGTTTTCGCCATCAAGAGCCCTGTGAAGGTGAGCGCCACGCCCATACCAATTTTCGTCCTGATTTGACCAGTTTCCGGGCCAACACGGCCCATTTCGCCTTGAGCCGCCGCGTCGCCCGAGCTAGGCCTCGCTCCGCTGGGAGCTAGGCCTACTCCGAACGCGACCTCCAAGCACAAAGCCATCGTGATGGTGCAAGTGCCAGGCGAAGCTATTGACCCTCGGGACTTCAATCCGTGGGACTGGGCTCACATCCTCAGCGTTCCCGCCCGCACCCAGGAGCAACAGCAGATTCACCAGATCTCCGCCATGCAGACCGATCAGGCAGACAAGCGTACCACAGACGCTGGAGCGGCATCATCTGCCACCCCAAACACTATCAAGGCCCAGGCATCCGAGCAGCTGCGCGCCGCCCGCGCTGCCGCAGAAAGGTCGCGACAGCAGCCGCCACTACCGATTGAAGATTACAAGGTGATTTTCCGCTCCCGTGGAGGGTTTTACCTCACCTTAGTACCGCCACGACAGCTGCGCGTCTCGATCTTGAACGCCACTGCTTCACTCGAGGAGCCCACCCGCACCCAGCTACGC